>NC_082696.1:71669158-72303338 GCF_949987515.2 Delphinus delphis
AGCCAATAAAATAGACCCCTTTCCTGTCCTTAAGGTTTTCAGTGTGGTGGAGAAGACGCTGCATATGAAATGTGGAATGTACTGAATGTTTCTGATACGTGGATACACGGGAGCTACGTAGATGAATCCTAGGCTGATAGGCACTCAGATTTGGTAGAGGCATTTTAACTGTTCAGTGCAAGTGCCAAGTAAAATCATTTCTAAGGGGTGAGGATGTTTCAGCAGGTGGAGCAAATGTTGACAGGAAGGCAGAGAACATGGGCAATGAAAGAGGAAAGGACATGCTAAAGCATGGCCTCGTAGGAGCATGGTGAGGCCATATTTTCACTGCCTTCGAAAATCTGTTCAAAGAGTGCTTCAATTGGCAGGTAATAGGGCCACTGAAGTTTTGTTGTTGTTATTGTTTTAGCAGAGAAATGACATCAGAACTGAACTTAAAGGAAAAGGAGTGGCAGTTGTATGCTCAACGGGTGGGAACAGGAGAAGAGTTTGGAGGCTTCTGCTATTGTGCAGGGACAGATGGTGAGGTTGAATGAGGATGGTGATAGTGGGGCTGCAGAGGCAAGAGACACGGCCAACTATGGAAAGCAGTATGGTGACACCTTAAAAAATTAAAACCAGCATTACCATACGATTCAGCAATTCCACTTCTGGGTATATACCCAATAGAATTGAAAGCAAGGTCTTTTTAATTTTTTATTTTAACTTTCCCTATAATCCAAGTGAAAACCAGCTGAAAAGTTCAGCTTCATTAGTTGTGGCACACGGGCTCAGTATTTGCGGTGCATGGGCTTAGTTGCTCCGTGGCATGTGGGATCTTCCCAGACCAGGGCTCGAACCTCTGTCCCCTGCATTGGCAGGCAGATTCTTAACCACTGCACCACCAGGGAAGTCCTGAAAGCAAGGTCTTGAAGAATTATTTGTCCACCCCTGTTCATAGCAGCACTATTCACAATACACAAAGCTTGGAAGCAAGTCAGGTGTCCGTTGTTGGATGAAGGGATTAAACAAATGTGGTCTATATGTGCAATGGAACATTTTTTCAGCTTTACAAAGCCAGGAAATTCTTAGACATGCTTCAGCATGGGTAAACCTTGAGACCGTTATGCTAAGGGAAGCAAGCTAATCACAAGAAAGACACGCATTGCGTGACTGAAGCTATATGACTGACGTAGAGACTAATCAAAACCATAGAGACAGAAGGTAGAACGGTGACTGCCAGAGCTGAGGGGGAGGGAAAATGGAGAGTTGTTTAAAGGGTTTAGAGTTTCAGTCTTCCAAGATGAGAAGAGTTACGGAGGTTGATTGCAAAAAAAGCGTGCATGTGCTTAACACTACTGAACTGTATGCTTGAAAATGGTGAAGGTGGTAAATTTTATGTGACATGTATTTTACCACAGTTTTCAAAAGAGAAACATGGCAGACAGTGCATCCACAGGGTTTGAGCTGTAAGGACTAAAAAGAAGGGATCGAAGTTGGTTTTAAGGTTCTGACTTAATGTGACGAAGGAAAAAAATGGCGACATTAATAGAGAGACATCAGGTAGAGAAGGTTGATTTGGAGCGGTTGGGATAGAAAGTAGGATCTGGTGGGAAGGGTAACTTGGATTTTAAAATATTGACCTGAAGGTTCTGGTGGGACATCCTGATGGAGGTAGTTGGAAGGAGAAGAGCCAAAAAGAGGTTTATTTATCCTTTTCCCAGGTTGATAAAACTTACCTATCTTGTATGTTTGATAAGCTTATCCATGATGTTGTCAATAAAGTTTCCTAATGACTCAGTGTAGTATCCCTTTCAGGTAAAATTATGGATATGTTGCCTAAAAGTGACCCTAATGGTAGGAATTTCAGGAGAAATATCAGGGCT
Source organism: Delphinus delphis (assembly GCF_949987515.2). Taxonomy (NCBI): domain Eukaryota; kingdom Metazoa; phylum Chordata; class Mammalia; order Artiodactyla; family Delphinidae; genus Delphinus; species Delphinus delphis. The sequence continues at coordinate 71,671,024 of NC_082696.1, forward strand.
TGGGTTTTTAGGCAAAGCCTTTTTATATTCCTTAAACAATACTTGATGAGAAGGGAGTGACGTCAAAGTCCAGCCTTATAGCCTGAGTCAAAATTACTTGAACCAGCTATGATGGTTTTTGTCTCTCCTATAGCCTTAGATGATTTTCCTATTTATAGCACTCACCGATTGTTTCTGGAAAAGCAGCAGTGTTGGTTTAAGTTCTTTGGATATTTCTCAATGAAAATGGGAGTGATAACAATACTATTGTATAAACAAGGATAATAGTATTATCATGATGAATTCCCTTTGTTTTTCCTACTATTATATGTGCTGTGTAGGAGAGGGACCATATCTTCTTCATCTTTGTAATCCCAAACCTTTGTAATCCTAAGAACTGGTAAAGTGCCTGGTGCAGCGTAGTAATAAGTTCATGGACCTGATCATAGAATTAAAGAAGTTAACAAGGCAAGAAACTAGAGAGGCCACGTAGTCCCTCCCCTTTGCTGTCAAATGGAAAGGTGAAGTTCAGAGCAATAGGTGGGCTTGCCCAAGGAAGTGCTGGTGGGCTAGTTGGGACTAGAACCTGGGTCTGCTGACTCACAGCCCAGTCTTACTTCCATCTTACCCACAATTTCATGAAAGTTACTAAAGTATTAGTAATTAGTAAAGTATTACTAATTAGTAAAGTATTTTACAGTATGTTATAGAACAACATAATACTATGTTGTTTTTTTAATTAATGAGGTCATTTTAGGTAAAGGACCCAAAGTAGAACTTGAGAGCTAATTTTAGTACCTTATTTCTAGGTCAGATGTCTTTTTCTCGTGAATGTCAATGAACTGATGTACACTGATGGCAGATACGGAGCTTTAACTAAGCTGTGGCTTAGTTAAATGACTTTTTTAAAGTATATAGAAAAAGGAGAGAACCAAGGAGAGAATCCAGAGCCCCTGATTTCTTTGCCAGTGTGTATTTCATGTGGGGGGATCCCATGGTGTGAGCAAAGAAGGACATTTCTGTGAGATAATTAAGTGAGATACTAAAATTAGGTCACCCCTAAAACACCTCTCTCCTCACTGTTAGGGCTGGGGAAACTTAATTCTGTACTTCTGGCAGATGTTTGTCTCTCTTCTTACCTTGGGGACCGTTATCAAATGTCACTGCCCTCCAAGGCCAGGGTCCTCATTACCTGCAGCTGAGAGATCTGAAGGGCGTAGCCCCCAGGTGTTCACACTGTGCCCCTGGGGTTATACTTTCTGGTTACATGATGGTGGCAGCCAGGAGGACAGTGGCTGTGGTGACAATGACCTGGCTGAGTGTAAGCCCAGTGGTCTATCTGGGGTTATCTCCTTCTATCTTACCTAGAAAATCCTACGCCAACACTAAATCCCTGGTGCTTTAGATTCTGTTCAGAAACATTGGACTAACAACTTCTTAACATCCTTTTTGGAAGAGGTTTATTCCAAAGTCTCCACTTCTAAGGCACCTACGACCTCAGAGTATCCCTCCTGCATTCTTCCTGTTCTCCTCTCATCAACCCCACCCCAAATGTCCAGGCTCTTGGAGACACAGAGGCCCCTGAGAAGGTATGGACAGGGTGGAGATTTTTTTTTAATTAGGTTTTCATGCAAACAGTAAAGGAATCCTAGCAGACCCAAGATTTCTCCCACCACCATTTTAGGCTTTTGAGACCAGATACAGAATTGAGAGATTTATTGCCTCTACTGTTTGGTAATTATTTTGCCCTAACCTGTGTAGGTTCTTTGGTTTTGATGGCTACTTCCTATCCTTTAGGCTGTACAGATATTCTGAAACTCAGTAACTCCATGGCCATGGAAATGACTGTTTTAACTGAGGAGTGCTTCTGAGATCTTGACTAACTCAAGACACTATTTCAGAAATTCATGTCAGTGATAGTGTTTTATTCCATCGTTTCTGCATTTTGTTCTGGGAAGTGACTGGATGCCACCTGGCCAAAACTGAATTAAGTCTCATCCTGTATTTGAAGACTGAGCTGTTTTCTATAAGCTCAACTTTGTTACATAAAGTACTGACTTCTGTTCCCCTTTCAAAAAAAATAAATTTTTATTTATTTTTCTTTTGTTTTTTAAAATTATTTTTATTTTTAATTTTTTTTTATTTTTCTATGCAGAAAACACAGTAAAATCAAGTCACGAGCAACATTTAAAATACCCGGAAATGAAGTTATGACTTAACCCAATATGTATTTTAAACGCTTGTTTAATGGAGTTTATGAAGGTTTAGAATGTGTAATTAAATTTTTGAAAAATGAAATTCGTCTTAATTTTACATAAGGTAGAAATCTCTTTGGCCATAGAAAATATAAAGAAAAATGTGTTTTAGTTTTTAAACCACTGAGCTTCCTAGTTGGGTGAGTTTCAGACTATAGCTCTTGGCTTCCAAGTGTGGACTCTCTCTTTTTCTCCCAACCTGCTTCTGCTGAGTCCCTTCATCCTAGTGCTGGGGGTGAGGAGAATCAACATTTTTATTGAGCAACAAGTATCTGTCAAGCGCTCTAGTAGGGACTTTATACACACACTATGCCATTTATTCATTGATTTATTATCTTTTATTGCTTAATACCATTTTATTGTAAGGATACACTACTTTTTTGTTCCATTCATCAACTGATGGACATTTGGGTTATTTCCACTTCTTAACAAGTATGAATAATGTTGCTATGAATATTCATGTACTTATGTTTGTGTGGACACATATTTTTATTTCTCTTGGTTATATGTCTAGGAGCGGGATGCTGGGTTTTATGGTAACTCTTTTTACCCCTTTGAGGAACTGGCAGACTGCTTTCCACAGTGGCTGCACCATTTTACATTCTCACCAGCATTGGATGGGGCTTCCCATTTCTGTCTCCCTCTTTTTTTTTATAGTCATCTTACTGGGTGTCAAGTGGCATCTCATTGTGATTTTGATTTGCGTTTCCCTGATGGTTAGTATTGTTGAGCATCTTTCCATGTGCTTATTGGCCATTTGTGTATCTCCTTTGGATACTCCTTTGTATTCTCCTTTGGAGAAACGTGTATTCACATCCTTTGCCCATTTTTAATTGGGTTATTTGTCTTTTTGATGTTCACATTATGCCATTTAATTCTCTGTGTTTGAGATGAGGAAACAGAGGCTTAGAGATGTTAAGACCTGATCTTAGGTCTGCCAGCTGGGACATAGTAGAACAAGGATGCACAGATCGGCCACACAAATTTCGTTGTTTTCCAACTTTGCAGCATTTACTGGATTTCAATTTCTTGTTTATCAGTGGTGTGGCGTCTCCACAGACTCCCAGATGTTTGAAATCATCCCTTTTTGTCCAAGCTTTGGGTACTCTCAGTCTGGGTAATTCTGTCCACGGCAGATTATATTTGGTGGCCTGGCTCTTTGATTGGATCATGCAGACTTGTAAAAACATACATAACTATAAGAGAAAGAGCCTAGCTGTATCTTAAAGATGCTCAATATGTGTTTCCGTCTTCCTTCCTTCCTTCCTCCTCTTTTTCCTTCTTTCCAGTGTTCTGTTTTACGAATAACGCTGTTTCCCCCATGCCACCTCCAAGAAATGTGGTAATTGAGTTCAGGGCAGCCTTTGTATTGATCCTCTACAAAGGCATAGGGGCTAGGCAAATGACAGCATAGAACGTGGAATGGGTTCTCTGAGAATCAGGTAATAGGCAATGGCTTCCATGTGATTTATCATCAGGTTACTTAGACTTTGACTCCATCCGTCTGCCAAAGAAAGTTAGACTTCCCTGAGCGAAGGACACACACTTGATCCGAGGCTGAGAAGTGCAGATGAGTCATTTCTGTTATAAATCAATCTTGACAGGCCATGTCAGAAGCTCAGGGCCAATAAGTCAGTGTCACTTACTGAGCCCTAACCTGGCCACTGTATAATTAGTCCTGGGCTTTTCCCCTTGAGTGCACCACTGTCTTCCTATATGACAAGGTATTAATTACTAGACCTGGGAAGTTCAACGTGTCTGATTTCACTCAATCACTCAAACTCATGTCAGTCTCCATGCATGTTCCAATTAGGCATGAGGAGGAAGGCGAGTGAAAAATAAGGACTAACTTGATCTCCACAGTCCCTCCAGGCAAACCTAAAGAATATATATACTTGGATGTCAGAAAATTTTTAGGAGTTCATGACATTCTGTGTTTTCATTTTAATTGTCACTGTTATTGTCATCACTAGGAAATCGACCACATAGTGAAAAAAAAATGTGGTTTTTGCTACATTTCTGGACCACCTTCAGTGAAACTTATACATCAGAAAAAAAAATTTATGCAGGTTTTCCCTAATTTGCAAAGTATATATTCTTGAAAATCAAATATAAATTTTATGTACCTAGAGACTCATCTTAAAATCATTTTTCTGCCCCATCTCTAGGCCTTCCGCAGAGGTAGACCCCTGCTCTTTGTGTCTGCATGACACCAGTCATACATCCTGGGCAACATACTTCTTCTTCCTATATTTTTTCCCTTTCCCTATTTTAAGCAAGTAGCCAGAGCTTTTGGGCCTTCTTATCTCAGACATGGTTTATGTTTCTGGGCTCAAAGCCAGAGTTTCCTGCAAGCCACACACCTTCTGGATTTTTGGGAAGCTGAAACCCACTCAAGGGATTCACACGGCGTTTTGGAGGTCTACAGCTTAGAGAGGATTGGGTCTTTGAGAAGATGCCAAAAAGAGGATAGAAGAGAGTTCGTGGATTCTGGGCAGAGGTCCTAGAAAGAGCAGGGACTTGCGTTCTGCTCTGTGGCAGTGCCTGAGAGGGTGGCGTGGCTCAGAGGGCAGGACTGAGGGCTGAACCCTGATGAGGGGTTCCCAGCCCCGCCAAAGATGCCCGTTGCCCACAGAGGTGCAGAAGCAGTAGAGTGCTGGATCTGAAGGGACGAGCAGACTCTACTATGCATGTATCAGTGCCAATCAGGGCTGACTGCGGACCAGTGACCACACAGGCCAGCTGGTGCTTTGATCCCACGTAGAGTCCATGTAGTTTTTGCCTGGCCCTGCTGGCTTAGTCCTAGCAACAGCTTCAGACACTGCCCTCTGCCACTTTAAAGGGACCAACGCCTTCACAATAGAACCTGACCACTGTTCATAGAAAACGTAACTCTGCTTTCCTACAAGGCAGTAACAAGAATTTTAACCTGGGCTCTTAAACTCTTGGTCAGGCCCTGGGTCTAATGCATTCTTAACCTACTTTGCAAAGTTATTCAAAGCTGCTCTGTTCAAATACAGTTCTTGGTTCTCTGGGGGTTTGGGGACCCCTGATGTGAATTGGTGACCCCAGCCCTTTCATTGACTTTACTTAACTGTGCCCAGTTATTAATTACCTGTCTGAAATAGGTGCATGATTGGGAATGAGGTAGAAAAAGCTGGGCCTTGTCCTCTTTGGGCGGGCAGATGATTGTGGGAAGAAGGTCTAGAGAAGACAGAAAGGATCCCAGGTTGGAATCATCAGAACAGACTAAAGCGGAGTCAGCAAAGAAATAGGCCTGTATCAAGGAAGGGGCAGGGCCTGTCTTCAAAGATGTCCGTCTGCTTCTGGGGAGCTCACGCTACAAAACAGAAGGACAGGAATATATTGTCTGTTATCCACTTTTGTTGGCTTAGCTAGTGAGTATACAGGATTGAAAAGAGAAATAATAGTCTTAAGGAACCTTAGTAACTTAGTTTAGAAACTTTTGGAATCCGCAGGCAAGCTGGAGAGTCCTATGACTGCCGGGAGACACCCAATAACACATTAACTTTTGTAGTTCATCTACACGGTTGTGTGGGCCTTGTTCAGTTCTCTTTACGTCCTGAATTAGTTCCTCCGTCTCCACTGGCATCATCTTCCTTAAATTATAAACGCCTAGAGGTTAGGCACTGTGTCTGTTTAATTAGCTTTGTAAAATGCCTAGTACAACTCTACACGCAGGAAATTATTAAATGTGCTGGGATAATGAGCCGTTGTTTGAAAAGTGAAAAAGGGCTCTGAATCACTTAAAGTAAAGATAATATTTTACACGATGCTTTTTGGCCTCTTTTGGGGACTCTTTTTAGTTGACAGGAAGTGTAGGGGTGTCGCTGCGGAACTGGTATTTATTTCTGTGGACAAGCACATTTCCCAAGTTCATACACTTGGATCTACATTGAACTAAGGCCCCCATGTTGATGCCTTGTTGTGTTCCAGGGGTGCTTGATTCCCATTCCTCTGAGCATCCCTGTCCTGTGCCCATCTTCTCTCAGGAGGCACAGGACAGCTAGCATTGAGGTGTGAGCCTGACTGCAGGGGGATGAAGCACATGGATGAAATGCACTGCTTGGTTCGTCTGCTCAGGCCAAGGGCCCAACAAACCAAACCAAACCCAAAAGCCGTGTTAGCTCAAAGAATGACTATAAATTATCAGAGTTATAAGGAACAAGAATCAGTAATAAAAGAAAATCCAAACGTCTCTCTGAGTGGTCAAATTTTGGATCTCCATTGTCCTTGAAATGTAAAGGATTATGAATGTAGCCATGACAGGAAACCTAAGACATAATTGGACCAGAGAGGACAGGGCTATTGTTGGCTCTGACAATGGAAGGAAAGGAATGGAGCTCACATAGTGCTGAGAGCCTTGGAGCTAATGAGGTCAGTGGTCCAGGACTTAAAAAGAAAAATACCTAAAGAAAGCCTTGGGATGTTTGCCTGTAAGAGTTCTGGAGCAATTATCACAAGTTGTCATGTCCTCAGGCCCTGTTTCAATACCTGCTGAAGCGTCCAGCTTGTTAGATACCACACACAGGAAGACTTTCCTTGGCAGATACATACGGAGGTGACAGCTAGTAAAAGCTTATTAAAGTATTCAGTGAAGACCTTGGAGAACAGCCTGGAGAAGAGAGATGATTAGTGCAGTAAAAGAACAAACCTCTGGAAGTTTCTGTCTCGTTTCATTAGTTACCTCAGGTTTGAACTGGAGGAGGATTTCAAGGGCAGTGCTTGGAGGGATGGATGTCTGGTGACTTCAGTTTACAGCCCACGAGCTCTCTTGGATACTGCGGAGCCCTTCGGGCAGAGTCGGCCGTCAAGATGTTCATTCCCAGGACTCTGCTGTCCTCCCTGTGCTCTGCCTCCAGAGCTCACTGGGGCTTGTGTCTTCACCTGACAGCTTGAAGCAGTTAGCATCTGACGCTGTATCTCCGGCCTCAGTCTCTCTTCTGAGTCGCTGTTGAACATTTTGAATTATTCAGTGGATGTTTCCACTTGGAGGCTAACTCACCATCTTCCCTGAAAAACTACTCCTAACTTGTTCTGTGTCTGAGGGACACTGCATGTTTTCTCTCCTGGACTGCCAGTAGAAATCCTGAGGTCACTATTGACTTCTTCCATTTCCAACTTCTCCATATGTACTCACTCATCAGAGCTAGTTGACTCTTGCTCCCAAAATCCTGTCCTGAAACCTGGGCATTTAAGCCTCTTTTCTTGGCAGACTTGGGTTGTTTCAGCCAGCTTAACACTGTATCTGTTTGTAGTTTCAGTCTTCCATAAGAATGGCCATTTGGGTACAGGGACCTGAACCAAGATGGTGGAGTAAAATATACAAGCCTACCTCAAGAAAAAAGAAAAATCGCAAATAAACAATCTAACCTTACACCTAAAGGAACTAGAGAAAGAAGAACAAACAAAACCCAAAGATAGCAGAAGGAAAGAAATCGTAAAGATCAGAGCAGAAATAAATGAAATAGAAACAAAGAAAACAGTAACAAAGATCAATAAAACTAAAAGCTGATTCTTTGAGAAGATAAACAAAATTGATAAACCATTAGCCAGACTCATCAAGAAAAAGAGGGAGAGGACTCAAATCAATAAAATTAGAAATGAAAAAGGAGAAGTTACAACAGACACCACAGAAATACAAAGCATCCTAAGAGACTACTACAAGCAACTCTATGCCAATAAAATGGACAACCTGGAAGAAATGGACAAATTCTTAGAAAGGTATAACCTTCCAAGACTGAACCAGGAAGAAAAAGAAAATATGAACAGACCAATCAAAATTAATGAAATTGAAACTGTGGTTAAAAATCTTCAAACAAACAAAAGTCCAGGACCAGATGGCTTCACAGATGAATTCTATCAAACATCTAGAGAAGAGCTAACACCTATCCTACTCAAACTCTTCCAAAAAATTGCAGAGGAAGAAACACTCCCAAACTCATTCTATGAAGCTACCATCACCCTGATAACAAAACCAGACAGGATACTACAAAGAAGGAAAATTACAAACCAATGTCACTGATGAATATAGATGTAAAAACCCTCAGCGAAATACTAGCAGACATAATCCAACAACACATTAAAAGGATCATACACCATGATCAAGTGGGGTTTATCCCAAGGATGCAAGGATTCTTCAATATACGCAAATCAATCAATATGATATACCATATTAACAAATTGAAGGAGAAAAACCATATGATCATCTCAATAGATGCAGAAAAAGCTTTTGACAAAATTCAACACCCATTTATGATAAAAACTCTTCAGAAAGTGGGCATAAAGGGAAGCTACCTCAACATAATAAAGACCATATATGACAAACCCACAGCAAACATTCTCAATGGTGAAAAACTGAAAGCATTTCCTCTAAGATCAGGAACAAGACAAGGATGTCCACTCTCACCACTGTTATTCAACATAGTTTTGGAAGTCTTAGCCACAGCAATCAGAGAAGAAAAAGAAATAAAAGGAATACAAATTGGAAAAGAAGAAGTAAAACTGTCACTGTTTGCAGATGACATGATACTATACATAGAAAATCCTAAGGATGCCACCAGAAAACTACTAGAGCTAATCAATGAATTTGGTGAAGTTGCAAGATACAAAATTAATGCACAGAAATCTCTTGCATTCCTATACACTAATGATAAAAAATCTGAAAGAGAAATTAAGGAAACACTCCCATTTACCATTGCAACAAAAAGAATAAAATACCTAGGAATAAACCTACCTAGGGAGACAAAAGACCTGTATGCAGAAAACTCTAAGACACTGATGAAAGAAATTAAAGATGATACCAACAGATGGAGAGATATACCATGTTCTTGGACTGGAAGAATCAATATTGTGAAAATGACTATACTACCCAAAGCAATCTACAGATTCAGTGCAATCCCTATCAAATTAGCAATGGCGTTTTTTACAGAACTGGAACAAAAAATCTTAAAGTTTGTATGGAGACACAAAAGACCCCGAATAGCCAAAGCAGTCTGGAGGGAAAAAAACGGAGCTGGAGGAATCAAACTCCCTGACTTCAGACTATACTACAAAGCTACATTCATCAAGACAATATGATACTGGCACAAAAACAGAAACATAGATCAATGGAACAAGATAGTAAGCCCAGAAGTCAACCCACGCACCTATGGTCAACTAATCTATTACAAAGGAGGCAAGGATATACAGTGGAGAAAAGACGGTCTCTTCAATAAGTGGTACTGGGAAAACTGGACAGCTACATGTAAAAGAATGAAATTAGAGGACTCCCTGACACCATACACAAAAATAAACTCAAAATGGATTCGAGACCTAAACGGACACTATAAAACTCTTAGAGGAAAACATAGGAAGAACACTCTTTAACATAAATCACAGCAAGATCGTTTTTGATTCACCTCCTAGAGTAATGGAAATGAAAACAAAAATAAACAAATGGAATCTAATGAAACTTCAAAGCTTTTGCACAGCAAAGGAAACCATAAACAAGACGAAAAGACAACCCTCAGAATGGGAGAAAATATTTGCAAACGAATCAATGGACAAAGGATTAATCTCCAAAATACATAGACAGCTCATGCAGCTCAATATTAAGAAAACAAACAACCCAATCCAAAAATGGGCAGAAGACCTAAATAGACATTTCTCCAAAGAAGACATACAGATGGCCAAGAAGCACATGAAAAGCTGCTCAACATCACTAATTATTAGAGAAATGCAAATCAGAACTACAGTGAGGTATCACCTCACACCAGTCAGAATGGGCATCATCAGAAAATCTACAAACAACAAATGCTGGAGAGGGTGTGGAGAAAAGGGAACCCTCTTGCACTGTTGGTGGGAATGTCAGTTGATACAGCCACTATGGAAAGCAGTAGGGAGGCTCCTTAAAAAAGTAAAAATAGAATTACCATATGATCCAGCAATGCCACTACTGGGCTTATACCCAGACAAAACCATATTTCAAAAAGACACATGCACCCTATTGTTCAGTGCAGCACTGTTTACGATAGCCAGGTCATGGAAGCAAGCTAAATGCCCATCGACAGATGAATGAATAATAGAAGATGTGGTACATATATACAATGGAATATTACTCAGCCATAAAAAGGAACAAAATTGGGTCATTTGTTGAGACGTAGATGGATCTAGAGAGTGTCATACAGAGTGAAGTAAGTCAGAAGGAGAAAAATAAATATCGTGTATTAACACGTATATGTGGAACCTAGAAAAATGGTACAGATGAACCAGTTTGCAGGGTAGAAATAGAGACACAGATGTAGAGAACAAATGTATGGACACCAAGGGGGGAAGCAGTGGGTGGTGGTGGTGGTGGTGTGATGAATTGGGAGATTGGGATTGACATGTATACACTGATGTGTATAAAATGGATGACTATTAAGAACCTGTTGTATAAAAAAAATTTAAAATTTGTAAAAAAAAGGTATTTTTGAGGACTTTCACAGCTCCTAACTCACTTGATCCTCATAATAATCTTTATAAGGACAAGGAAACTGAATCTCAGTGACTCATCAAGGTCAGAGATATGCAGTGGCAGACTAGGTCTCTTGATTCCAAATCTACTGTTCTTTTTGATTCAGAGAGTCTCTTTCCATGTCATATAATTTAAGAGTCTGGTCGATGTCCTTGACATCTTTTCCGCAAACCTATGCCTCTCCAGGCGGGAGATGGACTGTATGCTGAAGTTGTGACTGTGTCTTGGTTGTCAGGGAATCCTCGAGGACCTACCACTTTATTCATCTACCTCTCTCTTTTTAAATAGTCTCTTTTTTTTTAAGAGAGAGTTTTAGATGCACAGTAAAATTAAGTAAAGGGTTCACAGACATATACCATCTACCTCTTCTCCCCTCACATATATAGCCTCCCCAACCATCAGTGTGCCCACCAGAGTGGTACATTTGTTACAATCCATGAACCAACACTGAAACATCATAATCGCCTGAAGTCCATAGTTTACATTAGGGTTCGTTCTTGGTATTGTACATTCTGTGGGTCTCCACCAATGTGTAGAGACCTGGATATACCACTGTAGTATCATACAGAATAGTGCACGGCCCTAAAGATCCCCTGTGCTCAGTCAGTTTATTCTCACCTCCCTGATTACCCCTGGTGACAACTGATCTTTTTACTGTATCCATAGTTTTGCCTTTTCCAGAATGTCATATAGTTAGAATTGTACAGTATGTAGTCTTCTCAGATTGGCCACTTTCACTTAGTATTATGCATTTAGGGTTCCTCCACATCTTTTCATGACTTGATACCTCATTTCTTTCAGATTCTGAAATACGCTCCATTTTATGGGATACAGCGGTTTATCCATTCACCTAGTAAAGGATATCTTGGTTGCTTCCAGGTTTTGGCAATTCTGAATAAAGCTGCTGTAAATATCCATGTGCAGGTTTTTGTGTGGACATAAGTTTTCAACTCCTTTGGGTAATACCATGGAGTGCAATTGTTGGATCATATGGTAAGAGTATGTTTAATTTTGTAAGAAACTTCAAGTTGTTCTCCAAAGTGGCTCTACCATTTTGCATTCCCATCAGCAGTGAATGAGAGTTTCTGTTGCTCCATATCCTTGTCAGCCTTTGGTGTTTTCAGTGTTTTGAATTTTAGCCATTCTGTTAGATGTATAGCAGTATCTCATTGTTGCTTTAATTTGCAGTTCCCTAATGATGAATGCTTTTGAGTATCTTTTCATTTTCTTATTTGCTATCTGTATATCTTCTTTGGTGAGATGTCTATTCATATCCATTTTATAAAGCAGGTTATTCATTTTCTTATTGTTGAGTCTTAAAAGTTCTTTGTATACTTTGGATAATGGGGTCTTATCAGGTATGTCTTTTTGCAGTGATATTCTCCCAGTCTGTGCCTTGTCTTTTCATTCTCTTCACAGTGCCTTTCACAGAGCAGAAGTTGTGCAGAAGTCTAGCTTATTCTTTCTTTCATGGATCATGCCTTTTGTATTATATCTAACAAGGCACCAAACCAAAGATCATAAAGATTTTCTCCTAAGTTATCTTGTAGGTGTTTTATAGTTTTGCATTTCACACTTAGGTGTACAATACATTTTGAGTTATTTTTTGTGAAGGGTGTAAAGTTTGTGTCTAGATCATTTATTTTGCTTGTGGAAGTCTAGTTGGTCCATCACCATTTGTTGAAAAGACTCCTTTCTCCATTGAATTGCCTTTGCGCCTTTGTCAAAAATCAGTTGACTGTGTTTTGTGGAGTTTTTGGGGGGAGCTCTACTCTGTTCCATTGGTTTGTCTATTCACCAATACCACACTATCATTATTACTGTAGCTTTACAGTAAATCTTGAGGTTGGGTAATGGTAGTCCTCTGACTTTGTTCTTCAGTACTGTGTTGGGTATTCTGGGTCTTTTGCTTCTTCATGTAAACCTTAGGATCAGTTTGTTGATATCCACAAAATAAGTTGCTGGATTTTGATTGAGATTGTATTGAATCTGTGGACAGAGTTGGGAAGAATTGACATCTTAACAATATTGAGTCTAACTGTCCATGAACATGGAATATTTTTCCATTTATTTAGTTGTTCTTTGATTCCTTTCTTCAGAGTTTTGTAGTTTTCCTTATATAGATCTTGTACATATTTTGTTATATTTATAACTAAGTATATCATTCTGTGGGAGTGTTCATGTAAATGGTATTTTTTTTATTTCAAATTTCAATTGTTTGTTGCTAGTATGTAGGAGAGTAATTGACATTTGTATATTAACCTCATATCTTGCAACCTTGCTGTAATGACTTATTACTTCCAAGAGGGTTTTTTTTTGGACAATTCTTTCAGATTTTCTACATAGACAAGTGCTATCTGTGAATAAAGACACTTTTATTTATTCCTTCCCAATCTGTATACCTTTTATTTCCTTTTCTTGTCTTATTGTACTAGCTAGGACTTCCAGTATGATGTTGAAAAGCAGTGGTGAGGAGGACATCTCTGCCTTCTGATATTAGCAGGAAAAGTTCTAATGTTAAGTCTAACGTTTGCTGTAGGTTTTTGTAGATGATTTTTATCAAGTTGAGAAAGTTCCCTTCCATTCTAGTTTGCTGAGAGTTTTTATCATGAATGGGTGTTGGATTTTGGCAAATACTTCTACATCTATTGAAATAGTCATATGACTTTTCTTTAGCTGGTTGATATGATAGATTACATTAATTGGTTTTTGACTGTTGAACCAGCCTTGCACACCTGGAATATATCTGAGTATATTGTATATATTTTTTAGTATATTGTTGAATTTTATTTGCTGATATTTTGTTGAGAATTTTGCGTCTATGTTCATGAGAGATATTGGCCTATAGTTTTCTCATAGTGTCTTTGTCTGGTTTTGGTATTGGAGTTAGCTAACCTCATAGAATGAGTTAGGAATAATTCCCTCTACTTCTATCTTCTGGAAGAAATTTTAGAGAATAATTTCTTCCTTAAATGTTTGGTAGAATTCACTAGTGAACCTATATGGACCTGGTGCTTTCTGCTTTGGAAGGTTATTGATTATTGGTTCAGTTTTTTTAACAGATACAGGCCTATTTAGATTGTCTGTTTCTTCTCGTGTGAGTTTTGGCAGATGTGTCTTTCAAAGAACTGGTCAGTTTCATCTAGGTTATCAAGTTTATGGGCATAGTGTTGTTCATAATATTAGTTTATTATCTTTTTAATGTTCATGGGATCTGTAGTGATGTTCCCTCTTTCACTTATGTTATTAGCAAATCATGTCTTCTCTCTCTCTTTTTTTCCCCTTAGGTAGCCTGGCCAGAGACTTATCAATTTTATTGATCTTTTCAAAGATCCAGCTTTGGTTTTGCTGATTTGCTCTATTGATTTCCTATTTTCAATTTCATTGATTTCTGCTCCAACTTTTATTATTTCTTTTCTTGTGCTTACTTTGGATTTAATTTACTCTTCTTTTTATAGTTTCCTAAGGTGGGAGCTTCCATTATTGATTTTAGATCTTGCTTCTTTTTCAAAATGTGCATTCAGTGGTATACATTTTCCAGTAAGCACTCTTTTACTGTATTCCACAAATTGATTAGTTGTGTTTTTATTTTCATTTACTTTAAAATATTTTTTTTAATTTCTCGAGATTTTTAAAAAATGTGTTGTATAATCTCTAAGTATTTGGGGATTTTTCAGCTATCTTTCTGTTGTTGATTTCTAGTTTAATTCCATTGTGGTCTGAGAACACACACTGTATGATTTTTATTCTTTTAAATTTGTTAAGTTGTGTTTCATGGCTCAAAATGTGGTCTGTCTTGGTGAGTGTTCCATGTGAGCTTCAGAAGGGTGTGTGTTCTGCTGTTACTGGATGGTGTATTCTATAGATGTCAATTAGATCTAGTTGACTAATGATGCTGATAGTTGATTTCAACTATGTCCTTACTGATTTCCTGCCTGCTGGATCTGTCCATTACTGATACAAAGGTTTGAAGTCTCCAATTGTAATAGTGGTGATATTTCAACTATTTTCTCCTTGCATTTCTATCAGTTTCTCCTCATCTTTTTCGCTCAAACATGTTTAGTTGACTCTCCATACCCTTTTAACATGACAGCATGACTCAATCAAATAGTCCACTCATCTCTGTTTCACATTTCCACCTAAGATTCTGGTAGCTCTGTTGTCACATCCTGTGACCAAGGCAAGTTCAAACCTAATGTACTGACTCAATTTGGTTTCCCCAGATCCTACCTGTTGGGAAGGACAACTAGCTGTGTTACTTGAATTAATTCATCCTTATCACTACAAGCCAACTTTTTGTAGGTATATCGTGTGACAGTGCATATTTGCCCCAATGTGTTCTTCTAACATTAACAAAATGAGAGTAGGGGCAGGTGTCCTGTTTATTGGTCCCTGCACAGTGCCAGTAGCATGGCTGGCCCTTAATACATGTTTGTTTGAGAGTCAAATGAGCACATTAATGTACAGCTGGAGGAAGAAATTTTGTGGGGTAATGTTTGAATTTGAAAAAATAAAGACCAAAGATGAAAATTTTTAAAAAGAGGAAAAAGAAAGGAAACAGTTCTTTGGAATCAAAATTCCTCCTCACTAGAAATAAAAGAATATATCAATGTGTAGTCTGAAAATAGTATTGTATTTAGAGTTATAAGATCTGGACATGTTCTAGCTCCAGCACCTTGGGTCATTTGCTTATCTTCTCTAAGCTTTAAGTAATACTTACCTCATGGAGTCATTGAAGGAACACCATGAGACACGATACTTTACAAATGCTGTTAAATATTTCCATTAAATCTCCATTAAGGGTGAGAGTACGATGACATCAAATATTCGTTCACAGATAACTGTTAAAAATACTGTTTGGCCATACGTATACAAAACAGAACAGCCTCTGACACACAGTTCACTTTTTCATTTTTGTTCAGAGAAGAGGTGAATCCTGATTTTACTGTTTTATTTGGCTTACATAAAAAAGTTTCACATTGTGTTACTGGTTTGTGCAATTTGAGATTAATGCCTAATGGTTGTTTACAAAGACATTTTTATTTCTGTGGCATGAGTTCACGCTGTTGGGCTTACACCATCTGTCTAATGTAAGCTCACTTCAATTCTCAGCTGCTAATGTACTTCTAATTAATGAATGTGTAATGGAAGCATTGAAAAATCTCTTTCATCATGAAGAATTGAGGCCTGAAATTATCCATTGGTTTCGTGTGTGCCTTTCATGTTTGTTTATTTAAGGTCTTTTGCCACCTGGAGATTTTATCCCCTATAATGCCTCAGCTGAACTAACATTTTTCCATAATAGAATTTCTAAAGTATCGCTTACATAGTATATATGAGCTTTCTTAAAGTGTAACTAATTTCAAACAGGTCCTCTTCCAGAACCTGAAAGTCTGTTTAATTTTTATTAAAAATGTTTAAAAAACAAGTTCAACTAAGGTCTCAGAGGGGAGGACACTTCCAGACTAGCAACTCACTTGTTAATTCCTGTTTCTTCCCCACGGGAGAACCACTAATTAATGTCTTCCAATCCAGGCTCCAAGCTCCCTAGTCAGCTCAGTCCTGAACCAATCCTGATTACACGGTCACATCCACACCTAGTCGTGAGGCTATTGACCTATACCCGCAGTGAGCCCTCAATAGCCATCTGACCAATTCGTGCCACAGAGCTTTTGCTTCGATCCTTATCCTTCCTCACCATCCCCAACCCAAGCCCACCTGCGTGGCTCTTGGCACTGTGTCAAGTTCTAGCCCGGTCCTATTTCTGTGGATAGAGTCCTGCTTCCTGCACTTCCACGAGTCAGAATAGCTGTGCTTGAACACTCCCTTAAATCCATAACTACTACCAAGATTCCTCTTCATGTGCCCAACCATGTTGGATCTGCTTAGAAAGCTCTCATTCCTTGACCCCTGGAACTCAATTCTCCAGCCATTTTTCAGCTTTTTTTTCTTTCTTTCTTTCAGTTCTTCTAAGGCATCAGGCTCTCTTTGGTGTCTGCGTATTTTCATGTGCATTTCCCTTTATACGGAAGAGTTTCTGACTCTTACCACAGAAACATACACAATCCTAACTAATTCCACAGGTCTTTCAGGTGATGCTTCTGAGACACCCCCGTTTGGGTTAGGTATTTTTCCATGTCTTTCGATCACATCTTGCACTTTCCCTATTGTAGCTTTATTACACCCTGTTATAATTATCTGCCTCCTTCTCTATTACCTTCATCTCCAGATTATAAAGCAATCGTATCTATAATATTCCGTTGAATTCCCATGTCTAGTGAAGGGCCTGGAATGTTATAAGCACTTGGTGAAAACTTGCTGAATGCATAAATGTTGACCCCCCCCACCCCAACCAAGTCTGAGTTTGCCATGCTTCAGCTGCCCTTGAAGAAACCACTCTGTAAACCACTTTTATTTCTCCATGACCCTGTCTTATCTAGGCCCTGAATCATGTCATATCCTCTTGCCAGTTGGAAATACTGGAATTTTGACATAGCCCCAAAGCCTTGCCAACCAGGGCCGGTGGAAGTAGGTGAGAATGTGAACCTTAGTTCATCGCATCTCCCCTGAATCCTATGATTCCTCTGAAACTCTTCCCCTCCAACTCTTCTTCTAAGGAGCTATGCAGTCATATCTTTAGGCAGATTCAGTCCTCTCTGAAAGCCATTGTTCCCTTACTCCTCACCTGTGTCAGAAGTAGCATTTGCACTGATATTAGAGCAAGAGAAAGGAGACCCACTCCCCCACCCCCAGTACCCTTAATATAAACTTTTTTCTCAAGGCAGGAGTGGGTCACAGACTCACAATGCTTCTGGGCTCACCATGTGGACATATATGCATAGATGTGTTCCTGGATCTGTTCAGTAAAGGTGGAAACCACCCTTTGTACATGTCTGGTTGAAACAGGTGGTTGCATGAGACCAAAGTTATCACTGTGCCCTAAATCTACAATCAGATTTTGTGATTTTATAACTATCCAATTTTCCAGTTCTTAATTTGGCTCCTTGCATGAGAATCCAGCTCGTGTGGAGGCCTCAGACTTGTGGCCCAAGGACTGAGCCAGGCTCTCAGCCAGTTTGGTTTTGCTTGCATAGTATTGGCCTGCACAGTGTTTCTTAAAACTTTCCATCAGCTGTCAATGCTTCCCAATCAGATAATACATTTAAATTTTTGGATTTCTAGCTTCTCTTGAAAAAATGAGAAGACCAGGCCTGGATTTTGGGCCACAGTCCTTATAACTGCCAGTTGTTTCGCCACTATGCCTAGACCAGGCCATGTATTTATGGCACTTACTGGTTCCTTATGGCCACTCGAGTTTATGATTCCAAGTCCAGAGACCCAAGAGACTCTAATTTCTAATTTACTAGAGTTAAGCTGTATGTAATCGGGCTCTGAAAAGTGCATCTAGGCTACTTCCCCTGTATTGTACATGTGACAGACTATGGGCCAAGAGTACTTAGCTTCTCATAAAGAGACTGGATTATGCATGAGGGTAAGTAACACCAACTTGGAGGCATGTTTAAATATGGTGTATGTATTTGGTGGTATGTAAGGAGCCATTAAAAATTATTTTTTGAAAATAACCATATATTGGTAGTGGAAAAATGCAGACTACATTACTACATATGATGTGTCTCTAATCCTAAAGGAAAAGTATAAGTATATATAGATCAGAAAAGTCTGAAGGAAAGAAATACATTAATGTCTTTTTAAAAATATTTATTTATTTATTTGGCTGCACTGGGTCTTAGTTGCAGCAGGCAGGATCTAGTTCCGACCAGGGATCAAACCTGGTCCCCTGCATTGGGAGCGCAGAGTCTTAACCACTGGACCACCAGGGAAGTCCCAGGAATACATTAATGTATAAAAGTGATAATCTCTGGCTAGTGGGATTGTAGATAATTTTAGTTTTTTTTTTTAACACACTCTTGAATTTTCCAAAAATCTTTTTGAGTATCTATTACCTTTATAATAAGTAATTTTTAAATAAGAGGAAACAGAAGTTATTCCAGCAGTCTAAATGTACCATTTCTGTAAAATTTGTCATGGTCCTAGGGAGGATTTTTAGCCTATGGGTCTCCCAAATTACCCATTGTGTAATTTTTTTTTGGAACAATGTTGAAGGGAGCTTGAGCTCCATTAATGAGAGCCCAAGGGACAGCTGGGGGATGGCTGGAAGGAAAGAAGTACTAATCATTCCCACTCTTGGGTGCCTGCTCCATGACCCTCCCCACCCCATGTTCCTGGGCCTGTGTGAAACTAACGAAGGAAGTTAAAGAACCCACATCAGATACGGAAGGCATTAGGGACTGATGGGCTCACAGAGGCAGAAGGTTGAGAAGAGCAGAAATTGAGACTAAAGGGTGAAGGACAGAAAGAATAAAATAAAGAATATTTAAAAGATTGCAATATAAATGATTAAATAAAATATAGTTAAAACAAAAACAGGTTAGAACCCCCAGAAACTTAGAAATTAAAAGTGTTCAAAAAAGAGAGAAGCAAAAATATAAAAGAAAAAAAATGAAAAATGCTCAGGAATAAAATAAATGCAACCGTGAAAGAATAAGTAAACTATATTGATGAAATTTCGAAAATGAACAAAAAGAACTAAAAAAACTAAAACTTTGAAAGAATAGAATAAAAGGTTACAACTCCATAAAATAAGAAAAAATTTAAACCTTACGTAAAAGAAGATAAAATGGTAAAATTGGGAAGCTTGAAAATTAAAAGGATATGACAATTGAGAAGAAACCTATAATTAAAATTGTAATAGCCAGCTTTTATTAGAAGCTTACTGGGTCCCAGGGACTTGACATTAATTCATGTAATCCTTTCACTCACTCTATGTGGTCGATGCTATTATCTTCCTCTTCCTATGAAGCAGGAGGAAAGCAAGGCACACAGGTGAGAGGCTCCCCTGCAGGGACCCATTGGGAAGGGGTGGCTCTGGGGCTTGAGCTCAAATCAACTATCTCTGGATCCTGGCATCTTCTTGACCACTTGACCATACATACTATGATATAGTATAGATGAAATGGAAATCTTAAAGCTGAACACTGCTAAAATAATACTCCCTCTGAAGTTGAAAAGTCTTTAAAATAAATAAAATTCCAATGAAGAAGGAGGAGGAGAAACACAGAGACCAAGACAATGACACTAGTAAAGGCTACTCTGCTGGACAGAAACCTCTGGGCAGATGCCTGGGCGACATGCTGTCCTCCCCCCAAGGAGAGCATGCAATCTTGTGGCATCTACACAGGACACACTGTCCCTTCCCCTATGGAGGTTTCTGTACCCAGTGCTGTTCTGGCAGCAGTGTTAGCTGCCCAGATATTGTGAGGGAGGCTAACATAGAACTATCTTTACTTATTTAAGGTGATAGAAGATTTGGGAGTAGGTAGAAAGTCATAGGAAAATCTCACATCTTATCTTTTCAGTTAAATCTTTTTTACAGAGAGCTGAGATATTTGAGCTCATGCCTGTATACCTTTCTTAAAAAACAAAAACAAACAAATCCTGGGGCTTCCCTGGTGGTCCAGTGGTTAAGACTCTGTGCTTCCACTTCAGGGGGCGCGGGTTCGATGCCTGGTTGGGGAACTAAGATCCCACATGCCTCATGGTGTGGCCAAACTAAAAAAAAAAACAAAAAAAAACCTGATTACTGTTTTTATTTTCCTAAGCATCTTTAGCAGATAACTGCTGTAAATATAAAACGAAAACAATTTTCAGGAAAAATTTGATGGCAATATCAAGCTTATGTGCTATTTTGAAGAAAACTTTAAAAGTCAAATTTTACTGGTTTCTGAAGCTTAATACCTCACACACAGTGAGGTATAACTAAATGGAAAAGTACTATCTGGAGCAATGCAAACACATACATATGGGAAATATCACAGTCTTCAAAGTCTAGGGAGAATCTTGAAGAAATCACACGTCAATCTGTTAGAATTCCTTGCTGCTAACCAGAAGTTTGGCAAAATATTATAAGGAACATAGACGGATTTTTTTCTTATGTCTCAGCAGTTGCTGTTATACTAAGATGTATATAGGACATTACTTTTAAGACTGCCTTGAAGTTCAAAAAGATGCCTCAGAATACCATTGCAATCTACTTGGTCTTAAAATGTGAAAGTAATACAAGATCGTGGGAAGGATGGGAAAGAGTGCTGAGTGTTGCAGTTGACTTTAATGCTTACTCTTCTCTGAGATTACAGTAATACTGGACTTGCTGGTTAAAGATGTTAGAATAAAGATCTTTCTGTCCCTCTCTCTATGTCAAAACCAACTTTAAAAAAAAGAGAGAAGGAGAAATAGCAAACTTGTCTTTGAGGAAATTGGGCAATACTCCAAACTCTGAGTTGACAAATAAAAGGGGCTGAGGGTAGTAATCACTGGGCCAACATGTTTGGTGTATGTGATGGGGTCGGGGGAATGCCAAGACATGAACTCTGTTTCTCCAGATCCCAGGCAGAGAGGGCAGAGTGCAAGATTCCCCACAGTTGGCAGCCCACAGAGCCTGAGGCACAAAGGTTGGGTGTTTGGTGCACTACAGAAGGTTCCCTGAAACCTAACTCCAAGGTTTAGAAATCTAGGAGGGGCTAAATGCCTAACTCAAGGCAGGACCCTGTCCAGGGGTACCACATTACATTTAATTATCACATGGCCTTAGACTCTGGTTGGCTGTACCAGTTTCTCAGATTTTTTTTTTTTTTTAACGTTTTTGATGCCTTTGACAGATTTGAAGAGTTCTGGTAAGGTGTTTTGCAGTATGTCCCTCAGTTGAGATTTGTCTGATATATTTCTCATTAGGCTGGGGTTAATGGTTTTAGGGAGGAAGTGCCATTCTGATTATAATGTATCCAGGATCCATACTGTCAATATGGCTTATTACTGTTGATATTCACCCTGATCACCTGGCTGAGGTGATGTTTGTCAAGTTTTTCCAGTGAAATTATTCTCCCTCCCCTTTCCAGAATGTCCTCTTCAGAAGGACACCACTGTGCACAGCCCACACTTAAGGAGTGGGGAGTTACGCTGCCTCTCCTTGAAGGAGGAGTATTTATGTAGATTATATGGAATTCTTCTGGGTGGGAAATTTGTCTTTCTCCTCCATTCATTATTCAGTCACTCACTCAATCGCTTATTAGCATCAGTGTGACTCACGACTGTTTCTTTTATACTTTGGGTTATAATTCAATACTACTTATTTTGTTGCTCAAATTTTCCACCTTTGGGAATTCTTCCAGTTGCCTCCTGTGTCTTTTTGACATTCTTCTGTGATTGGTGGAGGGGTGGGGGAGCGAGCAGTTCTTTACTTTCTGGCAGTACAAAGTACTCCAAGCTCATTTTGTTTATTTCTTGTCTCAGTCCTAGAATCAGACATTTCTCAAGAATGGTAATAGAAAACAAGATCTGGGCACTAGGTATGCTCATTGTTACTGAGGTGTTATTGCTTCTAAGCCCTCTCAGCTTAGAGAACAAAGAAATGAATGTGTGCGTACTAACACATGCACATGTCTATATCTGCATCTATAACTGTATATATTTTTAATATATATTTATATCCATGTGTATCTATATCAATCTGGACATGAGTTCATACTTATGACTTCAACTTTAATCTCTTACCTCGTGAATCATTCTAGACTCCGCCCCTTGCTTGTCTGTAATCTGTTACTCCAACAGTGAGATACCAGACTCCCACCATCTGCTTTTACTTAATTTACTTAATTCATTTACCTAATTGTTCCGTTTCAGTTGACATTATAGTGGTTTCAGAATTGTTCACCAGAATTCTCACGGGAAGCAGTTCTATCAACTAGAACACAGTGCTTATGTAAAGTCTCCTTTGCCTTTCGTCTTACAGAATCCACTTACTTTTCTTCTTTTAATATTTATTTATTTGTCGTTTATTTATTTGTTTATTTTTGGCTGCGTCGGGTCTTAGTTGCGGCATGCAGGATCTTCATTGCAGCATGCGGGATCTTTCCTTGTGGCGCACCGCCTTCTCTCTAGTTTCGGGGGCTCAGTAATTGCAGCACGTGGGCTTAGTTGCCCTGTGGCATGTGGGATCTTAGTTCCCCCACCAGGGAGCAAGCCTGTGTCCCCTGGATTGGAAGGTGGATTCTTAACACCTTCCAAGTGAAGGATGTCCCTCGCTTTCAGAGTTACTTAGCCACCATATTTTTCCCCACTTCCTTCAGTAAGGTTGTTTATATATTTGTAATACAGTTAGATTCTTTTGTCACAGTCTGAAGTTCATCCTGGGATTCCACAACCTTCTAGAAGATTTTTTTAATTGTATACACTATGGTTCACTCTTTGTACTGTAAAGTTCTGTATGAGTTTTGACAAATGCATGATGTCATGTATCCACCATTATAATATTATACAGAGTAGTTCTACCACCTTAAGAATCCCCTGTGCTTCAGGGAGATCAGCTCGGTGCTTTGTGACCACCTAGAGGGGTGGGATAGGGAGGGTGGGAGGGAGGGAGACGCAAGAGGGAAGAGATATGGGAACATATGTATAACTGATTCATTTTGTTATAAAGCAGAAACGAACACACCATTGTAAAGCAATTATACTCCAATAAAGATGTTAAAAAAAAAAATCCCCTGTGCTTCATCTATTCAACCCTTTCCCAAGCCCCTGAATTCTTGGCAACCACTGATCTGTTTACAGTTTCTACAGTTAATGCCATGTGAATGGAATCCTTTAGCAGGTAGCCTTTTCAGAATGGCTTCTTTCACTTAGCAATATGCACTTAAGACATTCTTTGTCTTTGCATGGTTTGATAGCTCATTTCTTGTATCACTGAATAATATTCCATATTTTATCACCAAATAATTATACCACAATTTGTTTATCCATTTATCTATTGAAGGACATCTTGGTTGCTTCTAGTTTTTGGCAGTTTGAATAAAGCTGCTATAATCATTCATGTACAGGTTTTCATGTGGACATAAGTTTTCAGATCAGTTGGGAGTATGATTACCTAGGGCACCTAGGAGCGTGATTGCTATATTGTATGGTGAGGCTCTGTTTAGCTTTGGAAGGAGCTGCCGAACTGTCCTCCAGAGTGGCTGTAGCACTTTCGAATTCCCACCGGCAATGAATGAGTGTTCTTTGCTCCAATCTTCACCGGCAGTTAGTATTGTCGGTTTAAAAAAATTTTTATTTTAGCCATTCTCAGAGCTATGTAGTGGTTTTTCGTTTGTTTTCATTTTCATTTCCCTAATGACATGTGATGTTGAGCATCTTTCCAGTGCTTATTTACAGTCTGTATATCTTCTTCGGTGAGATGTCCAGATCTTTTGCTCACTTATCAGTTGGGCAGTATTTCTTTTTTCTAATCTTCAAGATTCTTTTACGGACCTCAGCTTGTTCTCTCTCTGCATTCTTACCTTTGAGTGAGATGCATTTTCATTCCAGCACCCGTGGAGGCTTCCCTCGGCCCCCCCTCACCGTTCACCTGAGACTCAGAGGAATCTCCTCGGCTCTCAGAGGGCATGTGATCTGCACACCTGCTTGTCATTTACCTATTGCGGATCTGCTTGGCTGGCAAAGAACCCATTCCTGCTTCTTCTGCGTGCTTCTGTGATACGTGGAGAGAAATTACTCCTGTTAATTTGAATGCATCTGCAGTTTTCTCTTGTCGAATTTCATGTGTGAAAAACCTCCAGAACCTACCATTCCCATGGCCCTTCCTGTCTTTTCTGCCCCTTCCTCATGTGGTCAGCACATGCCAGATGCAATCCATGCACCTGCTAATTTTTACTCCCAGCTACAATGAGTTACTGGAAGTTGCAGTCTGTGAAACAAATGAAAAAAGAAAGTTACCGGTGCATGGGTTGGAGGATGTTGTATTGACTACTTTAGAAAAGAAAACCTGCTTACAGGTATCCCAGTAAGAGTGTGATTGCCAGCTTCTGCAAATATCCTGCATCTCCAAGGACAGCAACACAATGAAAGAGAGAGAAAACAATCTCACTTAACCATAACAGTGCCCATTGTTAACCTCTTCAAATGAGCCCAGCACTTTGCTAAGCATTTTACATATATTATGATATTTAATTCTTAAAGCGACTCTCTGGGATAGGAATAACTGTCTTCACTTTACAGATAAGGGAATATAACACCGAGGGAAATAGTTGAGGATACACTGTACTAAGTAGCACAGCTGAGATTCAAACTCAGAAAAGTCTGACTCCAATACTCATCCTTCCAACCAACGTTTTCTTCCTTCTTGTTGGGTTTGTTCTTCTGGGTCAGGTCCACATTTGGGCTTCACTCAGTGAGATTCCTCATTCCTTTTTTAATGATTAAAAAATTTAAGTCAGGGCTTCCCTGGTGGTGCAGTGGTTGAGAGTCCGCCTGCCAATGCAGGGGACACGGGTTCGTGCCCCGGTCCGGGAAGATCCCACGTGCCACGGAGCGGCTGGGCCCGTGAGCCATGGCCGCTGGGCCTGCGCGTCCGGAGCCTGTGCTTCGCAGCGGGAGAGGCCACAACAGTGAGAGGCCCGCGTACCGCAAAAAAAAAATAATAATAATAATTAGTCAAATGAACAACGAGCTGCTCACCAGCTGCCTGCTATCTTTATCCCTCTCTACACTTGACGTTAGAAGAATAAAGTTATAAAAACAGGTTTCAATTTTTAATTTAAAATCCACATTTCTGAATTACAGAGCACCCCACTGCTATGCTTTATTTCAATAGATGAAGATAGTATAAGTATTTTCAATTGATATAGCACCTTTCATTTGAAAACTTTACTATCTCTGTGTCATTCATAAATCATCAAACCATTTTGGGAAGTAGGAGAATTACTTAATAAATGACCCTTATGAAATCTGAAATTAAAAACGTTGAATTTTCTGATATTTGCGAGGTAGGGGAATTGCTTAATGGCCTTCATGAAATTTGAAATTTAAAATGTTGGATTCTCTAACATTTTAAAGTCTTTCTCTGTTCAGTAAGAGGAAAAAATCAAGCAGTGATTTTTCCAAAACAAGAATGAGGCTTAAATGTCTTGAGTCCTTTGAAGTGCCTTCTCTTTTCTTCCATCTCATCTCCTAAGGCCATTAAAGTAAATTTCTTTTTTTTAAAGTTAAAGTTTACGTGCTTAGATGTATCACTTGGACTTCTGGTACAAATACAGTATTGACTTCAGCCAACGTAACTTTGTGTGTCATTCCTCTTGTTATCGTCTTCGTGCAGGACTTATCTTCTTTTTAAAAAAAAATTTTTTTAATACCATGCATTTTCTATTATTTATTTATTTTTGGCTGCATTGGGTCTTTGTTACTTCACGCGGGCTTTCTCTAGTTGCGGTGAGCAGGGGCTACTCTTCGTTGCTGTGCGCGGGTTTCTCGTTGCGGTGGCTTCTCTTGTTGCAGAGCACGGGCTCTAGGCGTGCAGACTTCAGTAGTTGTGGCATGCGGGCTCAGTAGTTGTGGCTCGCGGGCTCTAGAGCACAGGCTCAGTAGTTGTGGTGCACGGGCTTAGTTGCTCCACAGCATGTGGGATCTTCTGGACCGGGACTTGAACCCATGTCCCCTGCATTTGCAGGCGGATTCTTAACCACTGCGCCACCAGGGAAGCCCAGGACTTATCTTCTTGTACCTGGATCATTGCAGTTGTCTCCTAACAGGTGTACCTACCTCTGGTGTCCTTTCCTCTTCTTTAAAACATACACATGTGCAGTATTGTGCTGTTCATTGTGTTCATCACTTCTGGGGGGTCTTTTTCAATTTCTGAAGGGAAAATGCAGGTCTAGTCTCACATCCCATGGAAAGTGTCTGTTATTTGAAGACAGCCCTGGATTGGAATCCCATCTGCTCCATTGATTAAGCCTAACAAGTTACCAAACCCAACTAAACTTTAGTTTCTTACTCTTTGAGGGAACTCTGAAAGGTTGCCATAAAATTAAATGACATGAAGTATGTAAGTAAATGTTAGTTTTCATTTCCCTATCCACAACTGGACCCCTATAGGACTTGACAGTTTTGTTTCCAAACTGCTGGCCATGCATTACCTACCACTTCTCAAGCAAGTTTTGTCTTTCCCTGGTTCTGTCCATTTTATCATGTGTTTCCTCTGACTGGAATGTACTTCTTTCCATATTTTCATTTGCCAGATGTGTCAGTTACTTCCTTGTCCGGTCTAGCTGCTGACATAGAGAATCATCTTCTGAGGGCTCAGCCCCATCATTTCCTAAGCTAAGATCCTGGGCAGGACAGGCCGTAAAATTATACAAACCCCGTCCTAGTGGCATATGTGTGGTAACTTGTAGGGATGCCTGCCCACTAAGTCACAGACTTCTCTTAACTCCTGTATCTCTCCAGTATGCCAAACAGGGATTCCATGCAGGTTTCTTTATAGCACTATAGTTGTACCATGTTAAGAATGCATTCTAGCCCTGGGCTCCAGTCCTCCTGACTGGGATCTTGATGCTTCCTAATTCTTGAGAGCTCCTGCTCGAAAGGGCTCTCACAGCCTCTGGTTGGGGTCTTAATCTGCAAAAATTAACCTGCACACAGTGTCACACCAAACTTATTTTGGTATCTCCACTTGAAAGAATCATACTACGATCTACCTGCTGGAGTGGATCACAATGCTGATTTCTATGATACCTCTCTGGGCTTTAAAATTTTGACTTCTGGCTTCATTTCTTAGATACAAACTTTCCAACCAAGTAAATTTCTCTACCTACCCAGGTCTTTCTAGTTATTCTCTCAGTCTGGGCACTGAGAATTGAGATCCCGTCTTGCTTCATCGCTTTATTCAGAAGCAGTGAACAACTTCATCAGTGAAGACTAGCTCAAATGCTTCCTCTTCTAGAATGACCCCCACCCCCTTACACATTCATATATGGCCTGTGAACCCCTTCATTCAGTTCTGTTCACTGAGCATCTAGTATGTGCGAGGCATTTGGGATCAGCAGAGAAAAGCAAAGCAAAGCAGGAAAGCACAAAACCTTTGTCCTCATGGACTTTCCGTTTACGTGGCTTACTGTATCTTCAGATTGTTTTTATTAGTTATTTGTAAATGCTATTAATACAAGAGCAGGAGACTTCTAAGTTATCTTGTCTAACCCCACCTGTAGTGGGTTGAATGGTGAATCTCCAAAAGATCTGTCCAAGTCCTACCCCCTAGAACCTATGAGTGTGACCTTATTAAGGATCTCGAGATGAGATCATCCTGGACTATCTGGATGGTCCCTAAATCCAATGAAAAGTGTCCTTAGAAGAGACGGAAGAGAAGACACAGACAAAGAGGAGAAGGCTATGTGAAGATGGAAGCAGAGAGGGGAGTGATGCAACCACAAGCCAGGGAACACCTGGAGCCACAAGGGCTTCCTGGAAGAGGTAGGGAAGGATTCTCTCCAAAAGCCTTTGGAAGAATGCAGCCCCTCTGACACCTTGATTTCAGACTTCTGGCCTTCAGAACTGTGGTAGAATAAGTATCGGTGGTTTTAGGCTCCGAATGTTGTGATGATTTGTTATGGCAGCCGCAGAAACTAAAATATCACCGTATTTTGCAGTTGATCAGGGCTGGTTAAGATCTTTAGAACTCATCAATACTAAAAAGAATAGCTAGCTAGTGGGAAGCAGCCGCATAGCACAGGGAGACCAGCTCGGTGCTTTGGGACCGCCTGGAGGGGTGGGATAGGGAGGGTGGGAGGGAGGGAGACACAAGAGGGAGGAGATATGGGGATATATGTATATGTATAGCTGATTCACTTTGTTATAAAGCAGACACTAACAAAGGTGTTAAAAAAAAAAACTAAACAGATTACCGTCTCACTTCTGCCTCTATGCCGCCACATGTAATTTAATGTAAAACCAATTCTAAATTGAAAAGCGCAAATATGCATGCTGAATTAATAGTTCCCTTTCAGCTTTTCTGGCTGTACAATTCTGAAGAGTTCAGAAAGTGTGATGTGTTCTTTTGGGTTCTGATCTGCAGAATAGAAATAAAACACCACCCCATAGGGTTGTTGTAGGGATAAAATGTTACAGTGTGTGAAAATGCCTCATGTGGTGCCCATCCCTTGGTGAATGTGCTTTTCTTTTTTATTTTATTTATTTATTGTTTTAATTTTTATTTTATATTGGAGTATAGTTGATTCACAATGTTGTGTTAGTTTCAGGTGTACAGCAAAGTGATTTAATTATACATATACATGTATCTATACTTTTTCAAATTCTTTTCCCATTTAGCTTATTACAGAGTATTGACCAGAAATCCCCGTGCTATACAGTAGGTCCTTGTTGGTTATCTACTTTAAATATAGCACTGTGTACATGTCAATTCCAAACTCCCAATATATCCCTCCCCTCTACCCTTCCCCTGCAGTAACCATAAGTTTGTTCTCTAAGTCAGTGAGTCTGTTTGTTTTGTAAATAAGTTCGTTTGTATGTATCTTTTTTTTTATTTTTAGGTTCCACATATAAGCGATCTCATAGGATATTTGTCTTTCTCTCTGACTGACCTCACTTAGTATGATAATCTCTAGATCCATCCATGTTGCTGCAAATGATATTATTTCATTCTTTTTAATGGCTGAGTAAATATTCCATGGTATATATGTACTGCATCTTCTTATCCATTCAAGGTTCAAAAGGATACATGCACCCCAATGTAAATTGCTTTTCCTTATTTTACGACTGGTGATGCGGTGGTAACAAGTGTATAGTGAAGATTTGAGACATACTTTGTTTCTTGCCTCTCACTCTGCTGACTCAGTGGTTCCAGGTCTGTGAAGTAGAGACATGAGAAATTGGCCAGATAATTGAAATTAACATAGCTCTGCAGATCAGTGTTCATACATCATCCTCCCACACAACTGGAACCTAGTGAATCTCACAGCACTTCATTTTGGTACTTTGTGTTTTTCCACTCACCAGGTGAGGTCATGTGTGCCTTTCTCATTGGGATGTTCTAAAGCTGTGAGGAAGACGTTGTTGAGGGGAACTCCCAAGAAACAAATCATAAAATAATTTTCCTTAAGAGGATGAGAGGAAAGTAAGCAAGAACTTTCTCCTTGAGATGTTTCTGGGATTGCAAGCAGCTGATTGAGTGTCTGTGAGCCATGCATGAGCCTTAGCATTGCTTCCAAATGAGTGCGAAAATTACATAATATCTTTGGGAAATTTTTCACACTGTCAATTATATCTTACCTCCTGGAGAGACAGACTCCATTGACAATATGTCACAGAAGCATCTTAAGTGCCACTGTGTCATCCCCAGAGCTTTAGTCACTCATAAGACTACAAAAACATCCCCTAAAATTATTTTTCCTTTTTTTTTAATTGAAAGAATTCTTTGACCTTTCTCAAACAGCTGCTCCCTAGAAAATTCCTTTTAGCTGAAGCCATCCTTTACCCTGGCCTTCCAAACAAGCTCATTTCTATGCAAACAGGTTTCTTCATATTCATTTGAAAATGGGGAGTATAATAGCAAGATTTTAGGGAGCCATAAAGTTATTTTCTGGGTTGACTTCCAATTGAATTAGATCAAACAGACCAGAACTGTGATCACTAACATGCATTCACATGTCTGTCCATTTTTTATGTACTCCAGCAAATTCTTGGTGTTCGACTTCCTGTATTCGAAGTCAAGCACGAGCGTGAGTTCTCAGTAGAATTTAGCAGCTGGTTAGATCAGGCAGTATACTTGTTCATAGCCCGCTTCTGTTCTGATTGGTGCCCATGTTACGTATTTGGAAGGTCACTCATGTAACAGCCATACTTTAACACTGATACGTAGAATAAGTAGTTATAGAAGTACATAAAGTGTTTAGAAAGTACCACAGTCTTTGGAAAACATTGTATTTCCTATAACGTGGTAAGTCAAATCTCACGCTTTGGAAGGAACTGGGAAAACTGGTGGGCAATATGATGCCATAAAGCCAATTCGGTTTGTTTCTTCATCTGGTTTAAAGGATAGATACTGGGAGGGGCAGTCCGCCATGAGCCCTGAGCGTCCCTGCACATTCTTGCTGGGTGGGACAAGAATGCAAGGCCCTTACCACTCTTTACTAGACCACATATCAGACTTATCTCAAGCAATCTTGAGATATCGGGTACAGTAAGTCCCCCACGTATGAACGAGTTCCATTCTGAGAGCACGTTCATTAAGTCCAATTTGTTTGTTAAGTCTGACAAAGTTAGCCTAGGTACCCAACTAACACAATCAGCTATACAGTGCTGTAATAGGTTTATAATACTTTTCACACAAGCAACACATAAAAAAATAAAACATTTTTAATCTTACAGTACAGTACCTTGAGAAGTACAGTAGTACAGTACAACAGCTGACATCCAGGGGCTGGCATCGAGTGAACAGGCAAGAAGAGTTACAGACTGGAGGAGGGAGAGGAGGGGGGAGATGGTAGAGCTGAAGGATCGTCAGCAACAGGAGACAGAGGGCAAGCTGCAATTCCACTCATGCCTGACGCTGACGGCACAGGTTCTGGTTCCTTGCTGGAACCAGATGCATGTTTGCACCTTTGAAAGTTCGCAACTTAAAGGTTCGTACATAGGGGACTTAGTGTACTGTCTTCCCCAAAAGCAAGGCCAGGTTGCTTCTGCTTACCACAAAGGCAGTGAATCCCCAAGCTCAGCATTTCTGTCCTCTAAACACAACCGATTTTGTTTGCAGGCATCCATCCTGAGCCCTTTGTCTTGCCCCCATGTAACCTGGGGAGGACGGACATCTGAAGCAAGTGGCTGTGAGGCTCTGGCCGCTGCTTTTGCCGTGAGTAATGAATCCTTTGCTTCTGACCCAGGGGTCCTGTGTGTTTTGTCAGCATCCATGAAATAGTAACAGGCCCATTTGTTAGTTTGTAAATAGGGTAAAATCTCAAGACCCTACACTTTGGAAATATTTCTATTTATACCCATGAAATAGGTCCAAGAATGGTTATATTATTTCAAATAATTAATGACCGTGACCAGTTTAGAATCTTGGTTTTTAGTTCTGACTCTACTACTAAGTGAATGATCTTGACTATATTTTGTATTCCTCTGGGACTCTTGTGTCTTTATCTGTAAAATGAGGGGGTTCAGCTAGGGGAATGGCTTTTCAACTGTGCTCTGGGGACCCAGGGCCAGTCATTTCAAGGGCCCTCTCGTTAGCCCCGGGCGGGGGGGCAGCCTGCGGGATATAGTTGGAGGCAACAGCATTGTGTTGACTGGCCTGGTCACCTACCCTCTGCAGGGCCACCAGCTGTGCTGTGGTTACTGTCGCTGGTCAGTGCCCTTTCCCATTTCCCTAAGCGGCCATATCCTCTATAGTTCTCTTCATACTTCCTTTCTTAGTTCCTATGTCTCAGGGGAGAAAATGCAGATAAGCAGAATTTTTTCCTCTCTATCTCTTGGTCCACTGGCTGCTTTCTGGACATTACTAAAGAAAGAACAGAAGACAGGTTCTCCTCTCAAATTCCCTAACCCACCTGCCATCCTATCAGTCCTTCCAGGGCTTGACTCCCAGTAAGTCACAGAGTCCCACCTCAGGGACTCTTGCTTTCCAAGACTCTTTCCCTCCAATGCTATGGAATAGTTAGCTAAACAAGAGGCAATAAAACTGGCTCTTGCTAGGGTGACCAGCTGTCCTGATTTGCCCGGGACTGAGGGTGTTCTCAGGACATGAGACTTTCCTTTTTTAAACCAGAATCGTCTTGGGCAAGCCAGGACAAGTTGGTTGTCCTATGAATCTTCTAGATCCAGACTTTATGCTTATAAAGCTTATGTAATGAGATCCTCAAAGATTTGGGTGTTTGAAGCTCAGAAGTCAAGAATTAGACTTTTTTTTCCCCTGGATTTTGTTCTAACAACCATATCCCAAGGCAGTAGATGTCCTTGAATAAATGGGAGAAGAAAAAAGATAAGGAAACAGTGGGAAATGTTGGCTAATATAAAAAGTATCACACTCTTATAAGCTAGCTATCTTTAATAACATAGACTAAAATGGTTTTATTATGATCCCTTTCTAATGAATTCCTAAGTAGTAGGGGTGAAAATATTCACGAAAATATGCTTAGAGTAAAGGCCTAATACAGAAAAGAACAAAAGGAGAAAGAGAGGGGCCTGGGAAGAATATGTATCCACGGAGTAAAAAACAAGTGCCGGGAAATAAAATGAAATATGAATAATAGTGGTTATTTTGGGTTGTTGATTTTTATTAATATTTATATGTCTTTGTATTTCAATGTGCCTGTAATAGCCACACATTACTTTTATAATTGGAAAAACTTTACTAAAGAAAGCTTTTAAAGAATGAGAAGAAAATATCCGTCAAGGTCAAAAGATGAAAGACATTAAGAAAGTGTTAGGATTCCATGTTAGAATCCTGGCCATGGGAATCCGCTGGTGATTTTTAAGCAAGTAAATAACTTATTATAGTTGATCAGAGAGAGTTTTAGATCGGATTTTGGAAGGATCCGGCTAGTATGTGGGGAGGTATTGCCATGGCTGGGATATTTGGATTTAAACGGAGACCTTTGCTTTCAAATACAAAACTAGCAGAAGTGCAGGCCCTCTGACAGGTGCTTGCCCAGTGCTGGCCAAATAAATATTTTCACTAAGGGGAGCACAGCTCACTCCTACTCAAGTGAGCTGCCCGTTTCTTCATCAAAACCACTTAAAGGTCATCTAGAGAGCTTGTCACATTTGTCAACCTCCACTGCCTCTGAATTTCTGGTAATCTGAGGCTTTCTGAATTGAGTAGTCTCCTTTCTAAAGACTGAGTTTTTACGAGTTTGAGATCTCAGGACTGGTTGGACTAATTCGCAGTGGCATACTACTTATAGTGTAAGGAGAAATTATGCAAATAAGCATGGGATCCTCCAAACAATATTTTTTGCTAGATACATGTGTTTTGTTTGGGGACTTTCTGTGATTCTATAATCATTTCCCAAAGAGGGAATTTCAGTACAAAGAAGACAGAGGGGCTCCATCAAGAAGTGTTCATGGGCTCGTTAATTAATAGAACCGCCAATACCAGAAGATGAAGGGGATCGCCAGCCAGACTAATGTGCTCCTTAATTCTGTTCTGTTTCATTTAGGCACAAGATTTAGGGGATTCAAGGTATGTGCTAAGGTAGTGTACTCTTGGCAACACTATGAAACTGTAGACCACCAAGTTCCTCTGAGGGTGTCTCTGGCTTCTGTCTCTGGCGTTTAAAGCACACAACTGTATTGCATGGTTCTTTGCTGTTCTGCGTTTTCAACAAGCATTGTCCAAAAGGAGCTTCCCGTCTGCTGTTTGCATATCATGTTGTTGTCACCTTACTAAAACATGAAATGATTTAAGCTTCGCAGCTGTTACTCTTTTCCATGAAGCAGCTGCCCGGCACTTCCAGGGACAATGCCAGGTGCACCAGGAGGCTGTCTATGCAAATTAGAGTGAAAAACTGAGCAGTAATCTGGTGGCTTTGATCATTACAGACAACCAGTCTAAATAACTCAGATGCAGATCACGTAAAGTTACTGTCATTGGCCCGAGCAATCCAGCAAATTGCTTCAGCTCCTTATGTAATTTTGGACTTAGCCTAAGCGATTGGCTTAATAACTAGATTCACAAGAGACTGATGTATGAACCTGAATGACAATTTAGAAATTTATAATGGGGACCGTTGTTCATGCCAGTAGATCCTGTCTTGGTAGGAAGACCTATGTGTGAAACCAAATTCTATAATTAGAAGGTTTGCTTATGATAACATCCTGAGTGAGGACAGTCAGTTGCTTTAGTCAGTAGTGGTCTCAGCGATGGGAATAAAATTGCCCAGCAATAGATCCAGGATTTGAACCCAGAAAACACGACCACAGAGCTACAGCACCATTAGAGCAGGTGTCTGGATCTTTTTTTCTTTATTAGTTTTATTCTTGCTTCCAGAATTCTATTTGATACACTTTCACTGACTTGAGTGTTTACTAATTCGGCCTCCCAGATTCACATATATTTATAAAATCCTGAATCATGTCTTCAAATGGCAATCAATCCATTCATTGGGATTTTTCCATGTTTCAGTTCTCAAACATTGAGGCTGTTTGTGAGTGCTGGGAGCCCTTTACTTTGGGTCTGGACACTAAGAACCGATGGCATGAGGGTCTCAGAGTAGAGTCAGTAAAGTCTGTAGAAGTTCAGTGGAGAGAGAAATCACTGTGGGCTAGGATGTGGAGAGTGATGACATACCTGGACCTTCAAAACTGGCATTCTGAAATACAGGAGGAGAGCTTTGGAGACTGACTAAATCCATTTGCCTGGGTGAAAACTTAATGCTTCAGAGAAATACAGAGAAAGTTGAAAATGTATGTTGGGGCCAAATTCTTAAATGCCAGGATAGTAAGTATGGGTGTTTAGAAGGTAGTGGGGACCCATGAGAGCTTCCGTTGAGAAATGACATAATCAGTCCAGGGCTTGAAAAAAATAAATCTGACATTATCTTGTAGAAGGGAGGGTTGGAGGAGAAACAGAGGGAACAGGTAGGAGACCGCAGGAGGAGTCCGGATGGAGGGGAAACTGAAATGGCCCAAAGTAAGGCAATAGAGAATATTACTTTCCTATTGCTGCTTTAACAAATGAGCACAGACTTAGTGGCTAAACCAGGACAGATTTATTTTCGTATAGTTCTAGAGGCCAGAAGTCTAAAATAAAGATGCTAGAGCTACGTTCCTTCTGGAAGAATCGGGGGGAATCTGTTTCCTTGTCTTCTCCAGTTTCAAGAGGCCATCTGCATCCCTGGCTCACAGCCTCTTCTTCCATCTTCAAAGCATGTCACTCCAACCTCTGCTTCCTTTGTGCCTACTCCTCCTTCTGCCTGTGTCTTCTTTCCTCCTTCTTATAAGGTCCCTTGTGATTATATTGAGCCCACCCAGATAGTCCAGGTTCCTCTCCCCATCTCAAGATCCTTAACTTGGTCACATCTGCAGAGTCTTTTACACCATGCATACTAACACACTCACAGGTTCTGGGGATTGAGATACAGACGTTTTTGAGGGGAGGCACATTATTCAACTGACTACAGAGACACAGGAACATTCTGTTGTTGTGCACTACTTCCCTCTCAAAGACATTGAATTCTGAAGGAGCATGATTACTTATATCTAAAATATACCTTGCTTTTTGCTTTTTTTGATGCTTGTAATTCTGCCCTTCTTTGCTTAGAATACCATTCCTCCATATCGGTGGCCTCAAATCTCAGCTCAGACGCTTCCGTTTTCCAGAATCCTTCTGCTCTCCACCTCCCCTCCCTTTGACCCATAAATCGAGGAAGAATTCTCTCTTTCCTTTATCTTACATCTGTATTTTACATTGCTTCTATTTTTTTTTTTAGCAAAAACCTTTCATTTTGAAATCATTTCATACTTGCAACAAAATTGCAAAAATAGTACAAAGAATTCTGTTCACTGTCCACCCAGCTTCCCCAAATCACAGTAACTTAAATAGCCGTAGCATAATGATGAGAACCAGAAAATTAACAGTGACCCAGTGCCATTAACTAATCTACAGACTTTGCTGAGATTCCAACCATTGTCCCACTAATGTCCTTTATCTAGTCCTTATCTGGCATGCTTTAATTTTCTCTAACCAGAGACAGCTCCCCGGTCTTTGTTTTTCATGACGTTGACACTTTTGAAGAGTCTGAACAGTTATTTTGCAGAATGTTTGGGTTTTGTTTTTTTTTTCTGCTTTTGTCTAATGTTTTCTCATAACTTGATTCAGGTTATATATTTATGGCTAAGAATATCACAAAAGTGATGTGCCCTTCTCAGTCATCATATCAAGAGGTAAATGATATCTCATTACTGGTGATGTTGAATCCCTTGTTTAAAATGGTGTCTGCTAGGTTTCCTATTGCTCTGAACACATCTCGCCCTGTATTCTATCAATATATATTTTTGTCATAGCGTTTTAGGGCTGGAGAGGATCAAAGAAATGAGTTCTCAATAATATTAAAAGTTATGTAGTATCAGGTAATATACACTAAGGACTACATACACTACTTCACTTACTCCTCATAAATACCTCTAGAGACACTGTATCAACTCCAGTTTACCTTTCTGAAGAGCACATGCCTGGTTAACCTTGGGCAGGGAATACAACTTGCTCATTTTTTATGCCACATAGAGCCTAGCACAGAGCTTTACACAAAATATGAGTAGAAAATATTGAAGTTGACTTAAATTGAACTTAAATGGAAGGCAGAGTGTTCAGATTGTGTAACTAACCACATGTATGACAAAGGAGAAGGGACCATGGGTAATTACGGAGAACTGAATTTGGGGAAGAGGAATACATAAAGGTGATGATTTATTTTCAAAGGGACGAAGCTAAGAAACAAGATGAAATGGTTGTTGCCCAGAGGGGTTAAGAGCACAGCCTTGGAGGGCACTCACATTTTGGGAGTATTTGGCAGAAAAAAAATCAGTAAAAGTGAAAGGGGATGAAGTACAAACAAAGTAGAAAAAGCAAGGTAGTATGGGGTTACAGCCAAGTTCAAATCTGGAATGAAGAAAATTAAGCGAGGAGATGCATGCGGCCATGATTAAATGCCAATGGCTATTTTGGGGAAACTGTAGAAACAACATTTTAAAAAGTTGTCATAAGTTTATTTATTTTTTTTTAGTTTAGCCAACACACAATTATCCATAGTAATGGAAGAGAAAAATGTCAAGATAAGTTAGAAGAATGGATAACTCCGAACATGCAGACTTGACTATAAAGCACATTGTATATGATTTCTGAGGCAGCACATTTCCTTTTCAAGGTTTGCTAAATTTACATGAAGAATAGCTTGTATTTCTTGATAAAAAGCCTGCGTGGTGGAAGGGAAAGAGAACCGGAATTTGAAAAGTGGTCACGTGTTTATGCTTGTGAGCTTATTATAAATGTAAGATTGCTTCACATTGTTGTAAATGTAAACCTTTTCTGGCTTTATGTATCTTTACATTTTACAATGAGGGAGATCAGATCATTGGACCAGAACTCAGATCTGATTTCTGCTCTTGGCATCACCAGTAACTAACTGTGTCGGGCAGCAGGGAGATTCCTTCAGGCCTTTGGTGCCTCAGTTTTCTAACCTAAAAATGCAAAGGTTGACTAGGTAATCTCAATTATGTCGTCTGGAGCTAATGCTCTAGATGGTTCTGTTGTTTTGGGGATTCTAGCTAAATAACTGGTTTGCATGTCAGACAAATTTTATTTACTAAATCATGGCATGTGTAAGTGCTTCCTAAAAAGCAGGTTTTCTAGAGAAAAATATAAGTAGGGAGATTCACTGCCAAAGCTACATAACATGGTAATTGTGGAATGAACAGTTACAGGAACAGCTCTTTGTTTAAAACAGGCTTGGCATTTTCATTTGTTTGGGGCTTTCTCAGTAGTATTGAGGTTGACCCTTGCTAATTAGGTCTCACTCCCAAAGTCCCTGGATAAGCTGCTTCTGTGAGAGATTGGTCTTAAGAGCCCAAGGCAGCCGGGAAGAAGGATATTAATGCTGCAGTGCCCAGCTCTCCTTCAAAGAGGACCTATGGAGACGGGTAGCTAGAGAGGAGAGGACCCTGACAAAAGAATGAAATTAATTTGGATAGGAGCCCTGGAGACTGGACAGAGTTAAAGAGTCTAACAGTAGGTGGCTTATTTTGCAGCCAGAAGTAGTTTTCTTCTGAAAGAAGAGTCCTTTACGCTAGGAAACATTCTTTCTTCTTCCATGGCAATCTCTGTTTGGAGTCTTTCTTTTTGCCTTTTCCCCTCCTCAACTCTGTCTTTCTCCACCTCCACCTTCTCTTTCTCCCTCCGCCTCTTCTTATTTAGCCCGTCCTTTCACGATTAGATTGATTTGTTTCCCGGACAAGGGGAGGAATGAGAGTTTGCATACTGGTAAGAACAGCCTTCCTCTCTCAGAGCTGCAAACGTTAAACTCTCCTCTCTGCCCTGGGGAGGCTGTGAGCAACAGAAAATGATGCCTCGTCCTAAGACAAGGAAAGGTTCTGAGATCCTTTAAAATCCCAGCTAATCAAAATCCTGCCGAAGTGAGGAAAGGGGAGTGTGTGTGTGTGTGTGAGAGTTCGTTGTGTGTGCTGGCCCACAGCCCAGAGGGATGGGCAGTCTCTGAAGTGAACACATACGATAAGGCTCTGATGAGCTCTGGTGGGGACTGTGGCCGAGGGGATGGAGCGTAGAGGAAGCACGCAGGAACCCTGCTGCGGCCCCGAGAGAGCCTGAAAAGAATCTGGTTTTCAAACAGTACAATTTTAATACTGCCAAGACCATATTCCCAGGATGTGGAATATAAAAACCTCAGTTCTCACCTAAGATCTGTTCCCCATTTAGCGTGTAGCCCTGAGTAAGCTACTTAAGCTTTCTGAGTCTAGGTTTCCCAAAATAAAATGGGCACGCTCATGTTTCTTACATTTTTTTGGAGAGCACAAAATAGCTTATCTTTGTGCTAGTGCTGAGAGAGCTGTGGCATGTTAGATACGACTTGGAGCGTTCAGTTGCCCATCTGAGAAAAGGGAATAGTGATTCCTAGAGGGATTTCATAAGAATTTAATGAGATAACAAAGCCAGGCATAGAAAAGTGCCCAATAGTACTTGTTTATTCCCTCCCTTTCCCTTGGGTGCTATTTATCTGGAATATTTGGGAAATAATAACTTACTTTGTACTACTGACTTTTGATACTAGCATAAAAGTATAGTTAAGAATTTGAACTTGCCGAAAATCACAAAACACATTCCAAAATAAACTGGAAAAGCATTTTATGTGGTTTCCTGTAATTTAAACTATCAGTTGGCCATTGATATAGCTAACTCAGAGTTGACTCTATATGCACAGATGATTAGCAGAAAAAAATAAAAGGATACAGTTTTAAGATCTCATCACCTGACATTAACAATAAACTGGTGCCCTGTGGTCACCGACCAGTTAGAATAGACACCCATCCCAGTGCTGGAGCAGGGCCTCCGAGGCCCCCTCCTGTGACATCCCAGATGTTAACCCTCAAATTGCTGGACCCTAGGGAGTTTGGGGGGCCTGGGACAGGGTCCAGGGAAAACAGGAAGTCCTTGAAGGGGCTTAGGGCAGGGACTCTTTACAAATACCAAGTTTTTGGTATTTTAAAAACTAGAAGGCTGAACCAACGCAGACACCCAGAGCATCCCTGCTCAACAATAATATCATGCAAGCAAACGAAAATGTCTTTAAACCACCCGTTTTCCCCCCAAACACCAACTCTCAACCCATTGTAATACTGATTGGCAAGTTTCTAAATGGGCTTTTAAGTCACTGAACCTTATTCTTTTGGTAAGTCAGCAGACTGGGGGCAAAGATGGGGAAGCTCCTTAGCTGGGATCCAGAATAGGCGTGGAACAAGAGGCTTGTGCTAAGAAATATGTACCTTCCCCTTGACACGTTTCTACTAATTAGGATTCAATTTTCAGAAGTAGTGCTGTGAAGTCCGGGCCTAACAATTATTCTACTTCACAAGGATTTATCTAGTTAATTATGCTCAGAACCCGGGACCCTGACTGTAACCAGGATGTGAGGGGGAGAAAAGAGATTCTTTCGAGGGATAGTTTGCTTTGGAAGAGGGCAGACGTGGCGAAGCACTGCATTAGGGCATTTGGACATCCTCAAAGTACTTCTGAAGTTACTGGCTGCCTGTGAGTCAGGAAGGAAGGATTCCCATGAAGGCGGAGGCGTCAAATCTTTCTCCCTGGTGGTTCACCCTTTCCACACATACCTTGCTTTGGGCGTGTGTAGCACCAGATGCTAACGCAGGCTCCAGGATGGGAAAGAGACTGGTCACATACATAGCAGTTCTTGATGGACCCACAGCTGTGCGGGGCAGCGCTGTCTGCAAACACAGAAGAAATAATGGAGTTATATTACCAAGTGATATTTTCCCTTAATTGCAAAGACAGTCATGAACTCACCTATGGTGTTTAATGGGCAGGGACTTGGATTTGGGAGAAAGTCAGTTGAAGGAAAGGGAGGCTAAGAGAGAAAGAAAGCAAAGTCACGTAGAGTCCTACGTGTAATTCCAATAGGGAAGCTGTTGGAAAATGGTCAGTAGTGATTCATCACCACCAATTCCTGAACCACTGCGATGGCTCACTTGGAGGGCAGGCTCCCATGAAGACAGCTTGTTCAGCCAGAGACAGCTGCTAGGATTACAGCTCAAGTCACAAAGCTTCCAGCTAAAGCTCTTGGTAAACATAGATACTCGTTTTACTTTGCAACTGAAGTAAATTGTCATTAATAATAATGTTTATACTTCTTAAGTTCTTTAATATTATGCTGTCTTCTTTCTTTAGCTAGAATTCCTGAAAAACAGAATATTCTGGTTAATGGAATTTTTTTTAAAAGGAATTGCCTTTTGCACTGTATAGAAAGCAACAGTTACATTAAGAATTGAAATGTAGTAAAATATACTTAACAGTCCAGTAGTTCTTTTGTGATTTAAGAAGCCCTTGATGAACTCCTGTTATTACCTAAAGCTCATCAGGGGCACAAGTCTGGGATGTCAGATATTGGTCTCAATTTGATGTCACCATAAGAATATACTTGAGGAATTGACTGAATTAATTTTAAATGGTTTTAGCTAGAATTTTAAAAAAAATTTTCTCAAACCTAAAATGCAAAAGCTGCCTAAAAATAATCAAATTATATACTTGTATATACATGCATACCTTTATATACATGAATATATGTCATTTTAATATTTATGTTGAATAAAAAGTTAATGTTATCTTTTCCTGGATTTTCAACTGTGAGCTTATTTGACCTAAAAATGGCTTTGAACATGGTTTAACAGACAGGGTTCTCTAATTTCTTTTACTACAGTAATTAAAAGACATAGGAAAGAAGAGTTTCTCAACAGAACTCAGCATAATAAGCTGACCCCTGAATTTCAGTTAGTGTGGATA
Source organism: Delphinus delphis (assembly GCF_949987515.2). Classification (NCBI taxonomy): domain Eukaryota; kingdom Metazoa; phylum Chordata; class Mammalia; order Artiodactyla; family Delphinidae; genus Delphinus; species Delphinus delphis. The sequence continues at coordinate 71,712,713 of NC_082696.1, forward strand.
TATTTGCCTAGAAGGAATCTGCTTCCAAATAATTTTAATAAAGTTATTTCTTAGATGGAAGTATAGTCTGTATACAGTGAAATGCATGTATCTTTAGTGTTAGAGCTCAATGCATTTTGACATATTTATACATCTGTGTATAAATATTCTCATAGGCCACATCTATGAAAAATGATAGTTACCTGCAAAGTTTTAAAAAACATATTCCATGTGCTTATATTTATTAAAAGGTTTCAAGAGTAGCTTTAATCCAAGAAACGCCTTTTGATCCACATTTACTCTTTAGTTTTCATTTGTCAGCTTGAGAGCTACAATAATAAAAAGGGCAGGGGGGGAGTTTCTATATAGAAGGCAGAAGAAAATCTGTATATTTTATTCATGTTCTGTCCTGGGCTAGAAAATTGATGTCTTACACTTGGGAAAATGAAGGAAGGTTTTTGTAAGATCATATCTTGGAAAGCCTATTTCTCCCTATTTTCTCCTCTCCCTCTTCCTCCTGTAATGGGAAAATTCTGTTCTTGTAGCTTAGACCTTTATCTTTCCACAGCTGGCCTGCAAATTTAATTCTCAGCTCACAACCTCTTTCTCTCTGCTCAGCAGCTCTTCTCTACCTGACACTCAGATGTATCACCTTAGATGTTTTTTTTTCTCTTTGCAAGTTAAATATGGAAAAGACAAAAATAAATAGAAGCAATCATTGATCGGTGTAAGAAAAACATATCAGGGTGAGAGAATGAAGTTCTGTTATAAGGGCAAGCACAGTGTTGATTTTTAGCAAGTTGACCCAAGATCATCCTTTGTTAAATAGCTATAATGTAGGTCACAGTTTGGATCATGCAGGTATTATGAAAAACTTATTTGACTTATGAATTTATTATTAATGAATGATAATATTAGTAATAAACTTGAACTAGTCTCAGCTGCTTCATTTGGCAATACAATGCTAATAAACTCTATGTTTAGATAAATAGGAACAAAAAGCAATAAGAACAATTTGCTGAAGGGCCTGTTTCCCACTTGATAGAACAGTTTTCTTAATTTATTTTCTATGCTTTTATTCATTTTCTCATTTATTTAACAGTTTCTGATTCTGGAAGTAAACAAGGTTACACATAAAATTGTAATTAAATTTTTCCTCAAGTTCAGTCACCAAAGAGTTGGGCTTAGAGGCAAAGCAAATGTTTAGTGGTATAACAGTGGGAGTCTTCTTAATTTATTCACAAGAATGCAATACTCCTGACCTGGAAAATCTGAAATGAGAGAAAGTGTAGCCTTACCAAAGTATGTCTCACAGACGAGTAAATGTAATAGAGAATACATTTTCTTTTTAGTGATCTCTGGAGTAATTTTTGAGATATTAATTTGTTATTTTTTCTCTGTATTTTTTTTCTTTTTCTGTTGCTCAATTCCTAGAAGGTAGTAAAACCTTTGTACTGCCTTGCCTCTAGGAAGGATTGTGTCACAGGGTTTAAGAAAAAATTGCTTATAGACTAGAAAGCATGTCATAGAGATAAAAGAACAACATGGAGCTAACTTGGACAGTGGGCATCTCAGTAATAACCATAGTAGCTGTGAGAGTGGAAGGGTCTTCCCAACGCTTTTGTTCTTGATAATAAGACTGCTGGACTTTTGCAGGGCACTGGGTTGGGGAATTGTCCAAATACTTGAGCTTAAATTTACCACAAGTTCGGCAGGATGCAACTTGTAAATGGAATTAATTTTATTTTTTTTTGTTTGTTTGTTGTTGTTTCTGCTGTAATTATTATCATTTATTTTTTTTACCTTAGGGCCCCAAATAGGAGTAATCATAATCTTCATGACATACTGCCATCATTGCTTATTCATGGCTTTCATTTGTTTTATATATTCATTAAAAATATGATGAAATTATACGAATCCATTGCCCAACTCAAGAACTGGAATCTAATATACATTGTTTTTATTGGAGTATAATTGCTTTACAGTGTTGTGTTAGTTTCTGCTGTACAATGAAGTAAATCAGCTATATGTATACATACATCCCCCCCCTTGGACCTCCCCCTCTCCCCACACATCCCACCCATCTAGGTCATCACACAGCATCGAGCTGAGCTCCCTGTGCTATACAGCAGGTTCCTACTAGCTATCTGTTTTACGCATGGTAGTGTATTTATGTCAAATGCTCTTCCCTATTCCATATTTTTGCTCTGCCATTGGAGTGGCCGTTATTTTTAATTTTATGTTTATCCTTACGTTGCCTTAAGAAAAGTTATTCCGTGCATATGTTGTCCTGAAAAGTATTTTGTTTAGTTTTGCTTCTTTCTGATTTTTATAAAAAGAGTATCATAATATATGTATCTTCTGCGAGTTGCTTCTTCCATTCATATTATCACAATAAGATTTATCCATGTGTTACATGTAGTTTGGTTCATTAATTTTCATTGATATTTAATATTTCTGTGATTATGCTGCAGTTTTTTCAAACTCCTATTAATGGGCATCTGGGTGTTTCCAGATTTGTGCTGTCATTAACAGTACTGCTAGTTGTTTTCTGGTACACATTTGCTAAACTTCTCTTGGGTAAATACCTGGGAGTGGAATTGCTGGTGTATTGAGTATGCAAATATTCAACTGTATAGAATAATGGTAAATTGTTTTCCAAAGTGATTATTCCAAGTTATAGCCTATTAACAATGTATAAGAGCCTATTGCTCTACAATCTCTGCAATACTTGGTTTTGGTAACTTTTTAGTTCTTGCCCATTGTAAAATAACTTTCCTGCACTTTTAAAAAATTTCCCTGATAACTAGTTAATTGAGCCTCTCCTCATATGCTTTTTCGTGATACATGTTTTCTATTCTATAAAATGCCTATTTAGATATTTTGCATATTGTTCTTCTTGTATTTTTATTATTGACTCATAGGAGTTTTTAATTATAAATAATATCACATTTTTAATCTTTCCTTTCCTATTGTTTTGTGATGGTTTAGGAAATCACTTCCTACCACTTTCTAAGGTTAGAAAGATATTCATCTTTATTTTCCTCTTAAATTTTTCAACTTTTTATTTCAACAACACATCACCACTTCTACTCAACATTGTATAGGAGTTTCTAACCAGTTCTACAGAAGAAGGAATGAATTAAAAGTTGTAAGGATAAGAAAGGAGAAAAAAACCTATCACTTTCAGATGCTATGATTGTCTACTTGAAATCCCCCCCAAACTGAGTAAACAAAGTTTAATAATAGGAGAGTTGGGCAAGGCAACTGAACATAAGATCAATACAAAAGTTGATTATACTTCTATAAACCAGAAACAAACAATTAGAATAACTATGAAAGACACTATTTACAATAACAATTTAAAATATAAAGTACAATGTTTAGGAATAAATCTAACAATATATATGGTAAAACTTGTGTATAGAAAACTATAAAACATTTCTGAAGGATATTAAAAAAGATTAGCAGTAGAGAAGTATCCCACGTTCATCATGGGAAGATGTCATAAATACCTTAATTCTTCCTACAAAGATCTATAGATTTAATGTGACTACAGTCAAAATCCCCAAAGAATTCTTTGTGTAGCTCAGTAAAGGTCCCAACATAACCAAAATAATTCCTTAAAACATAACAACATGAAGGAGTTGCTCTCCCAGGTGTACAGGCTTCTGGAGTTAATTGAGATGTGTTTCACACAGGAGAGATAAATTGATGCATGAAATAGAATACAGAGTTCAACAAAAGACCCCTGCAGATATAGAATTTGGATATTTGATAGAGGTGGCATGGAAAAATCACTGGGGAGAAGTTATTACTCAATAGCTACGGCTGAAAAAGCTGGTTATTACATGGAAAAGGCACGAAAATTAATCTCTACCACACATCATACATGAAACAACTTTCCATGGATTAAGAATTTGAATGGAAAAGGCAGAAATTTAAAACTTTCAGTAGAGTTAATTTGTTTTAGAGAAAGGGAAATAATGTAACATTTCTGCATAGCCAGATTTTCAGTATCATATTCATACCGGGTTTGCTTTAAGTATGGTAGTAAATTGTCCCGTATTTACTATAGCACAGATTTTAGAGAATCCCTTGAATAGAAAATTCTTATGTTTCCTTTTATAAAATGACGTCCACCTTTTCTCCATGGCTCTTCCCTTTCCAATCCTGCTGATTATCAGAGGAGCAACTCCTAAATTAGGTAGTCTATAACTCTTGCAAATTCTTTTTTAAATATAGAGAAGTGTATCTAGGAGAGATGAAGGAACGTTGGGGCAGCACTGAAGAAAGAGGCAGCAAATATTAAAACTTCGGGTTCTGAATATATGCATTAACCGTTCTTATGTGTGGTAGATACTGTTAGTTGACTCTTTCAACACCCATTCCAATTTCTTTTCACTTACTTTCTTCCATTTTGGAAGCTCGAAAATGAAAAGCTTATTTTTTCAGATTCCATTTTAATTAGAGGAGCCCATGGGACTCAGTTCTGGTCAATGAGACATGAGTGTTGCAGTCTGTTGGTGCTGCCACTTCTGTTTCCTCCTTTCACTGCCTGAAACATAGACACCATCCCAGAACCGTAGCAACCATTATTAAGGATGACAGAGCAGAAAAGCAAGGGTCCTGCTTTCTTGATGGCATCCTTGAGGCCCCATACAAGCCCTAGACCTACCTACCTCCAACCTTTTCTTACATAAGTGAAGGAAATCTGTTTCCACTAAGTCAGCATTTATTGGGCTTTCTGAGACTCAATACAGAATGCAATCCTATCAACACTCTATGAATAATCCTTACTATTTCACATGTGTGTACCTGAATACAGTGATTATCATTCATTCATATAAGCGTATGCAACTCCAATATACCTCTCCCAGAATTTAACAGTTCTGGTTGACAAAGCTTCAGGAGTAAAGACATAGAGGAATTAAATCATATAATGAACACATTTTATCTTATAGGTGTAAATAGGCCTTTATATTCCTCAAGAAGAGACTAAATAATTTTTATACATTCTGGAACTTTCACAAAAACTGATTATGAATTTGACCACAAAAAATGTTAATTTTTTAAATGGTATTATCAGTTTTTTTATGGGTCACATATTCTGGTCATAAATATATCATATTTGAAATAAATAGATAAACAGAAATTCTGACAACCTAGAAACATACTTGTAGAAATATTATGTCAGGTCAGTGAGGAAATGAAAAAGGGAATTACATGCCATCCAGGAAGCAAAGAAAATAAGAATACTTCATCCCAAAATCTATGAAACACACCTATAGCTGCACTCAGGAGAAAATCAATAGTCTTACATGCCCTCAATATTGAAGAAAAATAGAAAATAAAGGAACTAAGAATTCACCTTAAGAAATTAGAAAAGGAGTGCCAAAAGAAAATAGAGGAAATTTTAAAAGGTGGGATGGATTTAATTAAGTAAAAAACAAAACTCTGTAGAAAAAGCAAAAACTACGTCTAAAAGATGATTTTTAGAAAAGAGCAATAAGACAAGCCTGATTATAAAAAAGAACAAAATACATATAAGGTTAGGAATGAGAAAGACGTAAGTACAGATATAGAAGAGATGAAAAAGAATTATAGAGGACTGCATATCTATTTTGACAACAAAATTGGAGACCTAGGGGAGATGGATGATTTTCTAGCAGAAGATAAAATACCAAATTTGACCTAAGAAGATGTAAGATCCTTGAATAGACCAATTACGAAAGACAAGATTGAAAAGGTGAATAAAGACGTACCATTCAAATAGACACCAGGGCCAGCTGAGTCCTCAGCCAAGTCTTATCTAACCTTTAAAGAAAAGTTTATTCCAGGTTATTTAAACTATTTCCAGCCATAGAAGAAGATAGAAACCTTCCCAGTTTATTTCATAAATCTCATAAATGTAATGACAAAACTTTATCTATTACCAATATATTACCCAATACAAAACAAAATTCATGAATATATGCAAACATTCTAAACAAAAATTGGCAAATAGAATATATCAAAAGAATAATACATTATTATTTAGAGGTAACTCAGAAATTCAAATGTGATTCAGTATCCGTATAATCTATTATGACATCCATAAATTTAAGAAGAAAAAGAGCATGTGATTGTATAAACGGGTACTAAAAGACATTTAATAAAATAAAGCAGTTTTTCCTAATAAAAACTCAGTCAAACTGGAAAGGAAACTTTTTAAAAGTACTACTAAGTTTTATCATATACCTACAGCAAATACCACTCTAAACAGCAAAACACTAAAACTTTTAATTAAATCAAGAAGAAAATAGCTAACGCTTTTATAGTGCTTATTATGTGCAGGGATGGTTTTAGGCACTTTATATATAATAATTCTCACAAAAATCATACATGAGTGATATTATTATAATCCCCATGTTAAAGATGGGAAAAATGAGGCAGAGAGAGATTAAATAACTTGCCCAAGAATATTCAAACAGCAAGTGGTGAACTTGTGATTCAAAGTTAGGCAGTTGTGCTCTAGAGACCATGCTCTTAACACTGTGCTGTGTAGTCTCTGTAACTAACTAGAGATTCCTGTTTTCATTGTTACTATTCAACATTTTTTGGAGTAGTAGCAACTGTAATACAACAAGAAAATGACAGAAACCTTAGTGTTGGAAAAGAAGAGATAAATGAACATTTGGAAGATTGTATTCCTTGAAAACTAAAGAGCATCTAATAAAATACCACTAATATCAGTAAGGAAATTTGATAAGGTAGCTGGACAAAAGATAAACAAAACTGTTTTCCTCTACTCTTGCAGTAAAGACCTAGAAATGGAAATAGTGGGAAATATTTCACTTGCAACAGTCGTACACATGAATAAACCTAAAGAAAACAATGTTAAAATTTGGCAAAAATTTGATAAAAGCACAAGACTTATATAAAGAAAACTACAGCCTTATTAAAAGACAAAGAAGTTTTGAACAAATGGAAAAACATCTCAAATGGAAAAACTAATTATTATTTAATATCTTAATTCTCCAAAATTAATATGAATTTTAATGAAATTCCAATAATACAACTTTGCAGGCATTAGATAAAATCATCTTAAAGTGAAGAAAAAAGAATAAATGCCTCAAAATAGCCAGAAAAATGTATGAAATGGATGAAGAGTGATGGGGAAATTTCCTTACCAGATATGCAACACACCAAAATCAGCATGAGTACAGGGAGAAACAAATAATTTGAAGTCACGGTACATGAGGCTTTTATGTTTTATGAATAGGGGTTCAGTTCAGTGGGAGAAGGATGGATCATTTAATAAATGGTAGTGACACAATTCCCTGTTCAACTGGAATGGAAAATATAGGGTTGTCTTTAATCAGCCAGTCTGTTTTTCAAGTGGTAGACCAAAACAGCCAGGCCATTGGCAATAGCCCAAGCATTAGTAAAAATATAGCGGAGTTCATCAAAAGAGATGTTGGCTCAGGCTATGAGCATGACCTTCAGTTCTACCTACTAGTGGAGCAACAGTATCCATTTTTCGTTTGCATATCTGGTGTTGAGGTTGAAAAGCTATGCAGCCCAGCAGACACTATGAGGTTTCAGCTTGGCCAAGCCATTAGTGAACTAGGCCCTGGCACTTAGGTGAACCTCGGTAAACTGAGAGTTTCCATGAACCAGTGGTTTCCTTCAGGTAGTAGAACGGGGGAATAAAGTTTCTCCCAAAGAAACAGCTGTCATTTTTTTTCATGTAAAGCTGAGTTGTCACTGAGGCCATGGCAGCTGTGTTCTTGAATATACCATTTCCATGTAACAGTCAAGTTTAAAACTACAAGGGGCGCCTTTGAGTGGTGACTGCCTCTCTTTACCAGAGTCTCCAGTTGGAAAAATCATCTGTAAGAGAGACTTGTAGCTCAAAACGGTCATTAAAGCTGTCGGACCCCAAAGGTTGACAGCCTACCTCAGCTTGCCGGACACCTTCCAACACCACCTGTTGGTTTGGGCTCCCACGCAAAGGATACTAATTTGTGAGTTAGCCGATATAAATACCCAAGCAGAATGCCTGAGTGAGGCACTTACTGTATCCAACACCAAATTAGATGTTGTTCTTTTCGGTGGTGTGTGGCCAGAGACAGCAGTTTCTCCTTGACTGCCGAAGGGATTGAACATTGTGATTCCACCCACATAGTCCCAGGAAACTTCATTAAGAAAGCAGCCTCCTGAATTTCATCACAGTTTATCAGCCACCCCGCTGGCTGAAGTATGATAACACTACAGTTAGAGTAGCTAAAACTGAGTCTCCTCATTTATCAACCAAAGGATATTACCTACACAAGTGAAAGCTTTGGACATCAGAGAGTAGAGGCATTTGTACTAATCCTGACTCACCCACTGGTGGCAAATGGTAGGGGAATTTAGGTCCTCCATGGGGAATATTGCAACTGTATATTAGAGGACTTGCTACAAGAATGTGAATGCCAGTGAGCTAGGAAAAGAAAAGTGTTGCCAGTGTCCAAGACTGCATACTAAGCGCCATACGTTTGTGAAGTGACTTCAGTTACAGTCACAATGTCAGGGCTTTGGGAACAATTGAAATTCAGTAAGTCTCAAGTTCCCATTAGCCTTTTTCACTGGCCGTAAAGGGCTATTATATTATATTGAGACAGTGCATCTCTTGCTACCCCTGCTACCTTTAAGTCAACACTTCGAGGCTGTGCTTTCTCTTTTTCCTCCTGGGGTACTCTTTCTGCTGGACCACCTAGGAGGGGATGGGGAGATGACTTGAGGAGATATTTACAGGTCCCTTTATGACTTCTCTCCCAGGGCTCTTCCCAACTGGCAGATTTCCTTCTGGCATTTATGGGATGGGAAAGTACAAGTATGTAACACCTCAATTCTTACTGTACAGTCGGATGTAGAAGAAAAAGCAACAGTACATTGAATTGGCCTAAAGTTCCCTGAGGTGTCGCAAAGTGTTTTCTTCCCCACTGTGCATCACTTTTCCTCCCCACGTTGAGTGACAAGGTGACACTGTCTATTCCTGCCTTGAGGATACTTTGATTTCTCACCCACCAGCCATACTGTTCTCTGGCTAGGACTGTGGGGTTTTCGCACCCTTTGCTGACTTGCGCTCGACTCACACAGCAATACCTGTTTGTTTATTTATTTATTTTTGGCTGTATTGGGTCTTCATTGCTGTGCGCGGGCTTTCTCTAGTTGCAGCGAGCGGGGGCTACTCTTCGTTACAGTGTGCGGGCTTCTCATTTCGGTGGCTTCTTTGTTGCAGAGCACGGGCTCTAGGCATGCGGGCTTCAGTAGTTGTGGCTCACGGGCTCTAGAGCACAGGCTCATTAGTTGTGGCTCGCCGGCTCTAGAGCCCAGGCTCAGTAGTTGTGGCGCACGGGCTTAGTTGCTCCGCGGCATGTGGATCTTCCCGGACCAGGGCTCAAACCTGTGTCCCCTGCATTGGCAAGCAGATTCTTAACCACTGTGCCACCAGGGAAGCCTATATACCTGTTTAAAAACAAATCCACTTTAACCTGGATCAGTTGCTGCCCCACTAGCATGATAACATCTCTTAAATTTTTGCCCAGTTTTTAACATAAATACTAGGATAGTTTTCCAGGGCAGTGGGGCCGACCATAAGAATAGATCTAGAATCTCTTGAGTTAGTTTCTCATTCTCCATTGTTTCACCTTCATCAGCATTGTAAACCCAGCCCGGGCAGTGAGAGCCTGAATACCAGTCAGTGACTCAGCTATGGTTTCCCCTAAGAGTTTGTCTCTTTCAGGGAAATCTCTCCAGGAGGGTTCCAGGTCCCCCATAGCAGCCAAGGCCCACTGCAGAAACTGAGACCCTCTCTGGCATCTTTGAATGGACTTAAATTTGGCTTGATAGGCTGCAGGAGGGCCTTAGAAATAAGGTGTCCCTGCTGTGGCCATTCTTCCTTAACAATCGTTAGGTACCCAGCATCCTTGTTTCCCAGATGATCCAGCCAGAGCACAACAATTGGTCTGGTTTCTGCCACAGTGGTTGCAAATTTGCCTCCTCTTTCTCCGTGTAGATGTGCATCTCTGTAACTGTTGGGATGGAACCTTCTGCACATCCAGCATGAATCGTAACACTAGTGGTCACAGTGTAGAGAACTTAAGGTTGACAGCCCAGTTGGTAAGAAAGCCCACCCTGAACAGAGTTAACGACAACCCCTGCACCTTTGGGGCAGTTGTCTTTGAACTGATTTCCCAGTATCCAGTTTACAACCACAGCCTCAATTCTGCCTCATTTACAGGCAATAAACTGGAGGACCATTTATTGTCTAGTCAACCAACCAATTCAGTCAACATATTCACTACCAATATTATGGACTTCGCTCAAATACCCTTAATTGGCCCCAAAGATCTCCCCTCTTTCTCTTCCACAAAGTCACACCTCTGTCAGTATGCCATCACAGAAATTCTCATCACAGAAACTGGCAAGAATTGTGACAAGTTGGGTTCGACCTTATTTTCAAGCTCATATGTTAGCCTGCCAGATTTTCATGGATGGTGGTAGAAGACAATGAGACTCCTGGGTCAGAGAGAAAGGACAGTTTAGTACGTACAGCAGTAGTAATAGCCAGAGAATCGGCGCTTTTAGCATTGATTCCCTGAGCCCCAATTCCCTTATATGATGCACAGAGCACCAGCTGATACCTCACAGGCAGTGAGTTGTGTTACAGGAGAGAAACCTTGACCGTAGGGGACCTAAATCTTTTATAAGGGGCAGTTAAGTATGCCTGAACTTTGCTCCAGAGGGAGACACTATCTTTACCTTCTCAGACTGTAAACCAGCATGTCCTCTGCTCTGGAGGGAAACATTCTCCCTCTCTTCCTAGGCTGTTTGCTGTATAAGCATCCTTGAAAAGGCAGTCTCAAACAAAACAGTCACTCTGAGAGATCCATGGAGAATGGTCTCCTGACAATGAATTTATACACTTTGCCAGAGTGGAATAAAATTGAGGATGACTAAAATTGTGCAGCATCTAAATCGAGGGAATCTTTAAGAAATCATACAATTAGACAACCTTGATGAAAACTATGCAATTGACAGAAGAGTCAATTGAAAATATCAGTAATTTCAAATATATAAACTGTGAATAAATTTTATACATCTTGAAGAAGATTGCAGGCAATTTCATGAAAAAGAAACTATGGGATATTGAAAATTTTAAGAAAAATACTAGCAATGCAGTATTTGGAAAAATTTAGCTCAGGCTAATTATTCTGCTTGTATTAGTTGCAATAATCAGATATTCAATATAAAGTTTGAAAACTTTGCTTTATACATACATGTCATTTTTATTTTCAAAAAGAATTTTAATTTTGAAAGTAGCTTCTAAGTAGAACTATTCACAAATCCACCAATATAATTAAAAAACAATTTATAGTCAGTAAATAAATGTTTTCCAAAACAATATATAATTTCAATTTTTAGGACCCTCTTTCAGTATCAAAAATGTCTGGTGTTGATGACAAGTTATCTGTTCATCTAATGAATGAATGAATGAAGGTTGCCTAATGAGAGGAAGGAATTCTGAGTGATTATAGGAGGCTAATGGGGAGTGAAGAAATTTTAAAAAGCTTCCATGAGAAATGTGAAAGTAATATCATACCATATATACACAGAGCAGTTCTGTTTAATTCATTTATATTTTCACCAATCATTCAGAGAAGTACTGAACTTTTGAGACAGAAGGAAATTTAGAATTCATCTACTTTAATGTTCAGTTTAATGTAATATCTTTAAATCTTACTTAAAAGCCTTAATTATATTTTTAAATAATTTAGGGGGCGTGTGAAAAAGTAATTTGTTGGACATATTTCATATAAAAGTATATTCCATTCATACTGCTGCTGCTCAATTGGAAGAATCAGCTGTATTCTCTCCTGGGGGCGACTTTCCTCCTTTTAGCTGTATAGGTCTATTTGAATCTTCTAATTAAAAAGCTGCTTTAATTTGGGCCGTATTCTACACCTGCAGTAATATCAGCTACTTGACATCGTCTTCCTTTTCATAATTGCATTAAATTTTAACACCACTTTTGGTTGCTGAGTCATGAAAATTAGCAGGATGGGGATATAGCGAGGTGATTAAAAGCTGAGCTTCTGGGGTCAGTTTGAACCAAGTTTGAGCTCTAGTTATATCTTTTCCAAGTCATGTGACTTCGAGTTATTTGATCCCTGGAAGCCTCAACTGCCTTACCAGTAAAATGGGGATAATAGTGACAATACTTTACTCATTGAATTGTGAGGATTAAATGAGAGAGTCCATGTTAAAAAGCTTAGCACAGTGCCGGGCACCTGGTTGACATTCAGTGAACATTGATGATGATGATGATGATGAATATAATGACAATATTGACATAATACAAAAACCAGAATAAAATAATAGTGAAAAATTCAGTGTAGTCTTAATTAAAAAACAGGCCATGAGTATCAGAATCTAATTATAACTTTAAACTAGGTATTAAATTATGTATAGCTTCACATTTCATGGGATTATTTCAGAAGGGGTGCCTGATGACATCTACCATTCGTTTATTTTTCTCACCTGAGAGGCTCTAGTATGTGGGAAAAGGGAACGAATGATTTGAGTGGGAGAGGATGGTATTTATAAGGATGTGCGGAATAAGTACATCCTTTGCTTGCTGTGATTTTTGCAGCCTGATAAATTTTTGCAAGCAGTTTGCAAAGCTGGGATAACTAATCTGAACCATAGCCTTATTAGTAAAGTCAATATTTTTATCCTTGTTTTACAGATAGAGGAACTGAGTCAACACATGGTAAATGTCTTTGTCAAGGTTACATAGAAAGTCGGGCAGAACTACACATGTATTTCTGGGTCCTCATTCCAAAGCCATAGGCTGTCTAATTCTGGCAATATACAAAACAAGTGAAAACACATTCTATGTGGTAGTTATTTCTAAAATAGAATAATGCAAATATCATTTTCAGAATCTCCAAATCAAGGTCACACCTGTGTAATCACATATTTCTAACATTATTATTTATGCTGACGGTAGTTGAAGCGTGCAAGAAAACGTATTTGCAGAAAGAAGGTACTAATTATATTGATAAAGCAGCCTTTGGAAGGGAACCGGTGCCAGAGGGAGAAATACTATAGAAGGAGTTGACTTAATACATTGAATACATTTATACCTGATGCATTTTAACAGTGAACTGAAATTCATGAAATAAAAAAGAAAAAGTACTGGTGGGATTTCCCACTGACATACCGGCAGTTCCGCATTTCCTTTCCTTTCGGTAGCCCCAGCTCATCTGGGTCTCTATGGCTAGGTAAAGGAGAGAGTCAGCCAGCCAGAGTGAATTCATCACAAAATAGCCTAATCCTTGGCCAGCAGAAAAGAACTATTTATTTCTTCTGTAAAGCAGGGTGTGGGTAGGCACCTGAATTAGAAGCACATTTAGATGCAGGGAATAACTATATTTCCTTTCTCTATTTTAGTCTTCAGTCTTTGGCTGAACTGTGTGATCAGGCAGCTCCTGGAAACCATTTGAAATTGGCATAGATGGATCTTCCTTGACTAAATTTAGCAGGAGAGTGAAAATTTTAGTAGTCTGTCTCACCCACTCTAAGTTAATTTACCAGTTAGCACTTGTGGCTGCTAACTGGCTGTTGTTTGTGTGGAAATGTACAGTTTTGCTTTCCAGGAGAAAAGAGGTGGGGGTGGGGTGTAGTCAGCCCTGAAACTGTTCCTATTCCAGGATTAGACATTATTTTCCTCTTCCAGGGGAGAGATAAGCCAGACGTGTCCGGACATGCCTTCTATAAAAGGCTGGCTCAGAAAAGCCCGCTCTAGAACAAATTCACTTTCACTATTGCTATTTCAGGTAAATGGCATCCCTAAATACTTTACATAAAAATTTTCCATTTGCTAAATCTGGTTGAAAAAATAGTATATTTCATTTGGATGGTGGGTAAAAAATAATCAACCTTGTGACATCTGATACATTAAACATAGTCCCATGTGGATGTAGAGTCTCACAACTAAAGAAAGAAAAACCTCTCATGCTCTGGGGCTAATTTCAAATACTGCTTTTGTGCCAAACGATAACCATATCAATAAGCCAGGTTCTGTCACCACCTACCATAGGAATTGGACATTTACTCGGTCATGAAGTCTACTATGGCTGTTACTGTCACGTTGGAGTCCATTCAGTGCACTGATCTTTTTTTCCCATTAAACAGATGATTTAATGAAATGAGAACCACCTGCATCCCAGGTCCATTACAAGACCCCTGCATGGTCTGGGTCCCACCTCCCCATCAGCGTTCACCTTCCAAAGCTGTGTTTGCCGCACCCTCTGTGGCAGCCAACCAGTTGATCTAGTCACACCTGCCTTTGCATGAGCCTGGAAGGGAACATTTTTTCCTTCCTCTGAGAAAATTCCTTTGGTCACGTTTCTGGGTTGTACCGTCAGAGCCCCTGTTTCCTCCCTGGCTCCTTTTTATCTATGTCATTATATCTCTTTGGTAGAAGTGATTCATGAATTTCCTCCCTGCCCCACTCTTGACTATAATCTCTTTAAGAGCAGAAAATATCGTTGTATCCCCACCACTTAGTTCAGTGTCTAGCAGCTACAAAGAGGAAACTCAATAAGGATTTGTTGAGTAAATGACTGAATAAATAAATGTTGGGAGAACTTCCTCCAAATCAAGTCAATAGAATGCAGAAGAGCCACCTGTGTCTGGGGCAAGGATTAGTGGCCTCACTGAGATAACAGGAAACAGAAGAAGCTAAAACCTTGAAGACAGACTTTTCCAACCTTGCAACTCTTCTGGAAGGTTCACTCTGTTAACTGAGTGCCCCGGTGCCCTGGAACAAGTTTACATCGTTAGTGTCAGGTTTTGAAGACCCTGATCTATAAAAGAACTGTTTCCACAGGAACTTCTCAGGTAATGGAAGGGATTTTTTTTTTTCCAGGCGTGCTTGATAAGTCTATAACTCTGAGTTAAAACTGAAAGGAGCCCCAAGAGAGAATCACAGTCAAATGGAAATAACTGAAGCATCCGTGAGTGCATATATGAGATCTGAATTCCAGGGTCACAGCTTCAAGGGATGCCTGTTCTGATAGACAGAGGGCCAGCCAGCTAGGCTTCCTGCCCCTTCGCTTTACTCCACCTGTGTGATGACGGGGTCTGGTCGGAGCAGACATCTTTGGTCCCAAATCTCTGCCATCCAGGGCAGCAGCAGTAATGCTTGGGTCACGTGCAGAGGACAGGTGAAGGTATTCAGCAGGAAGGAGACCTCTCTGGCAAAACATATGTAGTTCTCTTTGGAAGCTGCATTCTTCAAGGTGTAATCCTAGGAGTTCTGGCTGTGTGCTTTTTAAAAATTCAGATTCATGCCTGCCCAGCCCCAACTAAATCAGAATTTTCCATTGTTTGAGGGAGTGGGGGTGACTGGGGAATTGTGTTGGTTTGCTCAGGCTGCAAAATACTACAGACTGTGTGGCTTAAACAACAGAAATGTATATTCTCAGAGTTCTGGAGTCTGGAAATCTGAGATGAAGGTGCCGGCAGGATTGGTTTCTCTTGAGGCCTCTCTCCTCGACTTGCAGACGGCCGCCCTCTTACTAACTTTCCATAGGGTCGTCCCTCCGTACTCCCGTGTCCCTCCGTGTGTCTCTCCATGTGTCCTAATATTCTCTCCGTGTGTCCTAATATTCTCTTGTGTCTCTGCGTGTGTCCTAATATTCTCTTGTAAGAACACCGGTCTGACTGGAATAGGGCCCACCCTATGAGGCCTTATTTTAACTTAATCACCTTTTTAAAAACCCTAACTCCAAATACAGTCACATTCTGAGGTATTGGTGGTTATGGCTTCAGCATATGAATCTTGTTGGGGACACAATTCAGTCCATACAAAACCATTCATTAAAAGACACGTCAGATGATCCAGAAGCACACATTTGAAAAGCAGTGGTTGTTCTTCACTCCTTCCCTTATAAAAAACTGTAGGGCTGTAGCTAGTCCTTGGAAAAACCAAGAACCTTCTGCCTCTTGCTGCTCTAAACTCATTAGGCACATCTGTGAGTGTCATGACCATCAAGGCCAAGGAATGCTATGCACTTTTTAATCTAATGTGATGACCCTTTCCTTCTAAACTTATTAAGTTTAGAAGGAAAGAGTCCTCATTCGGAACTCTCAGAACATTAAAACAATATACCTCTTAGGCAAAGGAGTATTTACAAGCATAATTTTTATTTTACCAGGCTCAACAGACATTGTTTTTATGAATTAACAACCTCTAATGCAAACATCGACCTCCATCCATTCATTAACCCATGTCTTTTGAGCTGTCATGTGCAAAGAGCTTGAATAACTTGTCATCAGGACAGCCTGGCAACCAGTTAGCCCAGCAGCCATGACACACAGGACTCGGCGTGCCTGTCACACTTTGCAGTTATGGGAGATTTGTCTATGCCTGTCTAATGTCAAGTACCAAATTATATCATTTCATGTCTTTTTTGCTAGCTGGCAAGTTTCTTGAGAGCAGGGGCAAGCACTAGACCTTATCCAGCTTTATTCCTCTAAAATAGTAGATAACTATTTTTATCTGGCATAAATAGTTTCTGAATGAATGAATAATGAATTTACTTGAGAAATATCTTTAGGTTTGAGATTTGTCTGAGGAGGTACAGGCAGACCTCATTTTATTGTGCTTCGCAGATACTGCTTTTTTTTTTCACAAATTGAAGATTTGTGGCAACCTTGCATCAAGCAAGTCTGTTGGGGCCATTTCTCCAACAGCATTTGCTCACTTCATATCTCTGTGTCACACTTTGGTAATTCTCACAATATCTCAAACTTTTTCATTATTGTTATGTTCATTATGGTGATCTGTGATCAGTGATCTTTGTTGTTACTACTACGGCTCACGGAAGGCTCAGATGGTGGTTAACACTTTTTAGCAATAAAGTATTTTTAAATTAAGTTACATACATTTTTTAAGACATGATGCTGTTGCACACTTAATAGACTATAGTGTAAACATAACTTTTCTATGCACTGGGAAACCAAAAAATTTGCACTTTATTGAGGTGGTCTGGAACTGAACCCACAAAATCTCTGAGGCCTGCCTGTACTTCCTTATCCCTCATCTTCACTAACCTCATGAAATTACACATATTCACTATTTTACATCTCTTCCTATGGTGGTGAAAAATATATGAATAAAATTCAAATGTATTGCTTTAATAGAAAAATTTAATAGTAAACCAGTAAGTGATGAACAAAGGAATAACCCCGTTATGGAAAACACATTATGCTAGTCTTAGTCATTTACTTTGTTGCTATGGGCTGGACAGACATAAAGTGTCCCTGGAAGGAAATGAATCAAGTCTTTGAGGGAGAAGGTGCAGAACTCACGCCCTGTTCCCCGAGCCCCCGCTCACCACACACACACACAGCAGCAGCAGATTTGTGTCTAAAGAGAGGGCTCCTGGAAAAGCCTCGTTTTTCTTCGAAGAAAGCATCTGTAACAAGTACTACGGCTAAGACCTGTTTACTGAGAGTTTCCAGGGCATGAGCGTGATCTTTCCCTGTGCCGCCACAAAGAAGCAAGTCTTCATTTGGGACTCGGACTTTTTCTTTCTTTGTGCGAGCTTGTCATTTTATTCATTAGAACAGCATGGAAGCAATAGTTGGGCATTTTGTTTGCATGAAGGAGAATCTTTAAAGAGTTCTAGTTTGAAAACCATTTCATTTTCCTCTTAAAACAATGCCTTTTGTTGAAACATTTCTAGCTTCAGACTGAAATGTGAGGTATTTCCTGGAGAGAGAAAAATATTACAGAGAGCAAGCAGACAACGTGGTGGCAATAACTCAAAAGAACAGAGTTATAAAAAGATGGTCTTGATAGTGTGATATGTCACTAATTGGGACTCCCTTGATGAAAACTTCTGATAATTCTGATAGAGGTGAACCTGAAAATAACTTATCTGCTTCTGTAGGAAAACAAAGCGTGTCTTTATTAAGTAAAGAGGTAACATCAAGTGTAACGGTTCAGAAAGAACACATAAAAACCTAGTTGATGAATGCACCATTTTCAAGTACCTTAGCGCTACTAACCTACATAATACAGTGTAATGTTTCCTTCTTATATCCTTTCCCCTCCTCATTATCAGTGGTGAGTTGTGAAGGTTTTTCAGAAAAATAGTGCATTAGATCATGCCTTGAGGCGTGATGGACACTGGCAAGAATGAGGACTGTTTTGTCTTTAAATGCTCACTGTGGAGAATGAAGAACCCATCCTTGCTCTCCCAGAATGGATCCAGGAATAGATTCCCAAGGCTTTGACGGCCATGAGCAGTAGCTGGAAAAAGCTGAGATTCTATGGGAAAACTGAGGGGAAAATAGATTTTTGGGTGCCAATCCCTGAATAACACTGAACACAGGGACCCAGAGAAGATAGTTAAGGGACATTGTGACTGTCTTTTAGATTTGGAATGTTTGAAATTGGTTGCTTATGAAGTCATGTTCTTTCTGAACGTGGACTTAGCGGTATGCCTTTGCAGGGAAGTCAGCCATTTTGGCAGAGTTGCATTTATCTCATTGCTAACGGCGTCCTGTACCCCATAATCCTCTTTAAGTGCTCACAAACAATAAAAATGCATTTCTTTAAACATATTTTAGAAATCAGACTTTTAATTATTCTTTGCTGGCCTTCCTTCCGGTTAGCCCATCTCTGACCTCCTATTGTCCTGCTATGTCCAAACAGTTGGGTTCTTTAATTTTCCATATCTGCTTAGGTGCTCTGGCTCGGCTGTTAGATTGGGGTTAAGTTACTGCACAGTAGTGGGACCTTATGTTACATTCCTCTTGTAATCTCCAAAGAGCAGAACGTAACACAGGAACATATAAGTATTTGATAAAAATGTATTGCTTGTTCGGAATTTTAATAATCTGACTGCATAAATCAAACAAGGTTCTTCTGATTTCATCTCAGCCTTTTCTCAGCTCTTCATAAATCTCTTAAAAGTTTTAAGAAAAAGATGTATTTGTTACCAATTTCTTAAAAAACACAAAAACAAAAAAAACCCCACAGACCTTCCCTTTTCTGCCAGAAGCAGAAGTGTTACGAACACTAACTCACTGCATCCTCCCACCCCCATTACTCAGTGGATCGGTGGCTAAGTTAGTCATGGCTGAGCGCTAGGGCTGTTCAAATGATTAAATATGTGACCTATTTTGTGTCAGAAACAACTACTCAACAGAGTTTCATCCACCGTGTCTCCCCGCTGCAGATCAGCCAGCCGCTCACAACCACCATCTGAAAACCTTTCTAATAATTACCACCTGTGGATATTTTCCATTCATTACCTGCAGTACAGCATTCGGAAATGGTAGCTCACGTTTTTTTGTTTTTGTTTTTGTTTTTTTTGCGGTACTCGGGCCTCTCACTGTTGTGGAGCACAGGCTCCGGACGCGCAGGCTCAGCGGCCATGGCTCATGGGACCAGCCGCTCCACGGCACGTGGGATCCTCCCGGACCGGGACACGAACCCGTGTCCCCTGCATCGGCAGGCGGACTCCCAACCACTGCGCGACCAGGGAAGCCCTGTAGCTCACATTTGAGAGAAGAAACAGAAAATTGTTGTTCCCTTCTCTTCTCCATACTCGGTGTTCCCAACGGGTTAGTCCACCACTGATCATCAGGCGTCCTAATGGGAAAGCACAGCAGCGCTTCTCAGTTACATTCTTTCATCATCGGCCCCATGTCTGATGAATGTTCTTGAATATGTACACCATTGCTCTCAAGGGGAATATAATGTGCCTGCCTAAACATAACCACCATTTTCCCATGCTGTGCTCATTCATTCTCAGGAAATATTTTACATTAGAAAAGATGTTTTGCTCTTGCGGTGATTGTGTGAGGAAAGATTTGGCAAACACTGCAGATTGATGATTGTCAAGAAAAAAATATAAAAATTAACTTAGTTTTTTCTTATCTAATTATTTTCTAGCTAGAAATTGAAAAAAAAACCAGTAAGATTACTGGGCTGTTTATTGATAAGTTGGACCTTTGATAATGCCAATATTCTTAGGATTTTTTGCTTGAAACAGATTTCTTGATAGATGTCATGGAATCACAGAATCTTAGAAATAACCTTATAATCCTCTAATCGAATCCCTTCAATTTTAGCTTGAGAAAGATTTTCCCAAAGGGGAAGGTGGGGGAGGAATAAATTAGGAGTTTGGGATTAACATATACACTACTATGTATAAAATAGATAACCAAAAAGAACCTACTGTATAGCACAGGGAACTATATACAATATTTTGTAACAACTCTATAAGGGAAAAGAATCTGAAAAAAGGGCTTCCCTGGTGGCGCAGTGGTTGAGAGTCTGCCTGCCGATGCAGGGGACACGGGTTCGTGCCCCGGTCTGGGAAGATCCCACATGCCGTGGAACGGCTGGGCCCGTGAGCCATGGCCGCTGAGCCTGCGCGTCCGGAGCCTGTGCTCCACAACAGTGAGAGGCCCGAGTACCACAAAAAAAAAAAAAAAAGATACATATATGCATAACAGTCACTTTGCTGTACACCAGAAACTAACACAACATTGTAAATCAACTATACTTCAATAAAACTTTTTTTAATTTTACAAAAAGATTTAACAAAAGAATAATCTTAATAACATATTATACTTCATTTACTTTTTAAAATTAAAAAATTAAATAAGCTTGTAATTTTAGAGTATAGATTTACAAAAATTTGCAAAGATAGTACGGAGGGTTCCTATATACCCAAACACAGTTTCCCCTATTATTAACATCTTAAATTAGTACGGTACGTTTAGCACAATTAATGAGCCAATATTGATATATTATTATTCGCTGAAGTCAAAACTTTATTCAGATGTCCTTAGTTTTTATCTAATGA
Organism: Delphinus delphis; assembly: GCF_949987515.2. Lineage (NCBI taxonomy): Eukaryota > Metazoa > Chordata > Mammalia > Artiodactyla > Delphinidae > Delphinus > Delphinus delphis. The sequence continues at coordinate 71,733,619 of NC_082696.1, forward strand.
CTGTCCTTTTCCTGTACCAAGATCCCATGCAGCATACCACGTTACATTTAGTTGTCCAGTCTCCTTAGGCTCTTTTTTAACTGTGTCAGTGTTTCAGACTTCCCTTGTTTTTGATGACCTTAATGGTTTTTGAGGAGTACTGGTCAAGCATTTTGTAGAATTCCCCTTGAATGGGATTTGTCTGATGTTTTCCCTATGATTAGGCTGGGGATATGAGCCTTGAGGAAGGCACAGAGGTGAACTGCCATTTTCATCAAACCGTATGAAGAATATATACTATCAACATGACTAGACACACTTGGTATTGACCTTGACTACCTGGCTCAGGTAGTATTTGTTAAGATTTCTCCACTACAGCTACTCCTTTTTTCCCTTTCCATACTGCTGTCTTTGTAAGGAAGCGACTACAAAGAGGGAATTGGGAGCTAGGCTGCCCTTCTTTGAGGATAGAGTGTCTACATGGATTATTTGGAATTCTTCTGCATGGGAGATTTGTCTCTTCTCCCCCATTTGTTGATTAAATCAGTCACATGTTTATAACCATATGGACGCATGAACATTTATTTCATACTTTGAGATATAATCCAATCATTTCTTTATTTTGTTGGTTAAATTATTTCATCTTGGACCATTGGAAGCTCTTTCAGTTGACTCCTGTCTTGATATAATCCCATCATTGTGGGTTTGATCTTTTGGTTTTTGAGGGTTTTTTGGTGGTTGTTTTGTTTTTGTTTGTTTTAGCATTTTCTAACTTTCTGGCACTACAAGATGCTCCAGGCTCGTCCTGGCATGTTTCCTGCCCTAGACCTAGAATCGGCCATTTCTCCATCTTGATTTCTTTTATTGGAGAATGGTATCAGAAACCAGGATCTGGGCACCAGTTTTGCCTGTTGCTACTGGAGTACTGTTGCTTCTAGGTACTCTCAGCTAGCAGAGAAAGGAAATATATGTGTGTATACTAATTCATATATACACCCATATCTATAGATATTCCTGTATGTCACCAACTGCATCTTAATTGTGTAAGCTAAACGTAAGTTCATATGTCTCCAACTACAGTCCATTACCTCATGGATCCTTCTAGACTACTCCCCTTGCTTGCCTATACCCTCTCACTCCAACAGTGGCTTCCACCATCTGCTATCCACTTTGCTATCCACATCCTTGTATACTGATTTTAGAATTATTTACCTGTATACCTGAGGGAAACAACTTTATCAACTGTAGAGTAGTACTCAGGTGCAATTCTTTCTGCCTTTAGTCTTATAGACTTCCCTTATTTCCAAAGTTACACAAGTAAGTGACTCTTCTCCCTTCAGTGAAGTTATTTCATATATTTGTAATATACTTAGAGTCTTTTATCACAGCCTGCATTCCATCCTGTGATCCTCTGACCTCTTAAATGATTTTAATTTGCATATAATAAGGTTCACTCTTTGTAATAACTTCTGTGGGTTTTCACAAATACATTGTGCCATATATCCGCCATTACAGTATCATACAGAATAGTTTAATTGCCCCAAGATTCTCCTGTGCTTCACCTATTCAGTCCTCCCCCAACCTATCCCTTCCTGGACCCCTGAAAGCCAGTGATCTGTTTACCATCCCTATAGTCTTGCCTTTTCCAGAACGTCATATAAATGGAATGATAGAGACTGGCCTTTTCAGATTGGCTTCTTTCACTTAACAGTATACATTCAGCATTCATCCATGTCTTCGTGCGGTTTGATAGCTCATTCCTTTTTATTGCTGAATGGCATTCCACTGTGTTGATACAGCACAGTTTACCCATTCACTTATTAAAGAATGTCTTAGTTGCTTCCAGTTTGGCAGGATTGTAAATAAGGCTGCTATAAAAATTCTTGTGTAGTCCACTGTGTGTTGGAGGGAAATTGGAGGGGGGGGTGCTCTTCTCCATTCAGTCTTTCAGGGACCCAGGTTGATAAAGTATCTGCCATCTTCAGTGTGGGACTCTGAAGTTTTTCCTAGCTGTTGACATCCAAGTGGCAATGGAGGAGGAGAAAGGAAGTAGAAAATTGTGCCATAGATTTTATGGGCAAGGCCTGTATATAGTGCATATATACATCAATTTCTGCCCATATTCCTTTGGTCAGAACTCAGTTGAATGACCCTATTGATTGAGGGAAGCTGGACTGTGTGCCCAGGAAGAGAAGGAAATGAGTTTGGTGAACACATAGCATTGTCTTTGCCTTAATATTCCCATTTGGTCACCATACATGGTTACTCTTCCTCCTGAGCACGGATCACACTTACACCCTCCCCAAGGTACACAGTCCAGAGTCCCATCCAGCCACTGCCTCCACTCAAAGTCTAGGACCTCAGGCTGGTGTGGTGGTCTGGATGTGGCACTTCATGGTGACTTCGACTCTAAAAACAGCACACAGTGATGGGGCAGGGGGAGGGTAGCCACAATAAACACTCATGCTGAAAAGGGTAGAATGTAAGACACAGCAGCCACTGATGCAGGGCAATGTGGGCATCCCATGGGGCTGGCACTGTGAAGTTTTTCTACCTTGGCAGTAGAAGAGGTCTCTCGTTATCCCCTGATTAAACTTTATTTTGATCTTCGGTAGGAACTCCATGGCCCCTGGATCCGTTCCCTAAGGGATTCTCCCTTTTTCTTCCTCTTCCTTACCCACATCTGAGAGGGGCATTTGGTACCCCCTGTAGATGTTATAGAGCTCCCTGCATTTAGGCGATTAAAGTTTCAAGGATTGTTTTAAGTCACAAAAAGTCAGAGACTTTCAATATCCATGCTCATGGTTTCTCTGGTAATAAAGTTCCCTTAAGTACTTAATGGGCCCCTAATCCATTATCTTTCAGTCATTCCATATACCCGTAAGCTCATGACAAATTATTTAGAAGGTATGATTCTCAAATTTATTTTATTTCTTGGCTTCCCCTCTATCTTTCCTCTCAATCCTATCTCTCACACCTAAATGGTGGATTTTTTTTTTTTCCCCACGCCATGCGGCATGTGGGATCTTAGTTCCCTGACCAGGGATCGAACCCATGCCCCCTGCACTGGGAGCACGGAGTCTTAATCACCGGACTACCAGGGAGGTCCCAGTGGTGGATATTTTGAAGCTACTAATCTTGAGAGGGAAGGCCACATTCTTAATTTGATTTTATTATGAGACTGAATTTTAATTGTCTCTTTGGCTCAAAGGCTCTTTTAATCTTAAATCCTCAAATCTTAAGTTGGGTTGTATAGAAGCAGGTGATTTTTTCACTATTGGCCAAATTTCTAGAAACTGTCCAATTCTCTCCTATCATACATCTTTTTCTTTTCTGCCGTGCCAAACTCAGCCAAGGTCACCAGCACGCACTAATCCATTCATCCTTTCCAACCAATTTCTCCAGAAAGGCCACTTCAGTGGGCATATGGTCTGTCTTCCATGTTACTAAAATTTCCCCAAATGTTTTGCCACAGTATAACATAAATTTCCATCTTCTCTGGCATCTGGTATTAGTTTCCTTGCTAATGCCATATATTTTAGGGTTGTGTTACAGCAGCACCTTGCATCAAGGTATTGGTTTCCATACTAGGCAGGATAATTGACATCTCTGATGGTTCTCAGTAAGAATCCCAACACAAAAATCTCAGTGACTTAATACACTGAAAGTATGTAATTGTTCTCATCACATTCCAATATGGGTCTTCAGGGAGACCTAGTCCACACAGCCATTAAGAGAACCAGATTGACAGTTGCATCTCCATCTTCAACACATGGCTTACAAGGTCATTTTAAGCGCCAACATCCAGCAAACAGAGGGGAGGAGAGACTCTATTGCTTCTGCCTTAATTCCTCTGGCCAGAAGTCAGTCATGTGATCTTTTTTTGGTTGTTTTTGTTAATTTTATTGGGTGCTTTTGTTTTATCTTTGTTACGGTAATTTTCTTTTTAATATTTTGAGGAAACTCAGTACTGTTTTCCATAGTGGCTACACCAATTTACATTCCCACCAGTAGTGCAGGGGGTTCTTTTTCTCCACATCCTCTCTAACACTTGTTATTTTATTTATTGTTTTTAACATCTTTATTGGAGTATAATTGCTTTACATCGTTGTGTTACTTTCCGCTGTATAACAAAGTGAATCAGCTATACGTATACTTATATCCCCATATCCCCTCCCTCTTGGGTCTCCCTCCCACCCTCCCTATCCCACCCCTCCAGGCGGTCACAAAGCACGGAGCTGATCTCCCTGTGCTATGCGGCTGCTTCCCACTAGCTATCTATTTTACGTTTGGTAGTGTATATATGTCCATGCCACTGTCTCACTTCGTCCCAGCTTACCCTTCCCACTCCGCATGTCCTCAAGTCCATTCTCTACGTCTGCATCTTTATTCCTGCCCTGCCCCTAGCTTCTTCAGAACCATTTTTTTTAAGATTCCATATATATGTGTTAGCACAGTATTTATTCTTCTCTTTCTGACTTACTTCACTCTGTATGACAGACTCTAGGTCCATCCACCTCACTACAAATAACTCAATTTCATTTCTTTTTATGGTGGAGTAATATTCCATTGTATATATGTGCCACATCTTCTTTATCCATTGATCTGTCAGTGTACACTTAGGTTGCTTCCATGTCCTGGCTATTGTAAATAGTGCTGCAATGAACATTGTGTTACATGACTCTTTTTGAGTTACGGTTTTCTCCAGGTATATGCCCAGTAGGGGGATTGCTGGATCATATGGTAGTTCCATTTTTAGTTTTTTAGGGAACCTCCATACTGTTCTCCATAGTGGCTGTATCAATTTCCATTCCCACCAGTAGTGTAGGAGGGTTCCCTTTTCTTCACACCCTCTCCAGCATTTATTGTTTCTAGATTTTTTGATGACGGCCATTCTGACCAGTGTATGGTGATACCTCATTGCAGTTTTGATTTGCATTTCTCTAATGATTAGGGATGTTGAGCATCCTTTCATATGTTTGTTGGCAATCTGTATATCTTCTTTGGAGAAATGTCTCTTTAGGTCTTATGCCCATATTTGGATTGGGTTGTTTGTTTTTTTGATATTGAGCTGCATGAGCTTGTATATTTTGGAGATTAATCCTTTGTCAGTTGCTTCATTGGCAAATATTTTATCCCATTCTGAGGGCTGTATTTTCATCTTGTTTATGGTGTCCTTTGCTGTGCAAAAGGATTTAACTTTCATTAGGTCCCATTTGTTTATTTTTATTTTTATTTCCATTTTTCTAGCAGGTAGGTAAAAAAGGATCTTGCTGTGATTTATGCCATAGATTGTTCTGCCTATGTCTTCCTCTAAGAGTTTTATAGTGTCTGGCCTTACATTTAGGTCTTTAATCCATTTTGAGTTTATTTTTCTTTATGGTATTAGGGAGTGTTCTAATTTCATTCTTTTACAGGTAGTTTTCCCAGCACCACTTATTGAAGGGGCTGTCTTTTCTCCATTGTATACTCCTGTCTCCTTTATCAAAGATAAGGTGACCATATGTGGGTGGGTTTATCTTGGGGTTTGCTATTCTGTTCCATTCATCTATCTGTCTGTTTTTGTGCCAGTACCATACTGTCTTGATTACTGTAGCTTTATAGTATAGTCTGAACTCAGGGAGATTGATTCCTCCAGCACCATTTTTCCTTCTCCAGATTGCTTTGGCTATTTGGGGTCTTTTGTGTTTCCATACAAATTGTGGAATTTTTTGTTCTAGTTCTGTGAAAACTGCCATTGGTAATTTAATAGGGATTGCATTAAATCTGTAGATTGCTTTGGGTAGTATAGTCATTTTCACAATGTTGATTCTTCCAATCCACGAACATGGTATAACTCTCCAACTGTTTGTATCATCTTTAATTTCTTTCATCAGTGTCTTATAGTTTTCTGCATACAGTTCTCTTGTCTCCTTAGGTAGGTTTATTCCTAGGTATTTTATTCTTTTTGTTGCAATGGTAAATGGGAGTGTTTCCTTAATTTCTCTTTCAGATTTTTCATCATTAGTGTACAGGAATGCAAGAGATTTCTGTGCATTAATTTTATATCCTGCTACTTCACCAAATTCATTGATTAGCTCTAGTAGTTTTCTGGTAGTATCTTTAGAATTCTCTATGTATAGTATCATGTCATCTGCAAACATGACAGTTTTACTTCTTCTTTTCCTATTTGAATTCCTTTTATTTCTTTTTCTTCTCTGAATTCTGTGGCTAAAACTTCCAAAACTATGTTGAATAAGAGTGGTGAGAGTGGGCAACCTTGTCATGTTCCTGATCTTAGTGGAAATGCTTTCAGTTTTTCACCATTGAGAACGATGTTGGCTATGGGTTTTGTAATATATGAACTTTATTATGTTGAGGTAGGTTCCCTCTATGCCTACGTTCTGGAGAGTTTTTATCATAAATGGGTGTTGAATTTTGTCGAAAACTTTTCCTGCATCTGTTGAGATTACCATATGGTTTTTCTCCTTCAATTTGTTAATATGGTGTATCACATTGATTGATTTGCATATATTGAAGAATCCTTGCATTCCTGGGATAAACCCCACTTGATCGTGGTGTATGATCCTTTTAATGTGCTGTTGGATTCTGTTTGCTAGTGTTTCGTTGAGGATTTTTGCATCTGTGTTCATCAGTGATATTGGCCTGTAGTGTTCATTTTTTTTGTGACATCTTTGTCTGGTTTTGCTATCAGGGTGATGGTGGCCTCATAGAATGAGTTTGGAAGTGTTCCTCTCTCCGCTGTATTTTGGAAGAGTTTGAGAAGGATAGGTGTTAGCTCTTCTCTAAATGTTTCATAGAATTCGCCTGTGAAGCCATCTGGTCCTGGGTTTTGTTTGTTGGAAGATTTTTAATCACAGTCTCAATTTCAGTGCTTGTGATTGGTCTGTTTATATTTTCTATTTCTTCCTGACTCAGTCTTGGCAGGTTGTGCATTTCTAAGAATTTGTCCATTTCTTCCAGGTTGTTCATTTTATTGGCATAGAGTTGCTTGTGGTGATCTCTCATGATCCTTTGTATTTCTGCAGTATCAGTTGTTACCTCTCCTTTTTCATTTCTAATTCTGTTGATTTGAGTCTTCTCCCATTTTTTCTTGATGAGTCTGGCTAATGGTTTATCAATTTTGTTTATCTTCTCAAAGAACCAGCTTTTAGTTTTATTGATCTTTGCTGTCATTTCCTTCGTTTCTTTTTCATTTATTTCTGTTCTGATCTTTATGATTTGTTTGCTTCTGCTAACTTTGTGGGGTTTTTGTTCTTCTTTCTCTAATTGCTTTAGGTATAAGATTAGGTTGTTTATTTGAGATGTTTCTTGTTTCTTGAGGTAGGATTGTGTTGCTATAAACTTCCCTCTTAAAACTGCTTTTGCTGCATCCCATAGGTTTTGGGTCGTTGTGTTTTCACTGTCATTTGTTTCTAGGTAGTTTTTGATTTCCTCTGATTTCTTCAGTCATCTCTTGGTTATTTAGTAGTGTATTGTTTAGCCTCCATGTGTTTCTATCTTTTACATTTATTTTTTCCTGTAATTGATATCTAGTCTCATAGCGTTGTGGTCACAAAAGATACTTGATACAGTTTCAATTTGCTTAAATTTACTAAGGCTTGATTTGTGCCTCAAGATATGATCTATCCTGGAGAATGTTCCATGGCACTTGAGAAAAAGTGTATTCTGTTGTTTTTGGATGGAATGTCCTATAAATATCAATTAAATCCATATTGTTTAATGTATCATTTAAAGCTTGTGTTTCCTTATTTATTTTCATTTTGGATGATCTGTCCATTGGTGAAAGTGGGGTATTAAAGTCCCCTACTATTACTGTGAATATCCCCTTTTATGGCTGTTAGCAGTTGCCTTATGTATTGAGGTGCTCCTATGTTGGGTGCATAAATAATTACACTTGTTATATCTTCTTCTTGGATTGATCCCTTGATTGTTATGTAGTGTCCTTCTTTGTCTCTTGTAATAGTGTTTATTTTAAAATCTATTTTGTCTGATATGAGAATTGCTACTCCAGGTTTCTTTTGATTTCCATTTGCATGGAGTATCTTTTCCATCCCCTCACTTTCAGTCTGTAGGTGTCCCTAAGTGTGAAATGGGTCTCTTGTAGACAGCGTATATACGGGTCTTGTTTTTGTATCCATTCAGCCAGTCTATGGCCTGTGGTTGGAGCGTTTATTCCATTTACATTTAAGGTAATTATCAATATGTGTGTTCCTATTACCATTTTGTTAATTGTTTTGAGTTTCTTATTGTAGGTCTTTTCCCGTCTTGTGTTTCCCGCCTAGAGAAGTTCCTTTAGCATTTGTTGTAAAGCTGGTTTGGTGGTGCTGAATTCTCTTAGCTTTTGTTTGTCTGTAAAGGTTTTCATTTCTCTCTCAAATCTGAATGAGATCCTTGCTGGTTAGAGTCATCTTGGTTTTAGGTTTTTCCCTTTCATCACTTTAAATATGTCCTGCCACTCCCTTCTGGCTTGCAGAGTTTCTGGTGAAAGATCAGCTGTTAACCTTATGGCAATTCCCTTGTATGTTATTTGTTGCTTTTCCTTTGCTGCTTTCATTTTTTTTCTTTGTGTTTAATTTTTGACAGTTTGATTAATATGTGTCTTGGCATGTTTACCCTTGGATTTATCCTGTATGGGACTCTCTGTGTTTCTTGGACTTGGGTGGCTATTTCCTTTCCCATATTAGGGAAGTTTTCAATTATAATCTCTTCAAATATTTTCTCAGTCCCTTTCTCTTTCTCTTCTTTTTCTGGGACACCTACATTTCGAAAGTTGGTGTGTTTAATGTTGTCCAGAGGTCTCTTAGACTGTCCTCAATTCTTTTCATTCTTTTTTCTTTATTCTGCTCTGCAGTAGTTATTTCCACTATTTTATCTTCCATGTCACTTATCCATTCTTTTGCCTCAGTTATTCTGCTATTGGTTCCTTCTAGAGAATTTTTAATTTCATTTATTGTGGTGTTCATCATTGTTTGTTTGCTCTTTAGTTCTAGATCCTTGTTAAACGTTTCTTGTATTTTCTGCATTCTATTTCCAAGATTTTGGATCATCTTTACTATCATTACTCTGAATTCTTTTTCAGGTAGACTGCCTATTTCATCTTCGTTTGTTATGTCTGGTGGGTTTTTACCTTGCCTCTTCATCTGCTGCGTATTTCACTGTCTTCTCATTTTGCTTAACTTACTGTGTTTGGGGTCTCTTTTTTTCACAGGTTGCACGTTAGTACTTCCTGTTATTTTTGGTGTCTGTCCCCAATGGGTGAGGTTGGTTCAGTGGGTTGTGTAGGCTTCCTGGTGGAGGGGACTGGTGCCTGTGTTCTAGTGGATGAGGCTGGAACTTGTCTTTCTGGTTGGCAGGGCCACGTCTGGTGGTGTGTTTTGGGGTGTCTGTGAAGTTAGTATGATTTTTAGGCAGCCTCTCTGCGAGTGGGTGGGTTGTGTTCCTGTCTTGCTAGTTGTTTGGCATGGGGTGTCCAGCACTGTAGCTTGCTCGTCATTGAGTGAAGCTGCGTCTTAGCGTTGAGATGGAGATCTCTGGGAGACCTCTTGCTGATTGATATTACATGGGGCCAGGAGGTCTCTTCTGGTCCAGTGTCCTGAACTCGGCTCTCCCACCTCAGAGGCTCAGGCCTGACAGCTGGCTGGAGCACCAAAACCCTGTCAGCCACATGGCTCAGAAGAAAAGGCAGAAAGAAGGAGAAAGAAAGAAAGAAAAATAAAATAAAGTTATTAAAATTAAAAAATATATTATTAAAATAAAAAATTTAAAAAAGAAAAGAAAAGAAGAGAGTAACCAAACCAATAAACAAATCCACCAATGATAACAAGCACTAAAAACTACACTAAGATAAACATAAAAATCAGAAACTAGTCAGTCACATACAGCAAACCCCAAGTCTACAGTTGCTCCCAAAGTCCACCTCCTCAATTTGGGATGATTCGTTGTCTATTCAGGTATTCCACAGATGCAGGTACATCAAGCTGGTTGTGGAGATTTAATCCGCTGCTCCTGAGGCTGCTGGGAGGGATTTCCCTTTCTCTTTGTTCACACAGCTCCTGGGGTTCAGCTCTGGATTTGGCCCCGCCTCTGTGTGTAGGTTGCCCTCTGGCATCTGTGCTTTGCCCAGACAGGAGGGGTTAAAGGAGCAGCTGGTTAGGGGGCTCTGGCTCACTCGGGCCAGGGGCATGGAGGGATATGAAATGCAGGGCGAGGCTGTGACGACACAGGCCGGCGTGACGTTGCACCAGCCTGAGGTGCACCGTGTGTTCTCCCGGGGAAGTTGTCCCTGGATCCCGGGACCCTGGCAGTGGCGGGCTGCACAGGCTCCTGGGAGGGGAGGTGTGGAGAGTGACCTGTGCTCGCACACAGGCTTCTTGGTGGCGGCAGCAGCAGCCTTAGCGTCTCATGCCCATCTCTTTTGTCTATGCTGATAGCCGCAGCTTACCCCCATCTCTGGAGCTTGTTTAGGCAGTGCTCTGAATCTCTTCTCCTCGTGCACCCTGAAACAAGGGTCTCCTGCCTTTTAGATAGTTCTAGAATTTTCCCCAGACTCCCACCCGTTTAGCTGTGGTGCACTAGCCCCCTTCAGGCTGTGTTCACGCAGCCAACCCCAGGCCTCTCCCTGGGATCTGACCTCCGAAGCCCAAGCCTCAGCTCCCAGCCCCCACCTGCCCCTGCGGGTGAGCAGACAAGCGTCTCGGGCTGGTGAGTGCTGGTTGGCACCGATCCTCTGTGGGGGGGATCTCTCCACTTTGCCCTCCGCACCCCTGTGGCTGTGCTCTCCTCTATGGCTTACCCCCCGCCCACACCCCATCTCCGCCCGCGAAGGGGCTTCTAGTGTGTGGAAACCTTTCCTCCTTCACAGCTCCCTCCCATTGGTGCAGGTCCTGTCCCTATTCTTTTGTCTCTGTTTTTTCTTTTGGCCTACCCAGGTACGTGGGGAGTTTCTTGCCTTTTGGGAGGTCTGAGGTCTTCTGCCAGCGTTCAGTAGGTGTTCTGTAGGAGCTGTTCCACCTGTGGATGTATTTCTGATGTATCTGTGGGGAGGAAGGTGATCTCCCCGTCTTACTCCCCCACCATCTTGAAGATCCTCCATGTGATCTTAACTATAATTGCAAGTCAGGGTAAGAAATGGGATCTAGCTCTGAGTGTATATGTCCAAGAGAAAATAGAAATAGGCTTGATTAACATAGAGCATTGATTCTGCCACAATCTTGTTGAGTTTCTGTCACCTCATTAATAAAATGGAGCCATTGATAACCTACCACCCAGGGTATTGTTTGTGAATGCTATAATTTAGGTAAGCAACAACTGAGTTCCTTGTACATTTTCTCATATTTGAAAAATCCTACCTCCCCACCCCCCACCTTCTCTTTGTCTCTGTCTTCCTTCTTCCCAACCCCACCTTTCTTTATAAAAGTAACTTCAGCCATGCCCTTCACATTAGTGAAGTTAGAACTTGCTTATTACTGTACATCATATGATCAGTGGCATTAGACAATAGCTGATTATAGCTCAAATATTCATATTTGTTTTTGCCACTCTCTTGGTGTCTGTCTCTCTTCCTTTAGCTACACTTAATCCAAAAGTCTTGTTAATTTCCGTCAAACTAACTAGGCTTCACATGCTTACTGCAGCCTTCTGATGTATGGACACTGGAGATGAAGATCTTTCTGGTGTTGTTCTTAGATTTTTGGGTTTTGTCCTCATCAAAAATCATTACAGTCCTGGAACACAAACTGTCTGTAATTGAATTCAGCAAGACTTTTATTAATTTATAACCCAAACACTGAAGGTAATGATCATACCCAGATCATCACTCCATATATGTCAGGCAGGTCCCAGTGATAGGCTGCAAGAAATTATTGTCTTTTCCCAGGATAGGTACCAATATGTCAGCCTCCTTAAACTAATGCATCATGGTAATCAGTGCTTTTAAAAATAGTGAATGCTGCATAATGAAGACACAGAGACACTGGGAAGTCTCAGCAATGCTTCACCCTAATTGTCATGCAGCTGAAAGCCTGGGATCCCCCAACAGCTGGAAGCTGCTGCCATGGAAACCTTAATGTTCCATCATCTGACAGATTAAAAATTGAGACTATTAATGGCCTCGACAGTAGTTTGCATGTTGCATTAGTAAACAATGCCATTATTCTAGGGTTCAGAGGAATTGGATTTTTGAATGGTGCTTTTTTATTCTCTATCAAAATAGTCCAAGCATAATTTGGATGGTATAAGGAAAGAAAGAGAACAACTGAGGCGAAAATTATGACATTTCAGCAGATCAATTCTTCCTCTTTTCCGTGACCTTCTCCTGCTGGCTGTTTGTTTAACTGAGCACAGGTGGGGGTGGAAGGATGGGCAGGAAATGAGGGAGAAGCCAATTTCAGCCTCCTTTCTATTCCAGTGTAGGTTCTTTATGAATCCCAGGCCCCTCTGTTTAGGAAGAAGCATAATTAGTAGAGTGTTTGGATAACTGAGGGTACATCCTATTTACTGAGCCATAAAATAAATTCACAGAGTCTCAGCCAGCATTTATTAAAAACGGAATGGAAGGGACTTCCCTGGTGATGCAGTGGTTAAGAATTCTCCTGCCAATGCAGGGGACATGGGTTCGAGCCCCGGTCCGGGAAGATCCCACATGCCACGGAGCAACTAAGCCCGTGAACCACGACTACCGAGCCTGTGCTCTAGAGCCCACGAGCCACAACTACTGAGCCCACGTGCCATGAATACTGAAGCCCGAGTGCCTAGAGCCTGTGCTGTGCAACAAGAGAAGCCACCGCAGTGAGAAGCCCATGCACCGCGATGAAGAGTAGCCCCCACTTGCCGCAACTAGAGAAAGCCGTTGCGCAGCAATGAAGACCCAATGCAGCCAAGAATAAATAGTAAATTAATTAATTAAAAGAAAGAAACACAGAATGAAATAGAATACAAAGGAAAATACTGAGAGGTGTTCCCCATTGTTAGGGTAAGTATCATTTTTACAACTCTTTCTACTGGTTTACAATGTAAAGTTTCTTCCTAGTGCTTTTTCTGGTTCTGGGTCAGATGGTGGAGAAGGAAGACCCTGAGCTCACCTCCTCCCATGGACACACCAAAACTACAACCACACATAGAGCAGCTACCTCTGAGAATGGCCTGAAGGCAAGCAGAACAGATTTTCTACAACTAGGGAAATAAAGAAAAGACAACATCAAGACGGGTAGGAAGGACAGAGATGTAGTCTAGTCAGAAGACACACCCTGGGTGCAGTGACCCACAAGTAGGAGGGATATCACAGCTACAGGGTTCTGTAGGGTTTGGGCTTCCAAACCCTCAGGGGACCTGCAACAGGAAGATGAGCCCCCATCACGTCTGACTTTGAAACTCAGCAGGGCTTACGTCTGGGAGAGCGGGAGAGCTGTGGGAAACTGAACCTCTGCTCTTGAAGGGCTCACGCACAAATGCACTTGCTCTGAGTCCCAGCACAGAGGCAGCAGCTTGACCCAGTGCCCGGGTCATACAAGAAGGAGAGTCACTGACTCATTTCAGGATGTATACCAGAGGGGATGGCGTCTGGGGGAACCTTCTCCAGGAATGGACGTGCTGGTGGGCGCCACTTTTTTTTCACTCTTTTTCCACCTAGATGGGCTGGCATTGGTGGATATGCCTTTTCTCTCACTCTCCATCAACCTAGCTAACACCATGCACCCCACCCCAGCATTCCCCTGAGGACCAGCCCCACCCACCCTACCCGCCCTGCTCCTCCAAAGCAGCTCTTGCCCTGCCCCACCCAGCAGATGGCCTCAGCTGGCACTGGCGCCCCTCCAAAGCAGCTCCCACTCCTGGGGACCAGCCCTGTACACCAGCATACCCACAGTAGTCACGGTTGGTCCTCTCAGCTGGGCTGGGGGCCAGCTCTACCCACCAGCACATCTGCAGCAATCTCAGCACAACCACAACAGGAGGGCACATGCAGCGCACATGAGGGGCAACCCTGGAGCACCTGTCTGTAGAGACCAGAGGGGACTGCACCACTGGGCCCCACTGGACACCATCTACATCAGGCCATTTGGAATACCTTCCAAATGAAAGAACAATACAGAACCTTAGAAAAAGAACTAAACAAAATGGAGAGAAACAATTGACCAGATGAGGAGTTCAAAATACTAGTTATAAAAGTGCTCACCAAACTCAGGAGAAGAATAGGTGAACTTGGTGAGAATGTCAACAAAAAGATAGAAAATATTAAAAGAACCGATCAGCACTGAAGAGTACAATAACAGAAATGAAAAATACGCTAAAGGGAAACCAACAGCAGCTTAGAGGATATGGTAGAACAGATCAGCGATCTGAAAGCCAAGGTAGTGGAAATCACCTGATCAGGACAGCAAAAGGAAAAGAAAAGAATTTTAAAAATGAGGGTAGTTTAGGGGGCTCTCTGGGACAACATCAAGCATACTAACCTTTGCACTGTAAGGATTCCAGAAGAAGAGAGAGACAAAGGGACAGAAAACCTATTTGAAGAAATAATGGTGGAAAACTTTCCTAACCTGGCCAGAGAAACAGACATTCAAGTCCAAGAAGCACAGAGAGTCCCAAACAAGATGAACCCAAAGAGAATCACACCGAGACACACTATAATTAAAATGTCAAATTTAAAGGTAAAAAATCTTAAAGACGGCAAGAGAAAAACAACTAGTTACATACAAGGGAACCCCTTTAAGACTTTCAGCTGATTTTTCAGCAGAAATTTTACTGGCTAGAAGGGACTGGCAGGCTATATTCAAAGTGCTGAAAGAAAAAAAACTTACAACCAAGAAGAGTCTACCTGGCAAAGTTATCATTCAGAACTGAGTGAGAGATTGAGTTCCCTAGCCAAGCAAAAGCTAAAGGAGTTCATCACTGCTAAACTGGCCTTACAAGAAATGTTAAAGGGACTTCTGTAAACAGAAAAGAAGAAGCCATAATTAGAAACAAGAAAATTATGAAAGAAAGAAATCTCCCCGGTAAAGGCAAACATATAGTAAAGGTAGTGGATAAACCAACTAAAAAGCTAGTTTGAAGGTTAAAAGACAAAAGTAGTAAAATCATCTCTATCTAAGATAATTAGTTAAGCAACACAAACAAGAAAAAGGTATAAAATATGTCAAAAACATAAAATGTCTGGGGGGGGACAGTAAAAATGTAGTGCTGTTAGAATGCACTTGAACTTAAGCGACCATCAATTTAAAACAGACTGTTATATATATATATAACAGTCTATTGTGGAACCTCATGGTAACCACAAACCAAAAACCTATAACAGATACACAAAAAATAAAAGGAATACAAACAACTCAAGAAAGTCATCAAATCACAAGGGAAGAGAAAAAGAGAAGAAAGGAACAGAGAATAACTACAAAAACAACCAGAAAACAGTAACAAAATGGCAACAAATTACTCTCAATACCTATTAATAATTACTTTAAGATGTGAGATAGATATATATATATATATATATATATACTCACATATACATACATTATTCATCCATAAAAAAGCATGAAATCTTGGCCATTGCAAAGACATGGGTGGACTTTGAGGGTATCATGCTAAGTGAAATAAGTCAGACAGAGAAAGACAAATACCGTATGATCTCACTTATATGTGGAATCTGAAAAAAATGAAACAAAGGAACAAATAAAACAGAAATAGAGTTATAGATACAGAGAACAAACTGGTGGTTGCCAGAGGAGAGAAGGGTGCTGGACTGAGTGAAATAGTTGAAGGGGATTAAGAGATACAAACTTTGGGGCTTCCCTGGTGGTGCAGTGGTTAAGAATCCACCTGCCAGTGCAGGAGACACAGGTTTGAGCCCTGGTCCAGGAAGATCCCACATGCCGTGGAGCAGCTAAGCCCATGGGCCGCAACCTACTGAAGCCCGCGTGCCCTGGAACCCATGTTCCACAAAAAGAGAAGCCACTTCAATAAGAAGCCTGCACGCCACAACGAAGAGTAGCCCCCACTCGCTGCAACTAGAGAAAGCCTGCGGGCAGCAATGAAGACCCAACACAGCCATAAATAAATACGTACATACATACATAAATTTATATTTTAAAAAAAGATACAAACTTTCAGTTATGCAATAAACAAGTCAGGGGGATGTAATGTACAGCACAGGGAATATAGTCAAAAACATTGTAATATCTTTGGTGGTGGGTGGTAACTAGACTTATCATGGTGATCATTTTGTAATGCATATAAATGTTGAATCACTTTGTTGTACACCTGAAACTAATATAATAGGTCAACTATACTTCAATAAAAATAATAAAGTTACTTCCTATTATGAATCATAATCAAAAATGTTTGAAAAACATGGTTATAGTACATGATTCAGAGCTCAGGCTATGTGTGAACCTAGACTGTCTGGATCTGAATCCTGATTTTGCAACCTTCCAGCTATAGAAGCAAGTCATTTAACCTCTCTGTGCATCTGTTTGCTTATCTGTAACACAGGAATGATAACGGTAGAACCATAAGGTTGTTGTAAAGAGGAAATAAACCATCTAAAGCACTCAGAATGTGTTTGGCACATAGAAAGTAATCAAATGAGTCAGCTATTGAAAATGCATCATCAGTTACCTGGAGGAATTACTTGGAGTGATCTAAAGATCACTGGACATGTCTATCTTTTCATATTTATATTTGTAAAATAGGGCTATTTCTTACCAGTTTAGAAAAGCATCGTTGTAAAGTATCCTGTTAGACCACATGGTACAGCACTCTATATACCTCTTCATACCATTATGCAGGTTTTATTCCTGTCTCTTGAAACCAGAATCATAATGGAGTTGTACTGCATCACGAGGTCCTTAGAGAAATATTTTTATAGACAAATGCAAATAGTAAGGCTCTTTTTTTTTTTTTTTTTTGCTAAGCAACAACAAAGTTTTTAGTGCAGTTTCTCCTTAAAGGCTGCCTCCTATCTGAATGGACCACTGGGTACCATTTAGTACATCAAAACATTAATCCACTAAATGGTGCCTGAAAGGTTAATGCAGCCTCTGGAAATGACTGACCTGCTCCTCGAGGCCAGTCCTGGGAGCACTGGGTGTTCTGAGTCAGACATGGGGCATTGCCTGGGAAAACCAGTCGGAGGAAAGCAATGTAAGGTCGCAGACGCAGATGTTTGGGGTCTACCGGCCCATGGCACCTTTGGGATCTGAGTCTAGGGGTTGCCTCATTTCCTTAAAGTAAAATATGTCTAAATGATTCCCAGTGTGATCTATTAACTGACTGAAACTTTGCTAAATGGAACTCATTTGGGTCGGAGGTGTTCTGAAGACTAAAACGTGATGATCGTTTTGTGTGTTTGAAATTCTTTACCTTCACCCAATCCCCAAACAGGGGTGAATTGACTCAAAAGCACAGTTGCATTTTAACTTCCGTAGGTGTTTCAGTTAAGTACAAGTCCAGGGAACTGAGGCTCAGAGAAGTTGAAAGGGGAAGGGTTTATAAGAATTATAGCTGCTATTTACTAAGCGCTTACTAGGTACCAGGCACTGTACTGAGCACTTTATATACATGAATGGATTGAATTCCAAACCATGGCTCTGTAATGTGGGCATTACTACTCCTATTTTCCAGATAAGGAAATTAAGGCTTTGAAAAATTAGTGAATAATTTACCAAAGATTCTAAAGCCAGTCATTATGCTAGCACTTTCCCTTCGATGACTGATAACAGAGACCTTCAATCCATCGACTCCGTTGCTTTTTCACTCTCCAGCACTTACCTACCTGTATCCTCACTTCTCTCCTAAAATTCTAGGCTACCTTTTTAAAAATCACTCTTTGACAAAAGCCCTTACTCCTGCTTCCTTCCCTCTAACGTATTCACCTGGGGAAACTCCAACCCTGGTTAAACACAACTTCGGCCTGCTCCCAGGCTGTGTTTGAGCAGCTGTCCATCATCCCACACATCCAGTTCTTACATATCATCTATGTCGATCCTACTCCAGTGGAGAAGCAGAATTTGTCCCCTTCTCTACTCTCCATCACTGCCACGTGAGCCTAAGCCACCGGCATCTCAACTGCTGCAGTGGCCGTCATCTCCTTGTTTCCACTCTTGCTTCCTGTGCTATTCCCTGAACGGCAACTGGAGCAATCTTTAAAACTATTATTCTGATCACGACCTCCCTGTGCATCGAGCCCTCCAGTATTGAATAATACCATTGATTAGGGCTTCCCTGGTGGCACAGTGGTTGAGAATCCGCCTGCCGATGCAGGGGACACGGGTTCGTGCCCCGGTCCGGGAAGATCCCACATGCCGTGGAGTGGCTGGGCCCGTGAGCCATGGCCGCTGAGCTTGCGCGTCCGGAGCCCGTGCTCCGCAACGGGAGAGGCCACAGCAGTGAGAGGCCCGCGTACCGCAAAACAAAACACAAGAAACCATTGATTACCGAATAAAACGTGAGGCCCCACATGACCAAGCCCCTGTGTGCTTTTTGACCTCATCTCAGATTGTGCTTCCCATTGCTCACTATGCCCGAGTTCCACTGGCCTTCTCTTTGTTCCTTGGACACTCAGAGCTTGCACCTGCCTCAGGTTCTTTGCAATCCTCTTTCCTCTACCTGACAGCTCTTTTCCCAGACCATCCCATACCCAGCTCTTTCTTGTCATTCAAGTCTCAGCTCAGATCTCACCTCCTCTGAGAAGCCTGCCCTGGATACTCAGTTTAAGGGGCTTTTCACGATAAAGAGGTGAGAGCTGGTGGCTGAGCTCGGGTTTTCTAGCTCCTTTCCTCATGTTTTTCCCATTACCTGGCGCTAGTTCCAAACTCTTTTTTCCTGAAGCATAGTCATCCTGGACCAAATCTTTCAAATCATCATTTCGATCAGGGATTATAAAATTCCAGTAGCCCAAGGGCAGAACTTCCTTCTGCAACCTCTCTGTTGTGTCCTGAAGGGCTGACAGCTCCCTGGAGGCAGGTTGGCTCTCAGCCAGCCCCCCCCCCCCCCCCCCCCCACTGACAGGCAGGCAGCTTCAGGGAGCAGCTGTACAAACACATGTAAATACTGTCCCCAGTGCGGAGTGCAGGAGAAACTTCATGCCCCACTGATGTATCTGTGTTGTTTATATCCACAAAGTCAACTGTTAAGTCATAATGACCAATCGTGCACTTGATGTTTGTGTGTACATAACTGAAAATGAATGCTGCCTTTTATTGAAATTCTGTGCTGGGTGATTTTATGTATATTATCCCTAAGGTTCAGAGAAATGAAAAGACATATTTAAATTCCCATCTGAGTGATGCCAGAGCCTGTGTTCTTTCTGGAACATCATGCTGCCTTTAAAATAATATAGGAAATACTTGGAAAGCACACTTACTAAACATAATCTTTGTTTGCATAAGTTATTCATAATACACTGTAATATAAAAAGATGTGTTGTATGACAGTTTCTGTCAATCTATATTTGCATATGGAAAGTATGTAAGGATATACAATAAAGTGTTTAAAGAGGCAGAAAGAAATACATAAATAAATAAAATAATATATGTATTTGATGAGATGCCCTTTAGGTATAATTTGCAAGTCAAGCTTTTTATCTCTCTTTTCCATCCCTTTCCTCTGACATAACCACCCCTAAGGTTTCTACCTGTTTCTTAAGTTACTCAGTATGTAAACCTCACAAATGTATTATTTGATATGACCCATTCTAAAGTATTATGTGGTTGAGGAGAAAGGTAGCCAGCTTTTATTTTTTTTAAGGAAATAAATCTTAGTTGTATTGAGCAGGGACTTTGACAGGAGGGCGGAGACTTAATGAGAGCTTCACAAGGTCCCTCAAATAAATTTATGTCCCGGCCACATCAATGGCCACTGCTTCTACTTATGTGTTTACGGACTCCTTTTCAGCTGATGTTCCCACGACCTTGTCTGAATCCTGTTACATCAACAGCACCTGAGCCTGGAGCAGTATTTCGCACGTGAAAGTAACTAGCCCTATTAAGGATTAACTCTGTCTCTTAGTTTCACTAGAACAGATTCTAACTACAACTGGCCGCTTCAGATCTAATATCAGTTAACAATTTTGGTGTGTCTCGTTAGACACACCAAATAAATGGTCGTTAGACATCCGAATAAATGTTCTCCTTACATTACTTCTCAGTGCCTTTTGAGTGCAAAAAATTATTTAGAGCTAGGTAGGAAAAGTCCACGACTTCCTGTTTTTTCTTTCCGGACTGCACTGCCTTGCCACCTGGTCATGCTTTCCAAAGGCTGCTTTCTGTATCTTTTGGGCGATAATCATAACCCATTATCATTTTCTTGGCATGGCTTTCATTTGCTGGGGAAGCTATTCAAAAGCTTCCACCCCCTCCTCGGTGACCCAGATAGGTAGGAGAATACTCATATCTCTGCAAGGCTCATTACCAAGACAGCAATCGTGCAGCATTGATTAGTAGGATAATCAATTAGTAGGATAGAGGGGCGTTTTAAAATTCAATGTCAAATGTTAGAATTCTTTCATTTTAAAACACTTTTTAAACCCCCTTTTTAAAAAAAATGATCTGTAGAAACTTCTAATAGACTCCATGGTAGAGTTTGTGCCAGGATAAACATGAAACTTTAACAAAATCGACTATCAAAGCACCAAGAAGTGGACAGGAATAAAGAGCATTTCCATTTTTATCTTCCTACTTGAAGTTGAATTAAATTATCTTGATGACCCTCCAATTCTAATTTGATAATAGATCTGAGTATGTTTTGTTTTCTGTGTTGTTTACCTATGGTCTCAGCTTCGTAACTGCCCTTCTCTGCCCGGCTCTGCGTTGCTGGGGCTGGTTGTCTGCAAACTACATTTTCCAGGCTCCCTTGCTACATGCCTTCCAGCCAGGTTCGGCACTGGTGGGAGCCCAGAAGTCCAGAGGTAGGGACTTCTGCCTCTGGCACCAACTCCACGGCAAAGACTGGCAGTTGCTGGTAGATTCTGGGGCTGGCAGGAGGAGACTGAGGGTTTCTGGCAGAGCATCTCGCAGGTTGACCAGACCTGGCAAAGGTGGCACCTCTTTGGCAGTTCCAGCCCCCAGTCACGGTGGCTTTCATACTGGCAGCAGTGGCACCGAGGCAGCAGGTGCGAGCTGGTGGGTGCCAGGCCAGGGAACAGCGGCTTCCTGGTCTCCAGATATCCCCCTTCTTCCTTTTTTCCTCCTCCAATCCTGCCCAAACCTCTGTAGTCAATTCCTTCTGTTTGAAATATATCGTATATTTTGTTTTCCTGACTGGATTCTGACTGATACATTTCTGAACAAACTATTTCAACCTTGACGTTATCAGTACGTTGATTCTGAACTTTAAAGATTCAGTGGTCTTATGTTTTGTTTCTAATCATCATTTAATGGGGCTTCCATTTAAACATTTGTAGTAGAAACTAATAGCAAATAATAGTAAATGATAACAAAAATCGCTAACCTTTATTTATCATGTACTGGGTGCTAAATGCTGTGCTTAGCCCTTCACGTCTTATTTAGTCCTCACGATAACTCCGTGAGATACATAAGACTGTTTTTATCCCCTTTGACTCTGAGGAAAATGAGGCACAGAGAAGTCAAGTAGATTGTCAGTGTTCATCACCGCCCCATGAGGAAGACTTGGGTTTGACCCAGGACCTCCTGACTCTGTAGCCCGAGCCCTTATTCATTATGGAATCTTGCCCCCGGGGGCTCTATATTCTAACTGAATTTACTTTTCTATATTGTAGACCAGGAAGTCTTTGCCAGCCACAGTCTTTTATGAGAGGTTTTGCAGATGTGCTCCCCGAGGCCACTTCAAGAGTTGGGTAGTCCTAGAAGTACTGCAGTGTCAACTCTAGTCACTTGTAGATTGTGAGCTCCTCAGGCCCAGAAACAATTTCCTGCCTTGTTCATCACTTTATCCCCAGCACCTGGAATAGTTTCTGCCACATTTGAAGCTCTGTTAATATGTTTATACTGTAAACAATAAATTGTATACATAAAACAAATTGTACATACAATATACAAGTCAGTGAATCTAAGCCTGCATGGGCTTGGATGGGGTTAACATTCCACAGCCAGATAACCCTTTTTCTTGTTGCTAAATGTCGATACTTCCACTTGGAAAGAGATCCAGGCAACAGATAGGCAAAGAAGATTTTGGGGTTTTGTTTTTCAGGCAGAATACAACATAATCTAGACTCAGGAGAGTACATTTTCATAAAGGCAAAGATATGGCCTGAGAACACCAGGGAGGAAAGGTAGGACATTATGTTATGATTAAGGACTATATTTGATGGCTTCTTGTAAGTCTCTATAGACAAATTAAGGAGAGGAAGTCAGATATCATAGAAATATGGCAGGTCCTTAGGGTCGAAGAGGCAATAAAGAGCAAACTACAGAACCCCATCTATTTCCTTTAGAAGGAAAGTTTACAACGTCAAGAGCAAGCAGGTACAATGAAACCTTGAGCCTTTGCTTGTAAGGGTCAACAATATCATGAAAGAAGTAGTAAGGTGCCTTTGGGGAGTGAGGCACTGACACTGCCTTGGGAGAGAGGAAGGTGGATGGGATAGAGACAGGACACTAAACATCATGTCCCATTGAGCTGGCCATCTCAGGTCAATTCAGGCTCTGTTCTAAGAGCTTTGCCAGCAAAGGGGCATGTGGAGATCCTGAGTAAGGCAAGTTTGTGCAGTGGTCTTCTGTGAAAAAAAAAGAAGTGGATGATAGTATTTGATCTGTGGCTGAAAGTGGAGGGAATGTTTAAGATTCCCGGAAGAAGGACAGGAATCCATCAAGATTGCAATTCAGCTTCATCAAATTGGAAGGAAGCAGCATATCGAAGTTGGGTCAGTGGTCAACCTACCCCAGATATAGGCAAAAGGGGTACACTGTGTATAGGGAGGGTAAGAACAATAATAAAGCCAATGGAAAGTTGGTCTGCTATTTATTATCACTGTGAGCCTGCAAGTCTAAACACTCTCGAGAAAAACACTCCTCCTTGATAAAATCTTCTGTTGGTTTAAGGTCTAACAAGTACAGCCGTCACTGTTGTGTTTAATATATACATACTTCAAATTAGCTCCTTTTTAAAACTGTGTTCTTCAATGAACATTGTATTCCACCTGGAAGTCAGTGTAGAGAACTGCCAGATGTGAAGTTGCCCCTGACACAGGTGACTCAGCCACATGTATTTGTTCCAAGTGTAAGTTTGTAATGATTCAGAATCACTGTGGCTCCCTCCTGCCATAGTTTGTATCTTCACATATTACTGCATTTAAACTGTAGATTTTAAGTCATGGTTGTAAATACAATGAAAGAGAACTTGAGTCACTTTAATTCTGTCATTTTATGTGACCACTTGGAGTTTTTGTGTTTACAGTTTTAAAATTTCCAGGAGCTAAACCTCAAAAACAGAAACTGTGCTGTTAACTCTTCATGACTGTGATAAACCAACATAGGTATTTTTTTCCTTTCTTTTCCAAAAAGTATCTTGAGAACAGTGAGGACAGTGAGACGGTAAACTATTAATTTTTTCCTTTTTAGTTTTGTAATATATATTCATTCATTCATTTCTGGTATGGCTATGTCTATTAAGGTCAACAAAGAAAAACTTTTACAGTCTGCATTTTCTTTCTGGACAGTGTTCATTTCAAGGTCATAGTTATTACTGAAAATAATTTTGTCACATAGAGTGAAAATATTCTTCTCTGTCGGCTATACTAGAGATGTCACTGATTGGATGTATATGGATTGCTGTGAGTGTGTGTGTGACAGAGTTCTCCAAATTGTTGTTGTAGATGAAGTCCATGAGACTCTGGGTAAGAGAAATTCTATCAGTCAAGTGCATCTTCTGCTTTTTAACCAACTCCCTTAGTAGGCAGGGAAGGAGAGTGGCACTGACCTGTATCTTGGACCTTCCTCCATGTCTCATGAACTTCTTAATGATTTATCCACTTACAACATCCTGGTGAATACTTTTAAGTTTCCTGTGTGGTGTATAGCATTTCATCCAGAGTGACTTTGTTCAGATGGATATAATGTACGTTAGTAGGATATTCCTTTTCATTTTTCAGAGCCAATGAGTGAAGGACGTGAGCTAGGGGTGGGCCATCAGTGAAGGTTTTTTGAGTTGGACATCTGTTAGAAGCTAATAATATGCTTATTAATCATCTACACTTTCCAGTGCTGGGAAGGAAATGCTGAAGTAAAGAAAAAAGGTTTTCCTTTAGTCAAGTAAACATTGGCATAGTAACCAACAGCCTCCATATTTACCTTCTCTTCAGGCTTTAAACTTCTAGGTAAAAGTTCTTATATTTTATTGCGGAATAAAGCAAGGTTAATAAAAATGAATTTGTCACATATAACTTTTTCAAGAAGCTGAAAAAATGTAAGCACATCTTTATCTGAATCAGAGTTTGGCAAGTATGATGGGAAGAAAGAAGTTTAATATAGGAATTAGGGCTTCCAAGAAGCCCTAATTCCTATATTAGTGGTTTCTTCTGGTCACTGGTCATGCTGGTCTCCTTGTAGGCAAGTGACATGGCATCACATTGGTAAGTGATTCCAATGTGTAATGACAGCAGGACTCAGAGCTGCCGCAGCTCTCCCCTCACAGGAGGAGGCCAGCAGGACTCGGTTATCAGAATGATCTGGCCCACACCCTCCTCCCTGGATACTGTTTGGGTGGGCACTGCTGAGACCTGACTCTGTGATGCCGGTTTTTCAAGTTTTCTTGGCTAACCAGCCTCTCTTCTGAGTGACACCATCTTTCCTTTAATATGTAGTCTTTAATCAGGTGACGACCATCCTTTTGATTCTGGAATTTTTTCCCCACTAAAGATTGACTGAATGTGAGCCATTTTGTATTGATTTTATAATTTTACCCTCAGAGGGATAATTATTATTTTCTGGTAATTTATGATTACATACCAGCTATAGAGACCATAAGGAAGTTCACCAGTCAACTGAGGGTTTATCAATCTCTCTTCAGTGCATTCACTTCTGAATTTATAGACAAGCATGAAGAATTGGAAAGGGTTCAGGGGAAAGTCATGAAGATGAATAATGAATTTGAGAATGACTCATGGGGAAAGATCAAAAGTACTGAGGGAGAGAAAGTGGAAGGTGAATTTAATAATAGTATCCAAAAATACTGCATGGTTAAACATAAGAGAACAAATTATTTTGCAACATGAGAGAGTTAGGCCTGACAGAAAGGAGAACTTCCTTCTGGTGAGAAATGTGAACAACGCATAGGCTGCAGAGAAAGGATTGGAACTCTGCCCTGCAGAGTTTGAAAAATGGATCTATTTTCACTTATTATAGACTTCAGTCCTTTCTGAAGGCAGAGAAATGGGCCGCATAACATTTCAATTTTTTTCCAGATCTGAGATTCATGGATTAACTGGCTCAGGAAGAGAGTAATGAATCCTCCCATGGTTAAGTGAACCAAGAGCTTCTGGTAGTGATCCAAGTTAAATTTCAAAGAAATTCCTTTTTAAGTGCACTGGTTTTAACTTCTTTTTAGCAAAAGAACTCTTTGAGATACTGATATAACCATAGACCATCACACACCCATATGTGCACACACACCACATTTTACATACAATGTCCAGGGAGTCATTGGCTCCCCATGACGTATTCAAGGAGCCCTTCAAGGGTCTAGGGACCCAAGTTAAAAAACCTCTTTCTAGAGGAACTTTATTCTTGTCCCAGAGTCAATCCCATTTTTCTCTTTATAGAAAAATTTTTTCTGGAGTCTTCTCCATATCATAAATTACCTCCACACCACAGGGCATGTATGACTTGCATACTTCTTTTTTTTCTCATTTTCTTCTTCTTTTGTTCTCTCTTCTAATTTTTTCTCTTGCTCTGACTGTTTCCCCACCCTTTTACAGTTTTTTCTTTGTTCCTTCCTCTTGGTCAAGGTTTATTAGTGGCCCCAGGATATAAGGTAACAACTTTAAAAGGTTGATTATTAAATCCCAGAATCTGATTTAAATTAACATACAAATTAAACAAAGATCCCTTAATTACATTTGCATTAGTTGGTCTAAGTCTGAATGTCACTCACACTTTATAGTTACTTGTAAAGGGAGAGCTAATGGTAAGCACAGACTGTAGAATGTGGAAATGATCATTGTGTTCCTGAGATTTGACTTAGAAAAATCTGGAAAGTCCCCTTTTATGGTTGGGGACAGAGGCACTTAGGGCAAGCAAATTTCTCAAACCTCTCTGCTTGATTGGAATCAATTTCCCTTAAAAAAGTTTTCTCTGAAAACAATCTTATGGTTACCAAAGGGGTTGGGGGTAGGATAAATTAAGAGTTTGGGATTAACAGATATACACTACTATATAAAAAATAGATAAACAACAGGGACCTACTGTATAGCACAGGGAACTATATTCAATATCCTGTAATAACCTATAATGGAAGAGAATCTGAAAAAGAATATATATATATATATATATATATGTATATATGACTGAATCACTTTGCTGTACCCTTGAAACTAACACAACATTGTAAGTCAACTATATACTTCAATTTGAAAAAAAAAAAGGTTTCTATGAGAAATCAAGGGGAGATTAGGGTGCACTTTTTTCCTTCTCTTTCCCAAGAATGAAATTATGTGAAGGATAAGTGTGTCTCCTCATGTTACTTTGCAGAATTTCCACTTGTATGCAGCCCTTTCTTTCTCCTTTGCTGATTTCTCTTTGGGGAGCCGTTGTAGAGGCCCTTCCCTGGGAATAATGGACAACACATTTTATATGGTACTTAATCAGAAGGCTGTTCATGGAACTCATCTTTCCCAACTTCATAACATTCTAGTGTCTCCAGGTCAAAGGTGTTCTCAGTCCTGGGATTCAGTTTAAAGAAAATCTTGCTATAAAATAAACTCCCTGGAAGTCTGAGTATTCATATATGAGATACATAAGAGAAAATAAGACCAGTAGACATACTTGGAAGATTTTCTCCTACTTTTAACTTAAAATCATCACCCCCCCGAAAAAGTCAAAGATTTAAATTTTAACTTGAAGTCTTGACCAAGCGCCTGTTTTAAACCACGAGAAACAAACAAAGAAAAAATGAACTATGCTTTTCTTTTAAGCAAAGAGCTTGATTTACAGAGGAACCATTCTCTGAATGTGTACTCAGATAATTTAATCTAAAGGTGGGGAAGTCAACAAAATGGCATTTCTTATTGGCAAAATTCTACAAACTGAGATACCGTACTAAATTTTAAAAATTATCTTTTAAAATTGAAGTATAATTGACATATAACATTATATTAGTTTCAGGTATACAGCATAATGATTTGATATTTGTATATATTGTGAAATGATCACCATAATCATCTGTTTAACATGCATCACCATACAGCCATACTACATTTTAAAGTGAGCATCAGGTCATTTGGGGCTTGAATATCCCATTTGTTAAATATTTACTGTATATCCCATGGTTACAGACAACATGAATTCCATAGCTGACTATATTCCCCTTCTAGCTAAGGCTACCACCGAGGCGTCCAGTACTTAATGTGTGGTTTCCCTTACTTCTATGCAGAACCTTGAGGCATGCATTTCTGTGAACTAACTCTCCTGGGCTTTTCTTTTCCTTCCTATCAAATCTGCTCTGATTTCTTTATCCTTAAAAAAAAAAATCTCATTGTGCTACATTTAAGTGCATAAACTACCTCATATCTGTTTTATACTAGGGTAGGGCATTAAGAAATAACAGACACTTTTCTTTTTTTTTTTTTTTTGCGGTACTTGGGCCTCTCAATGTTGTGGCCTCTCCCGCTGCGGAGCACAGGCTCCAGACGCGCAGGCTCAGCGGCCATGGCTCACGGGCCCAGCCGCTCCGTGGCACGTGGGATCCTCCCGGACCGCGGCACGAACCCACGTCCCCTGCATCGGCAGGCGGACTCTTAACCACTGCGCCACCAGGGAAGCCCCAGACACTTTTCTAGTCGTATAATCTTGAAACTTAAAGTTCAGGAGGAAATCAACACCTTTGAAAAATGGGTGAGTTGACAACAAGTCTTTCTTTTTCAGAAAGAGTTTATCTTCTCTGATTCAAAGTAAAGTGGACCCTAAAGTTTCTGCATAGCTCTCCACAATTAAACCCACAGCAAAGACAGGCTCTTAAATAAACAATATCTTGCCAAGTCCAGATTTATGTCACACCTATGCGTATGTTTGACAGAACATCATCTATGAGTTAATTATACAGAATTTGCAACAAAATCCCATGTTTTTTCATTTCTTAGGATTCTAGGTCTGAATGGTCTGTAAAATATGGAAGCCATATGCCATATGCTAGATCTTAAATATTGCCCCATGGAAATTGCAGAATTCTTTTTGGTAGCACTTAAGTATCCTTGTCGCCATTTCTGATCGAGCTCTCCAGGTTTTTAGAGCCACTGCTCTTCTTCTGGGAAGTCTGGACAATCCCTTGGAGAAAACACAGCAGGATGGTTGAGGAGAGAGCCCAGCTACACAGCTATAGTTAAAGCAATTATAAGTTTGGAGACTGGTTAAACTTTAAAAATAAGCCTTTGCTGAAACACATAATCTCTTCCAGTTTCTGAAATCTTTTGGTAGAATCTTAGAAATACCTTTTCCCATTATGTTCTGTCTTTTCCTTTAAAGAATACATTCAATGAACTGAGCTCTGGAAAATACAGGTGCCAGATAAAATCACAAAGAGAAGTAACCCAAGGCTCCATCCAGATAAGAAAAATGAATAACCCTACCCTGCTCTTCCCCTGACAGTGTGTACGGTGGTCGTAAGACAGCAGAGTGTAGGGAAATAAAGCAGAAGTACTGGAACCAGGGAACCTTGCTGGTGGGCTTGAAGATTATGATATGATGACTATGTTTGAGAGCTCTGACATTACACAAATCTGAGGTTATGCTGGGCGGTTACTTCACCTCGATCTCCGTTTCCTAATATGCAAACATGCCCTAATCTGGAAACAGTGTAACTGCCAATTAAATACGGTCAAATGAAATACTGTGTGAAAAGCACCTGGTGAGTGCCTGGCACATAATAATAATAAATGGTGACTATTATTATTGTTTATCATTTTAAACTGATTTTTTTTCAGGAAGCAAGATGTCCTTTTTCTGTGCCTGAATTTCAAAGCTATATTGGAAATAGTTACGCCAACAGTGATTTTACTTCCTTAAGGGAAGGTGCCATTTATTCATATGTAGTTTTACTAATTTAGAGTGATTTTCTAGAAGGTCAGTCATAATGATGAACAGTTCCGCATTACAGAATATATTAAAAGAATGCAGAAGGAGCACCTTTTTCACCCATGGCATATACTTATAGATATTTGTCGTATTGAAAAGAACATACGTAGCTGGGGAAAGATGCTCCCTCAAAGTCTTAATAGGTGATGGCTACTTGTAGCCAGTACCCTTTGGATGTGAAGGTGTTTGTTATTCTATAATTTTGACTAATTCTGTAATTTAAAAAATTTAATGATGGTTAAAAACTGTGGAGTTGAACTAGTGTCTAGGGCAAGACTCAGTGTTCTTGGGGTAACTGTGCCCTAAACGGGTAACTGACAAGCGTAGTTTCAAGCCTCTCGCTCCCACGCTTTCCATTTTCTCCACTTTGTGCCCCCTACCTTCAGGGCTCTCCTTCTTACCCTTGACACCACAAAAGCTTCCTTTCTAGGCCTAATGAGATGACCACAGACTGAACTTTTGACCCTTTCTTTCCTCATCCAAGTCAAAATACACTTATTCAGGGTCCAGTTTCTTCAGAGCCCCTTTGATAGACTGATTTACAATGTAGTTTTACAAATTACAAAAACTACAATGCGAAGTAGTCTGTAATAATTTTGCATATTATAACTCCCAGATACCATGTACATTTGTAGAGCTATCGTTAGTGTATTTATAAAATTTTATTTTTTTAGTAAATAAAAAATAAAATGCTTCATTTTGAAATAATATTAGATTTACCAAGAAAAAAAAGTTGCAGAAAAATACACAAAATTTCCATATACCCTTTGGTGAACTTACCCAAATTTTAACATCACATATAACCATAGTACAATTATCAAGCCCAGGAAACTAATATTGATACAATACTATTAATTAATCTACAGACTTTATTCAAACTTCACCTGTCGTCCCACTTACATTCTTTTCTGGTCCAGTATCCAATCCGGTTCCCACGTTGCATTTATTTTTACATCTGTAGTCTCTTCCAAACGGGGGCAGTTCCTTGATTGCTCATAATCTTGGCACTTTGAAACATCTGGCCAGTTAGTTGATAGAATGTCTCTCAACTTGGGTTTTTCTGATATTTCCTCATAACTCAGGTTATACATTTTTCTTGAGAATACCACAGAAGTGATGTTTTGTTCTCAATGTATCATACTGGGGGGTACCTTGTGTCAATGTAACGTAATTAGCAGTGACCTTAATCTTCATCCCTTGGTTAAGGTGGTGTCTGCAGAGCTTCTCCACTGTAAACTTGCTATTATTCCCTTTGTAATTAATAAGTTTAATAAGTATATTATAGGGAGATACTTTGAGACTGCAAATATCCTGCTGCATGTCTCACCTTTGCCCACTAATTTTAGCATCCAGCAATGATTCTTGCCTACAACAATTATTTCTGTAGTGTCTACCAGTTATTGTTGGCCCTTTCCATTTCGTTTATTCTTTCACATTTATCAATTAGAATTTTACTATGAAGAAGAGCAGTGCCTTCTCCCCCATTTATTTATATATTAAATTATTCACTTATATCAATATGGACTAATGGATGTTTGCTTTACTCTGTGGGCTATAATCCATTACTATTATTATTTATTTTTCAATACATAATTGAGCTCCCTCAGGAAGGTGCCTTTGTGCTTTTAACATGCCTCTAGTTTTTTAAAAATGTACTTTCTTACCTTTTGGCATTCATAACATCCCTGCCCCAGCTTTGAAATCAGCAATTTTCCCCAAAAGCCCTGATTTCTTTTATTTGGATGATGTTTAGAAACCAAGGTCTAGATGCTCTTACCTCTAGACCCTCCTATATATCTATAGGTATATATCTATATAAACTATTAAACTAAAAACTAATTTTTTGATTCCTATCCAACACCATAGGCAACTTCTTCACTCTTATTTGTAACTCCTGTCTCTGTGAGAAATCGAGGTTTTCATTATCCAAAATATATTTATGTGCTAATAGAATGCATGAATGTAGTTTCAGATTTACTAACCTACCCCTGTGAAAACCAAAGTCAATAGAGTACAATATTTGTGTCCTTTTTTTATTTAACCACGCATACATATAAAACTATTGTTTTCCGAAGGTTACTAAGGCTAGTCATTTCTTCACCAACTCCTTCACCATAGTTACATTATTCATTGGTAATACAGTTAACTCTATTTGAACTCCGTTCCGGGATCCCCCAATGTCCTGGTTGTTTTTGTTTATTTGTTTTTAGTTGTGTGAAACATCATGGTTCTAAAAATTAGGAATACACAAAAAAGTTATTCTTTCTCCATTCTTTCCGCTTAGGCACTGTGAATAACCATGCCCATTGATGTTCCTGGTTTGTTTTTCCTATATCTCTTTTTGTATACTTTCTTACTTTCCTCTATTTCTTAAGGAAAATAACACACTGTAGATTATCTTTTGTGCTTTGCTTCTGTACTTAGCAATATACCCTAAGAGTCATTCCCTATCAGTTCATAGTGATTTGTCCTTACCCTTCATACGGTTACATAGTACTTCATTGTGTGGAGATGCCATAGTTTATTCATACCCTCTTGTATACATGGGGAAGTGCGTGATAGCTCTGTTATATTTTGCCAAATTCCCCATCCAGATGATTTGTTCCAGTTTGCATTCCTAGCCATGGAAGAGAACACCTGTTTCTTCACAGCCTGACCAATAGAATGTGTTGTCATACTTCTAGATTTTCTCCCATCCGACAGGTGAGAAACAGTAACTCAGAGTTGTTTTGATTTGTATTTCTTTAATTATGAGTGAGTTAAGCAGCTTTACATATGTTTAAGGGCCATATATTTAAGGGCCATTTCTATATATTTCTGTGAATTGTCTATTCATATCTTTTTTTAACATTTTCCCAATTGGATTGTGGTCCTTTGTTCCTCAGTTTTTAAGAGTTCTTGTATATTAGGAGTTTTAGCTTTTTATTTGGGATACATGTTGCAGATATTTTCTCCCAGATGGTTAGTTGCCTTTTAAATGATGGTGTTTGGTATCCAATTTTTTGAATTTCAATTTTTATTAATAATTATTTAATTGATTTCAAATTTATTAATACAGGCATACCTCAGAGATATTGTGGGGTCTGTCCCAGACCACCGTAATAAAGAGAATATCACAATAAAGCAAGTCACACATATTTTTTTGTTTCCCAGTGCCTACAAAAGTTATGTTTACACTATACTGTACTCTTTTAAGTGTGCAATAGCGTTATGTCTCAACAAATACATTGTTTTTCTATTCAAGAAAAACTTTGCTGCTAAAAAAAGGTTAACTATCACCTGAACCTTCAGCAAGTCACAGTGTTTTTGCTGGTGGAGGGTCTTGCGCCAGTGCTGATGGCTGCTGACTGATCATCAGGGTGGTGGCTGCTGAAGGCTGGGGCAGCTGCAGCAATTTTTTAAAATAAGACAACAGTGAAATTTGATGCATCGATGGACTCTTCCTCTCACTTGAACACTTAAGAGGTCATTTTTGTGTTATTACTTGGCCTAATTTCAATACCGTTGTATCTCAGGGAAGAGAGAAGCCTGAGGAGAGGGTGAGAGATGGGAATAGCTAGTCAGTGGAACAGTCAGAACACACATGACATTTGTCCATTAGGTTCATCAGTTTATATGGGCGTGGTTTGTGGTGCCCCCAAACAATCACAATGTTAACATCAAAGATCACTGATCTCAGATCACCATAACAAATAATGAAAAAGTTTGAAACAAGGTCAGATACCAAAACGTGACACAGAGACATGAAGTCAGCAGATGCAGTTGGAAAAATGGCGCTGATAGACTTCCTCCATGCGGGGTTGCCGCAGACCTTCAGTTCGTAAAAAACTAGTGTCTGCGAAGCACAGTAAAGTGAGGTATCCCTGTATTTCCTTTTTTTTTATTCCCCAGTTCCTTTTTTTTTTTAAACATCTTTATTGGAGTATAATTGCTTTACAGTGGGGTGTTAGTTTCTGCTGTATAACAGTGAATCAGCTATACATATACTTATATCTCCGTATACCCTCCCTCTTGCGTCTCCCTCCCTCCCTCCCTCCCTCCCACCCTCCCTATCTCACCCCTCTAGGTGGTCACAAAGCACCGAGCTGATCTCCCTGTGCTATGCGACTGCTTCCCACTAGCTATCTGTTTTACATTTGGTAATGTATATATGTCCATGACACTCTCTCACTTCGTCCCAGCTTACCCTTCCCACTCCCCGTATCCTCAAGTCCATTCTCTACATCTGTGTCTTTATTCTTGTCCTGCCCCTAGGTTCTTCAGAAGCATTTTTTTTTTTGTAGATTCCATATATATGTGTTAGCATATGGTATTTGTTTTTCTCTTTCTGACTTACTTCACTCTGTATGACAGACTCTAGGTCCATCCACCTCACTACAAATAACTCAATTTCGTTTCTTTTTATGGTGGAGTAATATTCCATTGTATATATGTGCCACATCTTCTTTATCCATTCATCCGATGATGGACACTTAGGTTGCTTCCATGTCCTGGCTATTGTAAATAGTGCTGCAATGAACATTGTGGTACATGACTCTTTTTGAATTATGGTTTTCTCCAGGTATATGGCCAGTAGTGGGATTGCTGGGTCACATGGTAGTTCTGTTTTTAGTTTTTTTAAGGAACCTACATACTGTTCTCCATAGTGGCTGTATCAATTTACATTCCCACCAACAGTGCAAGAGGGTTCCCTTTTCTCTACACTCTCTCCAGCATTTATCGTTTGTAGATTTTTTGATGACAGCCATTTCTGATGGGTGTGAGGTGATACCTCATCGTAGTTTTGATTTGCATTTCTCTGCTGATTAGTGATGTTGAGGATCCTTTCATATGTTTGTTGGCAATCTGTATATCTTCTTTGGAGAAATGTCTATTTAGGTCTTCTGCCCATTTTTGGATTGGGTTGTTTATTTTTTTGATATTGAGTTTCATGAGCTGCTTGTATATTTTGGAAATTAATTCTTTGTCAGTTGCTTCGTTTGCAAATATTTTCTCCCATTCTGAGGGTTGTCTTCTCGTCTTGTTTATGGTTTCCTTTGCTGTGCAAAAGTAAGCTTCATTAGGTCCCATTTGTTTATTTTTGTTTTTATTTCCGTTTCTCTAGGAGGTAGGTCAGAAAGGATCTTGCTGTGATTTTTGTCATAGAGTGTTCTGCCTATGTTTTCCTCTAAGAGTTTTATAGTGTCTGGCCTTACATTTAGGTCTTTAATCCATTTTGAGTTCATGTTTGTGTATCGTGTTAGGGAGTGTTCTAATTTCATTTTTTTACAGATAGCTGTCCAGTTTTCCCAGCACCACTTATTGAAGAGGCTGTCTTTTCTCCATTGTATATTCTTGCCTCCTTTGTCAAAGACAAGATGGCCATATGTGTGTGGGTTTATCTCTGGGCTTTCTGTCCTCTTCCATTGATCTATATTTCTGTTTTTGTTCCAGTACCATACTGTCTTGATTACTGTAGCTTTGTAGTATAGTCTGAAGTCAAGGAGCCTGACTCCTCCAGCTCCGTTTTTCTTTCTCAAGATTGCTTTGGCTATTGGGGGTCTTTGAATTTTGAATCACAGTTAGAAAGGCTTTTACTGCACTGAGGTTAAGAGAAATTCACCCATTTTTTCCCTAATACTTATATGGATTCATGTATTATATTAAGATTCCTGATCTATTTGGAGTGTATTCTTGTGTCCAGATTGAGATATAGATCTATTTTTATCTTTTGCCAAATGGCTACCATTTTACTAAAAAAATCGATCTTTGCCCCAGTAATTCCAGATGCACCCTTATCATACACTGAATTTCCATGTATCTTTGGATCTGTTTTCATTATTTTCCTTTGGTCTCTTTGCCTATTCATGTGCCACAATGTTTCAATCATAGACTCTTTATAGTATGTTTTAGGTAGGGCTAGATCCCCCTCACAGTTTTTTCAGTTTTCCTGATTATTCTTGCATGTTTGTTTTCTATATGAACTTTAGTATCAACTTGTCTAACTCCATAAAAAAGCTGGTTGGTATTTTATTGGGGTTGTAAATTTATCAGTTAACGTGGGGAGAACTGACATCTTTATAATGCTGAGTCATTGTATTCAAGAACAGGGGAGGACTCTGCGTTTGTTGAGGTCAACTTTTGTGTCTGTCAGGACAGTGCCCTTCACATTTTAATCCAAAGAAGAGATTGATAATGAAATGTTTGGGACCCAAGGAGTCTCTGGGCACCACCATCAAACATGGTGTGATGGGGGTGGCCTCCCCCTTATTATCCATTCTGCTGAGTTTACTGGGCACTAACCTACCAGATGGTAGGCTCTATGCTGGGTCCTGTGGATACAAAAGTAAAACACCTGGTGTCTGCCCAGGAGGCACTCACAATCTAGTGGAGGAGGCAGGTTATTAAATGGACAGGAGCAATTACTCTTCCTTTCTAAGGACAGCCCAGTCTTTTCAGTGAGGTGGGGAACTAGCTTATGCCTCATGAGACATCAAAGAGGATGCTGACATTTCGTTTTAAGAAACCTAGCTGGAAATTTATTTCTCGATGTCATGTATGCATTCAATCACTTTTGCCTGCAACTGCGTCTTAGAAGGCAACTGAAAAGTCTAATTGTAAAGTGTTGGAGCCCTTCTTGTTCATGCATGGGTATCGAGTGAGATAGCGAGTGGAGGGTTGTAATTAGTTGGCTCCAGCAGCAACTGGGACTCAGCAAGCTTCTCTTCTCAAATCACTTTGCTTTCCCTTGGCTGTTAATAATTTGCCTCAAAAGGAAGCAAGTCCTTGAAGACTTTTATTATTCATCGCCAATTTTTCTACCAGTTCTTGGGATTTAGCATGTGACTAGCATGTCTGGGGGGTATTGGCAGTGTTGGGCATCATGTTCACATGCTTTTAACAGAATGTAGTTGCTGCCTAAGCTGAGTTAATAATCACTTAAGAAGTTTTGTTTTCTTTTTTTTTACTCTGATTTCTGCAAGCTTACTTCAGTCTTATTTTGAGAGTCAAGCAGGATATTAAGTGTGATCCTGTGGAAGTTAATTAAGCCTTTCAGGAGTATCGATGTTCCTAGAAAAAAGAGACAATTGACCTTCTGAGCTGCTCTCTGGTCAAATATCTACTATAAAATTCCCAGTCTCACATTCTCTCATTAGGACCGAATTTTAGGTTTCACAGTGGAATGAAGAGAATGGTAGGATGCCGATGTGGGTGTTTGCTGCTCACTGTAGAATTGGAAGTGGTGATGCTGATACCAGGACAGGGGATGGCGTGGGAGAAGGGGAGGAATCCTAGTCCTTTCCATTCCTTCTCATCTCAGCTTGAAAGTAAAAGGAGACACGTTCACTACAGCTTTTCAGAAAGCAAAGACTCTTTCCTCAGGGAGCCTAAGAGTCCAGAAGGGCGAGTAATGGAATGTCGTCTTAGAAGCCTTTCAGAATGGGAAGCAGGCAGCTGTTATTCAAACAAGCTGAAAGTAACCTTACATGGAACTGGCTCAGAAGTAACTGCTAGAATTTAACCAGGGGGGTTTCTTTTCTTTCTTTTTTCTTTTCTCTCATTAATTTCATCTCACCTCTTTTCTGCACAGCACTGCAGTCATTCAGTTAAATCCATTCATTCCGCACCCTCCCTACCCACCCCCTCTCCACTCTCCAACTCCTTTCTCCACCCTCACTCGCACTTTTCCTCTTTCATTTTCATTCTAAAGTGGTGCTCCAGGAGCATTATATAGTCTCTAAGGCTTTGTGGTTCATCACCATCCTCAAGAATTTTCAAAGCTATTTTTTTTTTCTGATTCTTATGCCCTTTTACCCAAGAAAATGTTGCATCCAAAGATCACCTAAAATCACTGGTCAGATCACTTAATATCACCAGGTTTCCTCTAGTCATTCTTCCATCAAACAAGAGTATGTATCCCAAAATCATACCTAACATTTATATAGTGACACGAGTTATAATCAGAAAATTTCAAAAACATAGGAAAGGGAGTCTACTGTACCAAAGGATCATTACAGATTGACTGACAAATTGAGAAATGTGAAATATGGAATGAAGTATGACTTTTCCCATTTAGTTTCATTATAATTATATAAGATGAAAACACATCTGACCTTTTTTCCTTTCCTGTAGCCTTGTTTCATCTGTTTGACAAAGGACCAGTAGGAGATGGCGGCATGCTGCAGTCGCTTCCCAATAGTAACTTCTCCCCTTCCACTCCTGCCAGTGTAGAC
Source organism: Delphinus delphis (assembly GCF_949987515.2). Classification (NCBI taxonomy): domain Eukaryota; kingdom Metazoa; phylum Chordata; class Mammalia; order Artiodactyla; family Delphinidae; genus Delphinus; species Delphinus delphis. Next base: position 71,771,066 of record NC_082696.1, read on the forward strand.
ATAACGCGCCCCCCACCCCAGGCAAATTTTCTAATAAGAGGAGCTTCTCACTACCATTTTTGAGGCTCTTGGCAGACCTAGTGGTAATGTTTTAAGTCTAAACCATGAAACCACATCTATCCACGCACTTCATAGATGAATTTCTGCTTCTCAACAGCCTCTCCGTACCTGTTTGTTTTCATTTCACTACACGTTAATATTTGACAGAATAAGTTATGAAAAGGAGCGTTTCCAGATTTACTTGCTATATCACTGCTCCTTCCCTTCTGTGGTTTCAGTTTTGTATTTTATGCCACGTAGAGGAAAGAGAGGGATTATTCATAAACTGAGTAAATGAGATGTTTATGCTTTAGATGGTGTCCCTCCCCCCAACCCCACTTCCCTGGAGATTCAGAATTTGGGTTTTATGATGTTTGGACTAAAAATAGAACTACGAGGTAGTTCTAACTGCGTGGGACTTACTGGCTCATTGTCTTCCATGGATTTGAAGGTTACTACACCTTGAGTCTTAGAGCAAGCTTACTCGGACTTAATTATTGTAATTCAGGACCAGCCATGTTTCAAACTGACAGCCCTGCCCCAGCCCAAGGGTAGGTTGGAAGGCAGAGAGCATTACGAATGAACACTTTGTTGCTGGGAAAAAACTACTTCAGCATTTTTTCCTGACCCACTTTGTCTCCTAGTGTGACTCCAGTTTTATACATATATATATATATTTTTTTTTTTTTAAGATTTATTATTTATTTATTTATTTTTGGCCGCGTCGGATCTTTAGTTGTGGCACACGGGATCTTCATCGAGGCATATGGGATCTTCCATTGCAGCACGTGGACTCCTCGTTCCGGTGTATGGGCTCCTTGTTGTGGCATGCGGGCTTCTCTCTAGTTGTGGTGTGCGGGTTTTTCTCTTCTCTAGTTGCAGCGCGTGAGATCAGTAGCTGTGGCACACGGGCTTAGTTGCCCTGCAGCATGTGGGATCTTAGTTCCCTGACCAGGGATCGAACCCGCATCCCCTGCATTGTAAGACAGATTCTTTACCACTGGACCACCAGGGAGGTCCCTCCAATTATCTTTGGCTATTTGATATTATCTCTCAGTTATAGATGCTCTGTTGATTTTAAAACATTTTTTTCTTTTTATTTCAGTTTGAGTCATTTTTAGCGACTTCTTCAAAGTTCACTCATCCTTTTTTCTGCAGTATCCAATGTGCTGTTTGCCCATCCAATAAATGTTGACTTCTGATATCACATTTTTAAGTTTTCCATTTGGTTATTTTATATCATTTCCATTTTTTCATAGAAAAGCAAGAGAAAATTCCATTTCTTGGCTCACAATATACATTTTCTTATAAATTCCTTGATAAATTTATAATAATTTTTTAAAAGTTCCTGTCTACTAATTTCAGCAGCTGTCTCTGGGTCTGCTTCTATGTCATCTGAATTTTCTCTTGATTATCACATTCCTGCTTTCCCACATTTTTCATCTATAGTTATATTTATATTTATATCTATAGAGAGAGAGGAGAGGGAGGGAAGTAGCGGAGAAAGAGAGAGAGAATTCCGAATATTGTGAATTAAAGAACATTGGAGCCTTTTTGACCTTGTTGGTATTTGAGCTGGGAGGGGTTTACTGAGGTTTCAGACATACTGGGTTCAGTTTTGGCCCTGGAGTCCAATCATGGTGAAAATGCCCAGGACCCTGTGATTGCCCTTTGCTTACCAGCCCCTTTCCTGCTGCTGCTTTCTCTATGTGGGGAAGGCTGGGCAGATAGACTCGTGGAACTGAGACTCTCAATTCAGTCCCCTAGCCAGTCATCCAGTGAAGGGCTGGCTCTTCTCCTCATACCCACAAGGTCTCCCCATCTCTGGCAGCTCACCTGAGCCCTGGATCGAGGTATGGAAGCTGCTGCCATTCTCTGCTCACCTATCATGGGCTCATTTCTTTCTGGAATGTAGTTTATCCAGGCTTCTTTGCTGCCACTGTTCTCTACTAGCCTCATGGAAAAGTATGGTTTTTATTTTGTCTGGGTCTTTTCTTGTAGTTACTCTGAGAGCAAAGGTATATTTCATCTTTCTACATCCTGACTGAAAAGGCAGAAGTCTAGCCTGCTTCTTCAATTCAACATTTCTATGGCCTGGAAAAGGCCACGGGACATTGAGGAATATTCATAAAGTCCCCAGAGAATTTCTGTGGCATCAATGGCTTCTGGTACAAAGTAGAAAAAAAAGGATGGATAATGAAATTTCCTGATAAGATATAATTTATATTTTCCAAATGAGATGACTAGAGAAATGTAGAGAAAGGGGATGAATAAGCATAGGATCATTAAGGACTCCTCATCACAGGATCAGATAGTATAAAGAAACCACACTACTACAATCACAGTATTTCAGAGCTAGTAGAAAACCTTACATGGTCTAAAGTCCAAACTCCTTATTTTATAGGTGTCGATGCTCATTTGAGTTCACTTGATAGACAATGTTTCTTTCGCCTTTTCCATGCCTGGGGAAGTCTGTCAGTGAACGTCAGCATGTCTTCATCAGACCTATAATGAAGGCTAGTCCCTCCTTTCTTATTCCTTACAGTCAAAAATACCAGAAAGCACATATCTTTTCCTGAGTTCTAAATTTGAAGTCTTTAAAAAAAAAAAAATCAAACTTAGACTTCATAACGTGGGGAAAAATCACACCATCTCTGCATAATGGAAAACAGGTTGTGATGAGTGGTGTGGTCATCTTCTGACAAAAAGCACCCCAACTTAGTGTATCTGAGGCAGGGCAGATCTGGAGGGTCAAGGGCATTTTGGAATGTATAGGAATCCTTCCAGATCTGTAGGCTATCATAGAAAAATATGTTGATGAAGACTATACCTCAAACCCTTTAGTACCGACTAATAGGCTCAGTGGCTAAAAATCTATGCTTTGGGCATGTAAAAACTAAAAGTAGAACCCGTGGTAGTTGGACTGTTCTTCCACAGTCTAAAGAATGATGTACCCAATGATTCATGTTGGGATATGGTCCATTGCTTTTTTGGTTTTCTGTTTAAGCTTGGGCTTGTGACCTTGCTTTCTTATGTAGTGTTTCTTAAAAAGTTCTAGGAAAAGGTGCTTGACAGTCACCTTCATGCTCTAACAGGAGACTGATAGTTACTTCCTAAGGGAATTTTAGAGTTCCAAAGAGCTTAAATAATTCAACCAGAAATAGCCAAGGAAGGAAAGAAAAACAGTGACCCAGTGATAAAGGCCCTTTTGAATACGTTTAGAGTACAAGAGAAAACAGGAAATTTGGGAGGTATGCACATCTTTAGGAAGGAAAAGAGTGAAACTTGTAGTTGTTAGGAGAGCATGGTCTGTGATTCCATCAACTGTGATACAGAAAAGCATGCTGTCCTTTCAGAGGAAAGTTGGTTTATTGAATATGGCCAATGGCTTCTTTGGAATTTGTGGAAATACCATAAACTAAACCTAAGTGAACATCTTTTCTCAGTTTCTCACAGGAAAAGGTGATTTCATCATTGGAAGATCTTTTAAAACTAGAGATTAAACTCTCATAGCTTTAGAGTAGCTCCAAATAGATGTGCTTCAGTAAGAAGCTTTAGAAATAATTGTGGTTGCTGCCTCTAACCGTCTCTAACATTCTTAAGAGCACTTTATGATTTGCTAATATAATAAAATGTATTAAACGTAAAAATTTTGTTTGCAGATGTTCTTGTGTTTTGGTTCCTTTTGTTTATTTTATTTTGTTTTCTTCATTTATTTTTTTTTTTTTATGTAAAGAATATATTATCTTAGCTTCTCTCTGGTAGTGAGTGTTCCAGAGAGCATGACCATAAGGCAGAACTGGAAAAATGAGAAGATTTATGAAAACTGCGAAGATTTATGATGCTGTTTGTGCTTCGGCAACTTGAGTCACAGAGGGTGGAGGGGAAATAGCCCCCACTCTTTCCTACCCCTGCCCACTGGTGTCCTCACTGACCAAACTCAGCCAGAACCCAAGTGGCACAGAGCCTATGAAATGCAACCTATAAGAGTCAGCACCCCACCCTCACCTCCCTGAAACAGAGCAGAGTGAGGGAAGGGCAAGGAATGACTGAGGGAAACCAGGCCCAAGATCAGTTCATAAGGGCCCTAATCATAAGGGGTCCCGTCATGGAGGAGCAGTATGTCACCTATAGGAACATCATGAAACATGGCCCAGCCAACCACAACCAAGAGCTCTTGCTACCCAATCACTTCACTTCCAATACTGAGGGGGATTTATTTTAAATGGGAAGATTTATTTATAAACAAGGGTTTTCCTTGTAGCTGGGACCAGCAGAATTTAAAGAAATGTAATTAAAGATTAGTAGTCATCTAGTTTTGGTATCAGGCTGATGGTGGCCTCATAGAATGAGGTTGGGAGTGTTCCTTCCTCTGCAATTTTTTGGAGTAGTTTCAGAAGAATAGGTGTTAACGCTTCTCTAAATGTTTGATACAATTCGCCTGTGAAGCCATGTGGTCCTGGACTTCTGTTTGTTGGAAGTTTTTTCATCAAAGTTTCAAATTCAGTCCTTATGATTGGTCTGTTCAGATTTCCTATTTCTTCCTGGTTCAGTCTTAGGAGATTGTACCTTTCTAAGAATTTGTCCATTTCTTCTAGGTTGTCCATTTTATTGGCATATAGTTGCTTGTAGTATTCTCTTATGGTCCTATGTATTTCTCTGGTATTGGTTGTAACTTCTCCTTTTTCATTTCTAATTTTTTTTGGATGAGTTTTTTCTTGAGTATGGCTAAAGATTTATCAATTTTGTTTATCTTTTCAAAGAACCAGCTTTTAGTTTTGTTGATCTTTTCTATTTTTTTTTTTTTTTTTTAGTCTCTACTTCATTTATTTCTGCTCTGATCTTTATGATTTCTTTCCTTCTACTAACTTTGGGTTATATTTGTTTTTCTTTCTCTAGTTGCTTTACGTGTAATGTTAGGTTTCTTATTTGAGATTTTTCTCGTTTCCTGAGGTAAGATCATATTGCTGTTAACTTCCTTCTTAGAACTGCTTTTGCTGCATCCCATAGGTTTTGGATTGTCGTGTTTTCATTGTCATTTGTCTCTAGGTATTTTTTTATTTCCCCTTTGACTTCTTCAGTGATCCATTGGTTCTTTAGAAGCATATTGTTTAGCTGCCACATGTTTTTATTTTTTTGCAATTTTTTTCTGGTAGTTGATTTCTAATCTCATAGCACTGTGGTCAGAAAAGATGCTTGATATAATTTGAATTTTCTTAAATTTACCGAGGCTTGCTTTGTGGCACAGCATGTGATCTGTCCTGGAGATGGTTCCCTGTGCATTTGAAAAGAATGTGTTTTCTCCTGCTTTCAGATGGAATGCTCTATAAGTATCAACTAAGTTCATCTGGTCTAATGCATCATGTAATGCCTGTATTTCCTCATTGATTTACTTATTGCTGCAATTTATGTCAAAGAGTATTCTGTCTATGTTTTCCTCTAGGAGTTTTATAGTATCCAGTTTTACATTTATCTCTTTAATCTATTTTGAGTTTATTTTTGTATATGGTGTTGAAGAATGTTCTAATTTCATTCTTTTATATGTAGCTGTCCAGTTTTTCTTCAATATAACTTATTGAAGAGACTGTCTTTTCTACAGTGTATATTCTTGCCTCCTTTATCGTAGATTAACTGACCATAAGTGCATGGTTTTACTTCTGGACTCTCTGTCCTGTTCCATTGATCTATCTGTTTGTATTTATGCCAGTACTATACTGTTTTGATGACAGTAGCTTTGTAGTATAGTCTGAAGTCAGAGAGGGTGATTCCTCCAGCTCTGTTCTTCTTTCTCAAGAATGTTTTGACTACTTGGGGTCCTTTGTGTATCCATACAAATTTTAAAATTATTTTTCTACTACATTTTTGATAACCACATTAAAAAAGAATTGTGTGTGCATGTGTATACGTTTTCAAGTCATATTAAATTGAAAGGCTTTCCTATATATACACCTCCATGTGAAAAGTCAGACTATGATTCTACAGATTCCATTTAAGGCTCTGGGGAAACTCCAGTTTCTCCAGAGCACAACAGCGCAGAGGGAGCTTTTCCTGACCTTCTATTTAACTTTTTCTAAATTACTCACCTGAGAATCGTATGCTGCTAAGTATATTGCCTTATATTGCTGTCTTGTGTAATTTCTAACCTCTTAAACTGTACTTTAACATTTGGGTAGCCATATACTTTCTTCACTAAGGTTTTATGCTCATTGGGCGTTGTCTCCTTCATATCTTCTCAGCCCCTTGCAGTGTCTGCTACAGAGTTGGTCCTCACTAATCCAGAAGAATACCTGTTGCTGCTAATTCTCTGAATTTCTAGCTAGAACCCACTTTCTCATCAGAATTTCTGGGCTTCCAGAATGACTAGTCTTCCAAACCTGAAAATCTTATTCTCTCTCTAATGAAATGGATAATGATCTTTTAAAAAATAATAAAGCAATCCATGGTAGGTAAACTCCTTGTTTTCAAGACCATGTACTAGACTTGAAACAGTAGTTCCCCCTGAGAGATGCCTGAACCTCCTGAAAAAACTCACCTTGGCAGGTGGATCATCTATTATTACTATCTCGGCACCCTGAGCAGAAAGCAGCTTTTTGGAAGTCTCCTTGTTGGACCCTAAGAGTGGCAACTAAAGGACAATCTGGTTCCTTTTAGAAGATTTAATTGAAAATATGTGAAGTCTCCTGCATAACATAAGAAGTGTAACCTTATATCTACTTTATTTTAGTTTAGTTTACCATAGTTTTCTGTATTCATCAGGATTCTCCAAAGCAACAGAACCACTAAGGGGTGTGTGTGTGTATGTGTATGTATGTGTCTGTGCCATATGTGTGTGTGTGTGTGTGTGTGTGTGTGTGTGTGTGTGTGTACGAGATTTTAGGGAATTGGCTCACACAGATGTAGAGGGTAGCAAGTCTAAAATCTGCAGGGTGGGCTGGCAGGGCCTAGGGACCCAGAGGAGAGTTTATGCTAGAGTTCAGATCCACCATCTGCTGCAGAATTCCCTCTTGCTCAGGGGAGGTTGGTTTTTTTTTTCTATTCAGGCCTTCAGCTGATTGGAAGAGGTCCACCCACTATGTAGAACCATCTGCTTTATTCAAAGTCCATCAATTTAAGTGTAAATCTCATCTAAAAACACCCTCTCAGAAGCTTCCAGAACAATGTTTGGCCAAATATTTGGGCATTATAGCCCAGCCAAGTTGACACATAAAATTGACCACTACATTTTTTTTTTTTTTTTTTTGGCTGCACCAGGTCTTAGTTTGGCACATGGGATCTCCGTCGCAGCACGTGGGATATTTTAGTTGCGGCATGCATGCGGGATCTAGTTCCCAGACCAGGGATCAAACCCGGGCCCCCTTCACTGGGAGCATGGAGTCTTACCCACTGGACCTCCAGGGAAGTCCCGACCATTACATTTAGTTTATTATTTTAACAACAGGTGCACCAACTCCCCCTTGACTCAATGTGAACATCATCTGCCCAAGGGAAGGGACCCTCTGCCAGTCACTCCTCACTATATCCACAGCTCCACAGATGAACGGGTGACTGTGTACTTCTAACAGCCAACCTCTTTCCTTTCTCCCACTCCATTAGCATTTTAGGCAGTATCTGACTTGACAATAGCCTTCAGTACCTCTTTGTCTACCCTTCACCATACACACACAATAACTCACTTAGAGTTATGCCCATAGGGCATATGTTGAAAATGGGTCATCCTAAATATGTAATGCATAAATAAACTGATTTCTAATCATGATTTTGGCCAAATAATATTACCCTGCATTGTCACAGGAGGTGGGGACTGTGTTTTCTACTTGGTAAAGGGGCTTCTTCTTCCCTGAGCATCCGTAAGCTTTTTGATATCTTTCTTCTTCTAGCTCCTCCCTGTCACTCACTGTCCTTTACACACACACACACACACACACACACACACACACACACACACATGCAGGCATGCACACATCCTCCTTCCTCTCTATTCTCTTTTATTGCCAAAATTTTTTCTACGCTAGTATTTTTCCCCAAGTGTACAAGGTGAATAGTGTTCATTCTAGGATTCTGACAGCGTTTTGTGAAGCTCTCTTGTCTTCGGTGAGGACGGTCACCGGTTCTTTTGGCCTCTTACCTTCCCTTTTACTCCTTCCCCGGGGGAGCTCACTGTACTGTTCATCCTCACAAGCTCCAGCCTCACATTCAGGCCTGTGGTAGTTGTGATGCATGCGTAGCTGTGGAAATGAACACCGGAGTTGGTGCCCAGAACCTAAATGAAACGAGGCAGTAGACCTGGAGGTCACTTAATGTGCCTTGTTCCTACTGCTTCCTTCCTTTTGGCTGGTAGTTTGATCAGTATTTACAGATAGAGTTTGAATGTGCAGACCAGCTCGTTTCGTTCTTGAACAGGATGGATGGAATTATTTGTGAAGAAAAGAATCATACTTAATGAACATTTTTTCAACATTTTTTGAGCTTAATGATATTGGAAAAAATGTTTACACTGCACTCTGTTATATATTTTCTTCCCCATGAAAATAGTGTAATATGTAGGAAACTCAGACAGAAACAAGCCTGTAAATGCATATTTTTTTATATGTGGCCTGTTTACCTGGTTTTCTTGCTCTGAACAACAGAATCTTGACAAATAAGGTATGGCCTGCCCAGTTTTGATTTTTATCTAAAATACTGATTCTTTACCTTTTTTATAGTCACAAATATCTTTGAGGGTCTAAAAGAACTATAAACCCCTTACCTAGGAAAATTCACATATGGATATGAAATTTTGCAAAAATCTTTAGCCTTGATCCAAAGAGCCCTACAAGTGTATCCACGGGACTCCAGGTTAGAGCCCTTGATGAGTCCACAAGTCAAAGCAACTTAATTCCTTCACCCCCCCACCCCCCAGTCACAACTTTAGAAATCACCATGGAAATTTAACCTTTAAGGTGTAATAACTAAGTCTCAAAAGCACTGTTCCTCCTCCTTGTCTCTTTGAAAGTGTCAGAAACATTGTACCATATTTGTCCAAACTCTACAGCCAATCCTGGAGGTCAGATGAGGCACCGAAACAGCAATGCAGAGATTTAAGATATTCTTGTGGAAACTGATTATTTCTTTCCTTCCAGATTTTTTACCTTCCCCAGTTCCATCAGGTGATTGCAAACTAACAGATTTGGTAGAACGTCAACAGTCAATTCTAAGCAGCTCTTCTTTAGGGAAAAACAAAACCCCACAAATACCCAATATCCCCCCCTCGAAAAGAATAAAATGGGAAGACTTAGCTTACTGAATACTTATTATTCATCTGTATCAATTAAGATAGAAATAGATAAACAGACCAATGAAGCAGAATAGAGAGCCCAATAGATGGACACTTGATAAATGATGTGCTGGAGTTAGCTTCCGCCAGCTCCTGAGAGATGATTATTCAATCACTGGAAGCCTGAAATTAACATTCGGTTCCATTAGGCCTGTTATGTAGATTCCATCCAAAGCTAACGGTTGACTTCTTATCTAAAATCTTTATTTTTATCATTCAGTAGCTTCTGAGAAGGCAGAAGGCTTCATAAGGAGGGACTGTGAATGAATGGGTGAAGGTGATGTGCCCTGAGGCAGCCAAAGAGCATGATTGATTATAACAATCCAGCTCTGCATCTGAAGTGCACCTAGAAACATAGTAGATGAAACACCAGAATCCAACTGTTCTGTAGTTTCACTGCTATGGACGTATTTTATAGGTATAAACAACAAATCAAGTAACAGAAAAATAGGTTAAGTAATGGTGGTGAAGTTGCGGGTGCATTTTTTTTTTTTTTTTTTTTTTTTGCGGTACGTGGGCCTCTCACTGTTGTGGCCTCTCCCGTTGCGGAGCACAGGCTCTGGACGCACAGGCTCAGCGGCCATGGCTCACGGGCCCAGCCGCTCCGCGGCATGTGGGATCTTCCCGGACCGGGGCACGAACCCATGTCCCTCGCATCGGCAGGCGGACTCTCAACCACTGCGGTACCAGGGAAGCCCGACGGTGCATTTTTGTTCTTTAAACTTTGTTCTTTATTTTTGTTTTGATGAGAATTTTTTGTTTGGTATTTTGTCCTATAAATCAAATTTCTGGGGGAGAATAAAAGAATGAACCTCAAATGAATGGCAGTGTTATTTGCTGCAAATGTCCCATTTCCTTCTCACTGAGACCCAGTGAGACTAGGGAATGATCTGTGCCCTGGGGCAGCCTGGGTTCCACGGGCTCTCCAGCTGTGCCTTCCTTCAGTGTATTCCTCTAATCCACACTGGGATATATACATTTTCATCTTCAGGACCTAAATTTCCCTCTTTACTTATGCACTTGTGCAGTTTTCTTTTTAAGTACAAACTCTCTCAACTGTATTGCTAAGGAGTTCTTTCTCTCTCTTAAAAAAATGCCTGCTACCAGTAAATTCCCAAAGGACTTGTCTCTCTGTTTGCAGGAAGCTGAAGTTTATGACCTCGTTTTGAAGGGAGTATATTCCGTCACTCTTTGTTCTGTACTCTTTGCTCTCCTTTGGAGTTGGAAGAAGTTTTGAAACACCTTTTGGTTGAAAGAGTGTCTTTGTAGTTGGGGTTTGAGCTAAAAGCAGATCCCTCGCCCCAAATAGGGTAGAAATATGGAAGCCATGACACCTCCTGTCTTTCTCCCGTCTTACTTCCAGTGGAAGCATCTAAGGGTGCGTCCCCTATAACTTCATCACAGTCAGTAGGCTATGGCAGATTAAGCAGAGAGTGTAAGCAGAAAATAAATTGACTTGATCTCATAGTTATCCAGTTTTATCTCATACCTTCTAATCCAGATACTTTTAAAAGTTTGCTTCAGGCTGAGGTTTTAAAGCAAAAGTTTTATGTTGTGAAACATTTTGAACCCCAAATACAAGCAAATAAAATTCAGGAAGGCAAAAATTATTTCTAAGTCCTGTAAGTTTAAAGGTAGTTAATATGTTCATTCTTTCCATTTTTAAAATTTTTTTTAATGTGGACTATTTTTAAACTCTTTATTGAATTTGTTACAATATTGCTTCCATTTTATGTTTTGGTTTTTTGGCCACAAGTCATGTGGGATCTTAGCTCCCCAACCAGGGATCGAACCCACACCCCCTGCATTGGAAGGCAAAGTCTTAAACCACTGGACTGCCAAGGAAGTCCCCTGTTCATTCATTCTACAATCCATTAATTATGTGTTCCATGACACAGAGTAAACATGAGGTAAGGATAAAAGAATGAAAGACTGCCTTTGGCCCAAGATCTTCACTGTGGTACTCTGTTCTTTCCAGAGGAAAAATGTACTCTGCTGCTATCATCAACAAAACAGAAAACAGACATAATTATCCAGAAATACAAGCAAAAACTCTTCTGTGCCCTGAATTATGTGGGCAGTTGAAACCAGAAGTGAGTTTGCCCCTGGAGATCTGGCTTCAACTGAGTTTTGTCCTTCTTGTTCTTATTCTCTGTGTTTTCTTATTCTCAGATGCATTTCCCTCTTTCCTGCTTTCCCTCTTAACAAACAACTAAAATAAGCTTTGTGACTACTTAGCTTTTCCTTGTACGCTGCTGTCACATGTAGTAAAAAGAACAAAGAAAAACCTATTTGGTCTGACTACTCTGAGGCTTTCAGCAGTCATCTCAGTCCCTGGAGGAGGAAGAGACATCCTGCCCACAGACGCCAGGTCGGCCCCTCCCAAGTTCACTGGGCAGTGCCTGGGGCTTCTGCACAAGGAGAATGATGGGAGTTGCTCTCCATGGTAGAGGAGAATTCCGCAGCCAGGGTTCACTTCAGGTGGAGGTGGCTATTTCCTGTGTACTGTTTTTGAGTGATCTCAAATTTGATCTGATGATCAAATTTCAAGCCTTTCATCATAGTCAGCTATGATGTTTTTTCTCGTCAAGGTGAAAATCTTAACACTCTAGGCAGTGGTTCTCAACTCCCGCCACACATTCTAATCACTTTGGGCTGTTCTAAAACATACCCGGGTCTGCTTTGCCAACTTAGGCTGAATGAATCAGAATCTCTGGGAGGGGAAGGAGGGCATAACAGGCATTAGTCAATCAAATGTGCTGCCAGGGCCATGAACCACTGGATTAGAATCCTCATTAATCCGGTCTGGCTCTTCTGTAATAAATAGAGTCAATGCGTTTAGGGTTGCTGTCAGCCATCTACTGTAACAGATGTCAGGTGACTCCTACCTGTTTCTAATGAGACTGACTTATCTGTCAGCTCTGATACTAAAAAAGAGGAGCATAGTGATGGAATTATTTCTTTTTATAATAAAATCTTATTATTCTGTTGTTAATATGATTTAATACTAAAATGAATGAATCTTGCTAACACAAAACATTCTTCGACTTTTTGTATTTCTAATTAAAAGTAGAAGAAAAATACCATTTTCCCCACATACATTTCTTTTTTTTCAAATTAATTAATTTACTTTTTGGCTAAGCTGGGTCTTTGTTGTTGAGTGTGGGCTTTCTCTAGTTGCGGCGAGCAGGGGCCACTCTTCATTGCGGTGCGCGGGCTTCTCATTGCGGTGGCTTCTCTTGTTGCAGAGCATAGGCTCTAGACCCGTAGGCTTCAGTAGTTGCGGCATGCGGGCTCAGTAGTTGTGGTTTGCAGGCTCTAGAGCTCAGGCTCAGTAGTTGTGGCACACGGGCTTGGTTGCTCCACGACATGTGGGATCTTCCCTGACCAGGAATTGAACCTGTGTGCCCTGCATTGGCATTCATCAATACATTTCTTATTAAGAAACAAAGCATATACACTAATATGTATAAAATAGATAACTAATAAGAACCTGCTATATAAAAAATATGTAAAATAAAATTCAAAAATAAAAAAGCAGGACCAGGATTAGAGGTTATTTTAGTCACTTCAAATATTTGTCCTTTAAGCCTTTGCCCAAGGACTACCTTTACCATAGGCATACTCCATTCGGTAGGTTTCAGTGTATCTTTTCTCCTGGTCCATTCTATCATTCATATTGTCATTATTGCATTCATTTTACTGTTATGAAAGCCCCCTCCTTGATTTCTGTATTCCATATCTAATTTATTAGCTAATTCTGACAGCACTACCTTTGAAATTTATCCAGAATACTAGCACCTCCATTGCTGTCACCCTGTTCCCAGCTACCACCACCTCTCACCTGGATTATCATAATGACCCACTTACTGTTATTTCTGTGCCCATCTTGGCCAACCCCTCTCGTCCACTCCCCTACCCCACATGCAGCAGTGCACAAACCCACACCTGAGCCAGACCATTATCACTCCTTGATTAAAACTCTTAATAGCCTGTCATATTCCTCAGGATAAAAGCCAAATCCTTATAGTGACCTCTAAGGTCCTACATGATGGGACCCCTATTACACCTCTGGCCTCATCTCCTAGAACTCCCACGCATACTCACGGGCTGCAGCACACTAGCCTCCTGTCTGTTCTCAAACATTCCCAGCATGTGTCTTCCTTTTCTAGAATGTTCTACATGCTCTTTCCTTGTCCAGCATGCTCTACTCCCAGGAGGCACATAACTTACATCCTTGCGTCCTTCTCTGTGCATGTGTCACCTCTTCAGAGAAGACCACCCTGACCACCTCATCTAAAATAGCACTCTCGGGCTTCCCTGGTGGCACAGTGGTTGAGAATCCGCCTGCCGATGCAGGGGACATGGGTTCGAGCCCTGGTCTGGGAAGATCCCACATGCCGCGGAGCAAGTGGGCCCGTGAGCCACAACTACTGAGCCTGCACGTCTGGAGCCTGTGCTCCACAACAAGAGAGGCCGTAACAGTGAGAGGCCTGCGCACCGCAATGAGGCGTGGCCTCCGCTCGCCGCAACTAGAGAAAGCCCTCGTGCAGAAACGAAGACCCAACACAGCCAGAAATAAATATAAATAAATAAAATAGCAACCTCCCATGCACAGATGAATGGGTAAAGAAGATGTGGTACATATACACAATGGAATATTACTCAGTCATAAAAAAGAGTGAAATAATGCCATTTGCAGCAACATGGATGGACCTAGAGATGATCACACTAAGTGAAGTAAGTCAGAGACAGACAAATATTACGTGATATCACTTGTGTTTGGAATCTAAAAATATAATACAAATCAATTTATTTACAAAACAGAAACACACTCACAGACATAGAAAACAAACTTATCGTTACCAAAGGGGAAGTGGGGGGAGGGATAAATGAAGAGTATGGGATTAACATATATACACTACTATATATAAAATAAATGACAAGGACCTACTGTATAGCACAGGGAACTATATTCAATATCTTGTAATAACCTATAGTGGAGAAGAATCTGAAGTTGACTTAAAATTAGAACAATATTGCAGATCAACTACAGTTAAGTTTAATTAATTAATTTAATTTAATAGCAGTTTCCCTCCACTTCCCTCCCCTACCTTATTCCTGACCACCTTGTGTTTTTTTTCCATATCACTTATCTTCTGACATTATACATTCTTTAAAATGTATTATGTGTTTCCCCTCCTATGATGTGGGCTCCACAGGGGCTATTTTGTTCACTCTGTGTCCACAGCACCAAGAACAGTGCCTGGCAAATAGCACGTGCTCAATAAATATTACTGTTTGAATCGTTACCCTGATTTCTTTAATTTTTAGGACATGCCTTTCCCACCCCATGTTATGAGTTTCTGTCATTTGATCACTTACTCTTCGTATTTTTTACTTAACTACACTAACAGATTCCCTTAAACCCTGTATGAATCTCTCTCATTAGGTACAGTTCGGCACCATGTTTCATTGACTATAAGACACTATCGATTATAAGATGCATAATTACTTTATATGCCATTAAGGGAAAAAAATTGCTATTTAAAGTATGACATGCTACTTGAGGTATAGGGTGTGTGTGTGTCCCCTACTAATGTGAGCCATGGTTAGTGGTACTAAGGAAAGGAGAAGGGTAGCCATAGAGATTGAGTGTGAGTGAGTGGTATGCTGGAGGGTGGGGTGAAAGCTGATTTTATCTAAGTGAGTCTCTCTTGTTTTGTGCTTTGTTGTTATTTTTTAACTTCATTTTGTGGCTGTATCTACTTCTTAAGGGATAAACATAAGTGATAAAAATAGCATAAAACACAAAGACCAAGGCAAATTTTCAAATTAATCCAGCCAATTTATTTTTAAATAAATAAAGACTGGTGTTTTTGCAAAAGAACCGATTTGGTTTGCTTTCATTTCAAAAGCATGTAAATTTTCTCCAGAAGGTATTTCTGGTGAATGAAATGGAAATCCAAGATGAAAAACTGCCAGGTCAGTTATTAGAGCATTTGATTTATTGCTGGGAGGCAGTTGACTTAAACTCTGCGTGTCTGCAAGTCATTGTATTATCAGTAGACTTCCTCTTGAAATTATTTGTACACATATCCTGAATCACCTTACATGGCAGCTGGTCGTAAAGGATCCAGGGCTTGAGAAAGCATGCAATGTTAGATTAGCAATAGTGCTTTACAGGGACATTATCACTGGGAACAAAGACATTGAAGGACAAAGAAAAATTCCACCCAACGCTACACATTGGATTCCTATCCAATAAGCAGTGTTTTCAGTGTCTAAAGAGAAAATAAAATGTCTTTTCTCCTAAGGCGGATCATTTGCTATAGAGATTCTTTTAAGCTTAGCTCTCACCTCACACTTAATATTGTTTAGGTTCATCCTCTACTCCTGAAGGCCCTATATTAAGTACATTGAAAACTTGGGAGAAAGCAGAAGAGAAACTTTAAAAGTATATTCAAACTTCCCCTCTCTACCCCCTCTCTCCATCCTTTGTCAGGCTTTTTGACTGCTAGGCCTTTACTAGGCGGATCAGTATACTGTACTGTTCGAAGAAAAACGTTTTTAAAGACAAACAAGTGGAGTGACTTCCCTGGTGGTCCAGTGGTTAAGAATACACCTTGCAATGCAGGGGACGTGGGTTCCATTCCTGGTCAGGGAACTAAGATCCCACGTGCTGCACGGCAAGTAAGCCTGCGCACCCCAACTACTGAGCCCGTGCACTCTGGAGCCCACCTGCCACAACTAGAGAAGCCCGTGCACTACAACGAAGACCCAGCGCAGCCAAAATAAAAATATAAATACCTTAAAAAAAAAAAAAAGACGAACAAGTGGAGAATAAGTTTCTATGTGAGAATGGGCTTAAGCTACCTGTGAAGGGAGATCCAGGATCAGGGAGGACACTAAAGGTATGTAGAGAGAGACGTCGGGGAAATGAGTTACAACTTGATAGCTGGAGACTGAGAGATTGCAGCAGTTCCCCTGAGAAGTTGGAGACTGTCCATGAGAACTTTGGAGAGAGAGAGAACTCTCAAGTCCCCTTGCAGCAGTCCCACTGTGTATGCTGTTTCTGGCCTTGAAACTTCAGGAAAAGCCTGTAATCATTTCAGTGCTTTTTGGAGCTGGGCTTGTACCTTTTTGGGGGGATGTGAAGGTATAACGAGATAGGGCATAGGGTGAGTGCAAGGCAGTGCAAAAAGCTTAGCTTTATTTGAATCACATTTGCTCCCCAAGATGCAGTAGGACAGCAGACCCATCTTGGCAGAAAGGCGAAGTATGCAAAGTGTGATTAGGCTTGTCCGATGGCTGCCCTCCCCCCCGCCCCGCCGTCTCCACACGTCTGCCAAGGTGCCCTGGCCCCCGGGCTGCCCACTTGGACTGGCTCCTGTTCTCACATCTTCCATCCTGTCGATCAGAAGTACCGTGTCCTGAGTCCTGTTCCATTGGAGACATAGTAAGTGAGTGGCCAGTTAAAGGATGAGTAGCTGGTAGGAGAGTGAAGTGGTTAAGGACACGGGGTGTGAAATCCAGTGCCCAGGTTTGAGTTGGCTCTGGTCCCTCCTCAGTTATATGAAATTGGAAAAGCTGCTTAACCTCACTGAGCCATTGTTTTCTTCAGGTAAAAGAGAGTAAAAGCCTTGGTGATAGTAAAAGAATTAAATAAAGTAGTGTTTCTGTAGTGGACGCTGTTATTTCAGTCTCACCAGCTTCCCATCTTTCCTTCTTCTGGTGACAGATTCTGTCCCTGGTCCAGTGCCTTATCTCCCAGCTTTGGTGAGGCCATCAGCGTCTATTCACAGCATGTGTTTCAGACTGGAGCTCAGGAGAGGGTCATCTTTTTGTGCTCCTGTCATGATGTAGCCCTGCTGACAGCCATGTTCTCTTCTCTGTAACAAGGCCGGGCTGAACATATTGACCTGATGACTGACTTCTGTTTGGAGTCACATGGCAGGTTAGATTATTTAGATCATTTCCCACACAGAAAATAAAATTATAAAATAGTGGAAAATTTTTGTTTTAGTTTTCTTAAAATCATTTAGGAGCTGACAAGGTAGTAAGGTTACAGTCTATGAATGGGAATGAAGGGACGCTGCTTAAAGTCATAGAGGGTTTGCAGAAAGGAGCTTCTATTCTGATTAAGTCAGCTCTGCAGGGGACAGAAGTATGGGTCCATCCAAGCTGGGATGTTTAATAGGAAACCCCTCCTCGTAAAGCCAAGGCCCCAGAGGGCTATGACCTCAGAGAAGTAGTAACTTGAAGTCGACCTGACTCACCATCTCACCATCACCACCACCATAAGAGGCTGCAAAGGGAAGTTTCCTTGGAATGGTGCAGGGCAGGAGGGGAAACCGTCCCTGAGAATTTACCACTACAAGCTGGCCTTCCTGCAGATTGCACTCCCAAATCAAATCCCTTGAATAACCCCAGAACCCTTAAGCCCAAACTTCGTTTTTCTGTTGTTTTATTAATTAATTTGTTTTTGGCTGCGTTGGGTCTTCGTTGCAGCGTGTGGTCAGTGTGACTGGGTTATTCTCCCAGATTTTATCAGTGCTTTTCAAAGAAGGCCTGTAACTTGGTTAGATGCCCCGGAGCCTCCCTTTGAGGCTCCAGTCTTCTATTCTCAGAAGTGGCAGCATTTAAAAGCAGGTGAAGTTTGTCTTTAACACCATCTCTCTTCCTTAAAGTCTCCATCTCCCCAGTCTGAATTGCTGTGCTCAAATAATTTCTGGGGTTCCGGACCTCCTTTCATAGTCCCATTTCCAGAAGATCCTGATCTCAGCTAGCTGTTCTGATAAGGCAGTTTGTGTAAAATGTTAGTAACCAAAATGATGCAGCTGTTACCTCCTTGAGGCTGACAGTTACTCAACTTCTAGGGAAAGGAAGTTGGTCTCGACCTATCTAGAGCTTTATTTGGACCTTGGATAAAAATAGCCTTAGATGACCAATTTCATATTTTTAGACATTCGTGGATACTGAATCTTTTCAGAACTATGGCTAGAAATGTTCTGTTTGCCATAATCAAGAGTGACTTTAAAAATCTAATGAAGTTTAAAGAAACCATCTCAGCACTTTTAAGAACCAAAAATGTGTAATGATTTACTTTTCTTGTTTAAAATAAGCATTTGGGGGTTAGGCCATCTCAGTCCATAAAATTCTTTGTCTGATATATAAAATTATCACGACTTTAGTCCTTACCAAGAATGCGAAAACTTGGTATGACAAAACTTTGTGAATGACAAAAACTATTGCCCTAAGAAAGATTTGAAGGTTAGCATAAGTGAATAAAATAGAAAGTCTTTGCAAGACTGCTCAAGTCAGTGATAGCAATGGGTTTACTCTCATAGAAAATCACGCTATTGCCTCCAGACTTTTGTGTTGGCAGAAGCGACCTTTGACAGTCAAAGTTAGTATGTATGCAATGACTATTCTCTCAATTCGAAAGAAAGCTTAAAAATACTAAGTGTATTTAGTTAACACGGTTAGGTATTTTATTTTTTTAATTAATAAGAGGAATAAGAGTGCTTTAATTTCATGGATGAGGAAATGGGGCCACAGAAAGGCAAGGTGACTTTCCTCTGGTCACAAAGGATGACAGTGGCACATTTCCAATATATTTGATCTGTCCCTTGCTAGACTGTGCTTCATTTAAACAGCTAAACCACCAAAAACTCTGGGTTTTGCTCATATCGGCTTTTTCTTTTTTAAAAAACATGTGAAAACTGTCGCTGAAGTGTTAAGGTTGGGCAGTGAAGCCCAATGTGGGCAGATGGCAGACTGCATGTGAACAGCCGCAACTCTTGCAAGGTCAGTAGAAGGCTGTGGGGTGTGCATTTGACATCTTGGAGTCTATAATCTCTTAAGGCACAGTAGGAGGGAACAGCCTCCCTACCTTCCCAGGGCAACCCAGTGTGAGTGAAAATATGTATTTCTGTAGGTCAGTGAAGGACCTGAAAATAAAAGTTAATATGAATACTTGTCTTCTCTATTTTTACTGTCTGCCATGAACTTGCCTTCCATCACAGGGGCAGGTTCACATGTGCACAAGGCAACATATACAAAGTTGTTCATTGTGACATTGTTACAACAGGGAACAGAGGAAACAATCTTGCTGTCCACCAGTAGTGTTAAGGACAGATTGTAAAACAGAGGAAACAAGCTTGCTGTCCACCAGTAGGGTTACAGACAGGTTGTCGTTTATTCATTAATGGGAAACCTTAATGTGGTTAAAGTAACTGAATTAGATCTACAAGAATCATTAAATCTCAAAGGCATAATGTAGAAAGAAATCAAGCGAAACAGAAGCTCTTGGTGTCTTTTGACACCATCAGTGATGCCCTCTGTCAACTGAAAAAAAAATGCACAACCTAAAAGTTGAGAGTTATGTTTTATTAGGTGGACAAGTCTGAGAACTTAAGCCCAGGACACAGCATCTCAGATCACGCTGAGGGAAACGGTTCCAAAGAGGAAAGGGGGAAGCCAGGATGTATAGGAGTTTTTGCAACAATGCCACATAGTTGGAACAAAAGATCACTGTTAATAAAAGAAAACCAGATATCTCAAGTTAAGGAATTTAGCGCTTTTCTATGTTATGGGAAGATCCAAGAGTCTGGATTCACTGAAATCATTCCTTTGATATACACCTCAGCTATCTGGGGCCAGTATCCTGTGTCTTCTCATCCTGAGTTTCCTCAGGGTGCACCGCTGGGGATGGCTGCAGTCTGATGATGATTCCATGGTGGCTATTACGTTTCCATCCTAAGTTCCCTCAGGAACTTTTCCAAGAAAAGCTCCATCTTTGAAGTCTTTGATTTTATATTTTCTAGTGTATCCTTCTATCCTAATGATCTATAACAGATATTTATTAATCTGTTTCTCTTTTCCACTATATCTGCTGGTAATAATGCCAACTCTGATCAATTCTATCCGCAGAATTCCCACAAATATGTGACTCTAAACTACATACCTTTTTATGTGTTTGAAAAAAATGAAATGTAAACCCTTTATTAAAAGGTACATTTTCCGATTAGAATTTTAAGCTTTAAAATTAATTTTTAATGAGCAATCATGTAAATAACTCAAACATCAAAGTACGAAGCGTATACAGAAAAAGTCTGCCCTACTCCTGTCTTCTATCTACTCAGTTCTCACCACTCCAACAGTTAAATACTGTTATTCTTTTCATGTTATAATAGATTTCTTTTTGCACACTCCATCACATATTTTCCCACAGAATGGTCAAACATTTTCATCTGGAGTTAAGGCAAAATACTTCACTTAAACAAACAAATCATTATCTTTCAGAGAAGAAGCATTAACTGTATTCTGATTTACGGGTGTATTAATTGTCTGTCCATACACTCTCTAGGAAATATTTTCCTTTTGTTTACTTATTTTTTTTGATACAGCAGGTTCTTATTAGTCATCCATTTTATACACGTCAGTGTATACATGTCAATCCCAATCTCCCAATTCATCACACCACCACCACGCCCGCCTCCTGCGGTTTTCCCCCCTTGGTATCCATACGTTTGTTCTCTACATCTGTGTCTCTGTTTCTGCCCTGCACACTGGTTCATCTGTACCATTTTTCTAGCTTCCACATACATGCGTTAATATACGATATTTGTGTTTCTCTTTCTGACTTGCTTCACTCTGTATGACAGTCAATAGATCCATCCACGTCTCAACAAATGACCCAATTTCGTTCCTTTTTATGGCTGAGTAATATTCCGTTGTATATATGTACCACATCTTCTTTATCCATTCATCTGTCAATGGGCATTTAGGTTGCTTACATGACCTGGCTATTGTAAATAGTGCTGCAATGAATATTGGGGTGCATGTGTCCTTTTGAATTGTGGTTTTGTCTGGGTATAAGCCCAGTAGTGGGATTGCTGGATCATATGGTAGTTCTATTTTTAGATTTTAAAGGAACCTCCATACTGTTCACCAAGTGGCTGTATCAGTTTACATTCCCACCAACAGTGCAAGAGGTTTCCCTTTTCTCCACACCGTCTCCAGCATTTGTTGTCTGTAGATTTTCTGATGATGCCCATTCTAAATGGTGTGAGGTGATACCTCATTGTACTTTTGATTTTCATTTCTCTAATAATTAGTGATGTTGAGCAGCTTTTCATGTGCTTCTTGGCCATCTATATGTCTTCTTTGCAGAAATGTCTATTTAGGTCTTCTGCCCATTTTTGGATTGGGTTGCTGGTTTCTTTAATATTGAGCTGCATGAGCTGTTTATATATTTTGGAGATTAATCCTTTGTCCGTTGATTCGTTTGCAAATATTTTCTCCCATTCTGTCTTTTGTCTTCTTTCTAGTTTCCTTTGCTATGCAAAAGCTTTGAAGTTCCATTAGGTCCCATTTGTTTATTTTTGTTTTTATTTCCATTACTCTAGGAGGTGGATCAAAAAAGATCTTGCTGTGATTTATGTCAAAGAGTGTTCTTCCTATGTTTTCCTCTAACAGTTTTATAGTGTCCGGTCTTACATTTAGGTCTCGAATCCATTTTCAGTTTACTTTTGTGTATGGTGTTAGGGAGTGTTCTAATTTCATTCTTTTACATGTAGCTGTCCAGTTTTCCCAGCACCACTTATTGAAGAGACTGTCTTTTCTCCATTGTATATCCTTGTCTCCTTTGTCGTAGATTAGTTCACCATAGGTGCGTGGGTTTATCTCTAGGCTTTCTATCTTGTTCCATTGATCTATGTTTCTGTTTCTGTGCCAGTACCATATTGTCTTGATTACTGTAGCTTTGTAGTATAGTCTGAAGTCATGGAGTCTGATTCCTCCCACTCCCGTTTTTTTTCCCATCAACACTGCTTTGGCTATGTGGGGTCTTTTGTGTCTCCATACAAATTTTAAGATTTTTTGTTCTAGTTCCGTAAAAAGTGCCATTGGTAATTTGATAGGGATTTCATTGAATCTGTAGATTGCTTTGGGTAGTATAGTCACTTTCACAATATTGATTCTTCCAATCAAAGAACATGGTATATCTCTCCATCTGTTGGTATCACCTTTGATTTCTTTCATCACTGTCTTATAGTTTTCTGCATACAGATCTGTTGTCTCCCTAGGTAGGTTTATTCCTAGGTATTTTATTCTTTTTGTTGCAGTGGTAAATGGGAGTGTTTCCTTAATTTCTCTTTCAGATTTTTCATCATTATTGTATAGGAATTCAAGAGATTTCTGTGCATTGATTTCGTATCCTGCTACTTTACCAAATTCATTGATTAGCTCTAGTCGTTTTCTGGTGGCACCTTTAGGATTCTCTATGTATAGTGTCATGTCATCTGCCAACAGTGACAGTTTTACTTCTTCTTTTCCAATTTGTATTCCTTTTATTTCTTTTTCTTCTCTGACTGCCAAGGCTAGGACTTCCAAAACTATGTTGAATAACAGCGGTGAAAGGAGACATCCTTGTCGTGTTCCTCATCTTAGAGGAAATGCTTTGAGTTTTTCACCATTGAGAATGATGTTTGCTGTGGGTTTGTCATATATGGCCTTTATTATGTTGAGATAGGTTGCCTCTATGCCCACTTTCTGGAGAGTTTTTATCATAAATGGATGTTGAATTTTGTCAAAAGCTTTTTCTGCATCTATTGAGATGATCATATGGTTTTTATTTTATTTTATTTTATTTTTAAGACGATGTTGGGGGTAGGAGTTTATTAATTAATTTTTGCTGTGTTGCAGATGCTTCTATGCTAGGGTTTTCTAGACGTTTCTGTGCTAGGGCTTTCTCTAGTTGTGGCAAGTGGTGGCCACTCTTCTTCGCGGTGCGCGGGCCTCTCACTATCGCGGCCTCTCTTGTTGCAGAGCACAGGCTCCAGACGTGGAGGCTCAGTAGCTGTGGCTCATGGGCTTAGTTGCTCCGCGGCATGTGGGATCCTCCCAGAACAGGGATTGAACCCGTGTCCCCTGCATTAGCAGGCAGATTCTCAAGCACTGCACCACCAGGGAATGTTGAGGATTTTTGTATCTATATTCATCGGTGATATATGTCTGTAATTTTCTTTTTTTGTAGTATCTTTGTCTGGTTTTGGTATCAGGGTGATGGTGGCCTCATAGAATGAGTTTGGGAGTGTTCCTTCCTCTGCAATTTTTTGGAAGAGTTTGAGAAGGATGGGTGTTAGCTCTTCTCTAAATGTTTGATAGAATTCACCTGTGAAGCCATCTGGTCCTGGACTTTTATTTGTTGAAAGATTTTTAATCACAGTTTCAATTTCATTACTTGTGATTGATCTGTTCATATTTTCTCTTTCTTGCTGGTTCAGTCTTGGAAGTTTATACCTTTCTAAGAATTTGTCCATTTCTTCCAGGTTGTCCATTTTATTGGCATAGAGTTGCTTGTAGTAGTCTCTTAGGTTGCTTTGTTTTTCTGCAGTGTCTGTTGTAACTTCTCCTTTTTCATTTCTAATTTTATTGATTTGAGTCCTCTCCCTCTTTTTCTTGATGAGTCTGGATAATGGTTTATCAATTTTGTTTATCTTCTCAAATAACCAGCTTTTAGTTTTATTGATCTTTGCTATTGTTTTCTTGGTTTCTATTTCATTTATTTCTGCTCTGATCTTTATGATTTCTTTCCTTCTGCTGACTTTGGGTTTTGTTTGTTCTTCTTTCTCTAGCTCCTTTAGTTGTAAGGTTAGATTGTTTACTTGAGATTTTTCTTGCTTCCTGAGGTAGGCTTGTATAGCTATAAACTTTCCTCTTAGAACTGCTTTTGCTGCCTCCCGTAAGTTTTGGATCATCGTGTTTTCATTGTCATTTGTCTCTAGGTATTTTTTGATTTCCTCTTTGATTTCTTCAGTGATCTCTTGGTTATTTAGTAACATAGTGTGTAGCCTGCATGTGTTTGTGTTTTTTACGTTTTTTCCCCTGTAATTCATTTCTAATCTCATAGCGTTGTGGTCAGAAAAGATGCTTGATATGATTTCAATTTTCTTAAATGTACTGAGGCTTGATTTGTGACCCAGGATGTGATCTATCCTGGAGAATGTTCCATGTACACTTGAAAAGCAAGTGTAATCTGCTGTTTTTGGAAGGAATGTCCTATAAATATCAATTAAATCTATCTGGTCTATTGTGTCATTTAAAGCTTCTGTTTGCTTTTTTTCATTTTGGATGATCTGTCTGTTGGTGTAAGTGAGGTGTTAAAGTCCCCCACTATTATTGTGTTACTGTCGATTTCCTCTTTTACAGCTGTTAGCAGTTGCCTTATGTATTGAGGTGCTCCTATGTTGGGTGCGTACATATTTATAATTGTTATATCTTCTTCTTGGATTGATCCCTTGATCATTATGTAGTGTCCTTCCTTGTCTCTTGTAACATTATTTTAATGTCTATTTTATCTGATATGCGTATGCTACTCCAGCTTTCTTTTGATTTCCGTTTGCCTGGAATATCTTTTTCCATCCCCTCACTTTCAGTCTGTATGTGTCTCTAGGTCTGAAGTGTGTTTCTTTTAGACAACATATGGATGGGTCTTGTTTTTGTATCCATTCAGGAAGCCTGTGTCTTTGGTTGGAGCCTTTAATCTATTCACGTTTAAGGTAATTATCGATGTATATGTTCCTATGACCATTTTCTTAATTTTTATGGGTTTGTTTTCGTAGATCCTTATCTTCTCTGTGTTTCCCACTTAGAGAAGTTCCTTTAGCGTTTGTTGTAGAGCTGGTTTGGTGGTGCTGAAATCTCTTAGCTTTTGCTTGTCTGTAAAGCTTTTGATTTCTCCATCGAACCTGAATGAGATCCTTGCTGGGTAGAGTAATCTTGGTTGTAGGTTCTTCCCTTTCATCACTTTAAGTATATCATGCCACTCCCTTCTGGCTTGTAGAATTTCTGCTGGGAAATCAGCTGTTAACCTTATGGAAGTTCCCTTGTATGTTATTTGTCATTTTTTCCTTGCTGCTTTCAATAATTTTTCTTTGTCTTTAATTTTTGCCAGTTTGATTACTATGTATCTCGGTGTGTTTCTCCTTGGGTTTATCCTGTATGGGACTTGCCGCGCTTCCTGGCCTTGGGTGGCTATTTCCTTTCCCATGTTAGGGAAGTTTTTGCCTATAATCTCTTCAGATATTTTCTCGGGTCCTTTATGTCTCTCTTCTCCTTCTGGGACCCCTATAATGCGAATGTTGTTGCGTTTATTTTTGTCCCAGAGGTCTCTTAGGCTGTTTTCATTTCTTTTCATTCTTTTTTCTTTTTTCTGTTCCACAGCTGTGAATTCCACCATCCTGTCTTCCAGGACACTTATCCGTTCTTCTGCCTCAGTTATTCTGCTATTGATTCCTTCTCGTGTAGTTTTCATTTCAGTTATTGTATTGTTCATCTCTGTTTGTTTGTTCTTTAATTCTTCTAGATCTTTGTTAAACATTTCTTGCATCCTCTCGATCTTTGCCTCCATTCTTTTTCCAAGCTCCTGGATCATCTTCACTATCATTATTCTGAATTCTTTTTCTGCAAGGTTGCCTATCTCCACTTCATTTAATTGTTTTTTGTTTGTTTGTTTGTTTTTTTAACATCTTTATTGGGGTATAATTGCTTTACAATGGTGTGTTAGTTTCTGCTTTAAACAAAGTGAATCAGTTATACATATACATATGTTGCCATATCTCTTCCCTCTTGCTGTCTCCCTCCCTCCCACCCTCCCTATCCCACCCCTCCAGGCGGTCACAAAGCACCGAGCTGATATCCCTGTGGTATGCGGCTGCTTCCCACTAGCTATCTTTTACCTTCATCTGGTACATAGCCCTCTGCCTTTTCATCTTGTCTTTCTTTCTGTGAATGTGGTTTTTGTTCCACAGGCTGCAGGATTGTAGTTCTTGTTTCTGTTCTCTGTCCTCTGGTGGATGAATCTATCTAAGAGGCTTGTCTGTTTTACTTATTTTTTAAAGTTTCTCTTTGTCAAGCAGAATGTAAATTGAGAAACAGAAAGCAGCAACATAGGAAACAGATAACAATAAGCTCTTTGGTGTCATTACCTTTCTATGCGTTTGGGATAATAATTTGGGTTTTAACATAGCAGAAAACAAAATCTTATAATAGATTTTTCAGCCAGTTGAAGAAGTGTGATCGCTATGTGGTCCTAGTAATTTATAGGAAATTTATATAAACATATTTATGGAGAAGCTGGTACATGTAAAACAGTATGCAAGTCCAAGATAGGTAAGACCCATTTTCTCCCACTGCAGAGCCTATGCTCAAGTAAGGAAAACTAGAAAATTCAACTGTAATAGAAGCCCCAATACGATCAGTTTGGGGTCCATCCCATTGTCAGAATCCACGACAGACCGTAAGTCTGATCTTGGCTCAGAAAACATGATCGCCACAGCCTTAACCATAAGAGATGTATGACTAGAACACAAAATTATACCTTGTTAAAGAACAGAGACATTTTCTATAACCTGAAATGATTGGTAGAATGTTGACATTGAAGGGAAAGGCATTACAAACAGAGGAAGCCACATGAGCAAACATACAGAGGTTGGGATTGCATGGGCTGAATTGAATTATAGGTAGCCTATTGTTGTTTTGTTTTGTTTTGAGTTTATTTTATTTATTTATTTTTGGCTGTGTTGGGTCTTTGTTGCTGCACACGGGCTTTCTCTAGTTGTGGTGAGCAGGGGCTACTCTTTGTTGCGGTGCACAGGCTTCTCATTGTGGTGGCTTCTCTTATTGCGGAGCATGGGCTCAGTAGTTCTGGTGTGTGGGCTCAGTAGTTGTGGCTTGCGGGCTCTAGAACACAGGCTCAGTAGTTGTGGTGCATGGGTTTAGTTGCTCCACGACATGTGGAATCATCCCGGACCGACCAGGGCTTGAACCCTTGTCCCCCTGCATTGGCAGGCGGATTCTTAACCAACTGCACCACCAGGGAAGTCCAGGCAGCCTATTTTGGTTGAAGGGTAGTATATTACTGACTCTTTACATTTTGGGAAATAATGAGAGACAAGCCAGGAAAGTTTAATTTGAGACTGTGCTGCAGAAAACCCTAAATCCTGGGGTGAGCAGTTTGTGTTTAATTCTGTGTATATAGGAAAGCTCTTGAATGTTTTTGCACAGGCATGTGGCATGATCAGGGCTGGGCTCCAGAAAGAGTCATGTAATGACAGGGTAAACTTAAACTGGAGAATATGAAAAGTGGGCTCAGGATGAGGATGCACTGGGTTGGCTGTAGTTTATACCTGTTTTCCTTATATGATTTTTAATAGCACATTATTTCAATCTCAAAAATACCCTGGTTTGGATGATATATTAACCTGCTTCTCTAGTTAGGAGACTTTTACAACGTTCCAGGTACATGAAAGTCAGAAATGGAAGTTGACAAGCATTTTCAAGACATTGGTGTTAATCTTTATGATGCTTGGTAATAAGATACAGGGGCAACAGAAGAAAAAATAGGAAAAGAGTCATCAAAGAACCAGTTTAGGATTTTGAATCCATTAAATTAGAGGAAGATTGTTGGCATCAAGAAACAAAATACGGAAGTTAGGAGAAGCAGCAAGTTTAGAGATAGTGTAAGAGACATTTTTGGTGGCCCACTGTAAGCTTTCCCTCACCCTACTTCTTTCTTGCTAGTAGAGACCAAAAATTGTTTAGTTATTTACCTTTTGTTGCATAACTGTATTCTCAGGGAAAAGTAATCTAGATTAGCCTAAACTAATCAAAGTCACTCTTCAATCACTGCCAGTGATTGGCTTGGCCAATTCTGACCAGTGATATGTGAGGGGAAGCCTAATGGGAGGGAACACGTGTGAAAGAGTTATTAGTTCTCATAAAGAAACACAAGGGAGAGAGAGAGTCTCTGTTCGTACCTTCAGACGTTGGTACAAAAAAATGTGGTGCCGGACACTGCTGCAGTCATCTTAGGATCAGAAGGGTGTGCCTGGTGATGTGCTGAGAAAGATGGAGGGGTAAGATAGAGGGATGCCAATGATACTATTGTGCCACTGAATTAATCACTTATTAATTAATCACTTATATGAGCTGTCAAATCCTCTTACTGTTGAGAACATTTTGAATTGTGTCTTTTATTACTTGTATCCCCAAAATTCTCTTAAGTGATTCAGAGGTAAGTGCAGGGATGGATTAGGGAGGGCGGAAATCACGAGTTTGACTTTTGATTAATGTCTGAAGCTGGAGTAAGCACTTCATCATCTAAACTTCCATAGTGTTTCTTCTCATCTGTCTCTTTTCCATTTCTCACCAGTACTATAGCTATCAAAGTAGATGTCCTTTCTCTCCCATGAGATTGTAAACCCTTCTAGGTTAAATTCAGTTTCATATTCATGCTGTACTTTGTAGCACAAAGACCAATGCTTATATAATGGAAGTCCTGAGTAAGTATGTCTTCAAGTAATTAATGAATACCTTGAACAAAATTAAGTAAGGCACTTAGAGGGTAGGCTGTCCCAGGTGTCAAAAATAAATGTGTCTTTAGACAATATTACTGGGGTAGGCTATTAGGCAGAGATATTTGAGAGAAGCCTATATGTATGTCTGCCATTTTGTAGGCCAAACTACCTGGATAATTTTGGCATAGAAATTATTTTTTTTTCAGGATAATTAATCAAAATGTGTTAAAAAAGTATTTTAATAACTAGGCATATTTTTCTGGAGAAGTGCAAGAAGCATGAGACTTAATCTCAATAAAAGAGGTACAAAGAGCTTTAAAATCTATTTCACTAGGGATGATGAGGATAAATAATCTAATGTATGTACAGTCACTGTGGGCTCTTTGGAAACTGCTGTATGAATCAAATATATTGTAAATACTAATGATCCATATTGGCAGTCTGCCAGATTTTCAGTGGCGTTACCTTGATACCTATGTTCCAAAAACATAATTTCTTTTATCCCAGAAAGTTTTAAAAAACAGCAATACATGGGCTTCCCTGGTGGCGCAGTGGTTGAGAGTCCGCCTGCCGATGCAGGGGACGCGGGTTCGTGCCCCGGTCCGGGAGGATCCCACATGCCGCGGAGCGGCTGGGCCCGTGAGCCATGGCCGCTGAGCCTGCGCGTCCGGAGCCTGTGCTCCGCAACGGGAGAGGCCACAACAGTGAGAGGCCCGCGTACCGCAAAAACAAACAAACAAACAAAAAAACACAGCAATACATAGAATCACAAATAATGGTTACTGCTTTGCATGATTCTTATTGCTAAGCAGAACTGCTAATGCATTACCATAGGACCCTAACACCATATCAGTTTTGACCTTGGGACAATTTCCTGCTACTGACACTTGATGCTACTAACACTAACACTTGAAGCAGAAGTTTGGGTTTGTCAGATTATAAACATGAAGACTGGTGGAGTTCCAAAGGAACCAGTCTATTAATAGTTTCCTGAAGTAGGGAATGATTTTTAGAGGTATACAGAGGGAGAGAGTGAACTCTACGATGACCATGGACCAAAAGTGAAAAGAACAATAGGTAAAGTGCCTAATTAATTATTGAAACCAAGAATGTGTTTTACATTAAAAGGAATCAATAAAAAAATTGAAAATATATCATCATTGTAATATCTACTGAACAAAAATTCATCACATATAGTGGATCTCTAAAATAGTTATATTTAAAATATTTTTGAAATAAATATTTGTTTCATGTATATATAAACAAAGATGAAATATATTTTATATTTAACATTTTAATTTATGTAATTAACATTAAATTAATACTTTATTATGTATTTGTTATAATAGTTGCTATATTTATTATTGAATTTGTTTCTTGTTAAATTTATCTTATAAATTAAAAATCTTTATAAATCATATAAAAATATTAATATGCATCACATCAGTATGCATTAAACAAAAATTTCAAAAAACTTCCTTATATCAATTACCTGTTAAAAATACAAAAGTAAATAAGTTCATTTGTATAATGTTTTTAGGTTCCACGTATAAGTGATATATGTTATTTGTCTTTCTCTTTCTGACTTTGCTTACTATGATAATCTCTAGGTCCATCCATGTTGCTGCAAATGGCATTGTTACATTCTTTTTTATGGCTGAGTAACATTCAGCTGTGTATGTGTGTGTGTATATATATATATATATATATATATCACATCTTCTTTATCCATCCATTGCTTCCATGTCTTGGCTATTGTAAATAGTGTTGCTATAAACAGTGGAGTGCATGAATCTTTTTGAATTAGCATTTTCTCCAGACATATGCTCAGGAATAGGATTGCTGGATCATATGGTAGTTCTATTTGTAGTTTTTTAAGGAACCTCCATACTGTTCTCCATAGTGGCTGCACCAATTTACATTCCCACCAACAGTGTAGGAGGGTTCCCTTTTCTCCACACCCTCTCGAGCATTTGTTATTGGTAATTTCTCTAATAATTAGCGATGTTGAGCATCTTTTCGTGTGCCTGTTGGCCATCTGTATGTCTTCTTTGGAGAATGTCTGTTTAGGTCTTCTGCCCATTTCTTAATTGGTTTGTTTGTTTGTTTGCTATTGAGTTGTATGTTTGTGTATTTTGGAAATTAAGCCCTTTTCAGTCACATTGTTAGCAAATATTTTGTCCCAGTTTGTAGGTTGTCTTTTCATTTTGTTTATGGTTTCCTTTGCTGTGCAAAAGCTTATAAGTTTGATTTGTTTATTTTGCTTTTATTTCTATTGCCTTGGGAGAATGACCTAAGAAAACATTGGTACAATTTATGTCAAAGAATGTTTTGCCTATGCTCTCTTCTAGGACTTTTGTGGTGTCGTGTTTTATATTTAACTCTTTAAGCCATTTTGAGTTTTTTGTGTAGGATGTGAGGAAGTATTCTAACTTCACTGATTTACGTGCGGCTGTCCGGCTTTCCCAACACCATTTGCTGAAGAGACTCTTTTCTCCATTGTATATTCTTGCCTCCTTTGTTGAATATTAATTGACTGTAGGTGTGTGGGTTTACTTCTGGGCTCTCTATTCTGTTCCATTGATCTATATGTTTGTTTTTATGCCAATACCATGCTGTTTAGATCACTGTAGATTTGTAGTATTTTCTGAAGTCTGGGAGGGTTATGCCTCCAGCTTTGTTCTTTTTCCTCAGGATTACTTTGACAATTCTGGGTCTTTTAAGGTTCCATATAAATATTAGGATTATTTGTTCTAGTTCTGTGAAAAATAACATGGGTTATATGATAGGGATCACATTAAATCTGTAGCTTGCTTCGGGTAGTATGACCATATTAATAATACTAATTCTTCCAAAAATCAAAAACATACAGTTGATTCACAAAAACCAAAAAGAAGAGAACACAAACACATACAAAAGAAAGCCATCGAAGCACAAAAGGAAAAACGAAAAGAAAGGAACAAAGAAGAAATACAAAATCAGCTGGAAAACAAGGTTAAAATGGCAATAAAGACATATCTATCAGTAATTACCTTAAATGTCAAGGGACTAAGTGCTCTAATCAAAAGACATAGAGTGGCAGATTAGATAATAAAACCTATAACATGCTAACCCTAACCTTTAGGCCAAAGGACACACATAGATGGAAAGTGAAGGAATGGAAAAGGATATTTTGTGCAAATGGAAATGACAAGAAAGTGGAAGTAGCATTACTCATATCAGACAAAATAGACTTTAAAACAAAGGCCATAAAGAAAAATAAAGAAGAATGCTATATAATAATAAAAGGATCAGTACAAGAAGAGGATATTATACTTGTTAATATATATGCACCCAACATAGGAGCACCTAAATACATAAAACAAATACTAATAGACATAAAGGGAGAAATTGATGGGAATACAATACTAGTGGGGACTTTAACACCCTACTGACATCAATGGACAGATCTTCCAGACAGAAAATTAATAAGGCAACAGAGATCCTAAATGACACAATGGAACAGTTAGACTTAATTGATATTTTCAGGACATTACAGCCAAAAAAACAAACAAAAAATAAAACAATACACATTCCACATTCTTTTCAAGGGCACTTGGAACATTCTCTAGGATAGACCACACACTGGGACACAAAACAAACTTCAACAAATTTAAGAGGATAAAAATTATTTCAAGCATCTTTTCTGACCACAGTGGCATGAAACTAGAAATCAACCACAGAAAGAGAAACAAGAAACAACGATTACATGGAGACTGAACAGCATGCTACTAAAAAAAACAATAGGTCAATGATGAAATCAAAGAGTAAATTAAAAATACCTTGAGACAAATGACAATAAAAGCACAATCATACAAAATCTATGGGATGCAGCAAAAGCAGTCCTAAGATGGACATAGTGATACAGATGTTCCTCAAAAAACAAGAAAAATCTTAAATAAACACCTAACCTACCACCTAAAAGAATTAGAAAAAGAAGAACAAACAAGACCTAAAGTCAGCAGAATGAAGGAAATAATAAGGCTCAGAGAGGAAATAAAACAGAGATTTTTAAAAACAATAGAAAAACAAATCAATAAAACAAAAAGCTGGTTCTTTGAAAGGGTAAATAAAATCAACAAACCTCAGACCGTGCTCACCAAGAAGAAAAGAGAGAGGACCCAAATAAACAAAATAAGAAATGAAAGAGGAGAAATAATAACTGATACCACAGAAATACAAAAAATCATAAGAGAATACTATGAACAATTATATGCCAACAAATTGGACAACCTAGAAGAAATGGACAAGTTTCTAGAAACATACAGCCCACCAAAATTGAATCAAGAAGAAATAGGTAATTTGAACAGACTGATCACTAGATGTTAAATAGAATCTGTAATTTTAAAACTCCCTGCAGGGGCTTCCCTGATGGCACAGTGGTTAAGAATCTGCCTGCCAATGCAGGGGTCATGGGTTCGAGCTCTGGTCCAGGAAGATCCCACATGCTGCAGAGCAACTAAGCCCGTGCTCCACAGCTACTGAGCCTGTGCTCTAGAGCCCGCAAGCCACAACTACTGAGCCCACATGCCACAACTACTGAGCGCACACGCCTAGAGCCTGTGCTCCGCAACAAGAGAAACTACTGCAGTGAGAAGCCCATGCATCACAATGAAAAGTAGCCCCGTCTTGCCGCAACAAGAGAAAGCCTGCATGCGCAGCAACGAAGACTCAACACAGCCAAAAATAAACAACTAAATAAATAAAATATCATTAAAAAAAACTCCCTGCAAACAAAAGTCCAGGACTTTTGCCTTCACTGGGAAATTCTACCAAACATATAAAGAAGAATGTATACCGATCCTTCTCAAACTCTTCCAAAAGATTGAAGAGGAGGGAACACTCCCAAAGTCATTCTATGAAGCCACCATCACCCCGGCACAAAAACCAGACAAAGACATTACTGAAAAAGAAAATTATAGATGCAAAAATTCTCAACAAAATATTAGCAAATTGAATCCAACAACACATAAACAAGTTCATACACCACGACCAAGTTGGATTCATCCCAGGATCACAAGGATGGTTCAACATACACAAATCAATGTGATATACCACATCAATGAAAGAAAAGACAAAAACCACATGATATCTCATAGATGCAGAGAAAGTGTTTGATAAAATTCAACATTCATTCATGATTTAAAAAAAAAAAAGCCTCTTACCAAAGTGGACATAGAGGGAACATACCTCAACGTAATAAAAGTTATTTATGACAAACCCATAGCCAACATAATACTCAACGGTGAAAAGCTGAAAGCCTTCCCTCTAAAATCTGGAACAAGACATGCCCACTCTCACCACTTCTATTCAGCATAGTATTGGAAGTCCAAACCACAGCAATCAGACAAGAAAAAGAAATTAAATGTATCCAGATTGGAAGGGAAGAGGTAAAATTGTCATTATGTGCATATGACATGTTACTATATATAAAAAACCCTAAAGACGCTACACAAAACCTACTAGAATTGATAAACAAATTCAGCAAGGTAGCAGGATACAAGGTTAACATACAGAAATCTGTTGCATTTCTTTACACTAACAATGAACTATCAGAAAGGGAAAGTAAAAAAAAAAAGCCCTCTTAAATGACATCAAATATATATATATATATATATATATATATATGGAGTAAACCTGACCAAGGAAGTGAAACACTTATATACTGAGAACTATAAAACATTGATAAAGGAAATTGAAGATGATTCAAAGAAATGGAAGGATATCCCATGCTCTTGGATTAAAAGCTTATTGCTTCTTAAATAATTTATTGCAAAAGAAAAAAAGCATTACAAAAAAGTAAAATATTTGTAGAACTGCTCAACCTCTATTTTCTACACATACTATTTTTTACCCATGTTTCTCAGCAACTCTGCTGCATAGAGATCCAAGAGCTTTGTGTATATCAGAAGTATCAGTGTAAGACAAGGTACAGCCAGCTGGTATATCAAATGGCCAGTAGGGTTAACAGTATCAAATACTTCTCCCTCCACCACTAGAGAACAGAATGAGGTAGGTGTCCCCAGCTACTTGTATCTAATCATACTTCAATTTATCAACAAGAGCTGTGCTTTAAAGTAAGTTGTAATAGATTGTTATAGTAACAGCCTCCAATGAAGCCTGTCTTTCTGTGTAAATGCTCTTCTGCAATGGAATGTTGTCACTCTTCCACCGAGGGATGGAATCTCTTTTTCTACTTATGCCTTGGTTTGACCATATATCTTGCTTCGATCAACAGAATGTGGTAGAAATGATGTTGAGTATGTTCTAGAGCCTAAGTCTAAACAGGAAGTCTTGCAACCTCCACCTTGGAACCCTGAGACCATCATGCTATGAAGAAGGGTAGATCAGAGGCCACATGGAGGAGTACCAGCTGATAGCCAGCACCAAAGCCCCAGACATATGGGTAAAGTCATTTGGACATCCCAGCCTAGCCCAGTCGCCACCTAAATGCAGCCACATGGGTAAACCCAGATGAGATTAGCAGAAGAGGCACCCAGTCAACCCACAGAATTGTGAAAAATAATAAATCATTGTTATTTCAAGCTACTAAATTTCTTATGTAGTTTCATATGTAGTAATAGATAGCTGATACAGAAGGTGTTAATTGCCTTCTGCTGGAAAATGGGTCAGCCAAGGAGAGATGAAATATCACTGGTCATCCTTCAGATTTAACCACGTTAAGTGTGAACTCTGATCACTACATGTATGTTTTACATTCTACTAGATGAGACATTATCAGAAGCTGGACGTGCCAAATGGAGGTCTATCAAACGCTGACTTACTTTAATGCAACTGTTATTAACAATAATAATGCATCATTGAAAAGATTTAAGTGCATTCTGGACTAACACTAAATCAAATGAGACACCAGTATACCAGGCACAAACCATGACTGTCCCAGGAAAATAGAACATCTGGTCCTATTAGCCATAGTCTAAAATGAATTTCCGATCATTAAAGAATCAGGGTTCTATCAATGCTATGCAAAATTCAAACAGGAAGATCTTGAAATTGCTCAAAATTCCATTGGTCCCAATCTGGGCACACAGGAAAATGTTGTTTCTCACTCTTCCTAGACAAACTCACAGTTAAAATATGGCTCTATGAGCTTTCACCTACATGGTGAGGAAGTAAAATATCAATTCTCTTAATAGTAAATATATTTAGATTTTGTCCTCATGAGATTAATTGATTTTAAAATATATGATAATGTCCTTTCCCAGTGAACCCCTCAGAGCACCAGAACATATGTGAGCTAAAAGTCTTCCTGCACCTACACTGAGAACCGTTTAAGGCATTTTGAGACACTTCTTACCACATTTCTGAAATCTTACTTTTCTTATGCACTCTTTCCTTGTCCTAGTGTTGTACCAAATGGAAAGTTAAAGACTTACATTGATTTTTGAAGGATGGAAGGGAAAGAGTCATATCCTAAGGCTGTTTATAATCCCATTTTCTCTAAGTACATGAGTTTTGTATCTGTGCAGTAGCTGACATTCAAAAAGACGGAGGGGTTTTGAAATTGCTTCTCCCTAGGAACAAGTGTTAAGAAACCAGTTTTCTCCAGAGTGCTGGCTGAGTAACTACACGAGCACAGAGTCACACACACACACACATGAACACATAGTTACACACACACACACACACATATTTCAAATGAGTATTTGGTTTTTTGTTTTTAATTTTTATTAGAGCATAGTTGCTTTACAATGTTGTGTTAGCTTCTACTGCACAGCAAAACGAATCAGCCGCACATATACATATATCCCCTCCTCTCCCTTTTGGATTTCCCTCCCATTTAGGTCACCACAGTGCATTAGTTGAGTTCCCTGTGCTATACAGTATGTTCCCCTCAGTTGTCTATTTTATACATAGTATCAATAGTATATATGTGTCAATCCCAGTCTCCCAATTCCTCCCACCTCAGCTAAGTATTTGGAGGGTAGTTTGATCTTTTTCACTTGGGGCTGCCATCAATCTCTGGAAATCCGTTGTAACTGCTAATATGATCTGCGTCCTTAGTGTAGTGTTTCTGGCAAACGTAAGTCATCAGGAAGGCTAAGTGCAGCATCCTGCACGTAATGGGATTATGCAGGTGGAAGCCCACTCTGCCTGTGACCACGAGAGCAAAGGAAGTGGGCATCCTCAGCTTAACCAGCCATCCTCACCTATTCGAAATGCTCTGTCATGGAATTCTTTTTTTCTCTGAAGCTCTACTTTTTACTGTTACTTTTCTGTTTACTGTTACTTTTACTGTTACTTTTCTGATTCTTTTTCAGAATTGAATAATGGGACAGTTTCTTTGTAATAATTAATTTGATGAGTATCACAATGTATTCACATGTAGGGCTGTTTGGAAATTTCTATTTGGCATGACTCCTGGTATTTGCAACTTGAATTTTTTCTTACACAGTTGGAAATCTGATTATTCTTTAAATACACACACACACACACACACACACACACACACACACACACACACACACACACACACACACACACTCACCCAGTCTCACATACACACAGGGGAAAAATTCCTAAACAGTAAAAGTTACGGATATCACTGTAGGAATTGAAAATCCCTAGTGTTTCAAAATCCTTCATATGATCAACTTAAATTCTTGTACAGATGATAAAATGTAACTTAAATGAGACAAAGAAAAGGGGATGATAAACATGACAAAAGGTAAGGCCTGGAGTTAAAAAACCCATGACTAGATTCAGTAGTTAAATTGGAAGCACATCATTGATTAGATAAAAAATCCTCAGGAAAAAAAATATGAGAATGAGTTTTTTAAATCTAGAAGAGGACCTGGTGTGATCACAGTGATAATAAACGAGAGTGGGACAGTCACTCCCAGTTACTGACAGAATCAAGGGCAGCTTAAACCTTTCTTGGGAGAATGTTAGAAAATTCTTTTTTTCTAAAGGAAACATGTTCTTTCATCAACAGAGTAGAAATATCACAAGCCACAGTCTACTAAATAGATCGTCCGTTGGCTCCCATTCCATGCTGGTACCAATTTCCTCTGTATATCTGAACAAAGATGCAGTCCGTGGTGTGTGTCTGCCCTCAGTACATGGAATCTGTGTTGTTCAGTTCACAGTGGTAGTCATCCAGGGCATTCACCACAGAAGCAACGACCTGACAGCCTACGTGTTACCCACATACGTTTTTGTTTTTTTGTGTGTTTTTTCTTGAGATTATCTTTTTATCATTTATTTTTGGCCACACTGGACGGCATGCAGGATCTTAGTTCCTCGACCAGGAATTGAGCCCGTGTCCCCTGCAGTGGACGCGTGGAGTCTTAACCACTGGACTGCCAGGGACGTGTCACACACGTACGTTTCTGAGATGCTAAATCAGGTTCCACTGTGTGTAAGCTCCCTTTGTCGCAATGGACATAACATTTATTAGGGCTTTGCACCCCATTTGTTTAGCCGCTATCTCATTTGCCCCCCCCAAACTATCCTCTGAAATATTATGACTCCATTTTATATACACAGGCGTCAGGCTCAAATCGGAAATGCACGTTTTTATATTTTGTACCAACAGTATCAATAACTGCAGGCCTACTCACGTCCCCTCCTAAGGAAAACTGCCCCCTCCACTGTCCCTGTTGCACTGGCGGCCACACCCTGTGCTAGGAGATCCACTCTCTACCCCCCCCCAACCCCCCCCCCCCAACTCTGATCACATAAACAGCCTGGTCCTGACATACTTAACTGCCCAAGGGCCTTCCAATGAGTAGGCTTACCAGCAACCAGGGACACTCTCTGGAATGAAATGCTTTCCTCAGCCAATCAGATTGCTACTCTTAGGAATCGGAGTGAGAAAACAGAGAAGAGTCAGTCACAGGAGTAGCAGAAGCTGAAAAGTCCTGGTCAACTTCATGGCATGCGCTCTGCATAGTCACCCAGGACTCCAAGCTTAGCAAGGCCCCACCCTTGGTTTAATGCTCTTCTCTTGGTGGCTTCAAATTCTTAATTATTTTTGAACAAGGGACTCTGCATATTCATTTTGCACTGGACCCCACAAGTTATAGAGCCAGTCCTGGTCGTGACAGAGAAATTAGAGCAGCAGTTCTCAGCTGGAGCTCTAAGAGAAATACCAGAATCTCTGGGAGGTGGGAAATGAGTTAGGAAAAGGCAAGTGAAAAATTTGAGAATACCTAATCAATCTTATAATTTATTTTTATTTTATAAAGATATAACCAAACTATTATTTTTATAATGCCCACTTTAGAAAACAGAACACAACACCCTTTTTGCTGCTAGGTTACAAAGTAAATACAGAGAATTCCCAGCTAGAGTTTTCCCTCCCCTAATCCTAAGGGCTGTGTTAGGATTTCTGGGGAAAGTGTGAATGAGATGTTTATATTTATGAAAAGTTGGCATCTGTTTAAAGGGTTGAGAGATACTGGAGTAGGGAAAACTGGGCAGCGATGATGAGTCCAGTGAGAATCTGAGGATCGAAGTTACAGGAGGTGGACCTGAGGAACAGAGAAAGCTCCAGTGACGGAGCTAAGCAGTGGATTCAGGCCTTGGCTAACGCCCTGTCTAGTCTGAGCACACCGCCTGTCTGCAGGTATCTGAAATCTCCCCTTGCCCATGTGCTGCTCTTTATAGAGAAGAACGAAACAAGTGTGCTTGGTGTTTTAAAAAAAAAAGGGGGGTCCTCATTTCTTTCTCAAACACAGACAATGAGCAGGGGCTTACTCATTTCTAAAATCAAATTTTTTTTTGTTAGCACCCAATTGATGTAATTACAACAGTGATATCTCAGTTCTCTCTTTTTACCTAGAAATCAGGCACCCTTTCACATCTAAAACACTCTCTGTCTCGTCTCCCCAGCTGCAGGAATGGTTTTAAAAGAACTCTGCATGATTTGAGAAGAAAACTTTCTTTTGCAAAAGGGTCTTGAACCACCTTCCACCTCCTCTTAGTGGCACCTTTAACATTAATTAAATGAAATTCTTAGGGCATTGGGAAAACAGCTCTTCACCTCTAAGTACAAAAATAGTCTCAAAGAGAAACAATCTTTAGGACTTTTAGTCATTCCAGACAATCTGCTAATGAGATAATTGAGAACTGCCTGAAAATGTGATTTTTTTTTTCATTTCAAATACATGGGTCATTTTATGTTTGATTTATTTTTTTAAATTTATTTTTATTTATTTTTGGCTGCATTGGGTCTTCATTGCTGCACGTGAGCTTTCTCTAGTTGCAGTGAATGGGGGCTATTCTTCCTTGTGGTGCATGGGTTTCTCAGTGCAGTGGCTTCTCTTGTTGTGGAGCACGGGCTCTAGGCAAGGGGGCTTCAGTAGTGTGGCATGAGGGCTCAGTAGTTGTGGCTTACGGGCTCTAGAGCACAGGCTCAGTAGTTGTGGCACATGGGCTTAGTTGCTCCGCCGAATGTGGGATCTTCCCGGACCGGGGCTCGAACCCGTGTCCCCTGCATTGGCAGGCACATTCTTAACCACTACGCCACCAGGGAAGTCCCTTATGTTTGATTTAGATGCCACGTCTCTGTGGGCACAGAATGCAACGGAGGGGGATGGGGGAAGAATAGAGTGGGAATTTGGTGTTAACAGATGCAAGTTATTATATATAGGATGGATAAACAACAAGGTCCCGCTATATAGCACAGGGAACTATATTCAATATCCTGAGATAAACCATAATGGAAAAGAATATGAAAAAGAATGTATATATATTTATAACTCAATCATTTTGCTGTACAGCAGAAATTAACACAAAATTGTAAATAAACTATGCTTCATTAAAAAAAAAAAGTATACAACCAGTTTGCAATTCATTTGGGAACCAGCGCAGAATGGAAGTTTAAATACCATACCAGTGATTTCCAGTTTTTTAATTTCAGTTCTAAACATCCTTCTTTGTCCGTTTCACCAATTTGGGAAATTTCTGTATGGAAAATATGTAGTTTTTCAATTGAAGTGACTTAAAATGTTACTTTGAGAAAGTTTTCAGAATTTCATGACACCTTTTAAAATAGCTAAAGACTCCTGGGGTGCTGCAAATCCAAATAATGAAAAATATTAAAAATAGCAGGAAAAAGTCACCTGAAGCAACTAGGGATAAATTTTACTTTTCTATGGAATATATGTACACACACACACACACACACACACACACACACACACACACACACACCATCTTCAAATACTCCCACGCTCACCCTTAGCCAAAAAGTTTATCTTTCTAGAATTTTGGAACACTTTAACAATATACTCATAGTACTGATAATAATTTCTTTTATAGCATAAAAGAAACTGAATTTTTTCAAAATTTAAGATCCTGGGAGATAACAATAATAAAAGTGTCTGAAATTGTATGGTGATGGAGAACTAAGGCAAAGGAAGAAAAGTTTACTTTTCCCTCTGTCCATTCAGAAACTACAGTGTTTTAACTCTACTTTAAAAGGAAAACTAGCATTTTAAGAAAGAAGTGAGGGAAAGGTGGATTATTTTGCTGTTTTAAGGCCTTGCTCTGGGGGAGTGGGGATCTCTTTGTTTCTCATGAAGAAAAGTTAAGATAATTATTGAAACTGATGGTCTTAGCATAGATATGAAAGTTGGTAATAATCTAGGCCAGTGGTTCTCAAAGTGTGGTTCCTGAACCAGCACTATCAGTATTACCTGAGAACCTGATAAAAATGCAGGTTCTGAGCATCTTCTCCACCTAAAGAATGAAGAACTCATTTTAAAATGTGCATTAAGACTAGGAACCAAGATGGCAGAGGAGAAGGACCTGCTCTCACTCCCTCTTGCGGGAGCATTGGAATCACAAATAACTGCTGAACAATCATCGACAGAAAGACACTGGAACTCACCAAAAAAGATACCCCACATCCAAAGACAAAGGAGAAGCCACAGTGAGATGGTAGGAGGGGTGCAATCATAGTAAAATCAAATCCCATAATTGCTGGATGGGTGACTCACAGACTGGAGAACACTTACACCACAGAAGTCTACCCACTGGGATGAAGGTTCTGAGCCCCATGTCAGGCTTCCCAACCTGGGGGTCTGCCAGGGGGAGGAGGAATTCCTAGAGAATCAGACTTTGAAGACTAGTGGGATTTGATTGCAGGACTTCGACAGGACTGGGGGAAACAGAGACTCCACTCTTGGAGGGCACACACAAAGTAGTGTGCACATCGGGACCCAGGGGAAGGA
Source organism: Delphinus delphis (assembly GCF_949987515.2). Lineage (NCBI taxonomy): Eukaryota > Metazoa > Chordata > Mammalia > Artiodactyla > Delphinidae > Delphinus > Delphinus delphis. The sequence goes on from NC_082696.1 coordinate 71,813,023, forward strand.
GCAGTGACCCCATAGGAGACTGAACCAGACTGACCTGCTAGTGTTGGAGGGTATCCTGCAGAGGCGGGGGGTGGCTGTGGTTCACCATGGGGACAAGGACACTGGCAGCAGAAGTTCTGGGAAGTACTCCTTGGAGTGAGCCCTCCCAGAGTCTGTCATTAGCCCCACAAAAGAGCCTAGGTGGGCTCCAGTGTTGGGTCGCCTCAGGCCAAACAAACAACAGGGAGGGAACCCAGCCCCACCCATCAGCAGTCAAGTGGATTAAAGTTTTACTGAGCTCTGCCCACCAGAGCAACAGTCAGCTCTACCCACCACCAGTCCCTCCCATCAGGAAACTTACACAAGCCTCTTAGATAGCCTCATCCACCAGAGGGCAGACAGCAGAAGTAAGAAGAACTACAATCCTGCAGCCTGTGGAACAAAAACCACATTCACAGAAAGATAGACAAGATTTAAAGGCAGAGGGCTATGTACCAGACGAAGGAAAAAGATAAAACCCCAGAAAAGCAACTAGATGAAGTGGAGATATGCAACCTTCCAGAAAAACAATGGAGGCAAAGATCAAGAAGATGCAAGAAATGTTTAACAAAGACCTAGAAGAATTAAAGAACAGACAGAGATGAACAATACAATAACTGAAATGAAAACTATACTAGAAGGAATCAGTAGTAAAATAACTGAGGCAGAAGAACAAATAAGTGACCTGGAAGACAGAATGGTGGAATTTACAGCTGCGGAACAGAATAAAGAAAAAAGAATGAAAAGAAATGAAGACAGCCTAAGAGACCTCTGGGACAACATTAAACACAACAACATTTGCATTATAGGGGTCCCAGAAGGAGAAGAGAGAGAGAAAGGACCCGAGAAAATATTTGAAGAGATTATAGGCGAAAACTTCCCTAACATGGGAAAGGAAATAGCCACCCAAGTCCAGGAAGGGCGGCGAGTCCCCTACAGGATAAACCCAAGGAGAAACATGCTGAGACACATAGTAATCAAATTGGCAAAATTAAATACAAAGAAAAATTATTGAAAGCAGCAAGGGAAAAATGACAAATAACATACAAGGGAACTCCCATAAGGTTAACAGCTGATTTCTCAGCAGAAACTCTACAAGCTAGAAGGGAGTGGCATGATATCCTTAAAGTGATGAAAGGGAAGAACCTACAACCAAAATTACTCTACCCAGCAAGGATCTCATTCAGATTTGATGGAGAAATCAAAAGCTTTACAGACAAGCAAAAGCTAAGAGATTTCAGCACCACCGAACCAGCTCTACAACAAATGCTAAAGGAACTTCTCTAAGTGGGAAACACAAGAGAAGAAAAGAACCTACAAAAACAAACCCAAAACAATTAAAAAAATGGTCATAGGAGCATACATATCGATAATTACCTTAAACGTGAAAGGATTAAATGCTCCAACCAAAAGACACAGGCTTGCTGAATGGATACAAAAACAAGACCCATCCATAGGCTGTCTACAAGAGACCCACTTCAGACCTAGGGACACATACAGACTGAAAGTGAGGGGTTGGAAAAAGATATTCCATGCAAAGGGAAATCAAAAGAAAGCTGGAGTAGCAATACTCATATCAGATAAAATAGACTTTAAAATAAAGAATGTTCCAAGAGACAAGGAAGGACACCACATAATGATCAAGGGATCAATCCAAGAAGAAGATATAACAATTATAAATATGTACGCACCCAACATAGGAGCACCTCAGTACGTAAGGCAACTACTAACAGCTATAAAAGAGAAAATCGACAGTAACACATTAATGGTGGAGGAGTTTAACACCTCACTTACGCCAATGGACAGATCATCCAAAGTGAAAATAAATAAGGAAACAGAAGCTTTAACTGACACAATAGACCAGATAGATTTAATTGATATTTATAGGACATTCCTTCCAAAAACAGCAGATTACACTTCTCAAGTGCACACGGAACATTCTCCAGGATACATCACATCTTGGGTCACAAATCAAGCCTCAGTACATTTAAGAAAATTGAAATCATATCAAGCATCTTTCAGACCACAATGCTATGAGATTAGAAATGAATTACAGGAAAAAAAAAAGGTAAAACACACAAACGCATGGAGGCTAAACACTATGTTACTAAATAACCTAGAGATCACTGAAGAAATCAAAGAGGAAATCAAAAACTACCTAGAAATAAATGACAATGGAGACACGACGATCCAAAACCTATGGGAGGCAGCAAAAGCAGTTCTAAGAGGGAAGTTTATAGCTATACAAGCCTACCTCAAGAAACAAGAAAAATCTCAAGTAAACAATCTAACCTTACAACTAAAGGAACTAGAAAAAGAAGAACACGCAAAACCCAAAGTTAGCAGAAGGAAAGAAATCATAAAGATCAGAGCAGAAATAAATGAAACAGAAACAAAGAAAACAATAGCAAAGATCAATAAAACTAAAAGCTGGTTATTTGAGAAGATAAACAAAATTGATAAACCATTAGCCAGACTCATCAAGAAAAAGAGGGAGAGGACTCAAATCAATAAAATTAGAAATGAAAAAGAAGTTACAACAGACACCACAGAAATACAAAGCATCCTGAGAGACTACTACATGCAACTCTATGCCAATAAAATGGACAACGTGGAAGAAATGGACACATTCTTAGAAAGGTATAACCTTCCAAGACTGAACCAGGAAAAAAAAGAAAATATGAACAGACCAATCAAAATTAATGAAATTGAAACTGTGATTAAAAATCTTCCAAGAAACAAAAGTCCAGGACCAGATGGCTTCACAGGTAAATTCTATCAAACATTTACAGAAGAGCTAACACCCATCCTACTCAAACTCTTGCAAAAAATTGCAGAGGAAGGAACACTCCCAAACTCATTCTATGAGGCCACCATCAGCCTGATATCAAAACCAGACAAAGATACTACAAAAAAAGAAAATTACAGACCGATATCACTGATGAATATAGATGCAAAAATCCTCAACAAAATACTAGCAAACAGAATCCAACAAGGCATTAAAGGATCATACACCATGATCAAGTAGGATTTATCCCAAGGATGCAAGGATTCTTCAGTATATGCAAATCAATCAATATGATACACAATATTAACAAATTGAAGAATAAAAACCATATGATCATCTCAATAGATGCAGAAGAAGCTTTGGACAAAATTCAACACCGATTTATGATAAAACTCTGCAGAAAGTGGGCATAGAGGGAACCTACCTCAACATAATAAAGGCCATATACGACAAACCCACAGCAAACATCATTCTCAGTGGTGAAAAACTGAAAGCACTTCCTCTAAGATCAGGAACAAGATAAGGATGTCCAGTCTCACCACTATTATTCAACATAGTTTTGGAAATCCTAGCCATGGCAATCAGAGAAAAAAAAGAAATAAAAGGAATACAAATTGGAAAAGAAGAAGTAAAACTGTCACTGTTGGCAGATGACGTGATACTATGTATAGAGAATCCTAAAGGTGCCAACAGAAAACTTCTAGAGCTAATCAATGAATTTGGTAAAGTTGCAGGATACAAAATTAATGCACAGAAATCTCTTGCATTCCTATACACTAATGATGAAATATCTGAAAGAGAAATTCAGAAAACACTCCCCTTTACCATTGCAACAAAAAGAATAAAATACCTAGGAATAAACCTACCTAGGGAGACAAATGACCTGTGTGCAGAAAACTATAGACAGTGATGGAATAAATTAAAGATGATACCAACAGATGGAGAGATATACCATGTTCTTGGATTGGAAGAATCAATATTGTGAAAGTGACTATACTACCCAAAGCAATCTACAAATTCAATGCAATCCCTATCAAATTACCAATGGCATTTTTTACAGAAATAGAACAAAAAATCTTAAAATTTGTATGGAGACACAAAAGACCCCACATAGCCAAAGCAGTTTTGAGGGAAAAAAAAGGGAGTGGGAGGAATCAAACTCCCTGACTTCAGAGTATCCTACACAGCTACAGTAATCAAGACAATATGGTACTGGCACAGAAACAGAAACATAGATCAATGGAACAGGATAGAAAGCCCAGAGATAAACCCACGCACCTATGGTCAACTAATCTGTGACAAAGGAGGCAAGGATATACAATGGAGAAAAGACAGTCTGTTCATTAAGTGGTGCTGGGAAAAACTGGGAAAAAAATTTCAAAGAATGAAATTAGAACACTCCCTAACACCATACACAAAAATAAACTCAAAAATGGATTCGAGACCTAAATGTAAGACCGGACACTATAAAACTCTTAGACGAAAACATAGGAAGAACACTCTTTGACATAACTCACAGCAAGATCTTTTTTGATCCACCTCCTACAGTAATGGAAATAAAAAGAAAAATAAACAAATGGGTCCTAATGAAACTTCAAAGCTTTTTCACAGCAAAGGCAACTTTAACCAAGACATAAAGACAACCCTCAGAATGGGAGAAAATATTTCCAAACGAATCAACAGACGAAGAATTAATCTCCAAAATATGTAAATACCTCATGCAGCTCAATATTAAAGAAACAACCCAATCCAAAAATTAGGCAGAAGACCTAAATAGACATTTCTCCAAAGAAGACATACAGATGGCCAAGGAGCACATGAAAAGCTGCTCAACATTACTAATCATTAGAGAAATGCAAATCAAAACTACCATGAGGTATCACCTCACACCAGCTAGAATGGGCATCATCAGAAAATCTACAAACAGCAAATGCTGGAGAGGGTGTGGAGAAAAGGGAACCCTCTTGCACTGTTGGTGGGAATGTAAATTGATACAGCCACTATGGAGAATAGTATGTAGGTTCCTTAAAAAACTAAAATTAGAACTACCATATGGTCCAGCAATCCCACTACTGGGCATATACCCAGAGAAAACCATAACTCAAAAAAAGTCATGTACCACATGTTCATTGCAGCACTATTTACAATAGCCAGGACATGGAAACAACCTAAGTGTCCATAGACAGATGAATGGTTAAGGAAGATGTGGCACATATATACAATGGAATATTACTCCACCATAAAAAGAAATGAAATTGAGTTATTTGTAGTGAGGTGGATGTACCTAGAGTCTGTCATACAGAGTGAAGTAAGTCAGAAAGAGAAAAACAAATACTGTATGCTAACACATATATATGGAATCTAGAAGAAAAAAAATGGTTCTGAGGAACCTAGGGGCAGGACAGAAATAAAGATGCAGACGTAGAGAATGGACTTGAGGACACGCGGGGGGGAAGGGTAAGCTAAGACGAAGTGAGAGAGTGGCATGGACATATATATACTACCAAGTGTAAGATAGATAGCTAGTGGGAAGCAGCCGCAGAGCACAGGGAGATCAGCTTGGTGCTTTGTGACCACCTAGAGGGTTGGGATAGGGAGGGTGGGAGGGAGACACAAGAGGGAGGGGATATGGGGATATATGTATACATATAGCTGATTTAGTTTTTTATACAGCAGAAACTAACACAACAACATAAAACAATTATACTCCAGTAAAGATGTTAAAAAAAGAAAAAAAAAGATATTGAATATAGTTTCCTGTGCTATACAGTAGGTCCTTGCTGTTTATCTATTTTATATGTTGTAGTACTTATCTTTTAATCCCAAATTCCCAATTCATCCCTCCCCCTTCGTTCCCCTTTGGTAACCATAAGTTTGTTTTCTATGTCATGAGTCTGTTTCTGTTTTATAAATAAGTTCATTTGTATCATATTCTAGATTCCACATATAAGTGATATCATATTTGTCTTTCTCTTTCTGACTTACTTCACTTAGTATGATAATTCCTAGATCAATCTGTGTTGCTGCAAATGTCATTATTTCATTCTTTTATGGCTGAGTAATATCCCATTGTATATATGCGCCACATCTTCTTTATCCATTCCTCTGCTGATGCACCTTTAGGTTGCTCCCATGTCTTGGCTACTGTAAATAGTGCTGCTATGAACATTGGGTTGCCTGTATCTTTTCAAATTACAGTTTTCAACTTTTCTAGGTACATGCCCAGGAGTGGGATTGCCGGATCATATCATTTTTTTTTTTTTTGCGATACGTGGGCCTCTCACTGTTGTGGCTTCTCCCGTTGCGGAGTGCAGGCTCCGGTTGTGCAGGCTCAGTGGCCATGGCTCACGGGCCCATCCGCTCCGTGGCATGTGGGATCTTCCCAGACCGGTGCATGAACCCATGTCCCCTGTATCGGCAGGCGGACTCTCAACCACTGCGCCACCAGGGAAGCCCTTCACTGCTTTCTGAACATGCTCCTTTTGGTCCATATCTCTCTTAACATGCAGAATCCAGATCTCACTCAAAACTCAAATTGTGGCTTGACTGTTACAGAGTGCATTGGAAATGTTTCTTGCCATGATTGGAACTTTTTCTTCTTTTAATGTTTCTGAAAGATTGTATTTTTTTTCCAGCTTTATTGAGACATAACTGACAAATTAAAAATCGTGTATACACTGTGTGTACAAAATGACGATGAGAAGGCCAAGACCCAACTCACCTCACAGATGTCCTTCACATTCACTATGACTCGTCTTTCAGGTGTCACATTATTACCAGTGTAATCATGCATCTCCTTTTCCACCATCAGATCAAGTATATTATGAAAGTCTCTGTCCATTGTTTCTGCTGAAATTAAGATATGCTATATTTTTTAGCATCTCTTGATAAACCCTTCAGTAAATTTATCTAAGATGTTAATGGAGTGAATTCAGGACAACTTACTTTTCTAAAATTTGTTTTATTGGAGTACAGTTGATTTACAATGTGTTAATTTCTGCTGTACAGCAAAGTGACTCAGTTATACACATATAGACATTCTTTTTTTATTTCTTTTTATATTCTTTTCTTTTTATATTCTTTTCCATTTTGGTTTATCACAGCATGTTGAATATAGTTCCCTGTGCTGTACAGTAGGACCTTATTGTTTATCCATCCTGTGTAGAACAGTTTGCATCTGCTAACCCCAAATTCCCACTCCAACCCTCTCCTACCCCCCTCCTCCTTAGTAACCACAAGTCTGCAGAAGAACTTACTTTTTTTAGTGGACCCACCTTCACTTTAGTTTTTCATTTTATCCTTTACTCACAAACCTGTTCTGTAGGTTTCTTGAGGGTTGATGTCAAGCTCCCAAAATTACTAGTTGTAATTTCTGAGATTTTTTCCATTTTTTAGCCTTTTGAAAACTGGGGATATTTGCCCATCTCTAGTCTCCTGGACACATTTTTCCATACTCTGTAACTTCTCAACTATGACTGAAAGTAGCTCTGAGGTGGTAACCTAAGCCATTTAATCTGGCTGCAATATCATTTTTCTGGGTTTGAGGAATTGACTTTACTCAAAGAATTTAGGGGGTCTTTTACTATCACCTCTCTTATATTGATTTCCAGTTTTCTCTTAATCATGTTTTGCCATTTCTAGTTTAGAAAAATATTCCATTTTCTGGGAAGTTTAGTCACAAAATGATAGTTCTCTTTGCCATCTGTAAGCCTTATCCCGTCTTAGACAAAACATAAGAAAAATGGCATCGCTACGTGGTTAGGGGCTCAGGCTTGAGATCATCAAAACAGGGCTTTGTCTGAACGAACTGAGAATAGGACCCCCCAAAATGAGGCCTATGGGAAATAAAACTCTCATCTGTATGATTGATATTGGAGCTGATATTGGATAATTTGGCATATCTGGCAGCTAGGGAGCTGGCGTTGTACCCCAGGATTTGAGAGACCCTCCGTGTTAGTCACAGGCAGCTCTGGACCACTGCAGACCTTCTCCGAGGGGGCAAGGCCTTGACCTCTTCGTTACCTCGAGGCTCAGAGCATCTGAGGGAGTCGCTTGCAGAGGCAGCTCTCCCAAGAGAGAAGGAAGGGCTAGTTAGCATAGTTTCTCCTTCTAGGCTCACTAATCAGCTACTTGGTCCACCACAGTGGAGTGGTGAGAGAGATGGGGAAAAACCAGGATTAAAGGGTGTCCCTCCACATGCAGGACACACTAGGAAGGAGTAAGTGTCCTTCACTGGTTTGAAATCTCTGCTCCACGGTTTAACCGATATATGATATCGCAGAAGCGACTTACATCTTTGCCCCCGTTTTCTCCTCTTTAGAATGAAGGAGATGGCAACACAAATACAAACTTCATAGTTTGCACTACCTGATATATATCAGGTGTTTTGAACAACCTTATCTGATCCTCACGTTTCTGCTCACTGTGGTCTTTGACTTCCCTGAGTTATTCCTAACAGTTAGTGCTATGGTTTACACTTGCTTTTTTTTTTTTTTTTTTTTTCTTGCTTTCCCCTGTATTTGACTTCTGTCCTTTAAAAGCCTGAGCTTGTCAGAGAGCATCCTGTACAACCATGCTAGTTTCTCCTGATGTCCATCACTTCCACCGGCATCTCTTTTTGAGTCATTTGAATGTATAGTCAGAGTTCATGTGTCATGTTTTAGTTTGTATCTCTGCCTGTTGGCCTATACTTATTCTTCCTGGAACTTTTTGAAATCAACTGTTAAGTCACTCTGGAATGTATGTCCAGAAATGTCCAGCACTTCATTCCTTTCTTCTATGAGCTCCAAGGTGACATGGTCTCTTTTCCCTGTTTCTGTCACTCCCACGTTGCCACCAAATTATCCTTCGTTGGTCAGAGTTAAGTCCTAGGAGGCACATCATGGTTTCTCTTACTTTATGACATTTTGCTTGAAGGCCTAGAATTTAAATTAATAATTCTGGTTGGAAGTAATTTATACAGCCTTGGGCTGTTGAAATGTCAAATATTCATTCATTCTTTAGACTTTTATCATGCTTCTTTTCTTTATCCTGCCAGACACCTAAGTTCCTTTAAAAAATTCTATAAGTATCTCATAATTTATCTCCATATACTCATGTTATTTTTAATGGCCTATTTTTCAAATAAACACTTGAGATATAAGATCTGAATTTTCTGGCAAAATAGGCTAAGTATTCCCCAAACAGTATGATGATTGATAAAATTTTAAAAAGTTAAATACTTCTTTCACTTCATATTTGTGAAAATTTATATTTTTCCTAAAATGAATAACCTTAGAAGGAAACACTATTAGGAATAGAAAAGTGTTTATTGTTAAGAAAAATGGCCAAGATTTTTTTCAAGCAAAAGATTAAAATGCTCAAGGACATTGTAAATGAACTAATTTAACATTTGCAAATCTTTGTTTTCATTGCTTTAAATAGTCATTAAGATTATGGCAAGGACCACGTTATTTATTTGGGAAAAGTGTGAAATGGCATAATGGAAGGACTGTTGCTTTACTATGTGTTTAATAGTTAACACAGATTAAAAGAAATGCCGATGAAACAACCCTAGTCTGGTTGTTGCTAACCTTTTGGGGGATAATAGTCCATTGAAAAGATGATGGACTCTCTGCCCTGAAAAAGTGTGTATGTAATTACACATAAATTTTTTCATAAAATTCCAACTCCCTCAGAAACCACTTGAGGAGTTACTGCGTGCCAGATACTTAGCTTACATGTGTTGATTTTTCATTATTTGAGAAGTCGATCTATTAACCTGTGGGATTCAAACTGTGTACCAAAAAAGTAGCTGGTTAGTGTCATACTTTATATTTGCTAATCATTTAATATACACAGGACACAGCTCTTTGGGAGTACACATGGGGATAATTCAAACGTCTAAATCATTCAGATTTCTCAATTTTGCCATTGGTTTTATTGTTCCTTTTGCCAAACTACAAAACCTTCACAGGTAGCCAGAATATTGGATGATTTAAAGATCTCAGCTCTTCTGTCAGTTGGGTGCTCACTAAGTAATAAAGAGCTAATCAGAAGTTGAAATGAAACACAGGCTGAAATGGCCACCAGGGGATTTAGAAGACATTCTATCACACCAATCTGCAAACTTTCCTCCCTTTCTTCTTCCCCGCCTCTTTTCTACTCTATTTTATCTATTAAAAAGTCTCTGGGAAGCTTTTCACTTGCTAGTTGAGGGAGTCCATTCTGGGATTGTCTGATTACAGAAGTAACAGGGTGCTGTTTCGGTCCCTCGGCCATCTTTTGAGAGTGGGGAATGCTGTATCAGGGCACAGGGGTTAAATACGTCAGCTCCCACACGGTTGTGAGGATCTGTAGCTGCCCAAGTAGGATGAGGGAAAGCCATCGGAAGGTGCTGCTTCTGACGGGGACCAAAGAGCCTGCCCTGCTTCTTCAGTGAAGAGAGTACACCTGAGTCCCTAGAGCCTTGAGGTGGAGTGAGGGACAGCTCAGTGTTTGCACCAGTGGGTAAATTTCTACAGTAGAGGCATCCAGTGTGCTGAGAGCAGGTATTAGCAGTGGCTATGACACCCAGTTCGTCAGAAGTTCTGTCATTTCCTCTGGCATCAGCAGTGATTTCATAATTAGACCCTCCCTTCTCCAGACTGCTTGGGAGTTGTCCATTAAGCTCCTCGGAAGATAATACTTAACTTAGAGGCACCCCCAGTCTGGGACATTCTTTGGCATGTGATGATGGAAAAATATTCCTAGAGGTGGTGTCTTTTCAAAATTCAGTGGAATCATCAGTAAATTGAAACTTTGAAAAGCTATCAACTTAGTGTTGGTTGCAGTTTCTCTCTCCTGGTGGACAGAGGTGCCTTTCTTCCAGAGAAAGTCAGGAGATTGTCCTTATTTCTGTCAATGAAAGATGCATCATTTCCCTGGCACAAGTTATATCAGGAGGTCGTGGGATTACAAAATCTTCCACTTTACATACTTCTTGGTTTATGAACTAGCAGGTGAGTAAGGGTTAGGCAATTTTGCAAGGATATCAACTCCTTGGAAGAAATGGGATGGAGACTGTAAGCACTTCCCTTTTGAGGTTCACTGTGATAAGATCCTCTCTGTTGGGCTGGAGTATTCCTGCCAGAGGTTCTCACTAGCAGGAGAGGACAGAAAGGGCCTCTGAGGGGACACTTCAGGCAGTGAGGGGAGTCCGGCATAACACACTTACACTGTGTTCTGGGCTGGAAGCGGCCATCCAGTTCTCCATCTGCTGAGGGCATAATATCACAGCAAGGTGTTACAATTTCTCACCTGTCAGACTGGCCATCTTAGTGGCCAGTACATTTGGGCTCATAAAAATACCACAGACTCGCGACTTCTCTGGCCCCTTTCTCTCGGACCAGTGAACCTCGCCCGGGAGTGCTCCCTAATAAAGCTCACTTGAAGCTTTAAAAAAAAAAAAAATACCACAGACTACATGGCTTATAAACAACATAAATTTATTTCTCACAGTTCTGGAGGCTAGAAAGTCCAAGATCGTGGTGCTGGCAGATTTGGTGTATGGTAAAAGCCAGCTTCCTCATTGATGGCCAACTTCCTCCTGTAACTTCACATGGCAGAAGGGGCAAGGGAGTTTTCTCAGGCCTCTTTGATGAGAGCACTAATCCCACCCATGAAGGCTCTGCCCTCATGACCTAATCACCTCCCAAAGACCTCACCACATAGAGTATTAGGATTCTAATATGTGAATGTTAGGGTGGGGAGGATACAAACATTCAGACCATAGCACTGGAAAACATGAAAGAGCGTATGACAGCATATCCTGTTGGCAAGGCTGTGGGAAAACAGGTCCTGTCCCCCATTGCTGGTGGGAATGCAAACTGGCACAGCCATTTAGAAGGGAGTTTGGTGATATCTAGCAAAATCACATACTCATCTTTTGAGCCACAAATCTCACTTCTGTGAATCTCACCTGAGGAGACACCTTCAATACTATAAATCTACACTCTTTTAAGGAAACTCTGTGGCTGACACACGCTCTGGACCGGCAGCAGCAGTGTCACTGCAGCAGGGCACAAAGACACTGGATCTGAATAGAAGGAGACGTGGAAATAACAAAACTACACATAAATGCACCTTTTGATCCAGGAATCCCATTTCTGGGAATTAACCCTTGGGACTTACGTACCTCCTTCAATATGAAAAATGCATTGCAACATTGTTTATAATGACAAAATATTTGAAACAATCAAAAGGCTCAGACACAGGAGAATGGTTAAATAAACTGGATACACCCCCAAAATGGAGGTCTGTGCAACTCTGCAGCTATATCAAAAAGAAAAAGGGAGAACTGTATGAACAGATATGGAGTGATTTCTAGAAAATATTGCTAAGTGAAAGAATCAAAGTACAGAATAGTATAGTATGTTACTTTTGTGTAATAAAAATATGCTACATTTTGCATAAGAAAGATGCAGGGGGATAAAGGAGTAAGAATAAAGTAGAAGAAATGGGGGAAAGGATAATTGTTTGAGAAGACCTTTTGATATAAACCCAACATTTAAAACCATATTACTATTTCACATAGTCAAAAAAACAGGTTTGAGGGTGGCCCAAGATAGAATAGAAACACAAGCAAGTGATCTTATGTTATTTTAATGAATAACATAACCACACTGATGTGTAGGCAAGAAGTAGTTAGAAACTAATCCAAGTAACTTTTGAAAACTTACTGTAAAACAACCTACCGTAAAAGATACAAGAAGAAATAAAAAACCTGAATGGTACTTTGTCAAATAATGGAATTGCATCTGTAATTTAGACTTTCTGCAAAGAAATGTCCGGACTCAAGTGACATCATCAGGGAGTTTCTCTAATTATTTAAGGTAGAAATAATATCAATCTTACCAAACGCTTCCAGCAAATTGAAAAAGAATAAACACTTCCTAACTTTCCGATTAGGTCAGCATCACCTTGATAATAAAACCCGACAAGAATATTACAAGAAAAGAAAAACACAGGCCAATGCTAGGCTGTTTCAGAGAAGGCAAAAATCATTTAATATGCGAAATTCAATTGATGTCATTCACCATAATTGCAGAATTTAAAAGTAAAATAAAATGATTTTTGTAATAGGTGCAGAAAAGTCACTTGATGAAATCTAATACCCAGTAACAGTTTTTGGTTTTTTTGTTTAAAAGGAAAATTAGTCACAGTTTAAGAAAGGAAAAACCTCTTCTAGTACCCTAGGAACAGAGGAAACTCCCTTAATTTTATGAAGAGTACCTCCAAAAAACTTTATGGCAAATATATTCAATGGTAAAATATTTAAAGCTTTCATCCTACATTTGGGAACATTTATTAAATCTTGATATGCGCCTGATATTGTTCTAGGCACTAAGGATACAGCAGTGAACAGAACAGACAAAAATCCTTGCCCTCAAGTAGCTGGCATTCTAAAGGCCTTATTTTACTTTGTATGATTGATTTTTGTGTAATAAATCTAAAACTACCATTTATTAAATGACTCCTATGTGCTTCGCCTTTGTCCCAAACCCTTACATATTATTTATCTTTTTTAAAGTACACGCTGAGGGAGCCCTGCCATTTCTGATTTGTTGATGAGAAAAAGGAGCACACGGCACTTAAGTAATTAGCCCAAAGGCATACAACTCCTGTTGTACGTTCATGTTCGTCGTTCCTTCCCCATGCAATGTCCATAGCATCTATTGTTATAGACAATTCTTTGTCATATTTAATAAGAAAATTTGTTCTAGTTTATTTTTGGTTTTTTGATTTTTGTTAATTTTTAAATTCCCAGGCAGAATTTTTAATTTTTTATATAATTAAATCTGGGAGGTTTTATCCCTAAATAATTTTTAGTATTTTAAATGTATGAAGTATCCTCTCAGAGTTTTGTTGAACATTTATTTCTTTTTTCTAGTTTAAAAAAATGTAACTGCTAAAACTATCTGAACTCTATTTTAGTGTGGTGTGTGCAATGAAGAATTTGTTACCTGTTACTCAAACTGCCAGTATCATTTGTTAGTAAATTCTTTTTCTTCTCATTGATCATTGGTGAAAATACAGCATCTTTAGACTGAAATCCTTGAAAAAGTCACCCAATAAAGCCCAATCTAGCCACTTTGGGTAAAAAATATCTGGATTATCTTCTTACATCAAGAGAGTTCAGGCTATTTGCTTAAATTAGAAATGTTTTGCCTCTCTGTGTTACACACACACACACACACACACACACACACACACAATCTTAAATTCCAGAAGTGGAAATATTCATGTTGTATCTGAATGCATATTTAATTACTTAGTTTTATTCCTAATTGTGTCTTCTTTAGCCTGTTTAAATGATCAGTCAGAAATATTTACTTAGCACTAAGTATAATATATAGAAATATACACATAGTGGAATAAAACAAAACAACAAAAAAACTGGTCCTTTGAGGAATCTATAGTCTAACTGAGGAAAATAAGACATACACAAAAAGTTATCTTGTAACCAAGCAGTGTTTGAGAAGCCCTAGTTTGCGGACAGCAGTCACTACAAGCGTTAGAGGAAGGAGTCATGCCTGTGGTTGACCAGGGAGCTTCACAAAGGCGATGGGGGTTACCTGGGCTCGGATGAAGTGATAGGAGCTTGGTAACTGGAGAAGCGGGGGGTGGAAGTTATAGACTAGAAAGACAGAATGAGCCCACATACCCAGGCAGAAGTGTGCCAGCCATGTGGGTGTGGAGTGAAGGAAGTACAAAGTGTTCAAAAAAAAAAAATTCCATCAAATAAATTTTAAAGATCCAGTTGGCTTTATTAAGTGATTCATGAATCTGGCAGCATCCCATCTAGCGGGGAGCTCCAAGGAGTTGTACGAAATGGAAGGTTTTTACAGGCAGAAAGGGGGAAAGAGTGGATTTTCAGGTTTAGGTAATGCACTTTTGGGGGCCGAAGGGGACTATGTGGCAGATTACCTCACTGGTCCTGACTGACAAGTTAAGACAACATTCCTGGGGGAGGTTGTCACTGCCATTAGGTTAGGTATTAAGTCTTGGTTTGCTGACACAGGGCTTAGCACAAGAGACTCCATATGGGGCCTGTCATTTCTTTTCTAACAGTCCCCCCCTTTTGATCAGATTCTCAGCTTAACTGAGATGTGATCAAAAGTTAAGGCATTAGCATCACCCTCAGCTATGGCTCTGCAGTTCTCACAGCTTTGCTGGTCCTTGTGTGGTGTCCATGGGTCATGGTGTTTTTGGGTCACAGGGTCATGAGCCCTGTGATATTCACAGGACATGGCTTTAGGTTCATAATCTTTAATCATTCTCTTCATTCTTACTCTTATGTCCCAGCCTTAAGATCATTTGCCTGGTAGTTAACACCTGTGAACACACATTTAAAGCCAATGAGAGAGCACAGTGCACCAGGGAGATTGCTGTGACTGTTATAAGCAGGGTAATTCCCAATGTCTGGAGTGCCCTTCAGAGCCATGGTGCCCAAGACGCAAACCAGCCAAAATCAAAGGAGCCAAAGAAGGACCCTCTTGAAGGAGTCACCCTTTTAAGCCAAGTGGCTTGCTCAGTGATCTTATGTCGCTGAGTTTCAACTTCCACAGAAGTGTTAACCCAGGTGCAGCAGTGGTGCTGGCCACAGCACAGATGCCTCCTTGCTCAACTGAAAGATTATACAGAGCTATCCTATCATCAAGAACAACTTTAGCCAGAGAGTCCAAGAATTTTTCTCGGGAAGCTATTCCTTTAGCAACGAATTCTGCAATATTTTTGAGTTAAGGAGAGGGTCCTGACTATAGCCTCATTTGTATTTACTCCTAACCAGGGAAGTAGGGACCTGCCAAAGGGAATGAATCCTGAATCATGCAGACCTCCTCGTAAGTTCTTTCTAACTCAGTGATGCAGATCCAGGGAAGTTGATCAATGAGACATCCCAGTTTGTGAACAGTTGGGGCGAAGTTAGATGACCTAAGAGGCACTGCCTGATTATGTACTCGCCTTCTTAGGCAGCCACAGGCCCAAAAGGAAGAATAACCACCACAGACTAAGATAAATCCTGTCGGGCACAAACCACTCCCACTAAGGTGGCGTTGTTGATGGAGTCACTCGCAGGGATTGTTGCCTTTGCAAACCAAGGGCCCATTAGTTTTTCTCCTAGCCTGAAATTAAAAGTTGTTCTAACTTCCAGAGGTAACCCCCCCTTAGCAATGGCCTGGGAGATACAAGTGTTGTGTTATCTTTCCAGGCCAATACCAAAGTAGAGTACAGAAAGGGAAGAATAAGAGGATTCGTATTTAGTTAAGATACGAAGTCTTGATCTGGCGTCTTAAGAAGAAGCATTCTGGGGCTTCCCTGGTGGCGCAGTGGTTGGGAGTCCGCCTGCCGATGCAGGGGACACGGGTTCGTGCCCCGGTCCAGGAGGATCCCACATGCCGCGGAGCGGCTGGGCCCGTGAGCCATGGCCGCTGGGCCTGCGTGTCCGGAGCCTGTGCTCCGCAATGGGAGAGGCCACATCAGTGAGAGGCCCGCGTACCGCAAAAAAAAAAAAGAAGAATTATTCTGCCTCAATGTCAGCTCCTTCTCTTCCTTGTAAATTGAATTTGGAGATCTCCAGCTTCTGTACAGGACCAGATGTCAGGCCGAGCCTTCTTTCGCTGTGAGATGTGCAGTCCCTTAAATTTGGCCACCACCTGGATACTGAGGAGGACCTGGTCTCGTCCCTGCCAAAGAGATTCGAGAGCAGACTTTGTTCTTACTGATTCCGACTCAGAAGGGTGGGAGAAAATTGGAAACATTAGTTTGGAGAGTCAAAGCCATATATTTGAGGAAACTAGAATTCAAGATCCAGTCCAATTTACATGTATATAACACAACCTCAAAAACAACAGGATTAGAATCTAATATGGACAAAGGTGAAAACATAATTTTTCTCTCTGCAGTTAGCCCTGTTTCTTTTTTTCCAAGGATGATCACAGCAAAACTAATTTTGGGGGGCATTAAATTTGGTTTGTTTTGCCACGCAAGTGTGGCAAGAATAGCGATTGATCTTATCAGCTCTTCTTTTCTAGGACTTTTTATAAGGAATCTCAGATCAAACTCAAAAACTTCTTGAGGTCAGGAAGCCAAGGTAAAGTCCAAGTAGTCTCGCAGAGCTATCCAGTCCTATCTGAGTCTTTGCCTATTTCTCTCAAATAAGATATTCCAGCCAAAGCCTCAGTTATATAGCCAATGTTTCTAATCGTGTCCTGTTATAAAAAGACCAGATTTTTATTTAACTTAGGTAAATAGGTAACTATATTGCCATGAAAAGAATATTCCAGAGTTTCCAAATTTTGGAGGGATCGAGTAGGGAAAAAAGTAAATGTTTCACCTTTGTTCAGAAAGGTATATCTTACTAGATTGCTGATAGCTTTAAGAGAAAAGAGAAGAAGGTTTCCTTACATCTGGACAAACAAAACATTAAGCAACCAGCAATGTCACCCCTTCTCAGTTCACTCCGCTCCGTGTACCTGTTCTGCTTAAATCCAGTTTTTCCATTAGTTCTGGAAATTCTTACCCTGTTCAGTTTTATGATCTTAAAGTTATCAGAAACCCATACTTCTCAAACATTCTTTCCATGAAGTTGAAGCAGTTTTGTAGGAACACTTTTGCCAAAGCATCAGAATAAAACGATAACTCTCTGTCAGTGACGAAAGACTTAAAAATGCCCATTATCAAAGATTTGATGAGAGTTTATTGTAATGGAATTGACAAGGAAATTTGGTTATTTCTGTAACATACAACATTTAAGGATGATAACTGGATTATGTCTGACAACATTATACAAGGACATATCAGATTTCCAGGAATTTTACATAATTTGGGGGACACACTTAAAACATATACCTATACAGATAAAACATAGAGAAAGTTTAGTATTATTATTTCTTATTTGACAATGCTTCCCATGTAATTTAACATATCAACTAAGCCTAATTTATTTAACATCTCCCTATTAATAAGGACAGAGAACAAATCTCTTGAGATGCTCCAGAGGCCCTTTGGACTATTCCACAGTTAGCTTGAAGTCAAAAAGACTTCATTTAGAATTTGATTTCTGGGAAGTTTGTCAAAAATATCAAAAGGTTTTAAAATACCGGGTCGGGGCTTCCCTGGTGGCGCAGTGGATAAGAATCTGCCTGCCAATGCAGGGGGACACGGGTTTGATCACTGGCCCAAGACAATCGCACATGCCGCAGAGCTACTAAGGCTGTGTGCCACAACTAATGAGCCTGCGCTCTAGAGCCCACGAGCCACAACTACTGAGCCCGCATGCCACAGCTACTGAAGCCCGCACACCTAGAGCCCATGCTCCGCAACAAGAGAAGCCACTGCAATGTGAAGCCCGCGCACCGCAATGAAGCATAACCCCCCACTCGCTGCAACTAGAGAAAGCATGCGTGCAGCACTAAAGACCCAACACAGCCAAAAATAAATAAAATAAAAATTAAAAAATAAAATACTGGGTCAAATAGGTCACTGTGAAACAATACTTAGTTACTTATTTAACCAACGTGACAAAGACTTCACAGGCAGGTATAGAATGGTACATAGTTCTGAGGTTAACTTAATTCTTTCAGTAATTGGAAAGACTAGGTTTACTTAAGTAGTCAAAAGCCTGATAAAGACCACATGGAACATAGTGATTATTTTGACAAGACACAAGATCTTCATTTTTATTTCAGCACATTATTTAAAAGGTAAACAAAAACCTTTTGCAATCTGTCATTTTAAAGAACAGACCAATTAGTACAAAATAACTTTGTTCTTTTAACAGAGAGAAAAACCAAATTGTAATTTTACACCAGCTTACTTTGGATATTAAAACTCATTTACTTAAGTAAATTTATTCTAATCTGAGCCAGTTCTGACCACACATAAAATTCCTTTCCTTTATTTCTAGTAGTTTTAATTGCATAGATTAGCATTTTTAACCCTTAAAAACCTCAAATTTCTAGCGTAAACTAATTGCAGGCAATTATGAACTGTCTTTTACAGTAGCATTCTATGGATTGGCAGACATAAATATTTTCATAATTTCTAGAAATGTATGCTTTCTTACAGAAAATTTCTCTGAGTGGCATAAAACATGTTTATTAACAATCTAAAATATCTTTTTTGACACAATAACCTTTTTACTTTTTATTTATTTATTTTGGCTGTGCTGGGTCTTTGTTGCCGCACGCGGGTTTTTTTCTAGTTGCGGAGATCGGGGGCTATTCTTTGTTGCGGTGAGTGAGCTTCTCATTGGCGGTGGCTTCTCTTGTTGCAGAGCACGGGCTGTAGGCGCACCGGCTTCAGTAGTTGTGGCACGTGAGCTCTAGAGCGCAGGCCCAGTAGTTGTGGCACACGGGCTTAGTTGCTCCGCGGCATATGGGATCTTCCCGGACCAGGGCTTGAACCCGTGTCCCCTGCATTGGCAGGTGGATTCTTAACCACTGCACCATCAGGTAAGTCACCTTTAATTCCTCTGTAAAAGGAAGCAAAAAAGTGGGTAAACCTATGGTTAGTAATTCATGTTTCAATGTTTTACCTTATTTGGAAATGACCTGGATATTCAATGAATTTAACTTCACTTATCATTTAACTTAACCTAGAAAAACTTTAAGGTTTCAGGTTACCAAAAATATTGGGGGAAATTATTTTAAAATTTCACCTATAAATTTTGTACCTCACATCTATTTAATTTACTTGTCTTCAAAAATTAGTTTTAGATTCCTTACAAAAACATCATCATAACAAGTTATTTTTCTTATTGACAAATTTTGTAACATTAACTTATTTAACTAATAAACCCAGGTAGAATAAAAGTTGTATGTTTACTTTATATTCAGTGATGATAACTCGGACGTGTCTATTTTATTTTTATTTTTTAAATTTTTTAAAATTGAAGTATAGTTGATTTACATTGTTGTGTCAATCTCTGCTGTACAGCAAAGTGACTCAGTTATACACATATATACATTCTTTTTTTTATATTCTTTTCCATTATGGTTTATCACAGCATGTTGAATATAGTTCCCTGTGCTATACAATAGGACCTTGTTGTTTATCCATTCTATATATAATAATTTGTATCTTCTAATTACAAACTCCCAGTCCTTCCCTCCCCCAACCCCCTCCCCCTTGGCAACCACAAGTCTGTTCTCTATGTCTGTGAGTCTCTTACTGTTTCATAGATAAGTTTATTTGTGCCATATTTTAGATTCCACATATAAGTGATATCATATGATATTTGTCTTTATCTTTCTGACTTACTTCGCTTAGTATGATAATCTCTAGTTGCATCCATGTTGCTGCAAATAGCATTATTTCATTCTTTTTTATGGCTGAATAGTATTCCATTGTATATATGTACCACATCTTCTTTATCCACTCACCTGTCAATGGACATTTAGGTTGTTTCCATGTTTTGGTTATTGTGAATAGTGCTGCTGTGAACATAGGGGTGCATGTATCTTTTTGAATTATAGTTTAAGACATGCCTATTTTAATCAAACCAATAAACTTAAACTAGCTTTAATACCAAATATTTTCCCAGATCATGTGAACCTGAAAGCCATTTTAGGTTTTTTCTATTATAATTTTGAGAATTTTTACGAATACTAAATTTATATAAGTATTTGTTTAAGTCAATTAAGTAGAGCTGTTTCACAAATTAATTTTAGCTTAGTAACACTCTGGAGGCAGGAAACACCACACATCTACACATACATGTATAGACACACATAAACGTACAGACAGACGTAAGCAGAGAGAGACCTTATAGTTTTGCTTTAAGATTTTAGGCATGAGACAGGTTAATAATATAAAACTCACTAGTTATAAAAGAACTGTCAGAATAATTTAAGTTTACCTGCTCAGATGGCTAAAATTTTTTAGGTTAACATTTGTGGAGAAGACACTTAAGATTTGTTTTTGTCCTTGACAAGTAATCCTAAGGAAGGTGTGGAGCAGTCTGAATTTTTAAAAAGCCTCTTTCCCTTTTACCTCTAGTTTTCGGAATTCAGGATGGTCTAGATAAAAGTTTCCAGAGGACACCAGATGAAAAATTTATATCTCAAAGGCACAGGAAAGAATGTAAGTCCTCCAGTAAGTACTTTGAATTTTTCTGGAGTCACATTCCTGGTTTTGTAAAGATTTGTAAGATAAGGAGGTTGATCTTTCCATCCAACTACATTATCTTCCATTTGCTTAGGGGAGAGGGCTTATAAAAAAAAGTCTGCAGAGCTTCAGAGCCCCCCTTTGTGTCCACTCCCAAACACCAGGAAACGTCTGGCAGAGGGCTTGAAGGCAGGGCTAGAAATATCCGGTTATTGTAAGAGCAGTGAATTTGATAGGGAAAAAGGAAAGGCATGTAAAGCTTTTGATTGGGGTCCATTTCTTTCTGTGTCCTCAAGTACTGAAATTCTGTCTTCTCACTATCAAGGTAGTGACAATAATGTCAAAATTGACAGAAGATCGATATCTCTACACTTGGCAGGTTATTAAAGTGTTCCGAAATTGTCCTTCAATTCTAGTGTTCCAAGTTTGTCATCACATTTTCATGTTTTATAGTGTTTATGGTAACTTCTGGTTGTCTGACTTCAACATTTCTGAATCCATCTCAGGATGGTGATACTGTCTTCACATTTATTCCCAAGGATCTTCAATTTATGTCAACAAGTTTCAATAGTCATTAGAGGATACGTTTCCCCTTCTTTCTCCCTTTTGCTTGTGTTCCTCCTCAGTTTAGCTGCTCTATAAACACTTACTGTAAACAAATTATGTAATTTAAATCGATCCCTTGAGGAATCTATTTGAGAATTTGAGAATTTTGTTACCCTTATCCCCTGGTACCTTCTGGTTTCTGCTTTTTCTATTTAAGACAGTATTTAACTGTGATTTTCAAAAGTATCAAACTTGATTATCATTTGTTTGACTTTGGGAGTGAAAGCTACAGGGCAGAACCCATATCCATTTATCATCTCTCCCTCAGGTAGTGCACAGAGATTAGAATAATGAATAAATACTATAAAGTCCTTGACTGTGAAATATTTCTAGTCCAGGGAGGAGACATAAAACACACACACACCCAATTATAATGCAGCTTGATGAGTGTCATAATAAGGATAAGCATAAGAGTGCTTTGGTAATACGTAAGAGAATAAAAATAATAGCAAGCCCTGAATTATGAAGATCTTTGAATAGTCTTAGTAAATGTTTTTGTCTTGGCTATTTGTAAACACAGTGAGATAATTATCTTGTGAAATTTGCATAGTCTGCTATAAAATATCAAATCATAATTGCATGTGTCTTTTCCAAAGAAGAAGAGCTGTACTTCACAGAAAAGTATGAAATAAGCTTTAGTATATTACTTACAAATGAGACAGAAAAGTATACATGGCCATGCTGATTTTTAATTTTTTTTTCAATATAATGAAATGATATTCATGATTTATTATAAAAGAGCAAGGAGCAATGCTTCTTTGGTAGTCTGAAGACTGAACATTTTTGAAGGGCATATCGCCTGAGAGCAGGTTTTATCAGAATGCTTTTACGCTTTGAATATCTTCTCAAATGCTGAGAAACTTTTTGTCGCTAAGCAAGTCAAGCTTTAGTTTGTAAGTGCGGCTGCTTTAGAACATTGATGTACATTTCTCCTTTTGCTTCATAGATAAGGGTGTCCCCATTTTTTTTACAGGTAGTGAGATTGTTTTTGCATGCAAAGCATTTTCAAAAAGTGTTTGCAACAAATATACATTTGGTGCACCTGGCTGTGTTGTTGTAGGCTGTGTGTCTCTGTCTGTCTGGATCCATGTGGTCAGACAAGTGAATTGCAGGCGGTGACTCAGGACTCTTTACTATTTAGAAGCTTTAGCGCCTATAGCTAAATTGACGGACACTAGAAGCATCAGCTATAGCTATCAAGGAAAGAAAAAGTTGTGAACCGTTTATCTGAGGGCTGTTAGACCATAATTTTCAGTGACATGATGTTCAACTTAAACACACTAATGGCTGCACAATTTTTGGATGTGCACATATTCATGGTGTAAAATGTGACTAACTTTTTAAATATTGAATTTTAAAAATTTGTTAAGTTCTCTGAAGAGGTGTTGATAAGATAAAATAGGTGAAAAATCACTCTGCCTCTGGAGGTGTTCAGAGATGCTCAGCTGTCCAGAGGCAATGAGAGCTGAATATTTCCCAGCAAATAAGGCTGTGAGATGTGGTAATGTGACTTTTCTTCAGGAAATGATAGCACCCAACGAGATCATAAGCTCGTTGAAGCAGAGACTTGACCCTGTGTCACTGCTGACACTTAAGAGGAAGCTTCGAAGTCTACTGCTCCCACGACTCGTAGGAGTCCTGACTTAGTCTGTGGGATGATGGAGTTGTCAATTTCAGGACATGTGTAAGAAATTCCCAGGACCTGCAGATGCACAGCACTGGCCTGTGTCAACATAACTAGTTAAGTGTGGAAAAGAAACAAGGGCTTTGGGTTCTGGCTTCCCACTGTCAGGAATTAAGATGTTATTTCTCCTTTCCAGAAACTAGAGACTTTTTTTTCCTCTTGAGAGAAGCTGAAATTGAGCTAAAGTGAGAAACCAATCCAAGGATTTACTTTAAGAAGAGGCTTTCTGTTAAAGTTTCATATGAAAAATAAAGTACTTAAACACTCTAGGATGCTTCAGATTTCCCCAGTCACCTAATAATTGGACATCACCATCCTGCAAACTCTTACATAGCTTTAGTTTCCCAGAGTTTAAACTGTGACGGTATGAGTTGTTAAAAAGAAAATTAATCCTGGGGTTCAGGCAGTAAAAAAGAGGGAAGGGAAAGGAATAAAAAATATATGTGAGCTTTAGGTTTACTTTTCCTGTCAACACAGCGCTGCGAAAGTCAAGGACCCTTTAAAAGAAGAGAGAAGTGGAGGGGAAAGAGGAGTGGGGGAGGGGAGGGAGAGAGAGAAGTATATCCAAATTAAGTAGCCCATCAGTGTGAGAGATCCTTAAGAAGCTTTTATCAAAAACTATATTTTAGGAATAGCATCATACATAAATAAAGAAGAAGAATTTGATTATCAGTATCTGGTTAGGAATTCCCTGCTCTTCCAAACTAAAAAGGTATTGCTTTTGAGGACATGGAGGTAGGAAGCTTTGAAATCCTGCATCCTTTGTGATGTTAATCCATGTGTCAAGGACAAGGTTATTTTCATGTTTATAAATAACATACGACTAGTTATAACATTGACTTTGGGTATATTTTCCTGATTAGTATATCTTTCTATGCCAATTGTTCTGTCTGTTTTACAATTTTGTAAAGTAACCCTCCCATAAACTAGCTCAGATATATAAAAATTTTAGGAAAAATGAGTCAAATATTGTTACTGAACAATGTAGCTGTAATATACATGAGATCACATGCAACATGGCTTGACTGAGCCTTTACAATTAATTTTTTAAAAACCTTTCTACACACTAATCATAATGTAATTTTGATATTAAAATATTTAAATACAGTATTGCATCATATTTTAAATTTACTTTCTTTACATGATACATTTGATATGAAAATTGTCTTTCAGAGATTACATTTGGGCCATTGAAGCTTCCCTCCACCACCACCCCCCGCTTTGGAATCTAGCTGGTAAGGCCATTTATTTAACATAAATTTGTAAAGGCGGTTTAGAAAGGAAAATGTATATGAGAGAACTCACTTGTAAGAGTCCATTAAAAATGGTCAGATATATTAATATAAGTTCAAATTGTGTAATCACAGAGGAGCAGTTGTTGGAAAAGTAACAGTAAGTCATTTTTTTACAGAAACACTTTAGGCACAGGTCAGCATCAGTCAAGAACAGAACTGACATTACTTAGAACACCTAATGTTAGTAGGAAGCAGACTCTTAAAATAAGGACTTCGGTTTCTTGTAAAGAGGTTAACAATAGACTAGAGATAAAGTCGTTGAGGGAATAGATTCACACACACACACACAAAGCACGAAATAAGAATCCAAAGCCACCTTTTACTATTATGGCTGTTTAATGCAAATACATGTAAAAAATATAAATAGGAAGGTTGATATGACTCAACTAATGCGTGCCACTAATGGAAAATAGGACATAGAGTACAGCTCATAATAAAGTTGTTTTCACTTTTTAAGGAGCTAAGTGTTATGCTAAGTTCAAGTCATTTTATTATTGGATGCATACCTTTTTCAAGTTACTTGCTGAATGGGGTTCAAAGACCCCAATATACCTACTTGCAGGCTTCCTGTATGATCCTAAAGCTGTGAAGATGGGTCTGTAAATACCTTTCGTTCATGCATCCATTCATTCAGTATTTATAGACTCCTAAGTAATAGAAGGATGCAAAGTTGGATTAAATACATATTACTTAAGGAGCATGTGTTCTGTTAAGGGATAAAAGTCTCCTACCCAAATAACTTGATTAAGAGGTAAAAGGAGATGATATTAGAAAGGCACACATGCAGTGAAAATGAGAACATAGAGGTGCTTTCACCTTGAGGCATTGGAGTTGAGCTGTATCATCAGGATGCGTGGGATTTGATCATGGAGAAGCAGAAAGAAATTCCAGCAGAAGAAAACAGTAAGAGCAAAGAAAGTGAGAAATTAGAAGTGTTCCATCAAGTAGCTCCGTCTGTGTACAAAAAATACTGGGGAATGAGGGGAGAAGTAGTAACAGAAATTTGAATCCATTGCTGTCTTTTACTAAAAAGATAAATTAGTACTTAAACAGATATAAAAAAAAGTATGGGGTCTCTGAAATGCAGTGTGGATGTTACTAATCCAGTGATGAGAGGTGGTGTAAGGGAAAGCACACAGTCTTTGAAGTCTAACAGACCTGGGTTTGTAACTTAACACTGCTTGTCGATAGCATGCGAAGTGGGCATATCATTAAAAAACCCTCTGAGATTCAGCACTTTCATCTGTAAAGGCATACATATTCCAGTCCAGAGTCACTGTGAGCCTACTGATAATGATGTAATATGCCTGGAACATAATTGGTATTCAGAAAATGGTAGCTATCAATGTAATTTTGTATTCATTAGGATCCTTTTAATTGCAAGTAAAGAAACAGGCTCAAACTGATGTAAGCCAAAAGGACCTTCTGAGCTCATGTCACTGAAAAGTCCAAGTGTAGAGCTGATCTTCTGGCAGGGTCAGGGTCCATGTTGTTATGAACTGAATGTGTGTGTCCCCCAAAATTCATAGGTTGAAATCTTAACCGCCAATGTGATGGTATAAGAAGAAAGGGGCTTTGAGAGGTGATTAGGTCATGAGGGTGGAGCCCTCATCCATAACATTAGTGGCCTTATAAAAGAGGCCCCAGAGAGCGCTCTTGCCCCTGTGGCACATCTGTGAACCAGGAATAGGTCCTCATCAGACACCACATCTGCCAGGGTTTTAATCTTGGATTTCCCAGCCTCCAGAGCTGTGAGAAATTGTTTAAGCCACCCAGTCTATGGTATTTTGTGACAGCAGCCCACATGGATAAGACACATGTTATCATGGAACATGTACTCGCTCTGTTACATTCCCCTGTGTTGGCTCCATTCTCATTGAGGCTCTTTCCACGTGATGGCAAAAGTGGCCATTGGCAGCTCTAAGATTATAACCTAACAGCTTACCAACTCTAATAGAAAAGGATCCCCCTTTCCTAACAGTTAAAGTAAGATTCCTGTTGCTGCTGCTCATTGGCTTAGTTTTAGTCATAAGTCCATCCTGGAACCAGTCAGTGCAGCCAGGTTGCTGGGGTAAACTCAGTGGCCAGATCATGGGTCAGAGACGCTTGTGGAGGTGGAGGGAGGGTCAGCCCCTGAAATTACATGGAATAAGAATCGGGAAGGAAAGCAGATCAAAGAAGGTTTAGGCAGCAAAAGACATGTCCACTACAGATAGTGACTCAGCTGTTGATTGCAGTTTGGTCACTGGCTTGCCATTTCTACAATGGAATTTAAGCCTAGTGTAGCAGTTTGTATTGCCTTCAGATGGAACTAACAAAACCTGGCTTAATAATGAAATTTATTACTTAATATTAACGGCAAGTCTCCACATAGAGGAGACCTCAAGGTTCTTTGATCCATTGGCTTAAAGATGTCATTAAGGGCCCTGAGTTCTTTCATTTCTCTGCCATCTTGATGAGGTTTTCACCCTCAAGCAGCAAGATGGCTGCAGCAGTTTCAGTCTTACCTCCAGACCAGTGTCCAGAGGTAGAAGAGAGACCATCTCTTCCTGTGACTCTCTCAAGAGGAAGGACATAGTTCCTAGAATATGCACCCTCACCCACACCAGCAAGTTTCTCTCACATCTCATGGACCAGAATTGTGTTACACGTCCATTCCTAAGCCAATCCCTGACCAGGATTAGAATACTCATCAAAAATGGAATGACAGTTGGGAAAGCAACCCCAATGTTTACCACTTAACTTAGTTAAGTGAATATAACGAATACAATGGAAAAATGGTTCTCAGAGACTAAGCTTGGAATCTTGTTCTAGAAGTTGAAGCTCTTTGGAGTGTGAAAAATAAAAAATAGACTTTGCCCGCCCAAGTACCATAGTGCCATGCATTATAGAATGTGTAATTATGCCATTTAATGTGTTGATAAGACTGTCTGCCCAGCACCCCCTGAGCTACGTGCCACCCAGCAGACAATCTGTGCTGCTTATCTGAAGAATAATCTAACATTAAATAGTGATTATTCACACTAGAGAGAACGAAGATCCCTATATAACAGAGAATCTCTTAGCTAATTCTTTATTTAGCAAAATTAAAACATGTCCCAAATGTATAGCAGACATCTCAAAATGGCATTGTAGCAGCTAATGTGTACTTGGCGGGGTGGCGGGGGTGACGGGGTAAATGGAACCAGCGCCCCCATCCTCTTCGGAGAAGCAGACCTCATGTAAGAGCAAATTGCATGGGAAGCACACAGCTCCATTGATCCTGCCTGAAAATTGGGATTAGTGGACTTTCCATTAACTCTCCCGACGACAGCTTCTAATTTCCCCCGTGAATCTGCCTGCCTCCGATGGCTCACGTGCTATTTATCTTCATCTGCATTTGTACCACATTTCTGAATTCATGAATTACAATTACTTTATTTGAATGGAAAGGTATTCTAGAAAGAGTTAAATTTACAAAACTAACCCAGTACCTCCTTTTTTCCTCAAAGAAGTATACTTTTTACATTCAAAAAACTTTTCCATATCTTACCAGGGCTGGGGACAACCAAATAGAAGTTGATATATGCAGTTATTCAATTATTTTGGCTCCCTAATTTCTTCCTGTAGCATATTTTGATGTATAGGGTGAAATTCAACAATGTGAGTTCAGTTTGTTCCACACTTGCATGTCTTAAATTCTTGAGATGTAAATATCTTCACACAAGAGCATTGTAGATTTAATACATATGGAAATAATCTTCATCTCATTTTAATACACACTTATTCCCAACAAACTGCTAGGCACTGGCAATATAAAATAAGGACAGTTTCTGGTACTTCTTTACAATCCAGAGACAGAAAAGCACACAATTATAGACCAGTTTCATCTCTACTGTGATGGCAAGATGGTAGCGATGGCAGCAAGAAGCACAGGATGGGGATGGTAGTACAGAGAAAGGACACCAACACAGTCTTTGAATGTTGCCTTAGTCCATTCAGGCTGCTAAAACAAAAAACTGTATACTAGGTGGCTTATGAAGAACAGAAATTTATTTCTCACCATCCCGGAGGCTGGCAAGTCCAAGATCAGGATGCTGGCAACTTTAATGTCTGGTGAGAATTTGATTCCTAGTTCAAAGATGGTTGTCTCCTCCCTGAGTCTCAAATGGTGGAAGGGACAAGTGATCTCTCTGGGGCCACTCTTTTATGGGCACTAATCCCATTCATGAGGGCTGCACCCTCATGACCTATCACCTCCCAAAGGCCCCACCTCCTAAACCATAACATTGGGGGTTAGGATTTTAACATATGAACTTTGGGGGGACACAGACATTCAGTCTATAGCAAATGTCTATAGCACTGGCATTAGTTTCTTGTGGCTTCCATAACGAAGTAACACAAACTGGGTGGCTTAAAATAACAGAAACTTATTCTCTCAGAGTTCTGGAGGTTAGAAGTCTAAAAGCAAGGTGTTGCAGGGCCCTTCTAACACTGAAGGCTCTAGAAAGAAATCCTTCCTTGCTCTTTTCACCTCTGGTGGCATCCTTGGTGCTCCTCAGCTTGTACCTACATCACTATATCAGTCTCACTACATCATCATAGCCTCATTCCCTGCATGTGTGTTTGTCTCCAAATCTCCTTCTTCTTGTAAAGACTCCATTCGTCGGGTTTAGGGTCCACCCTAATCCCTGACCTCATCTTAACTTGATTACATCTGCAATACCCTATTTCCAAAAAACACAGTCGCAGGTACCTCGGATCAATGTATCTTTGGGGGAAATATAATTCAATCTACGGCAGTCCTGTAGAGAGGGTAGGAGTTAGCCGGGTGAAGAAGAGGAAGAATGTGTCCATGAGCAAAGGCATAGAGGTGGGAGGGAGTTGGGATCCATAATGGGCTGAACCAGGTCAGGCTTCTGGGCACCCAGTAACCTCCATGCATCACAGCCTCTAGGTAACTCCATGACTGTAACCATTTTCTCTTTCTCCTTAATGGAAAGCACACTTTATTTGTCCTTGACCCTTTCCCTTCGGGGAATTTGTAGGCTATTGGTTATTGGCTGGATAGGTAATTAACTGGTTAACCTGATTCTTTAGTGATAGGATCTTAAAACAGGTGCTAGTGAATTAATGTATATACCCCTGTGAGGGGATGCATGTATTTTAACAGTACTTTCTGATCTGTTTCAAAGAACTAAAACAGTGATTATAATTAAGTAACAAACAGAGGAGAAGAAATTTTGCTAAAGAATTGCCGTTGTGTTTTATAAATCATTTCCTCTGCCAATGACTTCTCCCACCCCAAAACCGCTTCTCAGAGAATCTTCCTCCATCACCCGGGCTGAGTGGGCAGCCAGCCCAATGGATGCCTGATCCAAGCTGAGCCAATTAGAGTCTATCCCATAAGAATTTGGATTTGGGACTCAGAGGCTCTGGTGATTCTATGGCAGGTGTAGAACAGGAAATTATGCAAAGGTGAGGCCTCTAGCCATTTTCTTTGGCCTGTCCATCTAAACACACAAAAAGTCAGT
Organism: Delphinus delphis; assembly: GCF_949987515.2. NCBI lineage: Eukaryota > Metazoa > Chordata > Mammalia > Artiodactyla > Delphinidae > Delphinus > Delphinus delphis. Next base: position 71,843,053 of record NC_082696.1, read on the forward strand.
CTGTAAGAGAGTAAAATGAAGTGGAAACCTTGAGAAGAACAAAGGTGAGAGCCCATGTAATGTTGGAAAGACCAAGATCTTTTCCAGAAGTGGTTCCATTCTTTTCTGAGACCACACTGTGCTTCTTGCCCTGGAGTCTTTAAACACACACACACACACACACACACACACGCACACGCACACACACACACACACGCGCACACACACACACACACACACACACACCTTTTTCTTAAGCTCACTGGAGTAAGTTTCTGTCCCTTTGAACCAAACAATCCTTAACCTCCTGTACTACCTATGTCTAGAATTGGCTCTGAAGAGACCCTCAAATCCTGATGTCTAGCCATCTTCCACTTACCTTCTTCCTCTTCTGGAATGTAGACCCCCCTCGGCCGCTGCCCCTCAAGCCTTCTCTTCCATGCCACATCCCCTCTCACCATCTTGTGGAAATATTAATTCACTTGGAAGAGCAGGATACCTGACTTAGAAGCAAGAACTTTGCCGATGGATAAAGGTCTCCATCGGAAGTCAAACGTGCTATTCGTATTACAAGTATCATGCGTATACTTTTATTTCTTCCCAGAAAAATAATCCTCCTTATTGCTAAAATGAGAAATGACTTTGAAGGCCTAAACCAGTGACTTTAGAGTGAATTATTGTCTTACTTTATACCTTCCTTAAATGAAGTTTGCAAGATTAATTGCAGCGTTGAACGTGACTGTGTTGAAGCATATTCACTTAGCTTTGGCCTTCTAGAAATATGACATGAGTCATGTCCTGCAAACTTAAACCTAGATGGAAACATGGTGAAGTGGTAAATACACACCATCTAAAAGATAAGTAATTTATAAAGAAACTTGTGCATGGATTTCAGGGCTTCTTACCTGAGACAAGAACATTTGGACGACGTAAAGGACAAATTGAAATCACTCTGACAGAGTTGGCTGTCTCAGAACCGCAGTAGGATGGTTAAAGTAAGTTACGGTTAAAATCTGTCTGACAAAAACTACATTTTATGCTGAGGAATCAGCATTATTAAACTGTCATCATGGGGAGAAGGGTTCAGATCCAAAATATCTCTTAATTTGTAGCATACCGTCCAGTTTCAGGTTCCGTTTTCTCTTCTTGAACATTCTTCTCTCAATTTGCAAGTCCAAAGTCCAATTTGATTCATTAGGAACTGGTTCCTTGAGGGAGTCCAGCCTGGGTTAGACTGTATCCAACTGAGTAGCTCTTTTACATGCTCTCGCTACCACCCCGATTCCTCAGTTCTGTCCTCAAACAGTTGGATCTGTTCCCAATCCCTGTGGAGTTGGAATAAGAAGCAGGAAGTCAAGACATATTGGCTGGCCTCATAGGGGATCTCTTTCCCTCCTGATCTATCAGCCACTGGAGGAATTAAGCCACGTAAACTTGGAGATCTATAGCTGCTTTAGGAAGCATCTGACTGGCTCCAAGATATGTGATGGGACTGGAACCTGAATTCTATGTCTATTCCACTGATACTCTTTACTTTGACTCAGTCTACCCCATCCCATCCCAAGATATAAACAAAAGCAGATGAGCCTCAAGAGAGTAAGCGACGGTAAACTTAATGTTCATTTCCTTCTTTATTCCCAAGAATTAGCACATAGTGGCGTTTGGTGGTGTTAATTAGATTGACGAATGATTTTTCTAGAGACTCTTATGACTGTGCTCACCTTCTGTTTCTTTGACCGTTCCCGAATATGGCGGCCTTTCAGATCCTCTCTCAGCATTCTGAACTTGACCAGCCCTGCACGTCTTCTAGCTCTACTCAGTCCCTAGCCCTCAACTGCTCCCAGCTTGGGGCCTCACTGAATCCCATCCAAGCTAAGGGAGATTCCCACAACTGATTTCTCAAGAGCTTTGGGATTATAAGCAGTTTAGTTCAGGGATAATTTATGACTCTGGTTTAAGATAAAATTAGATCAGCCTCAGGCTCAGGGATGGAGAATATGAACAGATGGTTATTCTATTCTATCCTGTTTCATGCTGTTCTTCCATTCTGAGCAGATTAATGTAGTAATCAAGAACAGAAACCAACCACATGATGGAAAAGCATACAAAAGAACTTAATCTTTCTAAGTTCTTCTATTGAAAAGCATACATTTTTAGAAAAATTATAATAGGAGTTAACATGTATTGAGGTCTTACTATACTGAGGCACTACACCAAAACCTTTACTACAGTATTCTCCCCTATAATTGGCACAACAGTAACGAGGTATTATTATCACTCCCCAGTTTTACATGCTTGGAAGCTGAGACTCAGAGATTAAGTAACTTACCCAAAGCCTGAGCAGCCACCTTGTACAGCTCCATGAGTGCATTGCCACTGAGGTCTAGGTAAGTGGCTCTGCATTGCACTCCCCCAGGAGGCGCCATTCATCTAGGCTCTCATCTGAATGTGTTCCAGGAGTAGAACAAGGCAGCTGCCCTGCCCACAGAAGAAAGGAGCAAAATCAGAGCTTGAATCCAAGTCAGGTTGATTTCAAAACCCAGGCTCATCACCACTAAGCTACACTGAGATAAACATCTGGGTTTTAGAAACATGATCTGTCTTTTTATCAAGCAATGAGAGGGCCAAATGGGGACGTATTCTATTACAGTTGCAGGTGTGAGCCATTTTTGTGTGCAACACAACACAAAGGATCCCAGGTCTTTTGGAGCAGAGCCATTTTAGGCTTATTGACACAATGGCGGAAACATGTATTTAACCACATCAGAGGCCAGCAGACATCAGTGGATGCATCCAAAAAATGGTTCATAAGTGATTTGGGCTTATATTGGCTTAGGATAGACTAGGGTGACACCTTTCCCCCTGTTGGGAAAACAATGACAATCATATTCTCTATCCATTAGGCATTTTTAAAAGCCAAAGTTTATAATGGAAATCCAGAAGGAATCCCAAGGCAAAACAAGAGAATGGTTTAGTAAGCTATGATGTATCTACTCAATGGAATTGTGTGTTATCACCATGTAAAATACATACATGTGAAAAAACACAGGAAGGGAATACATACACACAAAAATGATAATAGTTGTTGTAGTGGGGTAGTAGCATTACTGTATGTGATTTATTCTGTCGTTTCTACTTTCCATTGGTTCTGTCATATTTACAATTTTTAGAAAGAAAAGCAAAAATGATTTTAAACTGTGCTTTGCATATGAGAGAAATATAATTTAACTTTAAACATTTATTTAGCAGCCCAATTTTTCTCCAAAAACAAGAAAAAATCCAATCGGAGTTGTTCATTACACAGACTCATCCCACACTGCTGCAATTTTAAACAATCTAGGCGTGCATAATGGCCAGTTCTTCTAAAGATCACCGCCTTTATAAGCACATCCTAAACCACAGATTATCATAATTTATGAAATGTAGTAGAACAATGAGACTATCGTTGCCTTCCTAAGCATCCATAAGGTAAAATATTGGTAATTAGCTTGTACACAATTTGTAGTTGATTTTTGAAACTGGTGCTTCCTTCAGCATTTGCTTTTTATTCTGTTTTGTTTAACTCCCACTTTGCAAATATGGAATTGTAGAGTCAAAGCCCATCATGTTCTAAAACGAACTGAATTGCCAAGAAGTCCATCTCATAACGAAGGTGACCATTTAAAGACTCACATTGAAAGACAAAAGAAAATTCCTTCTCTTCTTCTGTGATGATTGGCTTTGGTACTGAACACTTGTGGTTTTCAATTAGGAATTTTTTTAAAAATCTGAGTCATAAAAGTAGTGAGCTCAAGTCAAAATGAATCAGTCCCTCAGCCCTGTCAGTAATATATCAAGCTCTCCTTTCTAGTCCTTTTTGGTGGCTTTTCATGCAAATAAGTGTTATCGGGAAATGGCAGAGCCTACTGAAGAAAAATGTTTGTCTTCTCTTGACCTCAAGGTCACAGGTAGAGGTAGGAGGGAGCAGAAAAAGAGAACTTTACAACAGAAGGTACAGCTGCAGATAGAATATCAATGTCATTTTAGAAGTTACAGATGTTGCAACCTTCATTTGGATGGCCCTAAACTTGACTGGACTGCAGGTGCACATGTAACTAGGGACATGATGTCAGTGGCCCAGGTTCAACACCAGGTTTTCTCGCTTTCCAACTCTGTGACATGGGGTGTGTTACTCGTATCCTCATCTCTATAGGAGTTGTTGCTCAAAAGAAATAAAAATGTAAAAGTATCTTGTAAAGCACTGACTGTCCTTTCTGTACCTGCACCCTCTTCTAGTACGTAATGGCTTGTCTCATCCTCTTTTCTTTTGTAAGTAGTTTTCTCAGATTGCCTGTCTTGCTCTGTCATTCTCACTGGCACTTGGCCTCCTGTTTTTGGGTCCCCTTATTTCTGGCCTCCAGTCAGACTCTCTCTGAGAGAGAGAGTCTGCCCATTAGCTGTGCACACAACCCTAATTTAGGTGTCCACCTTGACCTTGATACACTTCTCTTCCATGTTTATGCCTGGCCCTGTGGGACCCTTCTGCCCTCTTTCAACAATTCTCATCCCACTAAGGGATGTGTGGATGGTACCAGTCACCAGGATGGGAGATTCAAGATGAACAGGTTTATAAGGAAAGAAGGCTGAAAAATACCCAAGCCTGGTTAGACCATGCTGAGTTGGAGATCCTCTGGGACCCCCAAGTAGAGATATTTAGGAGGCTGTTGGAACTAGAGATACAGATTAAGAAATCATAATCCTGTTGAGGAGAGTATATCAAATGAGAAGAGTGTAAGGGAGATGCCAAAATAGGCACCAAAATATGTTCATTGGATTGACTCTGCAAGGTCATGAGTAACCTTAGCAAGAACAATTTCCAAGGAGAAGTAACAGTAGTTACAGTCAGATTTCAGGGGGATCAATAAATTGTGGGAGGAATGCGTCTTTATAGTCAGTTGCCTGCAGCTACCTGGTTTTATGTGCCAGCCAGTCATGGTGGCAGGAGTGGGAAAACTTCCTCATGCTCTTTACAGAAAATGGAAAAGTGATGGTGAGAGGAATTAGGCTATTTGGAAAAGCTCACCTCAAGATTTGAAGGAAATTTATAATACCTGCCTTATTTGTATTAAACTCTAAAGCATAGCAAACTTATTGCAGACACAGTGATTTTTCTTTCCTTATTTGCAAAACTCAAATAATTCGGATGAAGAAAAACTTTATGGAACCATTTACTGTGAATTTACCAGGAAATAGGAAGATACTAAAGTTTTCATTGTTTTTTTTTGAAAAGTGATGGTTGTATGTGTATATGTGTGAGTATGTGTACATATATATGTATATATATGTGTGTGTATATATACATATATTGATGGAGGTGAGCCATGGAGGTGTGGAGAGGATAAGTATAAATAGTTGCTATCCCTGTTGAGTCCAATTATATGGCATTTCTAAAGGAGCGAGCAGTGTGCTATATTCCCAAAGTAGATGAGAACAAGGGGCAGAATCTGACATATTTTCTAAAAATATCTCTGCCTGAATTAGAGAGTTGGTGGGTATAACTCTGTCTCTGGGTCACCCACTAGTGAAGAGGGGGCCCATCTGTCTTTCCACTAGGAACTGGTAGAAGAGGAAACTGTCAGCGTGGTGAGGGGCTGTCTCTGAAATAAACCCAGGCAGCCAGGAGTTCTCTTCTCCTGTATCTTGATGTGGTTTCACTTCATCATCTCTTTTGGAAATCATTAAAATAGTGATACTGATTTATAACCTTTAACAGTCCAGGAGACTCACCTCCCACAGTCAGGATTTCTTGCTAATTTAACAGAAAGAACTTAGCAGAAGCTGTGTTTCCTATTTTAAAAAAAAACAATTTTTGAGTCCCTCCCATCAAGCCTCTTAGATAACCTCATCCACCAGAGGGCAGAGAGCAGAAGCAAGAACTACAATCCTGCAACCTGTGGAACAAAAACCACATTCACAGAAAGATAGACAAGATGAAAAGGCAGAGGGCTACGTAACAGATGAAGGAACAAGATAAAACCTCAGAAAAACAACTCAATGAAGTGGAGATAGGCAACCTTGCAGAAAAAGAATTCAGAATAATGATAGTGAAGATGATCCAGGACCTCGGAAAAAGAATGGAGGCAAAGATGGAGAAGATGCAAGAAATGTTTAACAAAGACCTAGAAGAATTAAAGAACAAACAAACAGAGATGAACAATACAATAACTGAAACGAAAACTACACTAGAAGGAATCAATAGCAGAATAACTGAGGCAGAGGAATGGTTAAGTGACCTGGAAGACAGAATGGTGGAATTCACAGCTGCAGAACAGAATAAGAGAAAAAAATGAAAAGAAACGAAGACAGCCTAAGAGACCTCTGGGACAACATTAAACACAACAACATTCGCATTATAGGGATCCCAGAAGGAGAAGAGAGACAGAAAGGACCCGAGAAAATATTTGAAGAGATTTTGGTTGAAAACTTCCCTAACATGGGAAAGGAAACAGCCACCCAAGTCCAGGAAGCGCAGTGAGTCCCGTACAGGATAAACACAAGGAGAAACACACCAAGACAAATAGTAATCAAATTGGCAAAAATTAAAGACAAAGAAAAATTACTAAAAGCAGCAAGGAAGAAATGACAAATAACATACAAGGGAACTCCCATAAGGTTAACAGCTGATTTCTCAGCAGAAACTCTACAAGCCAGAAGGGAGTGGCATGATATACTTAAAGTGATGAAAGGGAAGAACCTACAACCAAGATTACTCTACCCAGCAAGGATCTCATTCAGATTCAATGGAGAAATCAGAAGTTTTACAGACAAGCAGAAGCTAAGAGAATTCAGCACCACCAAACCAGCTCTACAAAAAATGCTAAAGGAATTTCTCTAAGTACGAAACACAAGAGAAGAAAAGGATCTATGAAAATAAACTGAAAACAATTAAGAAAATGGTCATAGGAACATACATATCGATAATTACCTTAAACGTGAATGGATTAAATGCTCCAACCAAAAGACACATGCTTGCTGAATGGATACAAAAACAAGACCCATCCATATGCTGTCTACCTCTTGGATGCTTCACCTAGGGACACATACAGATTGAAAGTGAGGGGATGGAAAAGAATATTCCATGCAAAGGAAAATGAAAAGAAAGCTGGAGTAGCAATACTCATATCAAATAAAATAGACTTTAAAATAAAGAATGTTACAAGAGAGAAGGTAGGACACTACATAATGATCAAGGGATCAATCCAAGAAGAAGATATAACAATTATAAATATATATGCACCAAACATAGGAGCACCTCAATACATAAGACAACTACTAACAGCTATAAAAGAGGAAATCGACAATAACACAATAATAGTGAGGGAGTTTAACACCTCACTTACGCCAATGGACAGATCATCCAAAGTGAAAATAAATACGGAAACAGAAGCTTTAAATGACACAGTAGATCAGATAGATTAATTGATATTTATAGGACACTCCATCCAAAACCAGCAGATTACACTTTCTTCTCAAGTGTCCACTGAATATTCTCCAGGATACATCACATCTTGGGTCACAAATCAAGCCTCAGTAAGTTTAAGAAAATTGAAATCATATTAAGCATCTTTTCTGACCACAACACTATTAGATTCGAAATGAATTACAGGGGAAAAAAAGTAAAAAACACAAACACATGGAGGCTAAACAATACGTTACTAAATAGCCAAGAGATCACTGAAGAAATCAAAGAGGAAATCAAAAAATACCTAGAGACAAATGACAATGAAAACACGACGATCCTAAACCTATGGGAGGCAGCAAAAGCAGTTCTAAGAGGGAAGTTTATAGCTGTACAAGCCTACCTCAAGAAACAAGAAAAATCTCAAATAAACAATCTAACCATACATCTAAAGGAACTAGAGAAAGAAGAATGAACAAAACCCAAAGTTAGCAGAAGGAAAAAAATCATAAAGATCAGAGCAGAAATAAATGAAATAGAAACCAAGAAAACAGTAGCAAAGATCAATAAAACTAAAAGCTGGTTATTTGAGAAGATAAACAAAATTGATAAACCATTAGCCAGACTCATCAAGAAAAAGAGGGAGAGGACTCAAATCAATAAAATTAGAAATGAAAAAGGAGAAGTTACAACAGACACCCCAGAAATACAAAGCATCCTAAGAGACTACTACAAGCAACTCTAGGCCACTAAAATGGACAACCTGGAAGCAATGGACGAATTCTTAGAAAGGTATAACCTTCCAAGACTGAACCAGGACGAAACAGAAAATATGAACAGACCAATCACAAGTAATGAAATTGAAACTGTGATTAAAAATCTTTGAACAAACAAAAGTCCAGGACCAGATGGCTTCACAGGTGAATTCTATCAAACATTTAGAGAAGAGCTAACACCCATCCTTCTCAAACTCTTCCAAAAAATTGCAGAGGAAGGAGCACTCCAAAGTCATTCTACAAGGCCACCATCACCCTGATACCAAAACCAGACAAAGCTACTACAAAAAAAATTACAGACCAATATCACTGATGAACATGGATGCAAAATTCCTCAACAAAATACTAGCAAACAGAATCCAACAACACATTAAAAGGATTATACACCATGATCAAGTGGGATTTATCCCAGGGATGCAAGGATTCTTCAATATACGCAAATCAAATGATGTGATACACCATATTAACAAATTGAAGAATAAAAACCATATGATCATCTCAACAGATGCAGAAAAAGCTTTTGACAAAATTCAACACCAATTTTTGATAAAAACTCTGCAGAAAGTGGGCATAGAGGGAACCTACCTCAACATAATAAAGGCCATATACGACAAACCCACAGCAAACATCATTCTCAATGGTGAAAAACTCAAAGCATTTCCTCTGAGATCAGGAAAAAGATAAGGATGTCCACTCTTACTGCTATTATTCAACGTAGTTTTGGAAGTCCTAGCCTTGGCAATCAGAGAAGAAAAAGAAAAGGAATACAAATTGGAATAGAAGAAGTAAAACTGTCACTGTTGGCAGATGACGTGATACTATACATAGAGAATCCTAAAAATGCCACCAGAAAACTACTAGAGCTAATCAATGAATTTGGTAAAGTTGCAGGATACAAGGTTAATGCAGAGAAATCTCTTGCATTCCTATACACTAATGATGAAAAATCTGAAAGAGAAATTAAGGAAACACTCCCATTTACCATTGGAACAAAAAGAATAAAATACCTAGGAATAAACCTACCTAGGGAGACAGAAGAACTGTGTGCAGAAAACTATAAGACGGTGATGGAATAAATTAAAGATGATACCAACAGATGGAGAGATATACCATGTTCTTGTATTGGAAGAATCAATATTGTGAAAATGACTATGCTACCAAAGCAATCTACGGATTCAATGCAATCCCTATCAAATTACCAATGGCATTTTTTACGGGACTAGAACAAATCATCTTAAAATTTGTATGGAGACACAAAAGACCCCAAATATCCAAAGCAGTCTTGAGGGAAAAAAATGGAGCTGGAGGAATCAGACTCCCTGACTTCAGATTATACTACAAAGCTACAGTAATCAAGACAATATGGTACTGGCACAAAAAGAGAAACATAGATCAATGGAACAGGATAGAAAGCCCAGAGATAAACCCACGCACCTATGGTCAACTAATCTATGATAAAGGAGGCAAAGATATACAATGGAGAAAAGACAGTCTCTTCAATAAGTGGTGCTGGGAAAACTGGACAGCTACATGTAAAAGAATGAAATTAGAACACTCCCTAACACCACACACAAAAATAAACTCAAAATGAATTAGATACCTAAATGTAAGACCAGACACTATAAAACTCTTAGAGGAAAACATAGGAAGAACACTCTTTGACATAAATCACAACAAGATCTTTTTTGATCCACCTCCTAGAGTAATGGAAATAAAAATAAAAATAAACAATGGGACCTAATGGAACTTCAAAGCTTTTGCACAGCAAAGGTAACCATAAACAAGACAAAAAGACAACCCTCTGAATGGGAGAAAATATTAGCAAATGAATCAATGGACAAAGGATTTTCTCCAAAATATATAAATAGCTCATGCAGGTCAATATTAAAGAAACAAGCAACCCAATACAAAGATGGGCAGGAGACCTAAATAGACATTTCTCCAAAGAAGACATACAGATGGCCAAGAAGCACATGAAAAGCTTCTCAACATCACTAATTATTAGAGAAATGCAAATGAAAACTACAATGAGGTATCACCTCACACCAGTTAGAATGGGCATCATCAGAAAATCTACAAACAACAAATGCTGGAGAGGGTGTGGAGAAAAGGGAACCCTGTTGCTCTGTTGGTGGGAATGTAAATTGATACAGCCACTATTGCAACAGTATGGAGGTTCCTTTAAAAACTAAAAATAGAATTACCATATGATCCAGCAATCCCACTACTGGGCATATACCCAGAGAAAATCATAATTCAAAAAGACACATGCACCCCAATGTTCATTGCAGCACTATTTTCAATAGCCAGGTCATGGATCAACCTAAATGCCCATCAACAGACCAATGGATAAAGAAGATGTGGTACGTATATACGATGGAATATTACTCAGCCATAAAAAAGAATGAAATTGAGTCATTTGTTGAGACGTGGATGTATCTAGAGACTGTTATACAGAGTGAAGTAAGTCAGAAAGAGAAAAACAAATATCGTATATTAACACATGTATGTGGAACCTAGAAAAATGGTACAGATGAACCGATTTGTGGGTCAGAAGTTGAGACACAGATGTAGAGAACCAACGTATGGATACCAAGGGGGGAAAACCGCAGTGGGGTGGGGATGGTGGTGTGCTGAATTGGGCCATTGGGATTGACATGTATACACTGATGTGTATAAAATTGATGACTAATAAGAAGCTGCAGTATAAAAAAAAAAACAAGTTTTAAAAAAAATTTTATTTATATTGGAGTATAGTTGATTAACAATGTTATATTAGTTTCAAGTATACAGCAAAATGATTCAGTTGTATTAATACATATACATGTATGCTCTTTCAAATTCTTTTCCCATTTAGGTTATTACAGAATACTAAGCAGAGTTCCCTGTGCTATACAGTAGGTCCGGTTGGTTATCTATTTTAAGTATAGTAGTGTGCATCTTTTAATCCCAACCTCCTGGTTTATCTCTGCCCCACACTTCCCCCATGGTAACCATAAATTCGTTCTCTAAGTCTATGAATCTATTTCTGTTTTGTAAATATGTTCATTTGTATCATAAAAAAAAACAATTTTGAATGCAAATTAAGTGCTTTGTTCTTTTCAGGACTCTGGATATCACATATTGCAATGTTCTGTGTAAGGGTTCAGTGAGAATAATTATTAAAACCCTTCCTGTGAGGGAAGTATAGCAAAGAAGTTTCCAGTTTTTGCAGAGTGCTGCCCAATAAGGTTGATTACACAATTTATGCTTATTTACATGAGAGGAAAAGAAGTTTCTAGATAAGTTACATAGAAGGGAGGCATCGTTAACCTGCTTCATCGGGTCTGGAGTTGCTCCATCCAAACTCTCTTGTTTTTGTGTGGGTGCCCAGAGATGTTGAGAGGGACACTCCCCCCTTAGAGTATGGCCTCATAAAATCTAGGGACACAGACAGGAATCAAGACTGGTAGGTGACCTCTGTAGAGGTCCTTTGTGATGACATACACACTAAGGGAACAACAGACAAGGTCCCTGGGCACAGGTTATCCATGCTTGCAAGAATGATTGTCATGGTTGCAAAAATGAAGTGGTGCTAAGGATGATGACTCCCTCTCTCCCCTTCGTGAGTGTTTGAACAGTGCCCCTCCTGGTGTCCTTTGTGGCTTCCTGCCATCCTTGGGATGCAGGAGACTCAGCAATATTGCCCATGAGATATTACACCTAGTAGTTGCCCACCTAGAAGTCCTTTCTTCTCTAGGGTGGCCCAGGTCTCCTCTTCACTTTCTGCTCCACCCCAGCCTGAGGGAATACTTTCTACCCTGGAAGGAACCTTTAAAAACTTTTTGTCTGGAACTTCCCTGGTGGTGCAGTGGTTGAGAATCCACCTGCCAATGCGGGGGACACGGGTTCGAGCCCTGGTCCAGGAAGATCCCACATGCCGTGGAGCAACTAAGCCCGTGCGCCACAACTACTGAGCCTGTGCTCTAGAGCCAACAAGCCACAACTACTGAGCCTACAAGCCACAACTACTAAAGCCCACACACCTAGAGCCCGTGCTCCACCGCAATGAGAAGACTGCACACCGCAACGAAGAGCAGCTCCCACTCGCCGCAACTAGAAAAAGCCCGCACGCAGCAACGAAAACCCAATGCAGCCAAAAATAAATTAATTAATTAAATTAAAAACAAAAAATAAATTTTGCCTACAGATACAAATCCTTTTTTTTTTAAGCCTTCTGTGTAGAAAAAATAAAAATAATCCTTCTCATCAAACCCAGAGCTTTAGTCAGTCAAAGCTAGTTCCCCTTTTTGCAGAGGACAAAGACAGCTTAAACTTGAAACCCTTCAAAAACAGTCAAGAAAGGCAGGAAAAACAAACCAGCTAATTGCCATATGAAAGTGGCTTGTTTATATCCTGCCAAAGTCGCAAAAATCTCATGTTTATGTTTTGTCGGAGTTTTAGTCAATGGTAGACCCAGCCAACAGCTTATTTAGGAAAAAATGGGCACATTACTGAAAAACCTACCTAAACTGATTGGTTTTGTGCAGGCCACTGTGCAGGTTATGGATTCCTCACTTCCCTTTACAACTCGCAGGCATTGTGCTGGCTTTCTTGATTTTGTGGATTTGAGTTAAAGGTCTCTGTTTGACTCACCCCTGCTGTCTTTTCACATCAAGATGTTAAAATGCCAGATTTGGAGCTACTTAGCCTTGGTACACCTGTTTCATTCACTAAGGAGTTCAAAGGTTTGTGCAGGAAGGATCAAATCCTTTTTAGACTAGACCATGAAATATGAGTGCTGGATGGAAGAGACTTCATGCGGGGTATCCACCTGCTTTAATATTGATTCAATAGCAAAATTAATCTTTAATGTTTCAAAAGTCAACATTTGATTTTGATAGTAGGAGCAGCCTGGAGCCCAGCGAGCTCTCTCTCCCATGTGTGCTCTGTTTGCAACGGATGCACTTTCCTTTCATAGGTCAGTGCACGTGGTTCATTGGAGGCAGCCGTCAAGGAAGAAAGAACTCATTTCACTTTGATTGTTTCACAAATTTATCAAGACTGTGTTTGCATTGTTGAGTAGAATAAAAGGGTTACCATTTTTCAAAACTCAGGGAACTGGATTTCCATCCTCAACACTCTTGCTTTTGGGGGGTTTCTTTTGTCCTCTCTGCCTCTTCCATCGAAATTTTTCCCAGGTATATCTGTGCTTCACTCAAATATCAATTTACCAGTCAGGCGTTCCCTGACTACCTCCAGGGTTAAATGAGAAAATAATTTAGGAGGCTATTGAACTAGCCCAGACAAGATACACCAGTGTAACCCAACTAGGGTGGTAACACTAGAGGTGGAGAAGTGGAAAGAATCAGGGTACATAAATGTTTGTTGGAATGAATGGGTAACACTTTCCATCTGTTGAACATTTGCTATGTGTCGGACATGTTGCCAGGTGTTTTATACATACTGCCTTATTTACCTTATTTACCCTTAAAGTGACTTTAAGGAAGAGGTGTGATATCTCCATTGCATAAATGAGGAAGTTGACCCTTTTGGAGATACAGTAACATACCACAAGTCACACGTAATTGTTGGGGTTGCTATTTGGATTCAGGCCTGTTTGATGAGAGCAAGAGAGAGAGAGAGAGCAAAAGACATATCTGTGTATCTATACAGAGAGACACAGAAGTATAGGTCTACCTAAATCTGTGATGGTTAATTTTATGTGCCAACTTAAGAATGTGCTTTTGGATACGATTAACATTTAAATTGGTGAACTTTGAGAAGCAGATTGCCCTCCATCATGTAGGTGGGCCTCATCTAATCAGTTGAAGCCCTGAATAGAATAAAAAGATTGGCCTCCTGGAGCAAGAGGGAATGCTCCAGCCGATCACCTTCAGACTTCATCTGCACCATAGGCTGTCCTGAGTCTCAAGCCTGTTGGGCCATACTGTGGATTTGCACTTCCCAGCCTCCATAATCATGTGAGCTAATTCCTTGAAATAAACCTCTTTCCTAAGGTTGGCTAGGAGTTGATATTAGGGACTCTGGATGATTGGAACATGGATGTTCACTATGCTATCCTTTTTACCTTTGTATATGTGTGCAATTTCCCAAAGTAAAAAGATTTTTTTTGTTGTTGTTTTTATTTAGTCATCACTTTGCGTGATTGTGATTTTCCACTTATTCTTTTTTGTCTTTGCCAAATTTTTCATCATGGTAGTGATTTACTTTAAATAATGGGGAGAATACTTTTAGGCAAGGAATAAAAGAAAAAATTTAGTCTCTTTATCAGAGACTAAAAAATCTCTTTCCATATATATGTATGCATACACACACACACACACACACACACACACACACACACACACACACAGACACACACACACACACACACACAGACACACACACACACACACATATCTTATTCATTCTTTTTCTCCGGATAACCCTGACTAATGCAATATCTATCTACCTATCTATCTATCTATCTATCTACCTACCTATCACAAGAGAGGGAAATGTACAATTGAGAGAGCTAGGACAAAGGGATGATTGTGACATTGAAATTAGAGGTCACCAGCCATGGGAATAACTACTGTCATGATGTATGGAAGAAAACAACCATTTAAAATGTTTATCTTTTGTTCGATGGTTTTCTTTCCTGGACACAGATGATTTTCAGTTTCGAACATAGTCTCTATATGATAAACTAGTTAGATTACCTTATATATTGTATACGTATTTTTATACAAATTTGCCAGACACTCATTTGCGTACACACATGCGCGCGCACACACACACACACACACACACACACACACACACAGTCTTGGCCAAGAATACCCATCTGGTTCTATAGACTTGAGGGGCATTTCTGCCCTCTATTACTTCTAGGGTAACACAGAATGAGCATGGCAGCTCAACCTCATAAGGTAGACATTCCTTTATTGAAGAGAGAGCCATGGCAGAAGGAACATTTTCTTGTTTCGCAAGCAACATCCTTGTTCTAGTGGTAAGGACACTAAGATGCCTCCCTCTAAGAACTTGGGAGGTTACACTGTGATGGCCCAGCTGGTAAGGCAAAACAGAGCCTGGCAAACAACAAAAAATGCACTTCTAGCTCAAGTGGCTGCAGCTCTAGGATGATACAAAAGGGACTCAGTAAAAGGATAGTGAAAGACTGAAAATGTCATGGTGACATTATCTTTTGGAAACACCAGACTATCAGTTAAAGTGCTGCTTCCCAATGATACAGTTTGCAGGATTTGTGGCTGAAATGTGTGGGTTGTCTATTACAGTTCACAGAAGACGCTTTACTGAGAGTTTTGTGGGGAAAACTCCCCCCACCCCTGACTCAGCAGGAATTGTGTCTAGTTGTGCATTCTGTGTACATCCTAGCTCAGTTTATAGTGTTGGTAAATGGCAATAAATTGAGGATATGTGACAACTAATTGCCTTTAGTTATAGAAAGAAGTTTTAGAGTGAAAACACATGTGCCTGAAGCGTCATGTTTTCTGTGAAGAGTATCACTGATTTTTATAGGACTACAGAGCATGCTTGAAGTAGCAAAGATTTGAATTTCTTTTTCTGAGATTTATAAGAACTTCATCAATTGTGTAGATCCCCTAGCCACATACAGAATGTGGAAATACAGGTATATTTTTGCTAAATGATATAGTGCCTCCCAGCAAATTCAGCTTTAAAGCTAATACGATTTCCCTTGAATGTCCTTTAAAGGTTAGGGATGATTTCCCAAATGGGCAAAATCTTCTAACAATCTTAACTGCAAACATTTTTTTTTTTTTTTTTTTTGGTGGGGGGCTGTGTTGGGTCTTCGTTTCTGTGCGAGGGCTTTCTCTAGTTGCGGCAAGCGGGGGCCACTCTTCATCGCGGTGCGCAGGCCTCTCAACTGTCGTGGCCTCTCTTGTTGCGAAGCACAGGCTCCAGACGCGCAGGCTCAGTAGTTGTGGCTCACGGGCCTAGTTGCTCCGCGGCATGTGGGATCTTCCTAGACCAGGGCTTGAACCCGTGTCCCCTGCATTGGCAGGCAGACTCCCAACCACTGCGCCACCAGGGAAGCCCCTTATCTGCAAACTTTTAATGAAACAGTGGATAGCCCAGTGGCACAATGGAATTTGGAGTACACTAAATATTTTGATGTTAGGTTATTAGCTCCAATTCAAGAACTCAGTTTTTCCTTGTATTTTCCTAACTTTTACCCAATATCATCATTTCTTCCCTCAACTCGTCATCTCCAGTACCACAGATATTTTTCCTAATTATCATAACCACCCTTATTGTCCTTATTTTCATGTCATTATTTATTAATAAAGAGTTACTGGTAGACAAACACAGTGGAGGAATGTAGATAAGGAAACAGTGCCCTACCCTCCAGGGGCTTACACTCTATAGAGGAGCGTATAGTTGCTAATAATAATACTGTGGCACTTCACAGTATTACAAAATATGTTATTATAAATTATTTCTTTTAAGCTTTCAACAAATTCTTAAACAGGTAGGTTAGGTGTGTTTTTTTGAAGTATAGTTGATTTACAGATATTATATGTTATAGGTGTATACTCTAGTGATTCACAATTTTAAAGGTTATATTTCATTTATAGTTATTATAAAATATTGCCTATATTCCCTTGTACAATAGATCCTTGTAACTTATTTTATACATAATAGTTTGTACCTCTTAATCCCTTACCCCTATCTTGCCCCTCCCCACTTCCTTCTCCCACTGGTAAGCACTAGTTTGTTCTCCATATCTGTGAATCTGCGTCGTTTTTGTTATATTCACTAGTTTATTGTATTTTTTTAGATTCCACATATAAGTGATATCATACAGTATTTGTCTTTCCCTGTCTAACTTATTTCACTTAGCATAATGCCCTCCAAGTCCATCCTTGCTGTTGCAAATGGCAAGCTTTCATTCTTTTTTATGTGTATATATATATGTGTGTGTATATATATATATATATATATATATATATATATTTATGTGCGTGTGTGTGTGTATATATATATATATATATACACACATACTATATGTATACATACCACATCTTCTTTCTCCGTTCATCTGTTGATGGACGTTTAGGTTGCTTCCATATCTTGGCAATTATAAATAATGCTGCTATGAACATTGGGGTGTGTGTATGTTTTGTGGGTTTTTTATATATGCCCAGGAGTAGAATTGCTGGATCATATAGTAGTTCTATTTCTAGTTATGTGAGGAACCTCCATAGTGTCTTCCACAGAGGCTGCACCCATTTACATTCCCGCCAACAGTGCACGAGGGTTCCCCTTTCTCCACATCCTTAACATTTGTTGTTTGTGTTCTTTTTGATGATAGCCTTTCTGACAGTTGTGAGGTGATATCTCATTGTGGTTTTGATTTGCATTTGCCGGATGACTAGCGATGTTGAGCATCTCGGGCATCTGAATGTCCTCTGTGGAAAAGTGTCTATTCAGATCTTCTGCCCATTCTTAATCAGGTTGTTTGTTTCTCATTGTTGGTGGGTTAGGTATTTTTATGCCTCTTAAAACTCAGAGAAGTGAAGTGACCTGCCCAGTCCTTGCCCAGCCCCTTGATGGAGCATGCGCTGTGCTCTTTTCATGATGGTATGTTACACCTAGCTGTGACGGTCACTTGTGTCAACTTGAATCGTCCAAAGGATGTCCAGATATGTGGTTAAACATTATTTCTGAATTGGTGGACTGACTACAGCAGAAGATTCCCCAAAAGAGGTGGACATCCTCCAGTCTATTGAGGATCAGAATAGAGGGAAAGGGCAGATGAAGGTTGAAATCACTCTGCCCTGCTGACTGAGCTGGGACATTGATCTTCTGCTCTCACCACTCGTAGATTCTCAGGCCTTCAGACCCAGACTGCATCTACAACATTGGCTGTCCTGGTCTCCAGCTTAGAGGTAGCAGATCTCAGCCTCCAGAACTGTATGAGGCAGCACTTATTTTATACGTTGGTTCTCTTTTTCTTGAGGACTCTGATACACTAACAAAGCTTTTTCTTTAACACAGAACTCTATATTTCTCTTTTAGTATAGTCCATATCTAATAGAGCAATTATTCATACCACGTGTAGCTGGTACATGCTACTCCATCTAAAATCTAGAGGCTCTCAACCACA
This sequence comes from Delphinus delphis, assembly GCF_949987515.2. NCBI lineage: Eukaryota > Metazoa > Chordata > Mammalia > Artiodactyla > Delphinidae > Delphinus > Delphinus delphis. The sequence goes on from NC_082696.1 coordinate 71,861,381, forward strand.
TATCATGTCACTGTTGTATTCTAGTCAGTTGAATTGGACCCCACGGTAATACAATGAAACAGACCTAGTTTTTCTCTCATTATGTCAACCTTCTCTCTGTAGTGAAAAAAAAAAAAAAAAGATTTGAAGCCAATAGAAAGAGAATTTCATATAAACCTACCTAGGCATGTGGGATGATGCATGATAATATCTTTTCTCAATGTAATGAAGCAGAATAAGCATTGAGAACCATCATGGTTCTATCCTTACAGCTCTCAGATTTTAGAATGCACATTATATACAATTAATTCCCTACTTGCTCAATGTAGAGGAAAGTGAGGTTGTCTCAACAACATCCATACTACATTTTCACCCATTTTGTGGCTGAGTTTAGATGTAATTTATCTCTCCACCCACCCCTGTAAAGATGGACTCTGATGACCGTATCCAATCAGAGAAGGCATGCCCTCCGTCAGTGTGATTGATAAAGAATGGTCCAATTAAACCAGAGGTCAGGACTCTTATTTGATTGTCAAGAGAAAATTCTTACTTCTCCAGTTTTCCTGTCCCCTGACCCCACAACCCACAGTTAATATGAAGCATGAAAGACATTGTTGTTAAAAGCCATATGAAAACCATGGAAGAAACCACCAACACGGAGCAGGGCAGATCTGAGCAAACTGCAGAAAATGGGCCCAGAGTCATAGCTAGGCTCTGCCTGAAATCCACCCTACCTCTGGACTTTTCTGTTTCTACATCAATAAATTGCTCTAATTATTTAAGTTTCTATCTTTGGGTTTTGTTATTTGCAACCAATAGTATCCTCACTGAAACAATCCGTTGAGAATACGTTATTAGGAAGGAAGAATTCCAGAGCTGAATATTATTTATAAATTTCAGCTCATCTAGGACAAGATAAAATGTTCCTGTATATTCATTTTAAAAAACAACAACAAATAAAAAGGATACATAAATTTTTTGTTGTTGTTGTTGTTGTTTTGCGGTACGCGGGCCTGTCACTGTTGTGGCCTCTCCTGTTGCGGAGCACAGGCTCCAGACACGCAGGCTCAGCGGCCATGGCTCACGGGACCAGCCGCTCCACGGCACGTGGGATCTTCCCGGACCGGGGCACGAACCCGCGTCCCCTGCATCGGCAGGCGGACTCCCAACCACTGTGCCACCAGGGAAGCGCCATAAATGTTTTATGGACCTTCAAAAGTGAAAATTTCAAGAAGATTTTAATTAGGTTCTGCTTCCTTAAAAACCAAAAAGAAGATTATCTCTAAGATAACAAGATTTTACACAGCAGGAGACTTTATTGCTCTGTATTTGCACATCAATCCCACTGAAAAATGAACACTTAGGTCCATCTTGGTAGCCTAATCACTATACAAATTGGTGTACTTATGAAATGATTGATTTTCTGCCACCTCGGGGGATAGTATTCTGCAATAGCCATTCACAAGCGAATGCCCTTGCACACCATGTTTAGCTTTCTTATGAAGAGAGTCACTCATTAGGTTAAGTAAGAATTACTATTTTCCTGAAAACTATGATTATATAAAAATTCTGATCATGGATAGGCCCTTGATTAAAAATTCAAGAAAGGTACAAATCATACAAGCTCGTGCTTGTGTTCAAGGCCGCGCTACTGTTAATGTCGAAATGATTCTAATCAACTAGGGAACCGAAGTCCAATCCAAAACCGTCTTTTAGCTCATATTTGAACTGCAAACAATGGCTGTATTGGCGAATGTATTACAAATTGTGCTTTGATGTCATATGATAGATGGGTAGGAGGCGCTAGGCCATTGTCTATCCAAAATATCTCTTTGGCTGTGAATGACGCAACTATGAGTAAGACTTAATTCACATCACACCTCCTCCCCTCTTCCCAATCTGGAAGTGGACTTGCTCTGTGTACTGTTGCTGCCTCTGTATCTTGAAGCACAAAGACAGAAGAGCAGAGACATCCTCTGAAGGAAAGTTGTTTGGCTAGAACTCTTTATTCTTGATATTCTGTCTACCTGAAAAATGCATCTTCAGCTGCAAACCTACACAAGAACTTCTGTATGCAAGTAATTCCCATCAGACTGTATAAACCAGCTGAAAACAGATATTTCAACTGTGGTCTAAACTAATGTATTAAGTTTAGGGTACATGAATCATTTATATTCAAAGATAATATTCCCCAATACAGTTAAGTTTTATCTGTTTATAAGAAGTCAGGATTTCTGAGTTTGGTGAGATTTTTGTTGGTTCCCATTATTACATGGATTTGAAATTGGCTTTGGCTAAATCTTAAGCTCTTTGGAAATCAGATTGTTTATCTGTTAAATGAAATGTTTAGCATGGTGATCACTAAGATTACTTTCAGTTTTAAATAACAAAGGGAATAACAATAGCATAAACAACAAAGTCCCCATCCCAATGATTCTACTAAACACAGTGATAAAATGTATAAAGACTGGTCTTCAGTCTTGCTATAACCACATTCAGCAGCTCTGTGATTACTAATAGTCTGAAGTACATTGATCATCCAAGATTTTACATCTTATGGGTAGTTTAGGAATTAACTTAGAACCAGCAGAATCCTCCATCCCTCTTCAGAGACAGGGACAACAAAGGGATACCACTGCGCCTAATCACTCCTGGAACAGAAGGGAGTGTCCAGAACAATCCAGTAAGTAAATTAAACAGGCAGGTGACATTCCTAATAGGTCATTTTTGCTAAGGCTGTAGCGCTTTAGTGGGTGATGGCAGCCCTATCCAGGTAGTGGGGTTAAGGAAGAAAGCATTCCAAAAGGAGAAATTGAAACCCATTTGTTGGGTCTATTTATAGCCTCAGGCATTGCCACCAAATGAAACCATCCAGAGACTGTTTTTCTTTTCTTTTTTCTTTTTTTTTTTTTTTGACTGAGGAATTATTTAGATTTCAGAGGAATTAAGTAGAAGCTTGACTTTGAAACAATAACAAAATCAAAACCAATACCAATTTCTGAATGAACTGTTACATTTCCTCTGGCTATAAAGCTTCAGTGCTCCATTATGGGGGGTGGAGAAGGAGGGAAAAGGGGGGTTAATTGTTTTAACTGGATTTGATTTTCATACAGTATACTGATTTGTTATCCAATATTTGTGTTCCTCTAAGTTTGTGCATCTTAGTTATATAATGTTTGTTCCATGATCTTTCTAAATAGTACCTTAAGAAAAGTCATCTGCATCCTTACTGAAGGAACTTCAGGCACGGAATGCATTTTACATTTTTTAAAAATCATCTAATACAGCAAGCTTTCTAAAAGTGGAATGGTATTACTCATTCATTCAATGTGTATTTATTGAGGACCAACTCCGTACCAAGCCTAGTGCTAGCCACTGGAGACATATATATATCTCCAATATATATATAACAATACAGACCGGATCCCAATTCTCATGGAGTTTACAGACTAATAGAGAAGACAGACATTCAACAAGCAAATCCACCACAGTGTGACAGGTGTTATAACAGGTAGTTAACAGACTGCTGCAAGAACAAAGAAGGCCCCTCTATCCCAACCTGAAATCAGGGAGGCTTCCCTTAAAAAGTGACACCTGATGGAGACCTTCAAGATGGTGGAGGAATAAGACGTAGAGATCACTGTCCTCCCCACAGATACATCACAAATGCATCTACATATGGAACAACTCCTACAGAACACCTACTGAATGCTGGCAGAAGACCTCAGACTTCCCAAAAGGTAAGAAACTCCCCACGTACCTGGCCGTGTGGCTGAGAGAGTATTGGTGCTCCGGCCAGGTGTCAGGCCTGTGCCTCTGAGGTGGGACAACCGAGTTCAAGACATTGGTCCACCAGAGACCTCCTGGATCCACGTAATATCAAACGGCGAAAGCTCTCCCAGAGATCTCCATATCAACACTAAGACCCAGCTCCACTCAACGACCAGCAAGCTACAGTGCTGGACACCCTACTCCAAACAACTAGCAAGACAGGAACACAACCCCACCCATTATCAGAGAGGCTGCCTAAAATCATAATAAGGTCATAGACACCCCAAAACACACCACCAGACATGGTCCTGCCCACCAGAAAGACAAGTCCAGCCTCATCCACCATAACACAGGCACTACTCCCCTCCACCAGGAAGCCTACACAACCAACTGAACCAACCTTAGCCACTGGGGGCAGACACCAAAAACAGTGGGAACTACGAACCTGCAGCCTGCAGGTTAAATGTTTCTTGTATTTTCTCCATTCTATTTCCTAGATTTTGGATCATTTTGACTATCATTACTCTGAATTCTTTTTCAGGTACACTGCCTATTTCCTCTTCATTTGTTTGGTCTGGTGGGGTTTTACCTTGTTGCTTCATCTGCTGTGTGTTTCTCTGTCTTCTCAGACTTCAGACTATACTACAAAGCTACAGTAATCAAGACAGTATGGTACTGGCACAAAAACAGAAATATAGATCAATGGAACAGGATAGAAAACCCAGAGGTAAACCCACGCACATATGGTCACCTTATTTTTGATAAAAGAGGCAAGAATATACAGTGGAGAAAAGACAGCCTCTTCAATAAGTGGTGCTGGGAAAACTGGACAGCTACGTGTGAAAGAATGAAATTAGAACACTCCCTAACACCATACACAAAAATAAACTCAAAATGGATTAAAGACCTAAATGTAAGGCCAGACACTATTAAACTCTTAAAGGAAACATAGGCAGAACACTCTATTACATAAATCACAGCAAGATCCTTTTTGACCCACCCCCTAGAGAAATGGAAATAAAAATAAACAAATGGGAGCTAATGAAACTTCAAAGCTTTTGCACAGCAAAGGAAACCATAAACAAAAGGAAAAGACAGCCCTCAGAATGGGAGAAAATATTTGCAAACGAGGCAACTGACAAAGGATTAATCTCCAAAATTTACAAGCAGCTCATACAGCTCAATATCAAAAAAACAACCCAATCCAAAAATGGACAGGAGACCTAAATAGACATTTCTCCAAAGAAGATATACAGACTGCCAACAAACACATGAAAGAATGCTCAACATCACTGATCATTAGAGAAATGCAAGTCAAAACTACAATGAGATACCATCTCACACCCATCAGAATGGCCGTCATCAAAAAATCTACAAACAATAAATGCTGGAGAGGGTGTGGAGAAAAGGGAACCCTCTTGCATTGTTGGTGGGAATGTAAATTGATACAGCCACTATGGAGAACAGTGTGGAGGTTCCTTAAAAAAACTAAGGATAGAACTACCATGTGACCCAGCAATCCCACTACTGGGCATATACCTGTAGAAAACTATAATTCAAAAAGAGTCATGTGGCCACTGGGCCTGCACGTCCGGAGCCTGTGCTCCGCAACGAGAGAGGCCACGGCAGTGAGAGGCCCATGTACCGCAAAAAAAAAAAAAAAGAGTCACGTACCAAGTGTTCATTGCAGCTCTCTTTACAGTAGCCAGGACATGGAAGCAACCTAAGTGTCCATTGACAGATGAATGGATAAAGAAGATGTTGCACACATATACAGTGGAATATTACTCAGCCATAAAAAGAAAGAAAATTGAGTTATTTGTAGTGAGGTGGATGGACCTAGAGTCTGTCATACAGAGTGAAGTCAGTCAGTCAGAGAAAAACAAGTATCATATGGTAACACATATATATGGAATCTAAAAAAAAGGTTCTGAAGAACCTAGGGACAGGACGGGAATAAAGACGCAGACGTAGAGAATGGACTTGAGGACATGGGGAGGGGGAAGGGTAAGCTGGGATGAAGTGAGAGAGTGGCATGGACATATGTACACTACCAAATGTAAAATAGATAGCTAGTGGGAAGCAGCCGCATAGCACAGGGAGATCAGCTTGGTGCTTTGTGACCACCTAGAGGGGTGGGATAGGGAGGGTGGGAGGGAGACACAAGAGGGAGGAGATATGGGGATATATGAATATGTAGAGCTGATTCACTTTGTTATAAAGCAGAAACTAACACACCATTTTAAAGCAATTATACTCCAATAAAGATGTTAAAAAAAAAAGTGACACCTGAGGCAAGGAGTCTGATGATCTGGGTTTTGAGTTCAAGTGATTTGTTCAGAGTAGCAGACAACTCACCAATAAACCTAACAAGACAGTGAGCTCCTCCTATGTGCCAGGCACTGTTCTTTGTGCTTCCTGTTTCATCTAGCTCTCACAAAAAGTCTTCACGATAAATACTAGTATTCTTATTGTGAGGCTGAAGCTTTAAGATTAAGTGAATTTTCCAATGTTCTATGACTAATAAGTAGCAAAACCAGGGTTCCAATACTGGCCTGTTTGCCTTTAAAGCCCATGATATTTCTAATGTCTAGCCATATAAAAAAACTTTCAGCTAAAATATCGGGGAAGTGTTTCAAATAGACTCACTCTTTCAAATAGTATGATAGTTATCATTGGAAAATATTAGACTGATTGACCATTAAAGATGATAGGCTGGCCACACACACTTGTGTCCTCTGTCTCCAGAGACTACATGGTAATGTCAGTAAAGGGAAAAAAATCTATAGAAACCTACAGGTATAAAAAGAATGGTGGAGTCATCATCATTCATGAACCAAGATTTCTGGGGAACAAAAGGAGAACGAGTAATGGTTGCTGATGAAACAGGACAGAGGAGGCTGAAACCTTAATGAATGTAGACGAAAATGACTAGGAAGGAGCAGATTTGCCTCCTAGAACTTGGGAGAGGCTCAAGAGTGGAGTGGGAATGGAAGTGGAACAGTGGGAGTGAGGGCTCGGATGGAAAGAAGGGGATCAATTGAAAGTATGTACTTGGAACAATTGGACAAATCTTTCTAAAATGGAGATCATCTGTGCCTGGGAATTGAACTCCCAAGCAGAAGACTGAACGTCCTTTATTTGGAGGAGCTGAATGGCTCCAAAGACAAAACGTTCTAGCATCCGCTAATGAAAGGGGTGGCTGGCTCTCTTTCTGATCCACCTAAAGCAATGCCGGGCTGTCAACAAGCCAGATTGGGTTTTAGTGACTCACTTTTAAATATGAGGAATCAACAAAAATGCAGACATTTGAGAAGAGCCTCCCATGTGAACAATAGGGAAAACAAGGGGGAAAAGAAATAAAAAGACCTAGGAGAAAATAGAGTTCATGTAACAGAAAGAAGTTTAAAAAAAGACGAGAAATAAACCTCCAACGAGCATCCTTTGAGATACAAGAGAAGATATTGCATCCATAAAACAAAATCAGGATACATAAAAGAAGGAGCAATTGGAAACAAGAAAGAGTTCTTGGGAATTAAAAATGAGATTGACAAAATATTAAATTCAATAGACAGCTGGAGAGATAATGACAAGGAAATCTCCCACAATGCAGAGCAAAACGAAAAAGAGACAATAAGAAAGAAAAACTGAAAGATCAAAGATCAGGCTAGGAGGTCCAGAGAGGAAGGAATAATCAAAAAGGAAATAGATAAAACGTTCCCAGAGTCAAGGACAAAATGAATGTCCAGATTTAAATGGCCCATTGATTTTTCATCTCTTTGAATGGGCAAACGTCTATACCAAGGAACATAACTGTAAATTTCAGAAATTCTGGAATGAAGAGATGGTCCAACTACCTCTAGAGAGAAAGCACAGATTACTTTCAAAAAAGTGAAAGTCCAGAATGGCGGTGGGCTTCCCAACAGCATTACTAGATGCCCAAGTTTTTGAGAGAAAATTATTTTATATCTTCAAATTCTATATTCAGCCACTCATGTAGATTTTTTTTTTAATGGCAGTCATACAAAGACTCAAAACTTAACCTCCCACAAACTCTTTCTTTTTTTTTTTTTTTGGTGGTACGTGGGCCTCTCACTGTTGTGGCCTCTCCCGTTGCAGAGCACAGGCTCCAGACGCGCAGGCTCAGCGGCCATGGCTCACGGGCCCAGCCGCTCCTCGGCATGTGGGATCCTTCCGGACCGGGGCACGAACCCATGTCCCCTGCATCGGCAGGCGGACTCTCAACCACTGCGCCACCAGGGAAGCCCCCCACAAACTCTTTCTTAAGAAGTTATTTGGGGATGTGTCCGAAAACAAGGATATAAACTAAGAGAAGGATGGAATAGAGGGAAAAAGCAAATCCAAAAAGTTCCAAGAAGACAGGTGTGCAGCTGGTTAAGAGCATAACCAGTCCAATCTGAAGTAGGAGGAAAGGGGGCTCTGGCCCCCCAAAATAGGGGCTTAACACAATCTGATATGCCTCTGTTGAAAATCTGAACACAGGAAAATGAGCACATATGCAAAAGAGAAGAAAACAATAAAGAGTCAAAGAAAACAGCTGCATGATAAAGTAAATGTAATCAAAGTGTACTTCTTAGCCTTCCAGTAAATAATACATACATTACCAATTTAATTTTAAAGCTATGATATGGGGACTTCGCTGGTGGCGCAGTGGTTAAGAATCCGCCTGCCAATGCAGGGGACACGAGTTCAAGCCCTGGTCTGGAAGATCCCACATGCCGCGGAGCAACTAAGCCCGTGCGCCACAACTACTGAGCCTGCGCTCTAGAGCCCGTGAGCCACAACTACTGAAGCCCGCGCGCCTAGAGCCCATGCTCCGCAACAGTAAGATCGCAATGGCCGCAGTGAAAACCTGCACGCCGCAACGAAGAGTAACCCCCGCTCGCCGCAACTAGAAAAAGCCCGCGTGCCGCAACGAAGACCCAACGCAGCCGAAAAATTAATTTAAAAAAAAAGGTATGATACGATTAATTTGGGATGATAGTGTAGGAGAGGTATGCGTGTGTGTGTAAGAGAACACAGGCTCATCTGACATAATGAGGAAGTTAATAGGTGATTCAAATCGATAGATCAAAGAACAGCCAAATAGCCTATTCCTTGGAGATTTGGGAGGAACTACCAGAAGAAGCAAAAAAGTTACAAGTAGTTGTTCCTAGGAAGCTGGGCTGGGAAGTAAGGAGAACGTGGGACCAAAGGTTATTACTTTGCCATCATAAGGATTTTGAGGCTATTAGATTTTTTTTTTAACTATGTGCAGGTTACTAAGACAAATTGAAGAGTTTATAAAAGGAAAAATATATATATGTTGAATCACCAGTTAAGAAGTCAACATAGGTTTCTGTTTAAATCTATTTAAATGTCCGTGGTCCTAACACTCAGAATGAGAATCAATGACAAGTACACAACATCAATAAACAATTTCAATACCTTGTCTACCATTCCGTTTTTATGGGTTCACATATCTCTTTTGTTTACTTTCTCACTCAGATATTGATAAATAGGAATTCTGTGTTGAATAATTTTATTTATATATATGTCACATAGTGAAAAATAAAATACACCTAATTGTATGCAAATGTGTTGAGAACTATTTACCAAACTGGTGATTTCAGTTCACACTGCAAATTACATACATAAATGTTCTGAGGAGTGAGTCTAAAGAAAATTGCGAATTCTTTGCCCTGTTTATTCTGTGTTGATCTTCTGAGATTTGTTAGGCTATGTTTCATGTGACATTTTTTTCCTCAGACCTGTCTTTTGTTTAAGCAAAGGGGAAAAAAGCATAGAATAACTTTTCCTAGATAGGTATATTCCTATGACCTACCTTTGAGGGTCATATTGCATTCTGGTTTCGATGAAAATAGAATAAAGCACACGATAATTATTTGATATGAATTAAAATCATACTCATTGCCATCTGTATTTGTTCTACTAATATTGGTATTATTCAGCTTACCTCTGAAATATAAAGAATGCCTGGCACACACCCTCTGCCTGCTGGTTCTATTCGTTTCTTGAAGGGTATTTCCAATGATGATAAAAATGGTATTTCCCTCTTACTAGACATGTGGCCATTTTTGTCCATCTTCCTAGAGCTGCCTGCCCTGACATGGCACAGTTCAGTGGCCTCTGGGACCTAACTTGGTTTGAATCTTGGCCCAGGTACTTAGCAGGTATGTGACTTTGGACGAGTTGCTTACTCTCTCGAAGTATAATTTTCCTCCCTTCAAAATGAAGTTAATTATTGTTGTAGAAAGATTAGCTGTAGAAAGATTAAAGAGATAATTCAAATAAAGTCCTTAGTGAAGAGCCTAGAGCATAGTAAGTGCTCAATAAATTATTATCATTGTTACAAATTTTCTAAAGCATGACATGGTTGAAAAATTAGTGGACTAGAGATTGGAAATACTAGGTTATTTCCAAATTCCCTTCCAGCTGTGGCATTCCATTGGGTATGATTAGGTCCTTAATATCCATCATTTGCAAGACTATTGGTGTATTTTAGTAATACAGAATATAAGCTAGTTACTAAGGAGTTATCATGACTATTTATGTATGAAGAAACACAGTAGATTAAGGAGAAAGACATGACTAGGAAGATGACTGTAAGAGGCAAGACGATTGCATATTCTTGAGGGAATAAGCAATGTGATACAGGACTTAAAGCAAAGAAGGAAAACAAGTCATTGAATCTTTACTATTGACCCCATATTCACTAAGAAAAATCCAAGCATTTCACAAAGATGCATCCTTTGTAATTTTAGAAACTTAGATTAAAATATTGCAAGTTTCATTCGGTTCAACAATATTGATTATGTTCAACCATTTAATTCCCAGATAAGTATGATGCTGTCATTAATTTTCTGCTGTAGTTTGGTTAGGATCTGAAGACTTCCTTTATTAGCTTCTTTATTAGTACATTTAAATACTCCCCTGGTTTCATTAAGCTTCAGCTGGCTTTATTCTCCATTCAGCAGCATTTGTGTTCAACAGACTTGCCAAGCTTCCTTACAAATCTTCCTACAGCAGATGTTGAAATGCATTTGGTGTAAGTGACTCAGGTGTGGGGTAATGGGCCATGCTTCTTGAGTCTGGGAAAGCTATGACTTTTATAGCTACCACACCTCTATGGCCCCATGTATACCTCTTTGCCTCAGCTGCTAAGGGACTAGAAAAAAGTCCCAGGTGGACTAGTCAGATGTTCTCCTCTGGTGCCCACCACTGCACATCAGGTACTACATTTTGGAGGTAATATTGGTAGCAAAATATTATGAGTTACGGAGACTCTTTCGGACTTACTCAACCCTTTTCTTCTACTGGCACTGCACATCTCCCAAAGACTGCCCCAGAAGTGTCTTGGCACTAACCTTGTCTGATACCATCAAACCGACCTTAATATATGCAATTGAAGTAAATAATTCCAGTCTCTCTATCTTACAAAGGGCAAATGAGAGGGAGATCTAACTCCCTAGAACAGCGCTATCAAACAGAACTTTCTGATTTGATATAAATATATGTAGATGATGGAACTGAGGAATTAAATTTTTAAAAATTTATTTTATTGAAATATCGTTGATTTACAATGTTGTGTTAGTTTCTGGTGTACAGCAAAGTGATTCAGATATATACATATATATATTCTTTTTCATATTCTTTTCCATTATGGTTTGTTCCAGAATACTGAATATCGTTCCCTGTGCTATGCAGTAGGACCTTGTTGTTTATCCCTCCTATATATAATAGTTTGCATCTGCTAGTCCCAAGATCCCAATCCAACCCTCCCCCACCCCTCCCCTTGGCAACCACAAGTCTGTTCTCTATATCTTTGAGTCTGTTTCTGTTTCATAAATAAGTTCATTTGTGTCATATCTTAGATTCCACATATAAGTGATATCATATGGTATTTGTCTTTCTCTGTCTGACTTATTTCACTTAGGATGATAATCTCTAGGTCCATCCATGTTGCTGCAAATGGCATTATTTCATTCTTTTTTATGGCTGAGTAGTATTCCGTTGTATATATCTTCTTTATTCATTCATCTGTTGATGGAAGTTTAGTTGTTTTCATGTCTTGGCTATTGTAAATAGTGCTGCAATGAACACTGGGGTGCACATATCCTTTTGAATTAAAGTTTTCTCTGGATATATGCCCAGGAGTGGGATTGCAGGATCCTATGGTAACTCTGAGCAAGAAGGAATGAGCCTCCAGTTTTCTATTTTTTGGTTGGTTTACTTAATGGGTTTGAGGAAATCCAACAGGTACTGATGGTGAAGGCCTGGGGAAACCTACAGGTGACTATATACCTTAGATCTGCACCTATATTCATCTACTTGCATGTGTTTAGAAGTCACCTCTATTTTCTTCTGAGTACGATATTTATTATAATAACATAGTTTAACAATCCTGAGATTTCTTTAATTTTACTTAAAATTTGGGAAAAAAGCTCTATTTTAGAGCTTGAGAAAAATATTTTCTTATCATATTCCTTCTCCCTTTAAAATATATTTAGGGCTTCCCTGGTGGCGCAGTGGTTGAGAGTCTGCCTGCGGATGCAGGGGAAACGGGTTCGTGCCCCAGTCTGGGAAGATCCCACATGCCGCGGAGCGGCTGGGCCCGTGAGCCATGGCCGCTGAGCCTGCACGTCCGGAGCCTGTGCTCTGCAACGGGGGAGGCCACAACAATGAGAGGCCCCCGTACCGCAAAAAAAAAAAAATTTAAACTACTATGTATTATTTCATCCATTTCATCATCAGTACCATAATTTTCACATTATGAATCATAAATCATTTCATAGAGTATGAGAAGAGGGCTTCCTTTTTTGGTCTCTTGCTTATTGTTGTACCCCCAGAGCCTAAAACAATATCTGGCCAATGGTAGGCATCCCATAAATATTTGTTGAATAAATGAGCAAATGAAAGACAGCATCTTCTTTTGAAGCAGTGCTCGTTTCTGGTATCTTGTTGTTACTTTGATGTTTCTGTTTGGGCAGAGTATGAGAAAACTAGACAAACATGTGCTCAACTAGATAACTAAAAACTGATTCCTTTTCCGTGACCCAGTTCAGCCCATGCTATTTCTCAGGCATCCGGTCTGGTTGTAGTTGGCTCATTGTATGCAGAGGGATTTTATCTCAACTGGCATCTTTTCTTTTTGTTTTATGACTAGGAGCCAAGTCATGTTAAAGACTGGAAGAAATTAGCAACTGTTTAACATCTGCAGGCAAAAGAGTTCATAACTGGGAGAAATTAAAAAGTTAGTCCTGGGGTCACTTTGTGTACTTTCCCTTCCCTGTTCATTACTGGGGGTTCTCTGGCTGATTAACAAGGGGAATTTATCAAGGTGGACCTGACACATTACATAATTTCCACTGTCTATAACTCAGCAACGGTGGGAGGGGGGAGATGATTGATCACTTTTCCGTTTAGCTTAGGAGAATGTTCCATCTGTCACTTGTAATACTTTCAGTGGCTTCCCTCTGGAAGCTTATTCCGCAGATGGGCAATAAGATTTATGACAGACTTGAGGAGAGTGTTGCCAGCAAGAAATACCCAAACTAGGCTTCCCTGGTGGTGCAGTGGTTAAGAATCCGCCTGCCAATGCAGGGGACACGGGTTCAAGCCCTGGTCTGGGAAGACCCCACATGCCATGGAGCAACTAAGCCTGTGCTCCACAACTACTGAAGCCCGCGTGCCCGGAGCTCCTCCGCAACAAGAGAAGCTACCGCAATGAGAAGCCCACGTACCACCCCTGCTCACCACAACTAGAGAAAGCCCGTGCGCAGCAACCAACACCCAGCGCAGCCAAAAATAAATAAATTAATTTAAAAAAAAAGAAATACCCAAACTATATCCTCTGGTGACTAAATAGAAGCTCATGCCTGCAAGGAATAAACTCCTGGAGTCCCTGGGCCTCCTGAAGAGTTCCATGAACCACGTGGCAGGGTTGAGCAAAGAAACAGTGGGAAAATACTTCCATTCTACTGCGGTTAAGTTTGAACCGATAGATTCTTTCACTTACATAGTGAATAAGAGCTGTTTCTATTGCACAGCAGGCCTCAACATGGTAAGTGGACAAGAGAGAAAAGGTCATCTTAAAAAGGTCATCTTTCCTAGGCACCGTAATTCTGTAATTCTAAGAATTATACCTCAGTTATTGTTTCTTTAGCCACACAAAGACAAAACCTTTAAGATGTGACAAATCTGGATGCTTTGCGGAGATTTAGAGTTTCTGAATTACCACAGAAAGCACCAGCTGAGATTTTGCTTGCTCTAAAAATAGGTGTGGGTAGCACTCAATATGGTGAGAAGCAAAGTTACAATTTGTCTGCCTTTTCCGGTTCCTCATGTCTGATGTTTGGTTGACAAGTTCATTCCAGCCAACCGTGGGCCCAGGCTTATTACAATGGATCCAGTCCTTAAAGCATTTTTTCCCCTGAAGCATGAACTAAGAATCTTCATTTTTAAATTGTACTATATTTTTGGCTTTAAAAATGACAACTGCAGAATTAGACACATTTGGTACATGTAGAGTTCCTAAGTGTAGTGTTTAGTACATTTTACACATGTACTGCATTTTACGTACCCCAGAAAGTTCCCCCATGCCCCCTGTCGGCATTACCCCTGCAAAGATAACCACTCTTCTGACTTGCTTCATGTAGATGAATCTTGCTTGTTCCTGAATCTGCATTTTTCTAAAAACCCAAGAGATTCTTATGTACTCTGAAGTTTGAGAAACATTGCTGGAGGTTTTGAACAGAAAGCAAAATAGAAATCTCTGACGCAGGTCCTTTAAATAAAACAAAGCACAACACCCGTGTGTTGAGATTGCTCTAGTGTGGTGATCACAAATCAGTGTTTTCAATTTCATCAGGAAAGCTCTGCAAGGAAATAAAACACAGCTTTGTGCCTGGACTAATATTGATGCCAAATATCAGAGAAGCCAGACACCTACAGATTCCTATTAGCATAAATAGACCATAACGTTTCCTGGACTCGGACTGCACCTTTATTTGCATGGGCAGGAAATTCAGATTCAGGTCGTATTTTTTTCCCTGTCAGCTGTGGTATATTTTCCTGGCCCATTCTAAATCTGTCATATTCAGTCTCATGGGTAAACTTTATGGTTTTCGGTACTATAATTTTAATATTGAATGCAATTTTACCAGTATACCTTTCAGTGACTCCAAATAAAATCGTCAATATTAAGATAGGAACTCCCCATATCCACTTTCTATGGTTTACAAAATTTTGTATTGGGTTGAATAGAGAAAATCATATTTTGCTATTCCTTGGCCAACTCTCCCCATCTGTTTAGCAATATCTTCTAATACCATATAATCATATGAACACTGTCAACCTTTTTGACTTTCTGGACCAACTTTTAATGACTCATTTGCCTGAAAATCTATTCATCTCTTCTCAGCAAGCAGTGACTCCTCAATGCATTTAAATCTTCCCTGGAACTTTCAAGAGCTTCACTCCAAATCAATACTTTTTAATTAAATGGACATTTGAGTAAGGCTGCATTAAGTTGCTTTCATCTCCCACTGTGGGTTGCAGTGGACCCAGCCAGACTCCCAGGAACATCTGTGGGTCATGATGTTTGTCAATGTCTATAATGATCATCCAAATTTTCATTATCTGTAGCCCCCATCACCACAGTCTACAAAGAAGGTAGACTTCTTTGGCTACCGTGGCTACCAGTAGCCAGAGTTAATAATTATCAAGTCAACTCTAAGAGAAGTTCATTCTCACCCTGACTCCAACACAATCCTTGTGATACATGCCAACCCTGTGAGTCAGACTGTGGAACCCGTGCCGTCATGATGACAGGGACTAAAAGTATTGCACCAATAATTTACATTTTATTCTTACCAATTAAATCCTGTAAAGCAAAACTATGACTTATGAGAGAGGAAATGGTTAACGTTAAAACCCATACTACATATTAGTATGGGTACTTATATATCTATATAGAGAGAGAAAATAGATACATTTTATTCACTTCTGAAAGTGTAATTTACATTATGATGCACAAAGGGAACTTGATTTGCTGTTAATTACACCATCTCTTTGTTCAGTAGCACTAGGCTAAAATGAGGCAAGTTAGTATCAACAACTTTCCCAGAAACTGAAGTTGACTTTGTATTTTCTTTATTTGTTTGAGTTTTTTTTTTTTTTTTTTTTATTGCGGTACGCGGTCCTCTCACTGTTGTGGCCTCTCCCGCTGCGGAGCACAGGCTCCGGATGCGCAGGCTCAGCGGCCATGGCTCACAGGCCCAGCCGCTCCGCAGCATGTGGGATCTTCCCGGACCGGGGCACGAACCCGTGTCCCCTGCATCGGCAGGCGGACTCTCAACCACTGCGCCACCAGGGAAACCCTTGCTTGAGTTTTTGTTTGTTTGTTTTTGACTTTGTATTTTCAAATAAAAAATAATACAGTTTCATTACACATATAGAGACAATACAGAAAAGTAGAAAGAAGAAAAAAAGCACTTGTATTCACCTACCTATGGATGACAACTACTGCCACCGTGATGCATTATCTCCTAGGCTTTTCCTGCCTGCAATTTTGACATGGCTGTGCTCACTTTGTAATCTACCTATTTCATTTGCTCTTTTATCATGATACTCTCCATATTATTGAAACACATCATAAGCACAAGTTTTAATAATTACATATTTTATTGTGTGGCTCTAACCTAGTTTAATTTACCATGTGTCTAATGTTGAGCAGTTAGCCTGTTTCAGATTTTTCACTGCTGTGAATAAAACTATGATGGATGGGCATCCTTGCTCATAAGACTTTTATTTTTCTGATTATTTCTTTGGATGTTTACCCAGAAGAGTTAATGCAGGTCAAAAGGAATTTTCACCTTGAGGGTACATACTACAAATTTTTTTCCCAGAGTTGCACCAAAGAACACATCCACGAGCAATGCATCCTTTCTGTTTCTATTATTGATTCAATCCTTCAAACCCTACCTTAGCAAACTCCTGTCTAGAACCCTTTTATATGAAATTGGTTTCACCCTCCTCAATGTCTAGGCTTATCTAACAAAGAAACTAGATGGAGGAAAAGGAAGAAAAATGAGGGAAGGAAGGAAGGAAGAAAAGAGGGAAGAAAAATAGATGGAAAGGGAGGAAGACAGGCATGCAGTAAGGCAGGACTTTATAAAGGAAACTGAATATGTAAAGCCTCCCCAACCCAAAGGATAGCCTTTTACACAAGCTAGTTCTCACTCCTTCAGATTCATGACTAGGGACTGACATACATAAAACGGGTTCCAAGTCTTCTCCTTCCTAAACAGCATTCTTCAAAACCCTAAGCTTATGAAAATAGGAATAGAGTTAAAATTAGCCCTCTTTCTCTCTTTGCCAGGCTTCATGAGTTTTCACACACGTTATCGCCTTTGATTCTCCAATGAATCGTTATGAAGTAGATATTATTACCCTAAATTGACAAATGAAAAACAAACGCGGAGAGGTTAAG
Source organism: Delphinus delphis (assembly GCF_949987515.2). Lineage (NCBI taxonomy): Eukaryota > Metazoa > Chordata > Mammalia > Artiodactyla > Delphinidae > Delphinus > Delphinus delphis. Next base: position 71,878,644 of record NC_082696.1, read on the forward strand.
CGGCTTCTCCTGTGTCAGCTAGTAAGTGGCAAGGCCAGGTCTCAGCGTCAAGGTTGGTGACTCCAATTTTACTCTGCTCCAAGGTTTCTGTGGCTTCTCGGTATCTCTTCACTTATCTGATTCCTCGCACCGGCATTGCCCTGGGATTCTTGGACTTTTGCCTGGGCTTTGCTTCTTTGGTCTGGGCTTCTTGCCTAATTCCTTCAAACTGCTACTGCCCACATCTCTACCTGTCAACTTGCCAACTTTGTATTACTGAAGAGTGTGTTCACTTAAGAAAACTTCCTTTTGGTGTGTTCTAGACAATGAAGAGACTCTATTAGAATGTGTAGTGGAGATATCCCCCTTAAGTGTAATCCTGGCTTTCTGTTCATGTAAAGTCCTGACCTATTCCTCGGCCAGTGGTCCCTTGTGTCCCCCCATCACCAAGCTGGGAACAGGAGGGCAGTTTTTGTTCCTGTAAATTCACCACATCAGTCCAGTTGCTACACCATGGTGGAAAATACTGATAATTGTTCACTAACCTCATGTCTCATCTTCCTGAACACACAGGTTAAATTTCCCATATGACTGCATTCTAGCGATTGAATGTGAATGAAAGTCCTGTGTGCCACTTCCAGCCCTGGAAAAGCCTTCCCTGTGCAATCAGTCTTTCACTCTTGTTTCCTTTCACTGGCTTGAAGCTGATCTTTGAAGACACATATTAAAGAGGGTAGAGGCACAGACAGAAAGAACCTGGGTTCCTCTATCATTGCTTGAAAGACAGCCATCTATCAACAAGGAAAACCCATTTGGGGCTTCATGTGAACAAGTAATAAACTTCTTTCTTATTTGTCCCATGAGATATTGGGGAGTTTATGTTGCACCAGTTAGCCTATCCTAACTAGCATAGCCAGGAACATCTCTGAATTATAAGAGAGCTCAATAAGGACTACCTCCTTGGTTTGTGATTTGACTATATGGCAGATTAAAGACACTCATTTTTAAAATGGGTATTTTCAAAAAGTTTGTGTATATGAATGCACATGTTTGTGTGTGTGTGTGTCAAATACTATTTAGGAGCTAGGACTTGTACGCTTCCTATAAGCTTTGAATCTGTAAAACGCTCAGCGGCCATGGCTCACGGGCCCAGCTGCTCCGCGGCATGTGGGATCTTCCTGGACCGGGGCACGAACCCGTGTTCCCTGCATCGGCAGGCGGACTCCCAAGCACTGCGCCACCAGGGAAGCCCCTGTGTTCATTTTTTAAATGTTTTCTGTTGCCTCTAAACAAACAAAATTCCACAACGAAAGTTGCCTGATGGCTCTGAACTCTGATCTGCATCTCTGGGGGTTGGAACTCTGCCACTTCTATTTCCCAGACACTCTGGCCAGGTGACTGCAAGTTATTCCTATCAGTGGGAGTTGCTGGAAGGAGCTGTGAGGTGGCAGAAAGGGATCAGCCACTTCTCTTTGCCTTTTCTGCTCCTGGCAGTGTCCCAGGCAGTAGCAGCAGCAGTAGTGTGTGTGGGCTCCGTGCTCCCTGCTCTAAAAGCGTGGTTTCAGAGGTAGCAGTAGCAGTATGAACTCCAACAGCCTTGGATCTGGTTCCAGAGGAAGCTGTGGTGGGAGATGACTGCCAGCTCCTGGGTTCCTGGCTTTCTGCAGGGTAGTGACTGTTGTGGTCCCAGTGATCCCACGGCATCAGCGGGTGCTCTGGCAAACCTACTTACAGAGAGTGTGGGTTCGGGTGACAGCATTTCCTCTTTACTCCCAGACTCAAACTTGAAGTGTTGTCACATACCTGTGGATAACCACATCACCTTCTTTTTGCATCTCCAGCCTTTCCAACACCTTATGTAACCAGTTCACTATATTAAGACCCCTCTGTTTAAAATACCTGGAGGGGTTTCTGTTTCCGTGACCGACAGAAGAACCAAAGGATGTGAATTTTTTTTTTTGAATTCTTGGCAACTTTATTATTTGTGATTATACTTACTCAAGGGAAAACAGTTTTTAAGTAGTCCTAGAATAATCATTCATTGAATCAGAGTGCTAATCCTATACCATGTATATAACTCGTATATAATTCATGTGATATAATTTATAAAGGCTTTGATTTCGTCAGCTAATGAGGGTGGAAGACACACTGCCTGGGTTCACAACTTGGCTTTGGCACTTGCCTGCTGTGCGAACTTGAGCAAGTCACTTACTTTCTCTCTGCCTGTTTCCTCATCTATGAACTGGAGGTAACGTCCATGCTCAGTTGCATGATTGCTCTGACGGCTACCATGTCAGTACCTGTGAAGTGCTCAGAACAGTGCCTGGCCCGTTGCGATCACTCAGTAGATGGTAGGTGGGTTGTTATTGTTATAGCTACTGTTATTATGTTAATTATTTTCCCTAAGCAAAGAGAAACAAGTCAAAATCTTAAAATAATCCAAACACTGAATGAACCATTGTTAAATCTAAAGTAAAAATAGTCTTTAAAAATCTTTGAAAATTTCTTCGAACCAAAAAATTTCTATTTGCCTTGTATACTTGTTAATGTCACTTCCTAACATACATCTCTTAGAGTGGTCTAAGTACTTTGAAAACTCAATAACTTTGAAAAGTCAATAATCCAGACTGCTAGGAATAAAAAATCTATCTAGATTAAATGCATTCAGTAACCTCACAAAAATCCATGTTGCCACAAGAAGGGATGAGAAAGTAGAGCAAAAGCATATCCCATCTTAGTCTGGGGTAGAATGGATACATGTCTATGTATGGTTGAGTCACTTAGCTGTGCACCTGAAACTATCACAACATTGTTAATTGGATATACTCCAATATAAAATAAAATTTTAAAAATGAGAAATAAAAAAATAGCATACCTTATCTTTTATTTTTAGGTGTGAAGACAGATTGTTTTCTTTAGTCCAATTAAAGAGCTTCAGTGACAACAAATATCCTTATTGTGCACCTACTGTGTGCCTGGAATTGTTCAGGACACTTGGGTGAGCACATCAAACAAGAGAGACAGCCTCTGCTCTAATGTAGCTTAAAGTCTAATGTGGTTTTTTCAAAAAGAGATCTTGGGCTTCCCTGGTGGCACAGTGGTTAAGAATCCGCCTGCCAATGCAGGGGACACAGGTTTGAGCCCTGATCTGGGAAGATCACACATGCTGCAGAGCAACTAAGCCTATGCACCACAACTACTAAGACTGCACTCTAGAGCCTGCGAGCCACAACTACTGAGCCCGCACGCTGCAACTACTGAAGTCTGCATACCTAGAGCCGGTGCTCTGCAACAAGAGAAGCCACCATAATGAGAAGCCCGCGCACCACAGCAAAGAGTAGCCCTGGGCTTCCCTGGTGGTGCAGTGGTTGAGAGTCCGCCTGCGGATGCAGGGGACGCGGGTTCGTGCCCCAGTCCGGGAAGATCCCACATGCCGCGGAGCGGCTGGGCCCGTGAGCCATGGCCGCTGAGCCTGCGCGTCAGGAGCCTGTGCTCCACAACGGGAGAGGCCCGCGTACCGCAAAAGAAAAAAAAAAAAATAGTAGCCCCTGCTCGCTGCAACTAGAGAAGGCCCGTGCGTAGCAACAAAGACCCAATGCAGCCAAAAATAAATAAAATAATTTTTTTAAAAAAGAGAGATCTAACTCTATTTTATAAATTGTTGGTATTGTCTGTTTTCATCTCATAAAGTTGTATATTAAATTAAAATTTGCATTTTAAAGTTTAAATTTAAGTAACAAATATTAAATTCTGGAATCAGGGATCAAATTAGATCTTTGTATATGTTTTCATTTATTTTTAAAAATGTATCAAATACCTACTCTAAATACCTACTTGTGCTAGAAAATGTGAAATTTTAGTCCAGAGAGTAATTATCTTTTTCAGAGATGTTTCTCTATATAAAATTAGAAAACAGAATGCTATTATCATTATAGATTTTATTGAGTAGTTTTAATAAGTGGCTTTTGGGGGGGGTTGCTGGAATTTAAATGTATTACTCTCAAATTTTGGACCAGTGGAGCATAAAAAATTTCTAAACAATTTATACGAGAAATTCTTCAAGGTAAAACATGTCCACATAGTTTTCTTCAAGGAGAAAGTATATTTCACATATATCAATATACATAACTGTGGGGTTGTTTTTACTGAACTGGAATAATAAATATTGACAAATTCATCTCTGAGAACCAGTTACAAATCCAACTAATGAAAGTCCCCTACTTCCAATATGTCTGCCGTAGTATTACATCTAACACCTGATGAACAAATACATCATCAATAATAACAATTATGAAATATCACAGTCACCCAGGTGGGAATCTACTCTATTAAACTACGAAATATTTATCTAATCCTCATAGGGGTCTGATTGGAAAAACTATATATTCTTTTATTCGATACAATTGGCAAAACTGGAGGCTTACACCCGGTAGTCTGGGCTGGGTCAAGGTCTTATTCTTGGTCCCCACACCTTACTCTCATAGTCTAGCCTCCTTTCCAAAAGAATTTGCTGCCATCAGCAAAACCACAAGAGTGTTTTCTTCTGTTGTTTTTATAATCCTAAGAAAAATGTTCCCAACTATGACCTGCTTCTCTCTCCTATCAGGTAATAATGGTTCTGGTGTTCTGAACATTGATTTAGATGCCTCTTTTCATCTCTAGGTTCTTTGGAAGCACCTATCACTATCATGCCTATGCCCTCAGACAAATAATATGAGTCATGCTTAAAAAGAGATAAATTTTCTCCGGGTCTCTATTACATTTTAATAGTGCAAAGAATAAGGCAGGGGACAGATGATGGAAAAGGCAAGGAATAGTGGAAGGAAACTTCTTTGATGTTTTTTTGGCTGAATCACCAGACCATAACTCAGATATCGGCTATCCTCGCTTAGATTTCTGAATCATGGACCAAAAAGACAGAAGTAATGGTGACATTGAGATGCAGGAGCATAAACCTTGCAGTATACATCTAATCTGTGCATTGTCACAAATTCATAGTGGAGGACCATGCTAAATGTTAAAGTGTTTTCATTAGGTTTTCTTATACTTCCAGTAATTACTTACTGTCCTTGCACAAAATACCCAAGTCTGCCTTATAATGAATTCTACCGTGTAGAACAATTAGAGCACTGTTAAAATAAGAATCTAAATTGGTTTTCTAAAATTTTTATTTTATATTGGAGTATAGTTTTACATTGGATTTACAATGTTGTGTTAGTTTCAGGTATACAGCAAACTGATTCAGTAATACATATACATATATCTATTCCTTTTCAGATTCTTTTCCCATATAGGTCATTACAGAATATTGAGTTCCCTGTGTTATACAGTAGGTCCTTGTTGATTATCTATTTTATACAGTAGTGTGTATCTGCTAATCCCAACCTCCTAATTTATCCCTCCTCCCACATTACCCCTTTGGTAACCATAAGCTTGTTTTCTAAGTCTGTGAGTCTATTTCTGTTTTGTAAATAAGTTCATTTATATAATTTTCTTAGATTCCACATATAAGTGATCTCATTACATATCGATACAACTTCATCAATTATTAGTGAAACAAAAATGCCATGTGTAAAGATACTAGAAACACGTCAAGATAATGTCTAACTCTGTGTTCTCATGTTTTCATGTTGTTTGGGGCATGAGTGCCTTGCTTTCCTAGTTTATTTACTTGTAAATAATTTAATTAATTTAACAATTTTAGTTTGATTTGGTTCTGTTTCTGTTTCATTGGAAGCACGTTCAGCTCCACAGTCAGGCATCGTCCTTGTGGGACACATCTGGGAGGGCAGGTAATGGTCATTTGTCCCTCTCACTTGTTTTTCAAGCTTCAAGTCAGCAGGCAGAGGGATGAGGCAAGCAATAAGGCCCAGTCTTTCAAACCCCTTCTGAGACCACTCATGCTGGCGGCACCGCCAGGAAGAGCTGCTGGTGCCCTGGAGAAGGGCAGGGAGCTTCCCATTTAGAAACAACTCTGTGAATCCCCCCAAAGGCCATTCTTCTCCCAGCAACCACCAGAAAGGGCAGGGACAGAAAACAAGGAAATCTCTGTTTAAATTCAGTGTTTGTTCCAAATGTCACTTCTGGTGATATAATTTTGAAAGAAGAAAATCAATTATGATGGAAGTTTAATAACTTACAGAAGACAGGTGATTAAAAAGAAGTACAATAGTTTATCATGCCAAAACACCCTTCAACATTCAGAATTCAAAGCACTTTTCAGTCCTGAACTGAGTATAAATCTGATACCCACCAGGGTTCTTGGCCTTCCCCAATCAATAGAAATTGACTAGAGGCCAGACAAGAAATTCAGGCAAGGCTTTTTATTGGGGCCCCTGCTGCAGCAGGGGGAGTGAGAACAAACAGCAGGTTCCCTTGCTCGCTGGCTAAGGCAGGTGGGGCGAGCTTGTTCCTTAGATGAGGTCAGGGTAGGGGTGTGTCCAAGGGTCAGGCCGGAGGGGTGTCTTAGGTGTTTTGCCCATCCCTTAGGTGGTGTTGAGTGCAGTGGGCATGTGCAGCACTCTGCTTTTGCTCCCGACACCCTGTTTTTGCTCCGGGCTCTTCAGAAGTGGCAGTTGATTATTTTGGTCTTTTGTATCTTTTTGTCCATAATTTGCCCCAGCTGAGCATGCATGCAGTTATTTTTAGTCCCATACAATTTCTTTGTATTTTGTTGCTCAAGGAGAGGTGTGTCCATGTGCAAGCACTGCAGCACTGCCGCAAAGGGTCCAAGGTCCCAGGCCTGTCTTAGTTCCTATCGCACAGAGACTTGGAACTTCGTGGTTGTAAACTTCTTGATCTTATCCATGCTATGAGAAATACACAAACCTGTTTTTTTTTTAATACAATGCATTAAAACTTTTATTTGTGAATACCATAATATTTGCACAGAAATTTCTCACAAACCTTACATGGCTTCAAAAAAAATAGTTAATTGGAATGAATATTGTGCTTACAATGAGACTTCTTGAAAGGTAGATCTTTCACTTCTAAATATATTTTCATTATTCTTGCAAGGTACTTTAATCATAATTAGAATCTTTTAATGTTATTTTTAAATCTTTATTTTCTTACAGCCTTTGTACTAAGGCTTTTGGAGCATTTTTAATACTATGTGATGACATCACGTTACATTAATCTTCAAAGCAATTGCAAAGAATCTATCAGTGACAAGGGATGTCAGCTTGTTTTATGTTGATTTCTTTTTGTTGTTGATGTCCAATTAAAGGCAACATACAATAAAAGAAGTAAGTTATTGATCTTGAATAATGATTCACTTTAGACCTTGTTTTATTGAATATCTGTCTCATCTCCATACTGAGCATTGTTCCTCATAATCCTGAGTACTCAAAAAGTAATTGTTTATAGTTTCGGTTGTGTTACACTCTCCACTCATCATTACATCATACTGTTTGATATTATAACTACTGTACTAGGATATATTTCTCTCTCTTCTTTCTTAGCCTTATTTTTACACAAGCTTTTTAGTTACTAAAATTTTAAAACCAGTATCTTTTAATTCTGAAACCAAATCAATGCAGACAGTATTAATTTTCCACTGTTTATATATTGTGATTTTTGAAATCTATAGCCACAGTCACCACTAAAAAGTAGTATTTTAAAAGGCAAATGACCCATTGCTGTATCTCACAGTGCCTGATCTGATAGCCCGTGGTATTCTTCCATAGTTTATGTGGGCAAGAGATAGGGGGCATAAAAAAAAGTGAGAATCCTAAGTCAGAGAAACTGGGCTCTAATTCTGATTTTGTCACTTAGTAGCATTATGACATTAGGAAAATTCTGTTTTTGCATCTGTAAAACCAGAATAATACATCTTGCCTCACTGAGTTGTTTTGAGGGTTATAGGAGTTATGATTGATTATTGTGTCCAACACTGTGTGGTCAATAAATGTTAACTTTTTTTCCCTCTCTTCAGCCCCAGTGTCCTCATCTATAAATCAGCAATAATAATATCTTTATTGCCCAGTGGTATGCTGGAGCTGGCTCATACCAGCTCACGAGAGCTGCTTGTTAAATTTTTAAGACCTTCGTAAGCCTGTTTTTTTTTTAACACAGTCGATAATAAATATTAAATTACATAAATTTACAATTAAATAAACTATATTAAAAACAAAGGCAATAAATATTCAAACTCATCACTTCATAAGTATTTTACTATTATCATGCTCCTAAGGTTATGTAGGTGTGTTGGTAATCAGTGTGGGGGAAATATTATATAAACAACACCGCATTCAGTGAAGTCATTATATTGGAAGCTTGGAATTACAAATGCTTTAAATCACGGCTTTTTTCCCACTAGAGAGCTGATTGCTAAACATTTATCAGTACTATGCATATCTACCTGGTTTTTAAATGGAAAAGCACTCCACACATACAATTTTAGAAGTTTATTCTAAGTTTGGAGTTCTAATATTTCTCCAATGTCATGTTGAAAACATTGAGGAACAGATGCTGCTAGTGATCATGGCAACATCAGTAGTTAATAGCACGCTGACTATGTACCTTGGGGGAAGGTGGCCCTGAAGTCTGGGTGTGCAAAATGATTGGATCCTTGTATTCAAATAGATATTAACCTAAATGTCCATCAACAGATGAATGGATAAAGAAGATGTGGCACATATATACAATGGAATATTGCTCAGCCATAAAAAGAAACGAAATTGAGTTATTTGTAGTGAGGTGGATGGACCTAGAGGCTGTCATATAGAGTGAAGTAAGTCAGAAAGAGAAAAACAAATACCGTATGCTGACGCATATATGTGGAATCTAAAAATAAAAAGGTAGGAATAAAGACGTAGACATAGAGAATGGACTTGAGGACAAGGGGAGAGGGAAGGGTAAGCTGGGATGAAGTGAGAGAGTGGCATGGGCATATATACACTACCAAATGTAAAATAGATAGCTAGTGGGAAGCAGCCGCATAGCACAGGGAGATCAGCTCAGTGCTTTGTGACCCCCTAGAGAGGTGGGATAGGGAGGGTGAGAGGGAGATGCAAGAGGGTGGGGATATGGGGATATATGTGTGCATATGGCTGATTCACTTTGTTGTACAGCAGAAACTAGCACAGCATTGTGAAGCAATTATACTCCAATAAAAATGTATTTTTAAAAAACAGATACTAAACATATAACAGTAATCATTTGCCAGGCATGGATTTCAAGAAGCCCTGCAAATGGCACTAAATATCATGTAGTCTCTCATTCTAATTATAATCTGTAATTCAGTGCCTCCATTTTTAGAATAGATTTGACAGTACTTGCATGTTTATTCTCTACAGTGTCATGATGTGCATTTATAAGGTGTCTTTTGATGTAGAGGTCAGTGAATTGTGTAAATGATTATTTCTGAGCAGTTACAGCCTTAAACCTAATTCCATGAGACATAGAAGCTCCAATGAAGTCAAAGGTTTTTACCCCTGAAAAATATACTTTAATTATTTAAGACTATGATATCCACAAAAAATGGATTTACTCAAAAGTTCCAAGAAAAGAAAAAATAAATTTAGACTTTAAAATACATACTAGTGATGGAGTATTCCCATATATTTTTCAATTATTATTTAGAGTATTTTTCTTGTCAGTGCTGTTTTTAAAAGCTCTTAAATCTCATAAACCTGTACTTTGAAGAAGCTGTTTGCACCTAAACCCTTTTTCATTTTGAAGTAACGAGTTGAATCTGTTAAAAAGGAATCTCAGCATGCCAACTTTGAAAGAATAAGAAATGACAAATTGTAATGTTTGGGGAAAATACTATAAATTAGCCATTTTGAAAATAAAATCTGGAAAATATAAAGAATAAAGAACAAGTTAATATTTGAATAATATTTCCAGCAATGATTTATCTCTCTTACACTAAAACTCATTTTTTTAATCCAAGAGATTAGCTTCTATTACAAATTACTTTATTACAAAGAAAGTTATTCTAATCTGATTATGTAATTTGAGAGATAATTATGAGAAAATCACATTTTATTGTTAAATTTCCTAAATTTTATATTTTGCTTTTAAATTAGTAAATCGTTTTCCTATCCACATATTTTTCCTGTGTTAGTACACAGTGTTCTTTTTAACTTTACAATTATGAGATTCAGTTTGGTCTCTATTGCTTACTGATCATGACTAAATTAATAAATTAATTAATTAAATTAATATAATTAATAAATATATATATAAATAATATATAAATAAATTAATATAATAAATTAATATAATTCTCCTGATTAGTTTCTTGCACTCATAAAAACTAGGAATAACAGAACCTAAGAAGCAGTTCTAAAAATGTTCATGTCAAGCAAAAGTTGATTTCCACAAATGTTCCTTCTGGAGATGATGTTAGCATTTCTCCTGACACTAATGCATGGTAGGGTAAACACACTGTACTGATACAACGGTTCAAAATGTCAAAAGACCAGTCCTTGTTGAGGTCATTTTAACTTTCCACTGAAACAGAGAACATAGAAAGAAATGAACATTCACAACACTAAAAACTGAGATTGGATATATTACCTACATGAGACTGTGGAAAGAATCTATCCAAATTGTAAGGCATGTGGAGTAGACTATGAAAAATTTGGCTGCCCTCAACTCTCACTTGAAATAAAGAACATTTGGAAAATGGTACAAGATACTTTGAACCCCTCAACTCCACCCCATTTGTCACTGGCTTCAAAGAATGAGGGTATTTACCCATTAGAAAATAAGATAGTCAATTTTCCACTTCCATCACAGCGCGCACGCGCACGCACACACACCGTATTCCAGAAAGGACTGGAGTCAATGGAGAGATGCCCTTGCCCTAGCACTTGCCCTTGAGAGAGGCAATTCTTCAGTACATTTTCCATGTTCCTTCAAAAGTCCTCACTGGAATAAAGTCCCAGTGGTCCACAGTTGTAATGAACTCAAAACACCACCTTCATTGACTTTCTCTTTCTCTGCCTCACTCGAGCTTCTTGGGATCATACGTCAACGGAACTATCTAGTCATGAGTCCTTATGGCAGACTCTCTTTTCAGGGACACCCAAACTAACAGGAATGTCCTACTTCCCCCTTCTTCGGCTTCTTTCTGCTTTTATTCACCCTTTGAGACTTAGCTCAAATATCACCTCCTCAGGACAGCCTTACCTGACTCCGCCACTCTGATTAGATGCCTCTTTTATTATAACATTATAATTGCTCTGAAGTGATGCTTGTTTTATTAATCTGATTGTGGTAATCATTTTACAAAGTTTATGTGTAGCAATCATCATAATGTGTGCTTTATACAATCTTATTTGTCAGTTATACCTCAATAAAGCTGTGGGGGGAGAACAAATTTTTTGAAATGTCAAGCAGTATTTTTCCTGCTGGGAATGTCGGTTTACTCCTATTTTTCAATCTTACTCAAAACCCCTTATTGCATAATTTATGAGCCACAGCAGCTTTTGACCATTGTTTTTTAAAATTACAAACTGCGAAACCCGTGGTGGCATTTTGCTAAATGGCCTTGTACATGTTGGCTTTTGAACATGTATAGAATAAAAGCACACAATAAAAAAAATCAAAATGCTCCCTTTTTTAAAAAAAAATTTATTTGGCTGTGCCAGGTCTTAGTTGCGGCTTGCAGCCTCCTTAGTTGTGGCATGTGAACTCTCAGTTGCAGCATGCATGTGGGATCTAGTTCCCTGACCAGGGATCGAACGTGGGTCCCCTGTATTGGGAGCATGGAGGCTTAACCACTGAGCCACCAGGGAAGTCCCCAAAATGCTCACATTTCTGTTGGAATATGTATGTGAGTGCTGGGTCACAATGTAAAATGTTTTGTTAAGTGAATTGTGGTTTAAAGTGTTTGAAAGTCCCTGCTCTAGGCTGGTGCTTCTCCCAAATGTTCGGGACCCTCAAATCATAATAGTTCAGCTAAAAATGCAGCTTTCTTGCCTCATCCCAGAAATTCTGATTGAATAGGTCTAGGGTGGGGCTCAGAAATTTGCATTTTAGAGGAACTACAAGTGATTCTCACTAAATCACTAATTACAGACACAGATGATAACACTTTTGGGGTTGCAGTGAAGGGATGTAAAGAATTGCTTGTCAGTTCACTTTTCTAGCATTGCAGAGGGCTTCCCCATGATCAGAATTGTGGAGAAGGCCTTAATTCGTGATATGAAGCAGCGTAGGGCAGTGGTTAAGAGGGTTTGTAAAATGAGACAGACTCGAGTTCCAATCCTAGTTTGTCATTTACTGGTTATGAGATATTGGGACTCTCTTTTACTTTGTTTGTGTAAATGGGGTTAATAACTGTTCCTACTGCATAGAGTTGAAAGGATTCAATGAGATAAAGCAGCTTCTGCATGATAATAAAGGAAATATTAGCCATTGTCATCTTTAGGAATCACCAACATTTTGAGAAAAATTCTACTTGCTCACTTAATTTGACAGACATTAGTTGAGTGTGCAAAGAACCGTGCTAAGTGCTTTTAGAAATGCAAAGATGAAAAACAGCCCCTACTTTCATGGAGCTTACAATCTGACATGGTCATAGACTTTTACAGCAGAAAATAATCAGGTTACCCAGTCGGGCTCTCATTTAACAGGTGAAGAAACTGAAACTCAAGAGCCTAAGCAAGTCGTCCATATAGTTAGTGGAGAAGTCTGAAGTAGAGCCCAGACACCTGACCCAGGCCAACGTCCTTCCACCAGCCCAGACTTCACTTCATGGCTGGGAGCCCAGTCCTGACAGTGGTGTGCTGGTAAATGTAAACAGCCAGCTCTCTGGGCACAAAAATGTTTGTGCATACATTTATATGTAATTGTATTCAACCCTTTACTCAGGTAAAGGATAAGTAACACATGGTCTACAAATGATAATGACATATGCAATACTCTATAAGGTAAATTCCATAGTGGCTGCACCATTTTACATTCCCACCAACAGTGCAAAAGTGTTCTCCTGCTTCTCCACATTCTCACCAACACTTATTTTCTGGTTTTTTGATAGTAGCCATTCTCATGGGTGTAAGGTGATCCACTAACTCCTTTCCCAATAAAATTTGTCATTAAATCTGACATGATCTACTGTTAAACTGTGTGAAAATTAATAAAATAAAACCTCACTAAAATGGAGTCAGGAGGCCAGAGGGAGAAGCTCTCATGTCAATACAGATCCCAACAGGAAGAGAGGTACTTTGCCTCTCTGGCAGGAAGTGATACTACCTCTCTGGCAGCAAGTGATACTACTTTACTACCACCAGAAGGAGGAGGAAAGATTTTTCTCCCGCTTGACAACAGCCCAGCCAATGAGAGACTGTCACAACTCAGCCAATGAAAAGCCACTATACTTTGAGCTTTCGCTTTCCTCCAATGGACTTTTTGTTTATGACAGCCCCACCCAACTTCCCCTTCTCTATAAGAGTTTCCCCTCCTGCGCTTCACCAGATTTGCATGTGGTTTGCCGTAGTTGCGTGTCCCAAGTTACATTTTGTGCTGCTCCTAAATAAACGCGTTTTGTTGGTAAATAATTAATTTGCTGTTCTGTTGTTTTAAGTTAACGCTACATGGAGGTCCCACAGAGATCCAGAGAAGAACGCTGACAACTCCGAGGCTGGTGAACAAACAGGTGTCGCTACCTTGGAGCCCACGGAACTCCTGCTTTCTTGCTGACCCTGAAATCTAAGGGTAAGTGTTTTTGCTGGATCCAAGCTCCGCTCTTTTTGCATTTTGAAGCTCTTCAGCCTTTATTGAGGATCTGTTTAAAGCCTTTGTCCTTTATTTGTTAAGGCCTTGTTTGGGCTGTGAGTACTCACACTTCCGTTTCTTTTGAAATCAGGCAGTTCCTACTGTAACTGTGCTGGTATTTGACCTGCCGGCTATTAAAAATTATTCTTTGCTCTAGGGAAGAACCTCTGAAAAATTGGATCCCAGTTATCTAAATGTTTTGAGGTCACACACCCCCCTCCCAGGCCCCAGCCAATTTTAGTTTAAAAACCGTGGTGCCTCCTCGTGTTTATTTGATTTATGACTTAACCAGAAGTAACATCGATGGCCATTATGGGGCACTTCTGGACTCTCCAAACTTACCTTTCTTAAAATCTGTTACACAGCCACGGCTCTGAAATAGCCAAACTCAATTGGATGTTTATTTTGATTGGTATTTTGAGGCTTCCAACCATTATCAGGAGTCTAAAAAATTGCCTCTGTGCAGAATACGATAATTAAGTTAATTGAGGTGAGCTGTTAAAGACAAAATGCCTTCCAAAGGCTCACGTTTGTCCCCTGCTTTCCTCCGTCTCAGGCTCCACCTCTAGTGCCATTTTCCTCCTTCTCTGAACCTAGCAGAAACTGCCCCTTTAGTGTTAAATCTTCTGAGGAGCCATATAAGCCCCCAAGTACTTAGGTCCCCTGAACTAAGGCCAAACTGTGAGCTGCAGTTAAAGAGTTCCCTGAAGTCACCGAGGACCTCCCCACCATATGTCTGCTGAAGAATTTCACATAGTTATTCAAACCTACCAACATGGTTTCTCAGGTTTATATGAGTTAGTCCACATGCTTGCTGGTGAGGGTCAAGCCAAACACTGGATGAAACTAGCCCAATGGGAACATACTGGAAGGGATTAGAAAGGCAAACCCCTAACTTGTCAAGAGGCTGCAGCACTCACTGAAAACCCCCATTGAGCAATTATAGCAGCCTTTCCTAAGCCTGTTGATGGGAACAAAATTCAGGCTTGCGCACAAAAATCCGATGACGCTGTCCGTGACTATTGTAGTTGACTTCAGATTATTTTTAAAGAAAATCCTGTCTGTCTTCAGATGTTTAAGTCCACTGGGTTAGGCTTTAACTCCATGTTTATTAATGGGCTTAATCAGGACCTTTCTCTTTTAGTTGAAAGGACCAGGATGGAATGGGAAAGTATGTTCACTCCAGATTTAGTTAATTTGGCAAATCAGCATACTCAAACCCTGGAAGAGTCGCCAAAAAGACTGCTAAAATTCTTTGTCTTCAACTCTGGCAAATGAAGTTCCCTAAACAGAAGCAAAACCTTCCAGTTTCTGCTATTATTGCAAAGAGCCAGGACATTGGAAAAATGGTTGTTACAAATGTAAATGTTTCAGGTATCTTTAGCTTTCTAACCGGCCTTTCCAGTGTCCTCCCATTTCTCAGTGACAGACTTCTGAGCAACTCCAGTCGCGTTTCCCAGTGCTCCTCCTTAGCTCAGAGGAAACAACTCTCCAGATGTGGAATGAATCTCTCTCTGTCCTAACGGACACTGGAGCCACACCACTTGGTGCTCAACCCCACTGCTATGAAGCAGCCCCTGCCTCGTAGTACTAAAACAGTTCAAATAGGGGGTGTCTGCAATGAACCTCAAGAGGTTCCTCTCTCTGAACCGATTCCCTTTTGTTTAGGCCCCTTGAGAGATGCACACCCTTTCTCCTTAGCTCCTCTGCCCCTATCCATTTATTAGGTTTAGACTTCTTGGAGAAGTATCATGCCAGGATTTCTTTCTTCCAAAAGGGGGAAATAATTCTAGAATTTGACAGAAACCATCAAATTAGCCAACCAAGATAAGTAACCAAGAGATGTTAATTAATTAACATCTTTTTCTCTGCCTTTGACAGTACAGGAGCTGGTTCTGGAAACACTGATCATTTTAACCTATTGAATCAGCTACCACCACCACCCTTACGGGCAAAATGTCTAATAATGGAAAAATTCACAGTGCACCTCCCACAAAAGATTCAAATAGATCTCAGAATCTCTCCCCAGAATTAGACAATACCCTATAAGTAAAGAAGCCCTTCAAAGAATAAAGCCCATAACAGAAGATTTCAAGGCTCAGGGCATCATCATCCTTTGCAGTAATCCCTGTAATACTCCTATTTTACCTGTGAGAAAACCCAAGGGCCAAGAATGGAGGTCTGTCCAGGACCCCTGAGCAATACACAACGCCATTATCCCTCGACGCCCTGTTGCTCCTACTGACATCCATTCCCACTGGGAGCACATTTTCACTGTAATTGATTGATGTAGTGCATTCTTTAGTATTCTAGCTGGTAAGGCAAGTCAACATCTTTTTGCCTTGGGAAAGATGACCTTACACCTGGAGAAGAATGCCCCAGGATTTCACAGAAAGTCCGTTTTACTTTTCACAAACCTTGAAAGCTGGTATAAAGTTTTCTGCGGGTTCTACTTAGTTACAGTATATAGATGATTCACAACATATAGATGCTCTCCTTCTTGAATCTGCTCACAGGAAGACAGCATCCACTTACTAAAACTTTTGACTTAAGGTCAAAAGGGACATAAAGTCTCCAAAGAAAAGCTGCAGTCTGCTCAAACTCAGGTTCGATATTTAGAGCACCTGATCTCAGAACGGTGGCTACGTCTGGATCCTGAGAGCCTTCATGGCACCCTGAACTTCTACAAACCTAAACTAAGAACCAATTACAAGGTTTTCTCAGGCTAGCTGGTTACTGTTGAAATTGGAGTCCAAATTTCTCTCTTACGGCTCAGCCCCTCTATGCTTTATTGAAACCCAGCAAACCTGACCCCATTAATTGGGGAGGTCAAGATGACACAGCTTCTGAAGGCTTAAAGAAAAGCTTATTGAGACCACCTGCCCTTGGACATTCTAACTATCAGCTTCCCTTTTTCCTTTTATATGTGGGAAGGAAGGGAATGCCCTTGGAGTACTCACCTGCAAACATGGGGACCATCATTGACCCATAAGGGTATTATAGTCTGACACCTGGTAATAATCTACAGGAGATTCCTCTAACCAATGCAGATTTTTCATGGTTTACAGATGATTCTTATTTAATGGGAGAAAATGGTAAATAGAGTGCTGGAAGCTGTTGCAACTCCTTTTGATATAACTGAGGCAGCACCTTTACCAATGGCTACTTTGGCCCATTATATCGCTTCATTATACAATCTTTTTTTTTTTTAACATTTAACATTTCTCTAATAACATTTCTCTCATTTAACATTTCTCTAATAATTAGCTCATGGAACTATACTCAATTTTTTTTTTTTTGGCTGCATTGGTTCTTCATTGCTGTGGGTGGCTTTCTCTAGTTGTGGCGAGTGGGGGCTACTCTTTGTTGTGGTGCATGGGCTTCTCATTGCAGTGGCTTCTTGTTGTGGAGCACGGGCTCTAGACGCACGGGTTTCAGTAGTTGTGGCTTGCGGGCTCTAGAGCGCAGGCTCAGTAGTCGTGGCACATGGGCTTAGTTGCTCTGTAGCATGTGGGATCTTCCCAGACCAGGGCTCGAACCCGCATCCCCTGCATTTGCAGGCGGATTCTTAACCATTGTGCCACCAGGGGAGTCCCATACTCAATATTTTGTAATAACCTATAAGGGAAAATAATCTGAAAAAGATATATATATATATATATATGAACTGAATAACTTTGGTATACACCTAAAACTAACACAACTTTGTGAATCAACTATACTTAAATAAATTTAAAAAAAAAAAGACCCACTTGGCAAAATTCCAAATACCTTGGCGAAAAGCATTGACATTGGTCCTTCTAACTCTCAGATCCACTCCTTTTGGAGCTTATAAACTCTCACCCTTTGAGATAATCATAAGACACCCAATGCAATTGGCTTCTGCTTCTTTTGACCCACCGTTGACAAAAGAAGATATACTTCGATATTGCACAGGTCTAATTGCTTCTGTTAAAAATAACAATGTTTAGCAAAAAAAAAAAAAATATATATATATATATAACAATGTTTAGTTAGAGTAATCTTTTCACATTGTGCTCTCAGGAAATGAAGACCTTAAGCATCACACCTTACAACCTGAATATTCCATCTATTGGAAAAGACACCTCCAGAAGGGCTCTCTTCAACCTCGCTAGAAAGGCCCCTATCAGGTACTGCTAACCAACCTTCTGGATTCTTATCTGAACTCGTAGTCTCTGACTTTGCAACCTATAGGCTATAATACTGAGAAAACATTTACTTCCAAACAGTTTCTTTTGAGGTAACAATACTGTTTAATTACTTCATGTTTATTCCTACAATGCATCTTCCCAAAGCATTTCTTTAATTCCTTCAGTTTTTAGTGTGTCCTCACTATATTCACTATTCTAAGATACAGACTTTATTTTTAAAATGTATCTTATTGAAGTATAGTTGATTTACAATGTTGTGTTAATTTCTGCTGTACAGCAAAGTGACTCAGGTACATATATACATTCTTTTTTTATGTTCTTTTCATTATGGTTTATCACAGGATATTGAATATAATTCCCTGTGCTATACAGTAGGATTTTGTTATTAATCCATTCTATATATAGTAGTTTGCATTTGCTAACCCCAAGCTCCCAATCAGTCCCTACCCCATTCTCCCCCCCAACCCTTGATAACCACAAGTCTGTTCTCTATATCCGTGATTCTGTTTCTGTTTCATAGTTATGTTCATTTCTGTCATATTTTAGATTCTACATGCAAGTGATATCATATGGTATTTATCTTTCTCTTTCACTGAATATGATAATCTCTAGGTCCATCCGTGTTGGTGCAAATGGCATTATTTTATTCTTTTTATGGCTGAGTAATATTCCATTGTATAAATATACCACATCTTCTTTATCCATTCATCTGTCGATGGACATTTAGGTTGCTTCCTTGTCTTGGCTATTGTAAATAGTGCTGCAGTGAACATTGGGGTGTGGGTATCATTTCAAATTAAAGTTTTCTGTGGATATATGCCCAGGAGTGAAATTGCAGGATCATGTGGTAACTGTTTTTAGTTTTTTGAGGAACCGCCATACTGTTTTCCATAGTGGCTCCACCAATTTGCATTCCCACCAACAGTGTAGGAGGGTTCCCTGTTCTCCACACCCTCTCTAGCATTTGTTGTTTGTAGACTTTTTGATGATGACCATTCCGACTGGTATGAGGTGGTACCTCATTGTGGTTTTGATTTGGATTTCTCTAATAATTAGCGATGTTGAGCATCTTTTCATGTGCCTGTTGGCCATCTGTATGTCTTCTTTGGAGAAATGTCTGTTTAGGTCTTCTGCCAATTTTTCGATTGGGTTGTTTGTTTTTTTTGTTGTTGAGTTGTATGAGCTGTTTGTGTATTTTGGAAATTAAGCCCTTCTTGGTCACATCATTTGCAAATATTTTCTCCCAATCCATAGGTTGTCTTTCGTTTTGTTTATGGTTTCCTTTGCTGTACAAAAGCTTGTAAGTTTGATTAGGTCCCATTTGTTTATTTTTGCTTTTATGTCTTTTGCCTTGGGAGACTGACCAAAGAAAACATTAGTACAATTTATGTCAGATAATGTTTTGCTTATGTTCTCTTCTAAGAGTTATATGGTGTCATGTCTTACGTTTAAGTCTTTAAGCCATTTTGAGTTTATATTTGTGTAGGATGTGAGGAATTAACTTCATTGATTTACATGTGGCTGTCTAGCTTTCCCAGCACCACTTGCTGAAGAGACTCTTTTCTCCATTGTATATTCTTGCCTTCTTTGTTGAAGATAAATTGACAGTAGGTGTGTGGGTTTTTCCCCAGGCTCTCTATTCTGTTCCATTGATCCATATGTCTGTTTTTGTGCTACGCTGTTTTGATTACTGTAGCTTTGTAGTATAGTCTGAAGTCTGGGAGGCTTATATCTCCTGCTTTATTCTTTTTTCTCAGGATTGCTTTGGTAATTCTGGGTCTTTTATGGTTCCATATAAATTTTAGGATTATTTGTTCTAGTTCTGTGAAAAATGGCATGGGTAATTTGATAGGAATCACATTAAACCTGTAGATTGCTTTGGGTAGTATGGCCATTTTAACAGTACTCTTCAAGAGCATGGGATATCTTTCCATTTCTTTGAATCATCTTCAGTTTCCTTTATTAATGTATTATAGTTCTCAGCATATAAGTCTTTCACCTCCTTGGTCAGGTTTATTACTAAGTTTTTTTTTTTTTGATGTGATTTTAAGAGGGATTTTTTTTTTTACATTCCCTTTCTGATATTTCATTGTTAGTGTAAAGAAATGCCATCAATTTCTGTATATTAATCTTGTTTCCTGCTACCTCGCTGAATTTGTTTATCAGTTTGACTAATTTTTGTGTGGAGTTTTTAAGGTTTTCTATATATAGTATCGTATCATCTGCATATAATGACAATTTTACATCTTCCCTTCCAATTTGGATACCTTTTATTTCTTGTCTGATTGCTGTGGCCAGGACTTCCAATACTATGTTGAATAAAAGTGGTGAGAATGGGCATTCCTCTCTTGTTCCAGATTTTAGTGGGAAGGCTTTCAGCATTTTGCCATTGAGTATTATGATGGTTGTGGGTTTGTCATAAATAGCTTTTATTATGTTGATATATGTTCCCTCTCTACCCATTTTGGTAAGAGGTTTTATCATGAATGGATGTGGAATTTTATAAAATGCTTTTTCTGCATCTATTAAGATGATCATGTGGTTTTTGTCTTTTGTTGATGTGGTGTATTACACTGATTGATTTACGTTATGTTGAACCATCCTTGGGACCCTTAGATTAATAAGATACAGACTTCAGAAAGATGTCTGAGACAAATCCCTCCTACCCTTCCTTATTACTCAAATGTGACAACAATAGGTTTCCTGTCTGTGCACTTTCCCTGTGATGGGGGACATGACACCCAGGAAAGGTCCTTCCTGGCATTGAGAGATAAAAAGCCACTGAGTGCTAGTTAAAACAAACAAACAGACTCTTGATCAGCAGTGCTTTCAGAGAAAGGTCTTGATCAAAAGGGAGAAATGTGAAAATTAATAAAGGAAAATCTCACTAAAATGGAGATGGGAGGCCAGAAGGGGGAGCTGTCATGCATATACCACTCAACACCACTACAGATCTCAACAGAAAGAGACGTACTTTGCATCTCTGGCAGGAAGTGACACTACTTTACTACCACCAGAAGGAGGAAGAAAGATTTTTTTTCTCCTTGCCTGTCCACAGCTCAGCCAATGAAAAACCACTGTACTTCAAACTTCCAGTTTCCTTCAGTGGACTTTTTGTTTATAACAGCCCCTCCCAACTTCCCCTTCTCTTCCATAGAAGAGTTTCCTCTCCTTTGTTTTGCATGTGGATTGCCATATTTGTACATCCCAAATTGCAATTGTTTGCTGCTCCTGAATAAACCTATTTTGCTGGTAAAATAACTTGCTGTTTTATTTATTGTTTTAGGTTAACTGTTTCTCAATCCCATACAGATCATATTTATTACACTAAAATTTGTCTTAGTTTAGCATATTTATGTTGGAATTTCACCCACTTACCAAGAACGTGAGTGGTTATTTTGCTGAATCAGATAATAGTTTTCCAATACTGGAAGATTCTTCCCTCAGTTTTTTGTGCTATTCACAATGTAACAATTGCAAACAACAACATGCTTTTCGTTTAATTTGCATTATTAACATTTTCCTCATCACTTTTTTAAGTCTAGATGAGGGGCTAGGCCAACTTATATCATGGACCTGATACTAAATATTTTACACTTTGTAAGCCACACTGTCACTTTCAAAATAATTCAGCTCTTCCATTGTAGTGTGAAAGTAGCCATAGACAATACATAAGTGAATGGGCAGTGCTGTATTCCAATAAAACTTTATTTATAAAGATACGTGATGGGCAGGCCCTAGTTTTCTGAACCCTGGTCTAGACAATCAACAAAACAACAGATCATTAGCCCTGCTGCTTGCCGGTTTCCCTTGTGTCGATACTCTCACCATTGGCTACTTCAGGTTACCAACATGAAGTTATTGAAAGTGAAATCAGAAAGAGATGCATAGAAGCATGCTATTTATAGCATTCCTAGCATACAGATGCGATAGATATAAATAAACTCAACAGTACAGATACTAGTAAAATAAAATAATTAGGAAGTGATGAATTCTGAGTATGTATTACCTATCTTTTTACTATCACTTATTTAATTGAAAGCTTATTTAATATAATTTTTATTAATAGCTCTAATTAAAAACTGGCTCACAAAATTCCTGAAAATTGAACAACTGGCTCTCACAAACCCCTGTTGGCCAGCTGATTCCAGACACCAGTCTCCTGCCAGTTCCCTCAGAGAAGTAAGAACCAATCAATGTCCTGCTCCTTGTACCCTTTCAGACTTTAAGAAAATGTTCTCTCCTGAAAGAGGTCAGAAAACTAAATTCTATAAAAACACCTCCTCTTCCAGTTATTATTTAGACTGTCTGCCCTTAAGGTAATTACATTTCTGACCAAACCTGCACTGTCTTGGAACTTACAGAACCAAACAATTGCTCATGTGTTTGTATTGTGAGTCACATTTGGTCTAAAAGAATTCCTGTACTCTTTAGAAGTTTCTAAAATTACAGCTTTGCCCAGTCTGGGAACCAATAACTTTGGTAGAAAGTAAGAAGGATATAAGATAGCACGTGTGAACAGAATGAGTTGATCTGTATTTTCACTCAGCCCCAGCCTTCACAATGTAATCTTGAACAACAACTAATTTCACTTATTTATTTGAGTCTGTTTTCTCCTTTCTACAAACCAATGCTTGGTACTCTTAAAGTTTGTGAGGGCAAATATTGCTAAAGTGATTTGAGAACGTTGGCTAAGGGGGTGTTGGAAATGTAGGTCATCATTTATCATCTGGACATGAATGTGAGGCCTTAAAGATTGTAATTCCATGAACCTGACATAAACACTTTAAGCGCTGAAAAATGTGCTTAGATCATTAGGGCAAATTGAAACCACCAGCTGAAATTAGCTTTTTAAATTTTTATCTTCATTTCCTTCACCATGTTCTCCCTTTCTCCCTATGTCCTAAGTAATTGAGAGGTGATGGCTTAATTTATTCAGACATTTTCCTTTGTGTATCTTTTGGACCTGGAATAGACAGTCTGTGGCACCAAAAATCACCATTTCCGTGCCTCTCCTTTCTCTGCTCTTCCTTTCCTACTTGGTACTTCCCATCCTTTTTTCTCCCCCGATTCTTCTTTCTTTCACTTTACCTTTTTTCTTGCTTGCCAGAGTACATGTATACCCAAACAGTCCAACCTTCTATGACCCTTAAATCTGTTTGAGGTATTAAGTTACATAACAATATATATGCTTCTTCTTTAAATAAGAGGCAACCTAGATGTGAATGATCATTGAATCCATGTTTATTAAGCCATTAACTTACATCATCCTTT
Organism: Delphinus delphis; assembly: GCF_949987515.2. NCBI lineage: Eukaryota > Metazoa > Chordata > Mammalia > Artiodactyla > Delphinidae > Delphinus > Delphinus delphis. The sequence goes on from NC_082696.1 coordinate 71,901,800, forward strand.
TTCTGTTTCCAAGTTACTTCCAGGTTCTACCTCTCGCTTTGCTATTGGTACATATACCAAAACAAAGCCCTCTAGCATTAATATGTCTCTTTAGTCATAAAATATGGGGAAAACACAGGATGTGGGTACTGGAGTTCACTTTGGTAAAGCACAGCCTTTGCATGGTAACTCTAGTTCTCTGTAGTCTGTCGATCCCAATTGGGTTCATGCTCTAGTCTCACGAGAATGCCAGCTGACCCATGGGTCCTTCCAGAGCCTGACCTATCTCCCTGTTATGAAGACCCAGTGTGAAATCTGTATGCTTAATATCCCAGGTCTAATCATTCTTTTCTGGCATTGCATGTAATGGTAAATGTTCAAAACCACATCAAGTTGGGAAATATATTTCTCATTTTTAGTGGAACACTGTATTTATTTATACGGAAAAGCTTTTGTTGATGAGCATTTTGTTGAGGAAGGTAGCTGTGAAAGGGTTCTGCAACCCTGGGTTTTATTTGCTCTTTGTATGTGTATGGATTGGAAAGAGAAAACACTTGCTTTTGTATCTGCTAAGATTAGCTACAAGTAATTGTGGTGAGCTTTGCTGAAATTCCTCCTCCTAATGATGCAAACAGAAATCACAGAGCACAGAGCTTCAGGTTTCGGAGGTGACTCACAGAGTCTAGCAATCCATCTTGGAAGTCTTAGCAGGCCTATTTTGGGCTGTAGTCCACACATGGCAAGGCCGAAGAATCCCAGGTGTTCTGCCTGAGAGCAAAGTGAGAGCATGAGGATTGCCCTGCGAAGCAAGAACATGCTCATTAAAGCGGGTTTCTGGTGGGAGGTGGATCGGCCCGGCAGTTCTGCATTTCTCCTTGAGGTGACCCCTTTCCTTATTAGAGAGGGGTTCTGATGTCCAAATGCGTCTGCGTTTAATGAGTTGCAGTTCACCGGGGACCCAGAGAGGGCAAAGAAGTACCTGCTTGGTGAACCGAGAAGAGTATACTGTTTATTTCGTGGATACTACACTGTTTAAATAATGTGAAAGTTTTTCTTTTGCGAGATCTTTCTACTCCATGGTAGTCTGAAATGGCATATGTGAATATAGGAGACCTAGAGCTATGGGGTAAACAGACTAATCAAGTTGGCTGGATTTATGAATTCTCTTATGATAAAATCACTGAACTCTTAAAATGGTGAGATCAGCAGGCATTCATCTCTCTATCTCAAAGGAAGATGGAATAAAATTAGAGAAATTCTTCTCACAGGTCTGCAGATGGTGGTTGGTTAATTAGGTGAAAAGATCTTTGAATAATAGACTAGGGAATTGGGCCACCATATTATTGTTTTAATCTGTCAGGTACTTATTATCAGCAAGAATACTTTGTCTTGCAGGACATTTTTTACTAAAATGGCAAATAAATGTGCATCTTGGTGAAATCAAAAGTGAGAAATTGTATGTAAAAAAATTGTGAATAGCAAAATGACTATATATGGCCAGAGAATAGAATTTTATACAAAATATGAAAGATGTGATGTCTGTATAAGAATATGCATGATGACTACAGCAGTGTCAAAGCCCTCAAGAAACACCAAACGTGTATCAGAAGGTAAGCTAAGCATTAACTTGGCATTAAGTGCCATGAGAAAAGATTTTTTTCCTTTGCCATATTTTGGAAGACTTTTCCATCATTCAAAAGTAAGTGTTTTTTTTTTTTTCTGCCAGTATTCTAGAAATAAATTCAAACACAGTTAAAGTGTATGAAAACCTTTTCCACTATTAGCATGAAAACTCAACTGCAAAGGAAAACTCTGTGCTTTCGAAATCGATGTGTTAAATATCTTTATAAAAAATAAATAAATATCTTTATAGAATCAGTTACACATATAATGTACAATTACATAATTTATGATATAAATTTGCTTTCTCTGTTCAAATAAAAGTTCTAAATCTTTGGAATTTTTTTTTTTTTTTTTTTTTTGCGGTACGCGGGCCTCTCACTGTTGTGGCCTCTCCCGTTGCGGAGCACAGGCTACAGACGCACAGGCTCAGCGGCCATGGCTCACGGGCCTAGCCCCTCTGCGGCATGTGGGATCCTCCCGGACCGGGGCACGAACCCGTGTCCCCTGCATCGGCAGGTGGACTCTTAACCACTGCACCACCAGGGAAGCCCCTGGAATTTTAATATAAATACTCAACTTCCTATTTTGCTATGGATTGTGTAACTCTAGTCAATTCACTTAATTTTTCTTTGCTTCGGTTTCCCCACTGAAAAATGAGGATCATGAGATAGCTCGACCCTCTTTATCAAACTACACAGGAATCAGTTAAACTGAGCACAAGTAAACTATTATTGTATGATGTAATAAATGTATTACATAAAGGTATTAGTACTCTTAAATTTTTCAGTGATCACAACTGAAGAGAACTGCATAATTTTCTAATTAGATGAAATGTAAGTGTATGATCTAAGTCATCACTGAGCATGTCAGGTCGGCGGGGGAGGAAACTGATACAACATATACCACTTATTGTCTACTTTTGTGTGCCAAGCATTTTACATGAACTGTTTCATATGACTGTGTTGACACTTTGAGGTAAATACCACTATAAGACCTCCTTTATAAACGAGAAAATCAGGACTCACAAAAGCCACTTGCTTATGTTCAATAGGAAGCAAGAGAGACCAAGATTTGAACCTAGTCCTCTTTTTTTTTTTTTTTTTTTTCGCGGTACGCGGGCCTCTCACTGTTGTGGCCTCTCCCGTTGCAGAGCACAGGCTCTGGACGCACAGGCTCAGCAGCCATGGCTCACGGGCCCAGCCGCTCTGCGGCATGTGGGATCTTCCCGGACCGGGGCACGAACCTGTGTCCCCTGCATCGGCAGGTGGACTCCCACCCACTGCGCCACCAGGGAAGCCCGAACCTAGTCCTCTTTGATGCCATAGTCCAAGTTCTTCATCGCACTGTGACTGCTTATCCAAATTTGGTTCCCTGTTCACATGATCCAAGATTCTGCAATACTCAAAATACAAATGGAATGCTGCAGTAGTTGAAGTCAGCACACAATTTCTGAGATCTCCCTTTCCAAAATTCACACTTGAAATGCACGCCCTTTGTCATCTAAATGAAAATAAAGCTAGGAGAATCTGTCCCTGGAGCTAGTAGGTGGGAGATATGGAAACATTGGGTCTCCTGCTTTAATTATGTGGGTTTGATAAGATGCATTTTCTTTAGAGACGATCAAATATTTCTCATGCTATTCATGAAAGCTTCAAATAAAACAGTTAAACCAATATTCGTTTGCCACTGCCAGGAAAAAAATGTAACCATGCATTACTCGGAAGTTTCTTTCATCTTTGGAGTAGTAATAAATATTTTTTCACCTCTTCCACACAGGGAAATGTTATGATGGTCCAGGAAAATGACGTTAGATGCATAAGTATTATGAATAATCAGTGTGGAATTAAGTAATATAAATAAGCTACCCACTGACTTCATGTACTCACCTAGTACACACTTTAAACAAATATTTCAATTTTGGCATTTTTCCAAAACAATTATTTTAAAAGAAAATATAAATTAGATTAACTTTTAGAAAAGAGAAACAAATATACTCTAAATATTGGGGGAAATGATATACAATGGTTATTTTTTAATACTGATTTCTTGAAGATGTACATTTGTTTATTGAACATAATTAGAAAATAATTTTAAAACGTGTATGTAGTATAAATTGCTATGGCTTTCAACTAGGAAACAACAATTTTTTTCCAAAAATATATTATTAAATGTTTGAGCCTCCTAGAACAGGCTAGCTCAGTTTTCACTTCTTTGAAATATGTGTATTTTAAACAGTAAGTGTCACAGTGAGTTCAGCTCACTTTTGGAAGTGTTAGGAGGATCCAATGAAGAGCTACTTAAACACCAGGGAAGAAACCAATTATTCAGAAACAACTACCCTATGTAAAAGCTTCATCCAAATAAGGAGTTTTGTGCAATGTAAATGAACCCCTTTTACTAAATGTAGACATTTACCATTGTTATTAACACTTTATCCCCAGGAGGTACAATTTTCCCAATGCTAAGCAGTAACAGAAAAATGCACAATTATTCTTCCTAGAAAAAAAAACTGCATTCAATTTGTATTATTTTATTATTTTGCAAAAACACTGGAACATAAAGAAGAATACACCATATAAGATTTCACTCTACGTAATACTAGTCTTCAGAAATATTATCCAGCCTGCCAGATGTTTTCCTCCCAGGTGTTTTCCTCCTTTATTATAAATTAACAGTAGTGATATAGAGGAGTTTGCAACTGTATTAAGTCTCCTGTTCCTCATGTGTTGGCATCTTATTTATTTGCAATAAATAAATGTATGTGTATATCTATAAACACACTAAAATTTGTACTTGATATCTTCTAACTGCAAAGCTGCTCTAAAAGATACATTGTTTTTCCATTAAGCTAATTTCTGTTACTCCATTCCACCTCATCTTGTAACTGACAGCCAAAGAAAATGAAAAGATTTGCTCTTGTTTGCTTTCATGAGAAAATGCCACTTTGTTAATGTTAAAATAATCCTATAATTTTCCAGTTCTTTTTAAGTGACTCCGGAGAAGTAATCCAAGATAAAGAAAAGTGTTGATAAAGTCTGGAAGCACAAGAGGGAACTATACAGGCAGGAAATGTCACTGCACCAGCGCTGCCTGGTGGTTCAGAGCAGGAGAGTTACGGGTGGAAACACACTCACGTGCACAGATGTCCTTGCACACACGTACACAGAATACACCGTCAAGCAGATTCTCCTAGTGTTATTTGGAACGTCTTTAACAGATAGCATTCTACACCAAAATGTGGCTAAATCAGACCTGCTCAGAAAAGCAGAAAGAAACGTCTTTCCTGGAGGAGCTCCAGTGTCTGAAGCCTGTTGCAGTTCTGGTATCAGATCAGTGAAGGTTCTCTTGCCCACTGCTGCCAAGAGAGCATGATTCTTTTTTTTTTTTTTAATTTATTTATTTATTTTTGGCTGTGTTGGGTCTTCGTTTCTGTACGAGGGTTTTCTCTAGTTGGCGGCAAGCGGGGACCACTCTTCATCACGGTGCGCGGGCCTCTCACTATCGCGGCGTCTCTTGTTGCGGGGCACAGGCTCCAGACGCGCAGGCTCAGTAGTTGTGGCTCACGGGCCTAGTTGCTTCGCGGCATGTGGGATCTTCCCAGACCAGGGCTCGAACCTGTGTCCCCTGCATTGGCAGGCAGATTCTCAACCACTGCGCCACCAGGGAAGCCCGAGAGCATGATTCTTAAACCTTTGGAGTCGGTTACTCCTTCTCAAAATAAGGCTAATAATAGTCCCAAGCCGTCACTTTGGTTTTACACAGCATCTCTTGGATTGCACCTCTAAATGCTTTAGGGTTGCCCAGGTAGGAACCATAATATGGGCTGTTATTGGTGGTATTAAAAGCTCAGAAACCCAGTGGACAGAGAATAGGTCGGTATCATCCTCAATACAATCTTGATCTTTTGGCCAACACGGTAAACACTGAATAAATTGATGTAAAATTAAATCTAGGGCAAACCCCCATATCTTCTTAATAAAAGAAGTGAAAACTTGTGACGAAACATACTCACAATTTCAATACCGTCTCTAATTGCCTTTTGTTTACTCTGGCTTCCTCTAGGAGGTTTTGATGCTATCTTAATTATCACTGTTGTTTTATGCCTAATAATTAATGGTTTAAGTTTTGTACTTTTATCCTGAGGCAATTTTATAAAGGGAAGTATTTTTAACAAATCAAAATGTTACCCCCCAGTTCTTCATCTTAGCCGGCTGCACAGGTGTAATGGAGCGCCTGGCTAGGTTCCATTCCCCCTCTGGCAGTCTGAGAATACTTGTTATGAAGCCTAGTCGGGACCAAGAGAGCATCTTAATGGATGTCGGTGATGAGGTTCTCTGGCTGGCACCATCTGTTCATGTCTGTATAGCACTGGTTACCAAAAGCTTGCTTGGGACTTCCCATGATACAAAGCCATAGACTAGGAAGGGGACGGGGAGGTGCAGGGCTCTGTTCCAGAGCAGACGCCACAATGGAGGGTTAGCGTGGGTGAGATGCTGTTTTGGATAATGCCTGCTACAGAGTAGATACTCATTGAATGCTCAGCTTAGGTTAAATCGCTTTGATGTGGGGAGGAAGAAGGGTGGTAGCTGGGGTTAAAAATGCTGTGCTCTAGAAAACAAACTTATGCTTACCAAAGGACACTACTATAAACAAAATAAACAATAAGGTCCTACTGCAGAGCACAGGGAACTATACTCAGTACCTTGTAATAACCTATAATGGAAAAGGATCTGAAAAAGAATAGATAGACAAATAGATGACTGAATCACTTTGCTGTATACCAGAAACTAACACAACATTGTAAATCAACTATAACAGGAACAAGTTCCGTTCCAAGAGTATGTTCGTAAGTCCGATTTGTTTGTAAGCTGGTACTAACTTTGCAGTACCAGCTACGTCACCGCTGCTTTGACGCTTGCTTTTGGACATCCTGGGCTTGAAATAAAGATACTGTACTGCCGTACCCTATACAGTACTGTACAGTAAAGTACGCAAAAGCACAGCCACTTGTAGAGGATGCACGCACGTGACAATGCACGCCAGACACGGGAGCGAACTTACGTGATTGGGCATGCAAATGCACATTTGCATCTTTGAAAGCCTGAAACTTGAAGGTTTGTATTAGGGGACTTACCATATTTCAATAAAAAAAAGAAAAGCAAATGATACCCATGAGCCCATCAATCAAAGATCATCAGTGACAGCATTTTAGATATTTTTCTAGGCACTTTTGTTTATAGTGATCATATCAATTACACAAAATTTTTACGGTTCTGTATCCTGTTACCCCACTTTAGATTAATGTAAAATTTGTTTTTAAATGCTGTACACTAAAGTATGACTAAATGTCTGGCATTTAACGAGCAGGCAATTGTGTATCAGATACCATACGTCTTCCGTCATAACATCTCTTGGCTTATTGTATAATGGCATTTCCGTTCTTTCTTTCTTGGATATTTATTTCTTATTACTTCTCATTTGTAATGAGGGAATTTTTCCTACTATAGAAACTGAGATCTACATGCTAGTGAGGAAACAATACCAATTTGAGAATTTCAAGTGAAATGAAAATATCTTTAGGCCAGTAACTGACTTACCAGAGTCTGGCGTTCTTGTAGCTTATAATTCAGGTATCACTTCCAGTTAAGATTTGTGGTGCTCATGGCTGACCTCAGACTTGATCTTTAAAAAAGACGAAACATGACAAATGAACTTTGACAGAAATATATTTAATGACTAGTTTGCTGACATCCACAGGTAAGGCAGAGAAAACTGCCAGTTTTCAAAAAAAAAAAAAACTAATTTGCATCTTTCCTCAGGAGCTGCCTGGAGGGGTTAGTTCTGTGCAGGGGAAGGAGTCATACACAGCGTGCCCTGCACCCATGCCTGGCTGCGCCTAACCAGTGAGGTAAATATTTACTTCCCTTCACCTTTACTTGTGCAAGATGATTTTAGTCAAGGGTGGGGGGGGGGGATCGGCTTTGCAGAAATAGCTTTCTGCTAAATGCCCAGAGTTCAGTATTTTTTTTTAAAAAAACACAACCTCTATATAATTATATCTCATCTGTTATTAGCTATGGAATTAGTTCTGCCTAAATTCCTTCCTTTCCCACTTCATGAGTGTTTATGAAAGACCAGTAACTAGCCTGAATGTCTGCAAAATGATATCGAACACAAATCCAGCATTTGCAAGACAGGAGCTCACGTGTAGCTCCAAACAGAGCATTAATTACTTGCTAAGAGTATTTAATGAAAATGACTGCACTTAAATATGTTCATAAACTTGGAAAAGACAGATTCCAAGTTTCCTTCCACACACAGATCCAAAATACGAGCTTGTATTTGATGTTTGGAGTCTGCAGCCTAGACTAGTTTAAACCCATTGGGGAAGAACATCAGGGCTATAGAGTGATGAAGGGCACAAAAGAAAAACATTTTAGAAAATGTAACTAAGTTAAAATTTCATGCATTTTTGCAGTTGCAAATCGCTGAGTATTGAATGATGGCCTTTCCTGATCATAGCATTTCATGACCAGTTTACATGTGATTAAATTGATCTATCAGATAGTTTGCAGAATACATTTTTCTGGTTGGGTAACAGGAGCAATTCTTTTTTCTGTTCCTCTAAAACCAAGTTATTAAAAATGTAGTCAGTGAACCAGAAGCATCAGCATTGAGGTTGTTAGTGATACAGAATCTCAGGCTCCACCCCAGACAGCTGCCCTCTAGATGATTCACGTGCACACTACAGTTGGAGAAGCATTGATCTGAAACACAGCTACGCATCTTTCTTATAAAGAGATGGGTGTTTTAATTTTCAGAACTAATTATTAAAGTTCAGTCAAAAATGTTTTTTTTAATTCTAAATTTTAAACATTTAAAATATTTTTAAATCAACTCACGCTAGTGTAACAGACTTCTAGCATGACTTTAATTTTTTTTCTAGAAATTCTCCCATACAGTTGGAGGTTCGTTACAATGGTCCCAAACAATGTGTAACAAACAAATTATGTTACAAAATAAGAGAATAATTCTTGATGACAAACCAAACAGCAACAGCTAGTTTTGTCTGATATAATATTTTTTAGTGGGCCAAGTTTATTATTTTGCCCTCATTTATCAAATACTTTGTGCCTTACATGCGGTATTTTCAGAATGTATGAAAACAGAATTATGCTTTAAATCGTCTGGCAAAATTCTAAAAAGTTTTGTTCAGAACACGAGTAACGTCTACGGGATTGCTATTGTCTTTCTAGAAGTCCAAAGCCAAGTTGAGGTTTGCTCAGTTTTTACTAAGGAAGAGTAATTGCTCTGTTTACTCTGACATAATCTGCCTTCACTTTCTGAAATAAACTGAAACTCCTAATGAATAATATGCTTGTTTCCTGAAGAACATATTATCTAAATAATAATTTAGAGCTATGATATAAGATTCTACTGCCAAATCATGAAGTCAGATTTATTTGGTTCACTTACATAAGCCAATTACATATTTTGTACTTGTTTAAATATTATAATGCATCATCTTCAGTCCTTTAAAAAAAATTCATTTCAGGAAAAAAACTAAAGGGTAAGTAGTGGTATGAGGGTAAAGGAACTGATGTTGATTAAATTGCTTCAACTCCTGGTAAAACTACAAAATAATTGCACATTAAAATAGAATGAGCATCTCTGATAAGAGTTCTTCTCATCTGCAAATGTCCATAAAAATCACATCTTTTCATTTTAAAGATGCCTAAATGAGAGTCAGTTAATTAAAGGGAAACTACCTTATGCAATTATAATTGTTAAGGAGTTATGCAAAGTTAACCAGCAGTGGTATAAAAGGCATAAAAATCTGTCCCTCTTTTTGTCTTTGTAAGCGACATGTTCTTGATGACAGGATGGAGAAAATTCAAAAGGAAAAAAGTGTAACCATGAGAAAGTATGTGTGTGCGTGTGTGTTGTGTGATATTCTTCAAAAAAAGCATAGTTTTGATTACAGTTCTCCCTACGCAAAAACCTTCAACTGCTCACTGTTTCTTTTGAATAAGTTCTAAACTCTTAAATATGCCTACAAAGCCTTCCATGCTTTTGTCCTAAACTATCTTACCAGTTACCTCCCATTACTCGCCACCCTCTCTTCTCTTGGCTCCAAACAAACCACTTGCTATTTCCCTAATATAACCTGGGTTTTTCCTTTCCACACTTTTGTTCACACTGTTTCTGTTGACTGGAATATTCTCTCTCCAGCACCACTTCACCCTACCCCACCACCTACCATAACCCCAAACGGACTGGGAAAAATCCCACTCTCTCAGTTAAGATGCTTATAGCTTCCGGTAGCAGAATACTCAACTAACTGCTTTAAACAATACAGACATTTATTATCTTACATAGCAAGAAGTTCTGAGAAAGAGCCATGTGCTTTCTTTCATTCTACTTTGCTGTCTTTAGCATGTTGACCATTGTCTTGAGGCTTGTTTCCTTATAGTCACAAGATAGTTGCCACTGCTCCAGGCATTCCTTCCTACGTCAACAGAGAGGAAGAAAGGAGTTCCTTAAAGGAGTTTTTTAAGGGAAGGAAAAGCTTTTCCAGCATGCACTTAGCAAACCTCTGCTAAGGTGCTAATTAAAAGGAATCATCCATGCCCATTCTCTAGCTTCAACGAAGGCAAGAAATACAGGCATCTAGTACTTTCAGCCTCTAAAACGGGAGATGGGCTGTACTATCCAGGAGGAGGATAGGAATGGTGACCAACTGTTGCCTCTAGTCCTCCAAAGCCCTGATCTAATGACGTTGACTCCATGAAGCCCTCTCTGAGTCATCCAGTAAAAGTTACCTCTCCTTTGGTTTTGCACAACACTGTGTAGCTTTTATATTTACATTTTGCTTTGTATTCAAGTTATCTGTATGCTTGCCTCATTTCCACTATGAGAATGCATCAGTCCTGTCTTGTTCATGTTTTATTCCCATATCCTCTAGCATAGTCCTTGGCCCTTAGAAAGTGTTGAATAAATATTTCCTGAACTGAAAACCTCACTAATTTGAACGACAGTTAGATGATTCACTTTAGCTACAGGGGGAAAAAGAAACATCATATCCGCCTCCCAAAAAAAAAACTTAGAACTTTCACCACATTTGCAATTAATACAAATGCTGCTTTTCAATAAACAAAGTACAGAGGTAACAGTCAGAAACAAAATTAAAAATAGAGAGAGGCTGACCTTATCCTCTCTGCTGACAAAACAAAAACAAGCACAAAATCATCCTGGCAAATGTGCTGTTTTCTCAAGACTGGTCCACTAGCTACTGGATGAAGGAAGACTCCCAAGGGCTCATCCTAAAGGATCCCAGACTCAAGCCATCTTAGACCAAAAGGATCAGGGCTGCCTACCAGGGACAGAGCAATGAGCTAGGAGCATCCTGAGTTCCTGAGGATTTCATGGAGCAGGGCTGCCATATCACCTCTGGACTTCAAATCTACGAACTTGTAAGAGGAAGAAGTAAATTCACTTCTACTGAGTTTTCCGCCATTCACAACTAAGCCTAATCCAAATTAACGCACTCGATCTACCCTGCGGACTATGGTACTGCCAGAACCTTTGGAGCCGGTCAGGGCCTCCAAGAAGCCATTGCCATTAGGCAAGTCCTCTTGAGTTAAGCCTCAACCCAGCTTGGAACTCGATTCAGTTTGAAGATGGGCCCAAACTAATTCCATCCAGTCATGTACCATCAACTCTCTGCACTCATTGCTCTTGGCAAAATGTTGGCTGCATATTGAGTTTCTCAAGCAAAACAAAGGATAGTAACAAATCGTCAAACATCCTAAGCGTCAACATTGCTGACTGTGTTTAGTTAAATGCCATTTTTTCCTAACACAAAGTCATAGGATTGAGTGAGGCCTTCCCAAGGAAAAAGCAACTTACCTCCCTCCAGGGGGTAGGTGAGACATACGGAAAAATCTGATTTAATGGTTCTTTGCTTTTTATTTATGTTGCTATATCTTTTATTAAAGATCATCTGGCTAACACTGTGGCAACCTGCGCAAGCAAAACAGTCAAGTGTAGGGGAAGAAGAGGCAACGTAAAAATGCATTTTGTATTTATTCTAAATGTCAATTTAATTGAAAAAGTTGTTTCTTTGCACGGAGAGGTTATTTTGCTGATGCGACCAACAGAGTCAGTTAAAGTAAGCTGGTTTGTACACGAAGATGCAGATGGCTTGAAAAATATCCTTATCACAGCGCACGTCAGGGAGGGTTTACATAGACAGCAGAGGAATCCGTGAAGCTGGGCCTTGCTGAGAACAGTGGGATTAACACCCTGGAAGATACACAAGAAGGCCAGGAGCACTTGTTCTCAGTTTCTCCACCCAGAGGGCAACTGTCCAGCCAAGATTAAGCTGAAAAGACAGGATAAATTATTCTTAGCTCTAACAGGGAGAATTTTACAACCACTCTGATTCAAGTGATAAACACAGACCTCACATCAGATAATTAAGGTCCAAACATTGAAGAGAAGGCTTGAACTGTCTGATTTCTCTCCATTGGTCTTATTATACTGATTTTCAAAACTAAGTTTCACTTTGTGGAAAAACATTTCCCCAGAATGGATGCAGCCAATCGCATAAAACTGATTTAAAGCCACAAAGGAAGTCTATGAACCCATCTAGATATTGAAAGTAAAATAGTGATACTATTTGTCTTAAAGAAAGTGCTGGTTTTTTAAGCTATTGTGATTTTTTTTTTTCCATTTCAGATTTGCAGATGGAATTCTCACATTGCTCTCTTCCATATACAATATCTTATCCGGGGCCTTATATTTACCATTTCTTCACATACATTAAATACCACTGAAATGTAGTGATTTTGTGTTTATACTTTAACATCAAAAAATGAAAACCTAAGGACTTTGAAACTGAAATTAAATTATTTGGTGACTTATCCATAACCCCAAATACCATACTTGTTAAGGAGAAACCTGCTATATATAGTCTTAACTTCCCTAAGAATATAGCATTGTGGTTATCGTGGTATGTGTGAGAAGAGAAGCAATATAGCACAGTGGTTAAGAAGTGGACTTTAGAGCCAGATTCAAATTCTAGGATCCCGGCTTCCAAATCTTAGCTCTACCACTTACCAGCTATGTGAACAATGGGCAGGTTATTTAACTTCCAAAGTGCCTCGGTTTCCTCATCTATGAAATAATCCCTACTACACCCTCCCATTAAGAGGACAAAATAATTTAATGTTAATGTAGCACTTGGTGCCAAAGCACTTTCTTAAGTAACACAAAATGTCTCTGCAGTTAACAGTAAAAAGCTAATTTAAAACTCCCTACCTATATGTGACCAACTTACTCTCAGGACTATTAGAACATAATACCACCCAACACTTAACTTGATTAGCCAGTATTAAATTATTAAGATTGCAGATTTGCTCGAGCAGTCTCTCTGGTGAATTCATTTCTCATGAGAACACAAATCGAAGGATAGAAAAGATGAAGAAAGGACAGAGTATGAAGTACCCTGGCTGTTAGAGCCAGTCTCCTCCATTCATTCATTCATTCAAAGGTCAAAACCAGCTGGCCCTAAGAACTGACACACTAAATAGTGGCACCATCTTTCGACTTGATCAGGGAAACGTTTTCTTTTTGATTTGTGAGATAAAAACCAATATAAAGTACCATCTTACCTTAACTATTGAAACAGCCATGTATCTCCTGTCTCTCACTACATCACTGCCAGACAGGTCTTCCTGGAGCAAAACAATAAGAGTCTGACTCCATTTTTGATGTTTGTTCTCTGATACTTTCAAGCCCCACTCCTCCCTATTCATCTGTTGCCTCACATCTGGGCAAACCAATAAGAAGTGTGTCATGTATATAAATGTCAAACCACTATGTTGTATACCTGAAACTAATACAATATTGCATGTCAACTATACTTAAAAAAATTTTTTTAAGGGCCAAGGATGCCATTACTCTGTTGGATAACTGCAAAATGGACCAACAAAGACTATGGGTTCTATTGCGTGCAGAGATTTATCAACATGCCAAAGAGTTATTTCAAAACAGACTTAAGACCAGTGTCGCTCAATCCATTAAAGCAGTAATCACCAGGGAGGGGCCTCTAACCCTGACAGTACTGAGTTGGGACTCTCTATAGGAAGAAACTTATAAATATGAGCAGAGTGAAGTAGAACCCTCCAAAGTATATCCAGTAACCACCAAGTAGAGGTATGGGGGACTTTGCTATAGGGCAAGGAATCAGAAATGAAACAGAGTTCAGCAATTTGACCCAATTGTGAATCCAGAATATACTAAAATAATTTATCCAACAGAGCACTGATTGGCTTTTGTGCCTCTACAACACTGGTTCTAAATTTTAACATCAGCTAAGATGCACCCATTGGCCTTAATCAATACTGGTGCGCAAGTTACAATTACAGCTGGGGATCCCAGTACATTTAAACAATTATAGCTGGGGATCCCAATACATTTGCCTCCTTAGGTAGGAATAAACCTACCTAAGGAGGCAGAAAACCTGTACTGTGAAAATTATAAGACACTGATGAAAGACACTGATAATGACATAAGCAGATGGAAAGATGTACTGTGATCTTGGATTGGAAGAATCAATATTGTTAAAATGACCATACTACCTAAGGCAATCTACAGATTCAATGCAATCCCTATCAAATTATCAGTGGTATTTTTCACAGAACTGAAACAAAAAATTTTTAGTTTGTATGGAAACACAAAAGACCCTGAGTAGCCAAACCATCTTGAGAAAGAAGAACGGAGATGGAGGAATCATGCTCCCTGACTGCAGACAATACTACAGAACTACAGTCATCAAAACAGTATGGTACTGGTACAAAAATAAACACCTAGATCAATGGAACAGGATAGAAATCCCAGAAATAAACCCATGCACTTATGGTCAATCTATGACAAAGGAAGCAAAAATATACAACGGATAAAAGATAGTCTCTTCAATAAGTGGTGCTGGGAAAACTGGACAGCTACATGTAACAGAATGAAATTAGAACATTCTCTAACAGCATATTCAGAATAAACCCAAAATGGATTATAGACCTAAATGTAAGACCGGATTCTATAAAACTTCTAGAGGAAAAAATAGGACATTCTTAGACATAAATTGCAGCAACATATTTTTGGATCTATCTCATAAAGTAATGGAAACAAAAACAAATGGGACCTAATTAAGCTTAAAAGTTTTTGCACAGCAAAGGAAACCATAAACAAAACAACCCACAGAATGGGAGAAAATATTTGCAAACAATGCGACCGACAAGGGATTAATTTCCAAAATATGCAAACAGCTCATACAGCTCAATATCAAAACAACAAACAACCCAACTGAAAAATGGGCAGAAGACCAAATATATATCTCTCCAAAGAAGACATACAGTTGGCCAAGAGGCACATGAAAAGACGCTCAGTATCGCTAATTATTAGGGAAATGTAAGTCAAAACCAAAATGAGGTATCACCTCACGCCGGTTAGAATGGCCGTCATCAAAAAGTCTACGAATAGGGCTTCTCTGGTGGCGCAGTGGTTGAGAGTCCGCCTGCCGATGCAGGGGACACGGGTTAGTGCCCCGGTCTGGGAAGATCCCACATGCCGCGGAGCGGCTGGGCCCGTGAGCCATGGCCGCTGAGCCTGCATGTCCGGAGCCTGTGCTCCGCGACGGGAGAGGCCACAACAGTGAGAGGCCCGCGTACCGCAGGAAAAAAAAAAAAAAAAAAAGTCTACAAATAATAAATGCTGGAGAGGGTGTGGAGAACAGGGAACCCTCCTACACTGTTGGTGGGAATGTAAATTGGTGCAGCCACTATGGAGAACAGTATGGAGGTTCCTTAAAAAACTAAAAATAGAGTTACCATATGATCCTGCAATCCTGCTCCTGGGCATATATCCAGAGAAAACTTTAATTCGAAAGGATACCTGCACCCAAATGTTCATAGCAGCTCTATTTACAATAGCCAAGATATGGAAGCAACCTAAATGTCCATCGACAGATGAATGGATAATGAAGATGTGGTACATATATACAATGGAATATCACTGAGCCATTAAAAAGAATGAAATAATGCTATTTGCAGCAACATGGATGGACCTGGAGATTATCATACTAAGTGAAATATGTCAGAGAAAGACAAACACCATATGATATCACTTATATGTGGAATCTTAAAAAAATGATGCAAATTAACTTATTTACAAAACAGAAACAGACTCACAGACATAGAAAACAAATTTATGGTTTCCAAAGGGGAAAGAGGGGGGAGATCTGCTGGCCACCTGGAGAGTGTGTGTGTGTGCGTGTGTGTGTGATTACTCAGGATGAACTTTATCTGTGATAAGGTCACCATAACATGTGATGGAGCCTTCTAGCAAGCTGCTGCTATCCACCACCTAACCAAGTCAGCCTAGATCAAGGAAGAGATTCAAGGGTCAGCACAACTGGCCAAACTTCATGCAGTCATCTTAGTGATGGAAAATGCTTGATCAAAAATTGGTCCAAAGTGTATGTTTTTGCTGCGCAGCAGCTAGGCCCGTAAGCCATGGCTGCTGAGCCTGCGCATCCGGAGCCTGTGCTCCGCAATGGGAGAGGCCACAACAGTGAGAGGCCCGCAGACGGCAAAAAAAAAAAAAAAAAAAAGGCCAAAGTGCATGTTTTTACAGAATCTGTAAAAAAAAAAAATGTCCAATTAGTCTCACCAATGGCAACAACTCCTTATCCAAGGAGTTGATTGCCCTTTAGATACCTAAGATAAAAATCAAGGTCCACATAAAGTCTGCCCATACTAGAGCCAAAATAAAAGGCCTCCTCAAGACATTTCTTATCCCTTTCAGAGTTCCAGACATTACTGATGGTGACCAAGGCATGCATTTCACTTCTCAAAACAAATACCATAGACTCTAGAACGAGACATTCAATGGAACTTCCACCTTACTAATGGCCACATGCTGTAAGCCTCAGAGAGCCATAATAGCTTACTTAAATAAGTTCAACATCAATGAAATGAGACATAGCACATCAGCAATCAAACATCAGTGGTGAATTATAATTGAGTCTGATTTCATCTGTGATGTCTGAGTACTGACAGCTTTCAAGCCCATACCCCCCCCCGCCCACTTTCTGTCCCACACTGGGGCAAGCTCCTAAGAAGGCCCATGAGCTTCATCCCTTGGCCCCTGCTGGGTAGTTAAAACCACAAATACCCCAACTCTCACTCTGGTCCCACCCCTTAATCACAATGAAAAACAAAGCCAAGCTCTACCCTCCCAGAAAATCCCGTATGGGAGTCATAAACCTTTTGCTACCCTCTTTATGCATGTGTGGTGTCATCAGGCTTGATATCCAAACTTATTTGGGGAGGGGATGTGGATCTCACCCACGAGGGGATGACCACATCTATGCGTATCACTCCGCTGCTCATAGACCTCCAATAACACCCCCACTGTCCACTGAATTAAATAGAAACTATTGATCGTAACTACAGATTTATCTTTCTAGTCTCCCTCTCCACTATTCTCCTTGATACACATCATGCTTCAAATGCTGCTGTTCCCAGAACGCACCTGGTCTTTAATTGCCTCCATTCTCTGTGCTTATGCTCTGTCCTGAGTTTTCTCTTCTACCCACTGTCTCTATCGGCCCTTCTTCAAAATCATCTTAAAAGCCAATCCTCCATGAACGATTTTCTGAATCTTCCAATTAGACAAACTCTCTCCCTGCTTTGAACCCCGTATCACACAGTTTGAATCTCTGGTAGTGCTTTATCACATTCTACCCTATAACAAAGTCATTCACATCTTATTGCTCCTGAAGCTCAGGGGTTGACAGCACAGGTCCTGGAAACAGACCAAAAAAAAAAAAAAAAAATCCCACATCTGATTCTTGCTACCTGGTTGTGCTTGGGCAAGTCACCTAGCATCTCTAAACCTCAATTTTCTCTTCCAATGAGAATAAGATCTTACACATGAAGGGTTTTGCCTAGAATCTGATGCATACTAAGAACTCAATAAAATGTTAGCTATTATCATTGTTTATCCTCTCAACTGGATCAGAAGCAATTTTATGTCATAAACTCATTTTTTAATCCAATGCAACAACAGTGTCTGGTATATAGAAAGCATTGAATAGATATCTATTGAATGAACTGAATAAATGGCTCATAGGACTTCACTGAAATTTTAAAGCAGATTAACAGTAAGATCAGCACAGTTAAATCACGTGCATGAATGTAAATTAATTCTAAGAACACACACACACAAATCATCTAAAAAGAGAGTAGAATTCAGGAAAACATAGGTTTGTCTTAAAAACTGCTTGCTAACTTGTAACTAGTTTCCCAGAGGTTCCTCCACACCCCATATCACCTCTCCCAACCCTGCAACACACACATACACACTCTTATAACTGGGTTATGGACTTAGCTATCTTCTAATTTTGGTATTTTAACAGAGAGTAGACATTTGTGGATCAAAAACAGTGACAAGTTAATTAGCCACTTAGAGTTTCTTTCTGTTCAAAATCCTGTCCACAGAGCATTCAGTACTTTGTTTAAGAAAATCATATAGTGAACGATGTTGTTCCACATTTAATATTCTTAAATAGACATCAAAAATATTTTTAGAGTTTAGAAGAAAAAGATTACCCTCTGCTGCAGTAATTCTCATTCAAGGATCTGCTTTAAGGGAAAAATATGGGAGACGTAGAAACACAGGTAGGTATAACGATGCTTATGAGAACATTAGCAAGAAACATCCTATGTGTGTAAAATATGTGATTGTCTGCAGTACTTTAAACTATTAAAATAGCTTTTTTTTTTTTTGCAGTATGCGGGCCTCTCACTGTCGTGGCCTCTCCCGTTGCGGAGCACAGGCTCTGGACGCGCAGGCTCAGCGGCCATGGCTCACAGGCCCAGCCGCTCTGCGGCATGTGGGATCTTCCCGGACTGGAGCACGAACCCATGTCCCCTGCATCGGCAGGCGGACTCTCAACCACTGCGCCACCAGGGAAGCCCTGAAATAGTTTTTAATGGTAGTAGGGGATGGTCACAACATTGTGAGTGGAAAGGCAGGTACAGCGTGATGCCAACAGGAAGCAGTTTATCTCAACATTAAGGCACTTTTCCTTAGTGATAGGATTATTCATGGTGTTTGTCCCCACTGTATTTTTAAATAATCTACGAGAAACATGAGTTAATTTAAAAATATGTCCTTTAGGGCTTCCCTGGTAGCGCAGTGGTTGAGAGTCCGCCTGCCGATGCAGGGGACACGGGTTCGTGCCCCGGTCTGGGAAGATCCCACATGCCGCGGAGCGGCTGGGCCTGTGAGCCATGGCCGCTGAGCCTGCGCATCCGGAGCCTGCGCTCCGCAACGGGAGAGGCCACGACAGTGAGAGGCCCGCGTACCGCAAAAAAACAAAAAACAAGTGTCCTTTAAATGTTTGATAGCCATGTGTTTGCCATGATCTATAAAAATAACTACAGAATGTGTCTAATTGAAAGATTAAAGCCTTCCTTGAAGGCATTTAACTAGCTGTATTGTCAAACTCAGGGAATCTGCATTGCACATAGAAAGGAACGTTTGTAAATTGACTGACCTGATGTTTCAGTCAGTCCAGCTCTCCTGTGTGCAAGTCGTCACCTTGAAATGTTATGTATCATGGTTCTCTTTAGGGGAAGAAAACACAAAGTTGTACAAATAGGACTGTGGGGGGGGCGACAGGGAGGTCAGGAGAACTGTAAACTTCCACTTTAAAAAAGCCTATCTTGATAACATCTTCAGGTTCTTGAAAACATATTCCCAAATATTTACTTTTCACAAAAATATTATAGTTGGTAATATTTTAAGCTTTGGCTTCCTTAAAAGCAAATGTATCCTTACATTCACCAAGTCCAAATGGGAACCACCAATAAATCCTATTAGCTGAACATGTCAGCTAAACTGCATTTCTGTTTTTATAAACACTTACATACAGGTTTGTGACGTGGTAACCATGATCCTGAATCTTATACCACATTTTCATTTTCAGTAGCCAAGCAAACCTCATGAATTTCCCACGTGACACATTAAAAGGCACCGATGATAGATTTTTCTCAAAATTCACGTAAGATGAGAAACCTTTTGCGATCTGTGGCATGCATGCTACAGGACATTGGGACTGTCCTGAGTTTGGTCCTGTATATGTAGAGACAGTGAACTGGCACAGCAGCAGCAGAGCTGCTGGGGTTTGGCCCGTCAGTCCACTGGTTTTCCAGGGTGATGATGGATTTCCGTCGATTTGGATTCCCTGTTTGGTCTCGGTCCTCAGAGGATGGGTGGTAGCCTGCACCCGGAGTGGGTTCCAGCCGGGAGAGCCGAGCAGAGCATGCAAAGCTGACTGCTCACCTGGTGACTGACCGACTTCACGGCCTGTGAACTTGGTCTCATTTGTTTGGTGTTCTCACCAGCTGAGCTAACTCATCTTTTAAGATAGAACTACACAGGCTCGCACAGCTTTCCAGAGTTGTTTTCTCTTCCAAAGAAATATCACCATTAAATTTCCGAAATATTTCCTATCATACTATGGACTCAGAGGAACTTTATGGAAGCATATTCTGGGGTCTGACACTAATTTTTTGCATGCACTGAAAGTGAAATTTAAACAAATGTAGTGAATGTTTGAGCACAAAGCAAAAACAATAAAACAAATTCACGTCAATTGCCTTTTTTTAAATTAGACAAGAGAATTTCAAAGGTCTCAAGGTAGGTAATTAGCAATACCACCATGTGGCAAAAAAAGAACTAGAAAGGGAGTCTGGAACCCTGAGATCTAGTCCTAGTTGTTGCTATTTAACATGTCACAATTATCAGGTTTTCATTAGTAGAATGGGAAACTGGGCTTGACACATTTAAGAGCCCATCCAATTTTGAAATACTAAGAATTCTTTTTCTTGTCAAAAATACATAAATCATATATTAAATGTTTTTAAATCTAGATTTTTTTAACCCATGACAAAATTAGAGCTGCTAAAATGTTTTAAGATAAAACATAAAACCAGCCTGCATTTTTATTTTATTTTTTTTTTGCGCGGTACGCGGGCCTCTCACTGTTGTGGCCTCCCGTTGCGGAGCACAGGCTCCGGACACGCAGGCTCAGCGGCCATGGCTCACGGGCCCAGCCGCTCCACGGCATGTGGGATCTTCCCGGACCGGGGCACGAACCCATGTCCCCAGCATCGGCAGGTGGACTCTCAACCACCGCGCCACCAGGGAAGCCCCAGCCTGAATTTTTAATCAAACATTACTAGGGATGGAAAAATACCTGTACAAAACATCCTCAAGGAGCTGTTTTTCTCCTCCTAAAAGACAGGATCACTTAGACAATACAGAATGTATTTTCTTAAACTAATTATTTTCTAGTGCAGTGCTGCAGTATTACTGAAAGATTTTAAAAATACATCATCAAGGTATTTTTCATATATGATCTAGAAATATAATTGCCTCCTTCCCTCTCCTTTACTGTGAAAGATCCTTGCACAAGTGTAAAAGTGAAACTTGAATCTCATCTGAAAAATGTCTGTCTTCACTGCAGGGTGCTGCTCTCTGAAGGCTGGATTTTGGAGCAGAAAGAAAGCACGGGCCAAACTGGTTTTAACTTGCAAACCAGCAGAAATGATAGGAAAGATTCCCAAGCTAGAGCTGCAAAGCCTCTGATGTCCTAAAGAAGGTAAGCCTCCTATTTGGAACATTAGTCCAAAAGGGACAGAGTCAAACGAAATCCCTAAGGAAACAATCATAGTTCATTTGGGACCTTCTTTTTTTCCACCCACTTTAATTAAAAAGATAACAAAGCTGTAACTTATTTCCGATTAAATATTGAGATGAGCATAATCCACATTTGCTGCCAATCAAGGTATTTTAAAGGAATGTACCTTTTATTTCAACCAATCCTTCCTCCGCCTCTGAAAAAAAAAAAAAGAAAAATCTTGTCTATTATCGATAGTATCAATTTAAGTAGCTCTTTTTTCTTTAAAAAATGTTATCAAATGTGCTTCAAAGAATCCTTATAAGAAAGATCTATCAGTTATAAGGTATAAGTGTGCCTCATGGGTCACCATTGAGTCGCATGGGGCAGCAAAATTGATGATACATATATTAATGTTGCAAACTGAACTGTTACATTGAAAAGGGCGAGTTACAATTCAGGGTCAAATAGCTGTATTAGCCTAAATTCTTGCCACTTTAAATTGAAATTTATTGGACGTTTTAATAGCTTTTTAAAATGAGGGATTTATCAAGTACCTAAATTTTTAAGTATTTTTCTAACTTTCTTCAAATGAAACTTGTAAAGGAAAAATGAAGGGTGTTTTCTGCTGAAACGTTTGCTGAGTAATAAAAAGTATCACCAACCAAAATAATTTTGAAAAATGGACTATTTGTAGGTTTCTAGGATCAATAATGCATAATGGTACTAAAGAACAGTGTTTAAAACAAGTACACTTAAAGCGATACTTTCATTTTCTTTTTGCCTATAATCCTTATTGGATTTATATAGCACCTGTCTGCCAAGGAACTCAGACTGCCTTATAAGCTTATAGACTTCGAGTATTATGACTACACAATAACAAATGTTTTCAAGCAGTAATATTTTTTTACCTTAAGAATGTCTATTGCCATGTACTGGGGAAGAGCAAGCAGTGATATGATATAAAATTGGGAAGTTTATACAAAGGAAGAAGCAAGGGGGTGAAAAAGAAGCAGAAAATCATAAACTTCAAAAACGCCATCACCTAATGGGCAAAAACTCGGCTTCACTGTATCACAGATTCTGCTTCAGTGAGTTGATGAGAAAAGCTAGACTGACAAATCGAGCGCTTTCCTGGATGTTAGATAGAGCTCAGCTTTTAACTGTTAGATTATCACATGATGAAGGAGAAATCATTCTTCTGAACGGAGACTCTATAAATTTTACAATTTGTTGTTTCCTACAATATCAGCAGACTTAGCAATGAAAGCCCATCGGCAGTGTATTCCTAAGATGGTGTGCTTTTATTTATTAGATGTTTTCACTATTTTCTGGCTGTGTTTTGGCATCACCCTTAGGAAATAATGGCAGCCAGCCAGTTTATGAATTCCTGGTGAACACTTAAAATGTTTAATGGAATAATATTAAGTACCATATATTTAACCTTTTCTTAGGAATTGTAGGATCTGACGTATAACCCCAAAATAATGCATACTGTTTCATAAAATGAGCCTTAAGGAACTTAATGTAGTTAAAATTAAAACATCATATTCTGTCTGTCTAATCTAATCTAAACAAGGAACAGATTCAGATATTTTTAGCTCTATTTTGAAAACTTCTGAATTTAACTCAAAGAGGAAAAAGCTTTCTATGCTTCTATTGTAAAAAAGATTTCTAGAACTAAAGTACTGTCTAATCCTATTTCATTTATAAAAGTATGGAAAACTAAATTTTATTTCAAATATAAAACACCCCCGAACATGATCTTTTTTTTTTTTTTTCTGGACGTGGGCCTCTCACTGTTGTGGCCTCTCCCGTTGTGGAGCACAGGCTCCGGACGCGCAGGCTCAGTGGCCATGGCTCACGGGCCCAGCCGCTTCGTGGCATGTGGTATTTTCCCAGACCGGGGCACGAACCCGTGTCGCCTGCCTCGGCAGGCGGACTCTCAACCACTGCGCCACCAGGGAAGCCCACCAGAACATGATCATTTTAAAGGGAAAGAAGGGCCCTAAGACTTACTGGCACAAGTTTACCTACACTTTAAATTAAGCAGTAATGGCTAAATTAAAAGTCACTTTATATAAGAGTTTAGAGACTAATGGAATTTACTTTTAAACTTACTTGGCAAATAATAAACTCTGAAAAAAAATCTTGTCTATTATTGACAATATCACTTGATTAATCAATTGCTTTTATTTACACCTAAGTGTGATTTATTCTTCACAAAGGTGTATATACTAACATAGAGTTTAGCTAAAGTCAAAATGTCCCCAAATTCTTAATTGCTGAACTGAACATAAGAACCTACGATTAGTTGAGACACTCATTTGTAAACATAGACAGTTATCTCTGGTTATTTCCTCAAATTCATATCCTACCATAACAATTATTTTTTAAACACATTAGCAGTCTCTGATAATCAAACTGTCAACCCTATAGGTACCATTTGAAGCATTTAAAAAAATATATTCTCAGGAAAATCTAAGTTCCAATTTACATTATGACCTTATAACTTTTTAAAGTTACTCTTTTAAATCTTTTATTTTAGAATATTCTATGTCTTAAGACACTTCATTTTCATACATTTATTTGCATTATATTTGTTTCATACTCTGCTCTAAAAATCCACAGAACAATTTCACATGGAGAGTTTTATTATGTAAATAATTTTGTTCTGTCCTAACAACTTAGTCTAGAAAAAGCCCCACACTGTGAACTGCTTATCATACCGAACTCTTCCCTCTTACGAACTTTATAATGCTTTTACAAAATAGTTTAATGAATAGCATTAACTTTCACATGAATATTCAAATTCTCTATGTAAACCCTGAAAGGATCCACCATGTCAAAACTATCTCCAAAGTCTGTCTGTATAAGACACTGCTCCCGTTTCATTCTCAGCTATAATAACGAATACCTTAATTATCATCAGAACCAAGACCATTTAATATCACTGCCCCTAATCTTTTTTTCAAATAGTAAACTTGAACACAACTGTAATTCTTTTAAGAATCTTTATTTAATTTTTTTGGAACAATTTAGTTTGCTGGATCTCGATGCAGTTTATAAAAAAACGTCAGCACAGTTTCATATAAACTGCAATCAGAAAAGTAACTTGTCAAAGAAGTTATCTGAAGTTGCAAGTTATTTTTTGTAATATGCAGAACAGGAAAATGTAAGCATGCTCTCAGATGCAGGCGCTCCTGTGTGCTATGGAGTTACTTTGAAGAGCTTGCTAAGGTCTGCGGGCAGTTTATGGAATGCAATCATTCTCTCCACAATTTTGGTACATGAGAATAAAACTGATATTTATGAAATACGTCTTTTTCTCAAAAAAGTTGAGGCAGCTTTTGTTGAATGCTATCTGTGGGAGTACACTTGATAACCTTGAGCTGTACTAAGAGAAACAGCCAGCCAGGAGGCCATGTTCATGCTGAAACTTGAAAACATCCCTCCAGACGTGTTGATTTCCCAGAAAAGGAAGAGGATAAAACACTAAGCACAGTTGTCCATTGTCTTACAGTAGCAGAACACACCAAGAAACTTTACATAAGGGAGCAAACTCCCTTCACTGCTTTCAGTCAAGGTCAGTGGCAGCTACAGTGGAGGGTGGTGGTGCAGCAAGCCTAGGACAGGACAAAAGCTGAAGTCTACATCTCATGCATAGCTGTCCTTGTTCTGTCCTCGCGCGGTTCTCAGACATCCGAATTAGAACTGAGGTTTGTTAACCTGGGGTCCGCATTGATTTCATATCTGTAATGATACCCTTCCATGTGATCCCTGCAGGCATCTCTGATGTTATGCATCCACTTTTTTATCCCTTTGCGGTTCAAATACAAAACCAGTAGGAAAATGGCGCCTATCAGGGCTAAAACAATACCCAGGAAGACATAAGACGTCTGCAGGGATGGAGGAAGGATAGGGTCACAGTCCAGGTCGGAGCTGTTGAGTTCCAAGAGGACCCGATTCCTCATTTTTTCCGGGAATGCACAGGTGAGCCTGGCTTTGCCCTGCACTACCTCTGTCTCCTTGAGCCAGGCCACCATGTCCGCCATGTGGCAGTCACAGACCCAGGGATTGTCGTCCAGGAAGACCCTGACGTGAGGCAGGCTTTGCAGCTCTGCCAGGGTGCCGTTGTGCAGGACCTTGAGGGCGTTGTTCTCCAGGTGGAGGCTTTCGAGGTGTGTCAGGTTGCGGAAGGACACATAGGTCAGGCTCACCAGCGAGTTGTTGCGCAGGTCCAGGTGCCTGAGGCCGGGCAGCTGGGCCAGGACGTCGCGGGGCAGGTAGAGGAGGCGGTTGCTGACCAGCTCCAGGCGGCGGAGCCCGCGCAGCGCGTGGCCTGCTCGCAGGGCCGCTGCCACCGCACCCTCAAAGCTCCGGTTCTGCCGCTTGGCGGCAGGGGGCACGATGCGGTTCAGGATCAGTTCCACCAGGGGGCTGGGGGCCGCGACGCTGGCGTTGCCGCCCGAGAAGGCGAAGGGGCTGAGGTCGGCCAGCGGGTTGTGGCTGAGGTCGAGCTGGCGCAGGCTGGGCAGATGCGCGAAGGCGCCGGCGCGCACCTCCTCCAGGTGGCTGCCGCTGAGGTTGAGCGCGGCCAGCTCGGCCAGCGGCGGCCGGCGGGCGAAGGCCCCGGCGGGGAGCACTGCCAGCTGATTGCCGGTGAGGAAGAGGTTGCGCACGTAGGGGGGCAGGTCCGCGGGCACCTCGGTCAGGTTGCGGTTAACGCACTTGACGGTGCGCGCCGCCTCGGAGCACTCGCACGCCGGGGGGCATCGGCCCGACAGCTGGGGCTGGGCGGACGCCGCGGAGACCGGGAACGCCGAGGAGGTGGACGAGGACGCAGAGGAGGGGAGGGAGGACGACGAGACCCAGCCCAGGAGGACCAGCGCCAGCCGTGCCAGCCGCAGCCTCCCGTCCCCGGCGGCGGGGCCCCGGGAGCACCCCCCAGGCATCGCGGCTCGGGTCTCCCCGGAGCTGAGCTGGGACGCTGCCCGCTCCGAAGGTTCGGGAGGTTGGGCCCGGAGGGCGCGGGCCGGACGAAAGCGTCTGGAGAAAACTTTCGTCTTGTGGAAGCTGAGGAGGGCCGCTGCCGCCGCCGCTGCCGCAGGAACTTGGCTAACCCCCTCGCCGCCGGGCGTCCCCCTCCCGGGGCCGAGTCCCCCGCCCCTTCCCTCCAGAAAGTACGCACGGCGGGTCGGGACGCTCAGCGCCGCGCTCTTCCTCCGCGCCTCTTCCAGCAGCCGCCCCCGGGTGGCACCTCCTCGCCTCTTTTGTTGGCGCCTCGCGCAGGATCTGCGGCGCGACCTGGGACAAGCGGGAGAGAAGCGTGAGGGGCAGCGGCGCCCGCAGCTCCCCGAGTGCAGGAACCGGCCTCTGCCAGCCAAGTCGTCCCCACTCGGTACCCGAGACCTCCCTCCTTTAAGCCCGTCCGAGCCTCGCCTCCCCCAGCGCGCCACGCAGATCCGTACCCCGGGAGAGGGGCGCGCGACCCGAGATGCCGGAGCGCAAAGTCTGTCGTCTGCTGCGGCCCCTACTATATATACCCTTGCAGCTCCCGCCCTCCTCCTTTCCCGATCCCACTCGTCCTGTCCCCCACCCCCCACCCCCGCTCCCCCGCTCCCCCGCATCGAACTTCTCGCTTAATCCCCAGCGGCTCCCGGCCAAACTTCTCACTCTCCCAGGTCCTTCCCCCCACCGTCTCCGCAGACTACCTGCCTTCCGGGGTCTCCGCCCCCCGCCCGGACTTCTCCTCCCGGCCCAGGTGAGGATGAGAGGGAAGTTTCATGCTACAGGAGTATTTTCATCTCTCAGAACCCTCTCGGATTAAGTGGAGGAGCGTATAGCTGGCGCCCCCAAGCCCGCGCCCCCTCCAGCCCCTGGGATCTGAGGGCATTCCAGTCATCTCCTAAAGGGAGGGGAGAGGCCTCGAACAAAGCGACGGCGGAACCCGGACCTGCGCTCCTCTCCTGCCAGAGGGCGGGGAGGGGCCCCGGAGCTGCCTTCTCCGCCACCTCCCCACCGCTCACCTCCGCGCGCCCGCCCGCCCGCCACCTCCCGAGACAACTCCCAGTCCCACCGGAGTCGCGGGGACTTCTCGGGTCCGAGCTGCGCGCCGACTCTCCTCGCACCCCAGCCCCAGGCCCAACCTCCGCAGCTGGGAAAAACCAATCCGGGGGGCGGGGGAGGGCAGGCCTGCCGGAGTGGCTGCTCCGGCCGCGCGGCCAGCCTCGGCGGACCTCGGTGGGGGGATTGAATAAAGGAGGTGAGGGGGGAGTCTGCGCCGCGCACCTCCCCCTGGTGGAAACTGACGAGGAATGCGCCAGAAAAGGTGAGGGAATCCCTTCTTCTCCCCCTTCCCCGACATTCCATGGTGGTTCCTCGTTTTGCATACTGGACTTACCTTGGACAGGAACAAAACCGCTGGTGAATCTCGTGGAATTCGTCCTGATTCGGGCACTTATGGCAGTAACCGGGTAGATTTAGGCGTCACAGAGCAACGCGAAGCAGCAGCGTAAAGAAGGGAGCTGAAAATGCACAGCGGCAGCGGTAAAACGCCCAGCAGCCTGCAAGGGAGTTTCGCGAGTCTTCCCACCAAAGTGATAACGTTAGACTGCCAACTTCAGATTTAGGTGTAATTAACGCGTCCCTACCTGTCCCGCCCCCGCACTTCTCCGGATAAGTTACGGAACTTGTGAAGGGAGAGAGCTAACTTTAAGAAGGGGGGGAAAAGATTGGTGGAGAAGAGATTCACTTTTGATTCATGAGCTTTTCCCTTCCCCAAATTAAAAGCAGAAGGAAGAAAACGGCCGCCAAAGCGTCCTAGAAACAAAAGGCATACAGAGAGGACGTGAGTCACCCGGAAAGCGGACCCGCCCCGCTCACCAGATGTGGCAGCGATGTGTCAGTGCAAGTCACTTAAGATGGGAGAGCTCACGGGGTGGGAGTGGGAGGGAGGCCGCCTGGGGAGAGCAGAAGTTTGGTACCAATATCTAACGCCCCAGGAGGCGCCAGGTAGGCAGGGAACCGAGAGGCTGAAGTCGGGAAAGGAGACTCTGAATGACTGAGTATAGGGGGGATTTGTTACATCGGAGAGGTTTGGGGTCCTGCAGGCTCAATCCTTGTTCTCTCAATGACTCTGTATCTCCTTTCTCCCCATCAAATAATTTCCCTGAAAGGATGAGAAGGTGGCTGGTTATTCAAGGCTGGTTCATTTTAGAAAGAAAATGGCAATTAGAGAAAACAGTTGGGGAAATTAAGATCTGGTAATATGAAAAGGATCGAATAAAGAATGCCGAAGTTTGTGCCTGTGACGTGTGCCTTTACTGTGAAAAAAGGCCCCAACTCTCAAGTTGATTCCTTATTACTTTTGTGGGAAGAGATAGTCTGCAGAGCCAATAGCCAAAATGACCCAGACAAGACCTGGAGGGGTTGGAGAGTGCAACAATTTGTGCAAAAAGCCAGTTTTGTTCACTTGTATCTTCAGCACGTTTATCTAAATCTCTTTTTCTTGTTTTTAAAAGTGTTTTTTAACACGAATGTGAAACACTTTGACAAAAGAATCTGAAAAGCTGTAGCGATGTTCTGTATCCCGAGGGTGGTGGTGGTTACATAAATCTATACATGTGTCAAAATTCATAGAACTTTGTACACCGAAAAGAATCAGTTTTACTGTAGGATAATTTTTAAACAAAATTAACTACTCATGGGGAAAAAACTGTCATAATGCTCTGGCATGATATTAATTCTGGTTCTGTTCTGTTAAGGAGAGTGAGAAGCACTTTAGGATTTAGAAAGATAACATTCTCATCCGATCTTAGAGTCAGCTCGGCAATATAGATACCATTAGTACTATTGTCTTGTTATTCGTGTTGTTATTCTGTTTCACAAATGAAACAACTGCGGCTCTGAACTGAGGATAGCTAGCATTGACAGTGTCTTTTACTTGCCAAGCCCTGTGCTTATCACTTTACAGAAGTTATCTCTTTTGTTCTTCCCATCAGTACTCAGGTAGGTTCTCTCGCTGCAGTTTTAAAGAGGAGAAAAACTGAGGCAGGAATCAGTTATATAACTTGTTCTAATGTGTGGTGGAGGTAGGGACCAGGCCCGGATTTGCCTGCTTTTCTTAAATAGCTCACATTCTGCCTCTGGGTAAAATTGAGGAGTTTGTGCAAAGTCCTAGTCTGTATCACTTAGGCAGACCCGAAGCCTCTCCCCTGGTTCTCTTCCTCCTGATCTTCCTCTACTTGCCTGCAGCTAGCAGTTGCTTATGGCTGCTGAATCAGGACTCAGAAATTTGGGGTCATTTTTAGCTCCGCCACTTACTCATTGTGTGGTTTCTGTTTACCTCCGTTTCTTAATCTGTAAAATAGGGCCACTAATAAAACGTTATGGCATTTCCATGAGAACTGAGATAACAGGCAAAATTGCCTGTTATTATTGTGCTCTTAATTACTCGCCCTCTCGCCATTTATTGTGCACCCACCATATCCCTGTAACTGTGTTAGGGATAGGAATCCAAGGATGAATAGTGTAAGGTCTCCTTCAAGTAGAATTGCCAGATTTAGCAAATAAAAATACAGAACACTCAGCTAAACTTGAATTTCAGATACACGATGAATGATTTTTTAGTATGACTATGTGCCACGCAGTATTTGGGATGTACTTACACTAAAAAATTTTGTTCTTTACCTGAAATTCTAACTTAACCTGGCATCCTGTATTTGGTCTGGTGACAAAGGAGTTCATAACCTGGTGGAAGAAACACAGGAACAAGAGCTTTCAATGCAGAACATTGAATGCAGTTTAGTATGTGTATCTTTCCAATCTCTCTCTTTGTATATATTTTACTTCTGTTTTTGCTTTTTTTTATATGAATGGGATCATAGTATATGTATTATTCATGATTGTTTTAGTTTTGAACTAACCATATATCATTCTGTGTCCATACATATAGGTACGCTTTCTTCTTTATTTTATAGACTGCAAAATATTCTGTTCTGTGGATTGTTTTACCACATTTTTTAACTGCCCTATTGAAAGACATTAAGATCAGTAACTACTTTTTAAAGAAGTTTCCTTCAAGTGAGAAAAGCTTACTAGGATCAGTTCTATTTTGATTGTCTTCAGCATCTAATTATCCGGAATTATCATACTTGCTTTACTCCTGACAGCTTGAAAATTTTTTTGTGCATGATGCTATTTACATGCTCTAAAGCAGAACAGAGGATTTCAGAGCACATTTTCCCCCATTTATTCTTCCATTCCAAAATAAAATAAAAGAAGGATCTGAATGTCCTAATGGAGAAGAACCAATCTAGTGTATTTCATAGGTCATTTTGTAGCCTCCAGGAAAACGTCTCTGCACTATTATTTATTTAGCACATTGTTTCTGCAGGAACCGTTTTTCTTCTAATGACCCAAAGGAAAGTCATTAGTAAATTTTTGAGATATTGCTGCTAAATCCTGGGAAGGCAAGGAATAATGTAGTTTTTTAAATGATGGGCGATTATGGCTACCCTCATAGTAACTGGAAGAGAGAAACCATGTGGTGCAGCATGGACAAACATCAAGGTTATTTAAGACTAGTTAATTTTGGTCTCTGCCTTAAATGAGCAAAGGAGTTGATAAAGGTGAACACTCTCAAGTCTAAAAAATTTCTAAAACAAAATCAAACATTGGTGAATGTCAAACCCACATGTCGTAAAACCATGAACCAACACTTAAAACCAGAACAATCAACTTGACAGTCAATTTGGGGGGAGGGGAATATATATATA
Organism: Delphinus delphis; assembly: GCF_949987515.2. Taxonomy (NCBI): domain Eukaryota; kingdom Metazoa; phylum Chordata; class Mammalia; order Artiodactyla; family Delphinidae; genus Delphinus; species Delphinus delphis. The sequence continues at coordinate 71,932,931 of NC_082696.1, forward strand.
TATATATATATATATATATTTTTTTTTTTTTTTTTTTTTTTTGGTGGTACGCAGGCCTCTCACTGCTGTGGCCTCTCCCGTTGCGGAGCACAGGCTCCGGACGCGCAGGCTCAGCGGCCATGGCTCACGGGCCCAGCCGCTCCGCGGCATGTGGGATCCTCCCGGACCGGGGCACGAACCCGCGTCCCCTGCATCGGCAGGCGGACTCTCAACCACTGCGCCACCAGGGAAGCCCTGGGGGAAAAATATACATTTTAATTGTTAATGATTAGAAAGAAAACTCTTCTCATGTGCAGATTTCAAATTATTTGTGAAAGAAACAAGCTTCTTGTCTGAGATATATAAACTAAGTAAAATATTAACTAGGGAATGGGTTGGAAAGGACATATTTGTTTCATGAGTCAGTACCATGGGGGTTGGAGCTAGTAAAAGAAAAAATATAGCAAAGACATTTCAGGATTTATCAGAAATTAAATAAATACTAAAGAAAGAACAAGCTAAAAGGCTGTAAAATTGGAAAGATTAAACTGGATGTAAATTTGTGATTCTTCAAGGATGAGAAACCCTTGAAATGTAAATAGAACAATTATATAGCAATCTGCAGAACTTTCCAAATAGTGAACATTACAGGATTATTCAACTTTAAGTGTATTTAACTTTTTAAGTTGTTACTGTATGCCCTCCACCTATTTGATGTTCTTGGGGTACAGAGGTAAATAGGATAAAAATCCCTGCCTTCAGATAACTCACAGTCTAGTGGTGAAGGCAGATTACCTAACAGTTACAAAACATATGGTGACTGCAAGGGTCGTGGTGGAGTGGGGAGACTGGAGAAGACTTCATGGGGGAAGTAATGCCTGAATTGCATTTTGAAGTATTAGTAGGAACTTGCTAGACAAAAGGTTGACAAGTTGGTGAAAAGACTTAGAGAACTTGTTCAGTTCTAGAGACTACGTGGGGAAGAGCCCAGCACGCATTGGAGAGAGTGGTACAAGGCCAGATTTGAAACACGGTGGGATCAGATTACTGCCCTCTATTGGAAGAAGTTTGATTTCATCCTATAGAGCTGGGGAACCTGCGAAGATATTTAGCAGGGGAACGACGTGATCAGATGTGTATTTTACAAAGATCACCTCTGCAATCTGTTTGAAGAGTAAGTTATAGGCAGAGAGACTGAGGGCACGGAGAGAAATTGGGAGATCCAAGTGATGCATGTTGAAGAACTAAACTAAAGCAGTGTTAAAAGATTGACAAGGCAGGAACAGATTATATAGACCAGTGGTTCTCAACAGGGTGACACTGCCCCTAGTGGGCATTTTGGATATTTGTGGAGGCATTTTCTGATTGCCACAATCAAGTGGGGAGAGCTACTGCCCTTTAGTGTGTAGAGGACAGGACTGTTAGCTATCCTGCAATTAGAGAGACAGTATCGTACAATGAAAAATTATGCTTCTTCCCACGTGACTCTCACGTATCCATCTAGGCATTCTTGTAGGTGAAAAACCTGATTATAATCATCTCAGCCTAGAAACAACTCCATTCTACACTTAAATTGCAAATAGTTATAAAATGGTTTTAATATACACTGAATTTTCCAGGAATGCAGCTACCATGTTCATTGGAGAAAAAATATTGTTTTGTTTGGGACTCTACCAAAATTTTATCTCTGACAGCGATGCCACGCATGCTGTGCGAGACGCTAACACAACCCACCTGTATCAGTGTGCGTTTGCATTTATTGCATTTACAGTAGTTCTTATTTCAAATGTCGAATGTAAAGACAAACTATTATCTTTTCACTATTCATTTGAATCTTAGTCTAATTTCTCTTAAATCCTAGCCTGTTTATAGGTAGATGGAAGTAAATTACCACTTCATTAGATCTTCTAGTATAGTTATTTATATGTTATACTACATGTTAGTTAACGTTTAATTATGCTCCTCTTATTTCTCTCTTATATTATAGTTAGTATAATATATATTTTAAAATTTGTGTGAAGGTATGCTTTATATAAAGGGGCTTTATAAAATACTTGTTTTAAAAAGTTTGAAAGTAACCTGTATAGATACTTGAGAGGTAGAATCTATAAATCTTGGTGATTTATTCAATATGGAGGCGAGAATACAGGCATTTATAATTCTAAAACATGTAACATAATAGTTTCTCTATTTTAAATGATGCCCAAGAGAAATCCTAATAACCCTAGATTGAAGAGTCAAATTTGACTGTGAGGAAGCTGAAAAATACCTAGAGTAAAGGATGGAACAGTGAATTTATTTGCTTGAAGAAGACCTGGCTTATTTGGTTGAAATTATTGTCTTTTCAAAAGAAATTGTGATAAATATTTAAATCAGCAGTGTTACCTAATACTCTTTTTCTAATGTAAATTAATTCAACTTTGAAGTTGACATTGAAGATTTTCCATTTCTCTAGTCCTTGCCCAAACTGGGTTCTAAACCAAAACTGGAATTCAGCCAAGCAATGGGAACAGTTGCAATTGTAGCTACCATCCAAATTTAATTAATTTCAATTAAATTTAATACAGTTCAATAAATGTTCACTAATGTGGCTTTTTTGTATGGAATTCACTTTGTCTTCCAAACAGAGCCGCCGCCAAAGCCAGAAATTTTCCTTAAAAATTTTCTAATCCTGGCACACTGACAGGCAATCTATTGCATGTCCATGGCAGAGGTTCAGCAGATAGACTTGGGCCAAAGCTCAGATATATGACCCAGGTGTCTCTAATCTATCTTACAAGTCTCATCCAGTGAGCTAAAGCACATAGGTCAATAAGTTGCCTGCTAGCACTGCTTGAAATATTCAAAGCCAATAAGTGAATATTTATCAGATTTGGTTTAGCTCCCCATATAAAAGTCCAGGAAAAGAAGGCTGAAAATATTGTGTATTTTGGAATAGAATTTTATCACATTACCTTGGCAGTGAAAAAAAAGAATGAAGTTAGAGTTTAACTAGAGAGACAAAATCAAGCCAGCATCAAATCATATGGCCTGAACAGTGGGTGGGTGTTGAGTATGTGTTTTCTATATTTAATAACAAAATATTTTAAGTCATCTAAAATGGTAGAATAAAGGAGTTGGGTGCAAAGGGCATGTCAGAGGATACCTACTATGGAACTTGAACAAAAGCCTGCTGGAGGAATGTGTGACGTCAGGAGGTACTTGAACCCACAAAATATTGGTGTGATGACATTTGCAAAGACGTGATATTCAAAATAGTTTACAACTAGTATGGCATAGCCACTGACCAGTAAGTGTTCAATAATCAGGGTGCCACCCGTCAACAAGTAGTAGGGCTTTGGTGTTGCAAGCTGCCTGAATACAAGCAATTATATATATACTGAAGGTTTCTTACTCTCTTGGCACTCCCCACAGTACAGGCAATCATTAAAATTGTTTCATAACTTCGAAACTTATCTAAGGAATTGGAAATCTTCCTTAAAATAAGAAAATAATCAATAGTTATGAATAAATTGAGTTTATTCATTATTTGTTAGATTAAATGACTTTGGAGGGCATAAGTGCTTCTAGGCACTGTCCTGAGAAGTGAGGATGCAATGGTGAATTGAACAGACAAAAGCCTTGTTTTCATGGAAACTTACTGTTTCCATCAGTTTATTAAATCAATTACCTCAAGTGTGGGAAATCTAGTTTTCTTTTTTAATTGAATTAAAATATTCTGTTATTAAATATAGAAAACACATAACAGGATTGTATAACAAAAGCTTGTGTCTACTACTCAGCTTTACAAATCCTAATATTTGGTTTCTTTTTCAGTTTTCTTTTGTATATAATTAAAGTGAACAAACTGATAGTTTTGACACATACATACTTTCTTGAAACCATCATTCAAGAAAATTGACATATAACCCTCAAAAGTTTTCTCATGACCTTTTATAATCTCTCTATCCACATGTCACCCTCACCCCAACCCATGCCCAGGCAACCATTAATTTGATTTCTGTCACTATAGTTTGAATTTTCTAGAATTATATATAAATGGAGTCATACAGTATGTGCTCTTTTTTATCTGGCTTCTTTTCACTCAGCATAATTAATTTGGGATTTATACATGTTGTTATGAGTATCAATAATTGATTTTCATTTCTTTACTAAGTAGTATGCTATGATACAGACATAGGACAATTTGTTTATCCCTTTACCTATTGATGGACATTTGGACTTTTCCCAGTTTGGGGCTATCACATATGAAGCTCTGATAAACATTCACATTCAAGTCTTTGGGCATATGCTTTCATTACTCTTGGGTAAATATCAGGAGGTGGAATGGATAGGTCATATGGTAGATTCATTTTTAACTTTTTCAGGAATGCCAAACTAGTTTCCAAAGTAGTTATACCATTTTACAATCCTCCCCTCAGTGAAGAAGAGTTCCAGTTGCTCCACATCCTTCCAACACTTGATATCATTAGATTTTTTTAACTTTAGATATTCTAAAACGTGTAGTGGTATCTAATTTTGCTTTTAGTTGTTGCAATGATGTTGAGCACCTTTTAATGTGTATATTTGCTACCTGTGTATCTTCTTTCATGAAGTGTCTGATCAATTCATTTGTCCATTTTTATTGAGCCATTTATCTTCTTACAATTGAGTTTTAGGAGTTCTCTACATATATATTCTAGCTATGAAGAAATAATAATAGAGTTCTACACCTAGGCCAACATCATTGAAACTCCTGATTTAAGGAAATAGTAAAGAATCCTACAATTATCGAAGCAAAATTGGCACTGGGCAAGGGAAGAAAAATTTAACAGATTTTAGAATTTTTTCTGCTTTATTAGATGCTAGAAGAATTTGGTGCTCTATGAGTAGCCTCAGTTTTTAAAATTAATTTCTTTTTTGAAATATATAATGCATTTAAACGGTTGAAAATTCAAAAGTGGCAGGAAGGTAATACAAGGGGAAATCTCCTTCCAGTCCTATCCCTCAGCTATCCAGTTAACCTCTCCACAGACAACCGACTTTTTTCAGGTTTCTGTGTGTATCTTTCCAGTTAGATCTTATGCACGTGTATGCAAATTCCTTTTCACAAATAATTGAACACTGCACATTGTTCTGCACTATGTTTAATTGAACAATGAGACTCAGATATTCTTCATTCTTAGGGTAATAATGGGCAGATGGCGTTCACTAGACTTGTTTATTAGCTACCTATTGCTGTGTAATTAACCATCTCCAAACTCAGTGGCTTAAAACAATTCTTTATAAGCATAGCTTATGCATCTGTAGGTTGGCTGAGGATTGGGTCATTTGGGTTGGGCTTGGTTGGCAACCTCTGCTAATCCGGGCTGGCTCACGCTTCTGCAAATTGATTTGATTGGTGGGCTCTACTCTAGGTTGGGCTTGACTGAAACACCTTATCCGAAGACAGTTCTGCTCCAAATGGCTCTTACCTTCCTCCCAAGACCAGTGGAATAGCCAACGCAGTAGAAGCATGAGAGCAAACAAGCTTAATCCATATAAGTCCCTTTTAAGATACAGCTGGCATCACATCTGTCACCACTCTGTCAGCCAAAGCAAATCAAATGCTAAAGCCAAGGAATAAGGAATTAGACCCCTCAGGTGCACAGTGAGCGAGTGCCGCAAAGTAAAATGCCAGGGGCTTGTATAGAGGATGGGCTGAAGAAATGGAGCTGCTGGTGCAATCTACCACAAACTGATATACCACGATTTATTTCAACAACCCCTATTAAGAGATTTTCAGCTTTTTGCTATTACAAGCAATGCAGCAATGACTGAGTACACATGTCATCTTTCACATATGCCAGTATAGCTCTAGGATAAATCCTTAGAAGTGAACTTCATGGTTAAAAAAATGGGCTTTTATCATTTTGATAGGTATTGTGAAGCACTGTTTGGAGATTATTGTAACAATGTATATTCCCATCAGCAACGTTGGGACTATGTTATCATTTTTTTTAATCTTTGCCAATCTTTCACGTGAAAATATAATTTTTGCATAGCTCTCATTTGTATTTTTAATTATAAATGAGGTTGACAATCTTTTCATATGTTTAAAAACCATTCGTATTTCCTTTTTAAATCCATCTGTTCATATCTTTTTGCCCATTTAGTTCTAATGGGTTTTTTAAATTTTTTCTCAATTGATTTATATATCTTAAAGAAACTAACACTTATTAAATTAAGGGCACATGCAAAAAAAAAAAGCTTCTATAATTAAAAACAACAGGTAGAACCATAGTCCAGCCAGTTCACCAGGGAGTCATTGAAAGAGAGAGCTAAGAAGAGCCCTCCTGAGGTCAGAACAAATCTTAGAGATGGCTTCAGAAACTACTCCTACTTGAATTTAATTGTTAACTTAATGGCTTACCTCAGGCTGACATAGCAAAATGCCATAAACTGGGTGACTTAAACAATATAAACGTTCTTTCTCACAGCTCTGGAGTCTGGGAAGTCCACAATCTAGATGTTGGCAGGGCAGGTTACATTCTGAGGCCTCTGTCCTGGCTTACAGGCAGACACCATCTCTGCTATATACTCACATGACCACTTCTTTGTGTGTGGCAGAGAGAGGAATCTCTGGTGTTTCTTCCTCTTCTTATAAGAACTCTAACCTCATGGGAGCCTCACCCTAATGACTTCATCTAAACCTAATCACCTCCCAAAGGCCTCACCTTCTAATACTATCACATTGGGCTTTAGGGCTTCAGCATATGAATTAGGAATTGGGGGTGGGTGGGGGAGCCACACAGTCATTCAGTCTATAACATTTCATTTATTTTAAACTTACTTTATTCAATTAATAAAATAATTCGTTTTAGCTATAAAAGATAGTATAAATGAATGTTCTTATTTCTTTTCTTAACTGATTTAAAACACAGTTGTATAAAATACTATATATATATAATTGTACTGTGGGGCCAGAACATATAGAAATGTAATATATCTGTCAATAACAGCAGCAAAAAGGTAGATGGGAGCAAAGCTGTGTTGAGCTAAGGAAATGACTCCGATGGTAACTGGAATCCTTGGAACATACCTAGAGAACCAAAAACAGTAAACAGTAAGGTTACTGTAACAAACTCTGTAAATATAAACTTGTTCTCATTCTTTTCTCAGCCTGTTTAATACACATACAAATATACAAGCTAGTACTATTGGTGGTTTAGTAACATATATACGTGTATCATGTATAACAATGATAGTGATAGTGGGAAAGGGGAATGAGAGAATATCATTGCATAGAAGTTAATGTTTCTATATCATATTGTAATTAAGTTTGTATAAATCTGAAGTATCAATAGATTTTGATGATATGTATATAGTAAGCCCTAGAGCAATCACTAACAAAATAAGTTTAAAAATAGTGAAAAAGTAATTAAAATATTACTCTAGAAAATATTCCCTTAATTCAAAATAGAGCAGTAGGGGGAGCAGACACAGAAAAGACATTAGACAATAGAAAACAAAAATTTAAATGGCAGACATAAATCCAGTTATATCAATAATAATATTAAATGCAAATGGGTTAAATAATCCATTCACAAGGCAGAAATTGTCAAACTGGATAACAAACATGATCCAACTATATACTGTCTACAGGAGAAATACTTTAGATTCAAAGATACAAATTAGACTGAAGGTAAAAGTGTGGAAAAAGTTATATCATACAAACAGCAACCAAGGAAAGCTGGAATAACTATAATAGTATCAAATACAATAGACTTTAAAATGAAAAGAAAATGGTACTAGAGATAAAGAGGGCATTTTATAATAAAAGTGTCAAACCATCAGAATGTTATAATAATTATAAACATATGTGCCCGTAACATCAAAGCTCTGAAATACATGAAGCAAAGCAAACAGAATTGAAAGGAAAAATAGACAATTTGACAAAAATAGTTGAAGAGTTCAATACCCCCCCCATAATGGATAGAACATCTAAGTAGAGTATCAAAGAAGGAGATGGAAAACTTGAACATTATATGCAAAATAGATCTAACAGACATATTTAGAATATTCCACCCAACAACAGCAAAATACACATTTGTCTGAGTATATGCTCAGGATAGACTATATGCTAGGCTATAAAACAATCCTCAATGAATTTAAAGGGATTGTAATTGTAGAAGTATTTCTCTGATCACAGTGGAGAGAGGTTAAAAATTAATAACAAAAAGAAATTTGGGATATTCACAAATAATGAAAAAATTAAACAGTACACTACTAAATAACCAATGGGTCAAAGAAGAAATCAAAAGAAAAATTAGAAAATTTTAGGATGAATGAAAATACAACCTATTAAAACTTATGAGATGCAACTAAAGCAGTTCTTAAGGGGGAATTTATAACTATAAATGCCTACATGGAAAAAAAAAAGAAAAGAAACAATCTCAAACAATGATTTAACATTCCATTTAAGACTCTGGAAAAAGAAGAGCAAATTAAACGCAAAGCAAGGATAAGGGAGAAATAATAATGATTAGAACTGAAATAAATGGAATAGCTAAAAGAAAAATAATAAAGAAAATCAACAAAATCTAAAGTTGGTTCTTCGAGAAGATCAACAAAATTGACAAAACTTTAGTTAAAGTAAAAAGACTCACTGTCATACAGAGTGAAGTAAGTCAGAAAGAGAAAAACAAATACCGGGGCTTCCCTGGTGGCACAGTGGTTGAGAGTCTGCCTGCCGATGCAGGGGACACGGGCTCATGCCCTGGTCCGGTAACATCCCACATGCCGCGGAGTGGCTGGGCCCGTGAGCCATGGCTGCTGAACCTGCATGTCCGGAGCCTGTGCTCCACAACGGGAGAGGCCACAACAGTGAGAGGCCCACGTACTGCAAAACAAAACAAAACAAACAAACAAAAAAACAAATACTGTATGCTAATGAATATATATGGAATCTAAAGAAAAAAAATGGTACTGATGAACCTAGTTGCAGGGCAGGAATAAAGAGGTAGACATACAAAACGGACTTGAGGACATGGAGTGGGAGGGCGAAGCTGGGGTGAATTGAGAGTAGCATCGATATATATGCACTACTGAATGTAAAATAGCTGGCTGGTGGGAAGCAGCAGCATAGCACAGGGAGATCTGCTCGATGCTTTGCGATGATCTAGGAGGGTGGGAGAGGGAGGATGGGAGGAGGCTCAAGAGGGAGGGGATATGGGGACATATATATGCATATGGCTGATTCGCTTTGTTGTGCAACAGAAACTAACACAGTATTGTGAAGCAATTATACTACAATAAAGATCTATTTAAAAAAAAGACTCAAATTACTAAAATCAGAAATGGAAGAGGATACATTATCAAACTTACAAAAATAAAAAGAATTATGAAATAATGCTATGAACACGCGTGTACCAGCAAATTAGATAATTTAGATGAATAGAACATTTTCTAAAAAGACACAAGCTACTAAAACTGACTCAGAAAAAAATAGAAAGTCTGAATAGGCTTCTAACAAGTAAAGAGACTTAGTAATCAGAAAAACTTCCTATAAAGGAAAGCCAATGCCTAGACAACATCACAGGTAATTTCTACCAAACACTTAAATAAGAGATTTAATATTTTACAAATTTTTCCAAAAATAGAAAAGAAGGTAACATTTCTTTTTTTATTGAAGTATAGTTGATTTTTTTTTAACATCTTTATTGGGGTATAATTGCTTTACAATGGTGTGTTAGTTTCTGCTTTACAACAAAGTGAATCAGCTATACGTATACATACGTTCCCATATCTCTTCCCTCTTGCGTCTCCCTCCCTCCCACCCTCCCTATCCCACCCCTCCAGACGGTCACAAAGCACCGAGCTGATATCCCTGTGCTATGCGGCTGCTTCCCACTAGCTATCCACCTTACGTTTGGTGTATATATGTGCATGACTCTCTCTCGCTTCGTCACAGCTCACCCCTCCCCCTCCCCATATCCCCAAGTCCTCTCTCCAGTAGGTCTGTGTATTTATTCCTGTCCTACTCCTAGGTTCTTCATGACATTTTTTCCCCTTAAAATCCATATATATGTGTTAGCATACGGTATTTGTCTTCCTCTTTCTGACTTACTTCACTCTGTATGACAGACTCTAGGTCTATCCACCTCATTACAAATAGCTCAATTTCATTTCTTTTTATGGCTGAGTAATATTCCATTGTATATATGTGCCACATCTTCTTTATCCATTCATCCGATGATGGGCACTTAGGTTGTCTCCATCTCCGGGCTATCGTAAATAGAGCTGCAATGAACACTTTGGTACATGACTCTTTTTGAATTATGTTTTTCTCAGGGTATATGCCCAGTAGTGGGATTGCTGGACCATATGGTAGTTCTATTTGTACTTTTTTAAGGAACCTCCATACTGTTCTCCATAGTGGCTGAACCAATTCACATTCCCACTAGCAGTGCAGGAGTGTTCCCTTTTCTCCACACCCTCTCCAGCATTTATTGTTTCTAGATTTTTTGATGATGGCCATTCTGACTGGTATGAGATGATATCTCATTGTAGTTTTGATTTGCATTTCTCTAATGATTAATGATGTTGAGCATTCTTTCATGTGTTTGTTGGCAGTCTGTATATCTTCTTTGGAGAAATGTCTATTTAGGTCTTCTGCCCATTTTTGGATTGGGTTGTTTGTTTTTTTCTTATTGCGCTACATGAGCTGCTTGTAAATTTTGGAGATTAATTCTTTGTCAGTTGCTTCATTTGCAAATATTTTCTCCCATTCTGAGGGTTGTCTTTTGGTCTTGTTTATGGTTTCCTTTGCTGCGCAAAAGCTTTGAAGTTTCATTAGGTCCCATTTGTTTATTTTTGTTTTTATTTCCATTTCTCTAGGAGGTGGGTCAAAAAGGATCTTGCTGTGATTTATGTCATAGAGCGTTCTGCCTATGTTTTCCTCTAAGAGTTTTATAGTGTCTGGCCTTACATTTAGGTCTTTAATCCATTTTGAGCTTATTTTTGTGTATGGTGTTAGGGAGTGATCTAATCTCATACTTTTATATGTAGCTGTCCAGTTTTCCCAGCACCACTTAGTGAAGTGGCTGTTCTTTCTCCACTGTACATTCCTGCCTCCTTTATCAAAGATAAGGTGGCCATATGTGCGTGGGTTTATCTCTGGGCTTTCTATCCTGTTCCATTGATCTATGTTTCTGTTTTTGTGCCAGTACCATACTGTCTTGATTACTGTAGCTTTGTAGTATAGTCTGAAGTCAGGGAGCCTGATTCCTCCAGCTCTGTTTTTCGTTCTCAAGATTGCTTTGGCTATTCGGGGTCTTTTGTGTTTCCATACAAATTGTGAAATTTTTTGTTCTAGTTCTGTGAAAAATGCCAGTGGTAGTTTGATAGGGATTGCATTGAATCTGTAGATTGCTTTGGGTAGTAGAGTCATTTTCACAATGGTGATTCTTCCAGTCCAAGAACGTGGTATATCTCTCCATCTATTTGTATCATCTTTAATTTCTTTCATCAGTGTCTTATAATTTTCTACATACAGGTCTTTTGTCTCCTTAGGTAGGTTTATTCCTAGATATTTTATTCTTTTTGTTGCAATGGTAAATGGAAGTGTTTTCTTGATTTCACTTTCAGATTTTTCATCATTAGTGTATAAGAATGCAAGAGATTTCTGTGCATTAATTTTGTATCCTGCAACTTTACCAAATTCATTGATTAGCTCTAGTAGTTTTCTGGTAGCATCTTTAGGATTCTCTATGTATAGTATCATGTCATCTGCAAACAGTGACAGCTTTACTTCTTCTTTTCTGATTTGGATTCCTTTTATTTCCTTTTCTTCTCTGATTGCTGTGGCTAAAACTTCCAAAACTATGTTGAATAAGAGTGGTGAGAGCGGGCAACCTTGTCTTGTTCCTGATCTTATTAGAAATGCTTTCAGTTTTTCACCATTGAGGATGATGTTGGCTGTGGGCTTGTCATATATGGCCTTTATTATGTTGAGGAAAGTTCCCTCTATGCCTACTTTCTGGAGGGTTTTTATCATAAATGGGTGTTGAATTTTGTCAAAAGCTTTCTCTGTATCTATTGAGATGATCGTATGTTTTTTCTCCTTCAGTTTGTTAATATGGTTTATCACATTGATAGATTTGCGTATATTGAAGAATCATTGCATTCCTGGAATAAACCCCACTTGATCATGGTGTATGATCCTTTTAATGTGCTGTTGGATTCTGTTTGCTAGTATTTTGTTGGGGAATTTTGCATCTATGTTCATCAGTGATACTGGCCTGTAGTTTTCTTTCTTTGTGACATCCTTGTCTGGTTTCGGTATCAAGGTGATGGTGGCCTCGTAGAATGAATTTGGGAGTGTTCCTCCCTCTGCTATATTTTGGAAGAGTTTGAGAAGGATAGGTGTTAGCTATGTATGATAGAATTCGCCTGTGAAGCCATCTGGTCCTGGGCTTTTGTTTGTTGGAAGATTTTTAATCACAGTTTCAATTTCAGTGCTTGTGATGGTCTGTTCATATTTTCTATCTCTTCCTGATTCAGTCTTGGCAGGTTGTGCATTTCTAAGAATTTGTCCATTTCTTCCAGGTTTTCCATTTTATTGGCATAGAGTTGCTTGTAGCAATCTCTTATGATCTTTTGTATTTCTGCAGTGTCAGTTGTTACTTCTTTTTCATTTCTAATTCTATTGATTTGAGTCTTCTCCCTTTTTTTCTTGATGAGTCTGGCTAATGGTTTATCTATTTTGTTTATCTTCTCAAAGAACCAGCTTTTAGTTTTATTGATCTTTGCTATTGTTTCCTTCATTTCTTTTTCATTTATTTCTGATCTGATCTTTATGATTTCTTTCCTTCTGCTAACTTTGGGGTTTTTTTGTTCTTCTTTCTCTAATTGCTTTAGGTGCAAGGTTAGGTTGTTTATTCGAGATGTTTCCTGTTTCTTAAGGTGAGCTTGTATTGCTATAAACTTCCCTCTTAGAACTGCTTTTGCTGCATCCCATAGGTTTTGGGTTGTCGTGTCTCCATTGTCATTTGTTTCTAGGTATTTTTTGATTTCCTCTTTGATTTCTTCAGTGATCACTTCGTTATTAAGTAATGTATTGTTTAGCCTCCATGTGTTTGTATTTTTTACAGATCTTTTCCTGTAATTGATATCTAGTCTCATGGCATTGTGGTCGGAAAAGATACTTGATACAATTTCAGTTTTCTTAAATTTACCAAGGCTTGATTTGTGACCCAAGATATGATCTATCCTGGAGAATGTTCCATGAGCACTTGATAAAAATGTGTATTCAGTTGTTTTTGGATGGAGTGTCCTATAAATATCAATTAAGTCCATCTTGTTTAATGTATCATTTAAAGCTTCTCTTTCGTTATTTATTTTCATTTTGGATGATCTGTCCATTGGTGAAAGTGGGGTGTTAACGTCCCCTACTATGAGTGTGTTACTGACGATTTCCCCTTTTATGGCTGTTAGTATTTGCCTCATGTATTGAGGTGCTCCTATGTTGGGTGCATAAATATTTACAATTGTTACATCTTCTTCTTGGATCGATCCCTTGATCATTATGTAGTGTCCTTCTTTGTCTCTTCTAGTAGTCTTTATTTTAAAGTCTATTTTGTCTGATATGAGAATTGCTACTCCAGCTTTCTTTTGGTTTCCATTTGCATGGAATATCTTTTTCCATCCCCTTACTTTCAGTCTGTATGTGTCTCTAGGTCTGAAGTGGGTCTCTTGTAGACAGCATATATACGGGTCTTGTTTTTGTATCCATTCAGCCAATCTGTGTCTTTTGGTGGCAGCATTTAGTCCATTTACATTTAAGGTAATTATCGATATGTATGTTCCTATTCCCATTTTCTAAATTGTTTTGGGTTCATTATTGTAGGTCTTTTCCTTCTCTTGTGTTTCTTGCCTAGAGAAGTTCCTTTAGCGTTTGTTGTAAAGCTGGTTTGGTGGTGCTGAACTCTCTCAGCTTTTGCTTGTCTGTAAAGTTTTCAATTTCTCCATCAAATCTGAATGAGATCCTTGCTGGGTAGAGTAATCCTGGTTGCAGGTTTTTCTCCTTCATCACTTTAAGTATATCATGCCACTCCCTTTTGGCTTGCAGAGTTTCTGCTGAGAGATCAGCAGTTAACCTTATGGGGATTCCCTTGTGTGTTATTTTTCCCTTGCTGCTTTTAATATGCTTTCTTTGTATTTAATTTTTGACAGTTTGATTAATATGTGTCTTGGCGTATTTCTCCTTGGATTTATCCTGTATCGGTCTCTCTGTGCCTCCTGGACTTTATTAACTATTTCCTTTCCCATATTAGGGAAATTTTCAACTATAATCTCTTCAAATATTTTCTCAGTCCCTTTCTTTTTCTCTTCTTCTTCTGGAACCCCTATAATTCGAATGTTGGTGCGTTTAATGTTGTCCCAGAGGTCTCTGAGACTGTCCTCAGTTCTTTTCATTCTTTTTTCTTTATTCTGCTCTGCAGTAGTTATTTCCACTATTTTATCTTCCAGGTCACTTATCCGTTCTTCTGCCTCAGTTATTCTGCTATTGATCCCATCTAGAGTATTTTTCATTTCGTTTATTCTGTTGTTCATCGTTGCTTGTTTCATCTTTAGTTCTCCTAGGTCCTTGTTAAATGTTTCTTGCATTTTGTCTATTCTATTTCCAAGATTTTGGATCATCTTTACTATCATTATTCTGAATTCTTTTTCAGGTAGACTGCCTATTTCCTATTGTTAGGTCTGGTGGGTTTTTACCTTGCTCCTTCATCTGCTGTGTGTTTTTCTGTCTTCTCATTTTGCTTATCTTACTGTGTTTGGGGTCTCCTTTTTGCAGGCTGCAGGTTCGTAGTTCCCGTTGTTTTTAATGTCTGTTCCCAGTGGCGAAGGTTGGTTTACTGGGTTGTGTAGGCTTCCTTATGGGGGGGACTAGTGCCTGTGTTCTGGTGGATGAGGCTGGATCTTGTGTTTCTGGTGGGCAGGTCCATGTCTGGTGGTGTGTTTTGGGGTGTATGTGGACTTATTATGATTTTAGGCAGCCTCTCTGCTAATGGGTGGGGTTGTGTTCCTGTTTTGCTAGTTGTTTGGCATAGGGTGTCCAGCACTGTAGCTTGCTGTTCGTTGAGTGAAGCTGGGTGTCGGTGTTGAAATGGAGATCTCTGGGAGATTTTCGCCATTTGATATGTGGAGCTGGGAGGTCTCTTGTGGACCAGTGTCCTGAAGTTGGCTCTCCCACCTCAGAGGCACAGCACTGATTCCTGGCTGTAGCACCAAGAGCCTTTCATCCACACGGCTCAGAATAAAAGGGAGAAAAAGTAGAGAGAAAGAATTAGTAGAAGAAAGAAAGAGAGGGAGGGAGGGAGGGAGGGAGGGAGGAAGGAAGGAAGGAAGGAAGGAAGGAGGAAAGAAAGAAGAAAAGGAAAGAAGGAAAGAAAAGAAAGGAGGGAGGGAGGGAGGGATGGTGGGAGGAAGGAAGGAAGGAAGGAGGGAAGGAAGGATAAAAGAAAGAAAGAAAGAAGATAAAGTAAAATAAAATATAAAGTTATTAAATTAAAAATAATTATTAAGAAAAAAATTTAAAAAACAAAAAAACGGACAGAACCTTAGGACAAATGGTGGAAGCAAAGCTATACAGACAAAATCTCACACAGAGGCATACACATACACACTCACAAAAAGAGGAAAAGGGGAAAAAATCATAAATCTTGCTCTCAAAGTCCAGCTCCTCAATTTTGGGATGATTCGTTGTCTAAAGGAGGGAAGGAAGGAAGGAAAGAAAGAAAGAAGATAAAGTAATATAAAATAAAGTTATTAAAATTAATTATTAAGAAAAAAAATTTTTTTTAATAAAACGGACGGATAGAACCCTAGGACAAATGGTGGAAGCAAAGCTATACAGACAAAATCTCACACAGAGGCATTCACATACACAGTCACAAAAAGAGGAAAAGGAGGAAAGATCATTAATCTTGCTCTCAAAGTCCACCTCCTCAATTTTGGGATGATTTGTTGTCTAAAGGAGGGGAGGAAGGAAGGAAGGAAGGAAGGAAGGAAGGAAAGATAAAGTAATATAAAATAAAGTTATTAAAATTAATTATTAAGAAAAAAAACAGACGGATAGAACCCTAGGACAAATGGTGGAAGCAAAGCTATACAGACAAAATCTCACACAGAAGCATACACATACACACTCACAAAAAGAGGAAAAGGGGAAAAAATCATAAATCTTGCTCTCGAAGTCCACCTTAATTTGGGATGATTGGTTGTCTATTCATGTATTCCACAGGTGCAGGTACATCAAGTTGATTGTGCAGCTTTAATCTGCTGCTCCTGAGGCTGCTGAGAGCAATTTCCCTTTCTCTTCTTTGTTCGCACAGCTCCCGGGGGCTCAGCTTTGGATTTGGCCCCGCCTCTGCGTGTAGGTCGCCTGAGGGCGTCTGTTCTTCGCTCAGACAGGATAGGGTTAAAGGAGCCGCTGATTCAGGGGCTGTGGCTCACTGGGTGGGGGGGGGGGGGGCCTGCGGCGGCAGACGCCAGCGTGATGTTGCACCAGCCTGAGGCGTGCCGTGCGTTCTCCCGGGGAAGTTGTCCCTGGATCCCGGGACCCTGGCAGTGGCGGGCTGCACAGGCTCCCCGGAAGAGGGGTGTGGAGAGTGAGCTGTGCTCGCACACAGGCTTCTTGGTGGCGGCAGTGGCAGCCTTAGCATCTCCCGCCCGTCTCTGGGCTCCGTGCTTTTAGCCGCGGCTCGCGCCCGTCTCTGGAGTTCCTTTAAGCAGTGCTCTTAATCCCCTCTCCTCGCGCACCAGGAAACAAAGAGGGAAGAAAAAGTCTCTTGCCTCTTCGGCAGCTCCAGACCTTTTCTCGGACTCTCTCCCGGCCAGCTGTGGTGCACTAACCCCTTCAGGCTGTGTTCACGCCGCCAACCCCAGTCCTGTCCCTGCGCTCAGACCGAAGCCCGAGCCTCAGCTCCCAGCCCCGCCCGCCCCGGCGGGTGAGCAGACAAGCCTCTCGGGCTGGTGAGTGCAGGTCGGCACCGATCCTCTGTGTGGGAATTTGCCCGCTTTGCCCTCCGCACCCGTGTTGCTGTGCTCTCCTCCGTGGTTCTGTAGCTCCCCCCTCCGCCACCCACAGTCTCCGCCCGCGAAGGGGCTTCCTAGTGTGTGGAAACCTTTCCTCCTTCACAGATCCCTCCCACTGGTGCAGGTCCCGTCCCTATTCTTTTGTCTCTGTTTTTTCCTTTGCCCTACCCAGGTACGTGGGGAGTTTCTTGCCTTTTGGGAGGTCTGAGGTCTTCTGCCAGCATTCAATAGGTGTTCTGTAGGAGTTGTTCCACGTGTAGATGTATTTCTGGTGTATCTGTGGGGAGGAAGGTGATCTCCGCATCTTAGTCTTCCGCCATCTTCCCCTCCGCCCCAGTTGATTTATAATGTTGCGTTAGTTTCAGGTATTCAGTAAAGTAATTTATATATATATATATATATGTTATTACAAGATATTGAATATAGTTCCCTGTGCTGTACAGTAGGTCCTTGTTGTTTATCTATTTTACATATAGTAGTGTGTATCTGTTAACCCCAAACTCCTAATTTATTCCCTCCTCTTTCCCCTTTGGTAAGAGTAAGTTTGTTTTCTATGTCTGTGAGTCTGTTACTGTTTTGTAAGTAAGTTCATTTTTATCTTTTCTTTTTTTTTAGATTCCACATATAAGTGATATTATATGATATTTGTTTTTCTCTGTGTGATTTATTTCACTTGGTATAATCTCTAGGTCCATCCATGTTGCTGCAAATGGCATTATTTCATTCTTTTTTATGGGAGATTAATACTCCATTGAATATATGTACCACATCTTCGTTATCCATTCATCTGTCGATGGACATTTAGGTTGCTTCCATGTCTTGGCTATTGTAAATAGTGCTGCAGTGAACACTGGGGTACATGTATCTTTTCGAATTAGAGTTTTCTCCAGATATATGCCCAGGAGTGGGATTGCAGGATCATATGATGACTCTATTTTTAGATTTTTAAGGAACCTCCTTACTATTCTCCACAGTGACTACACCAATTCACATTCCCACCAACAGTGTAGGAGGGTCCCCTTTTCTCCACACCATTTCCATCATTTATTATTTGTAGACTTTTTGGATGATGGCCATTCTGACTGGTGTGAGGTAGTTTTGATTTGCATATCTCTAAGAATTAGTGATGTTGAGCATCTTTTCATGTTAACAGGCACATCTTTCCATGTGCTTGTTAACCATCTGTATGTCTTCTTTGGAGAAGTGTCTATTTAGGTCTTGGGAACACTTATTAATTCATTCAATGATGCCAATATTGCCTTGATATGAAAACCAGACAAATACATCACACAAACAAAATACAGACCAGTAGCTCATATAAACATAAATTCAAAATTCTTTTAAAAATACTACCAAATCAAATTCAGCAACATAGAAAAAGTATCATACACCATGACCAAGTGGGATTTACACACAGGAATGCAGGTTGGTTTAACATCTGAAAATCAAGAAGATAGCAATGCAAGACTTCAAGGAGAGACTTCCCTGGTGGTGCAGTGCTTAAGAATCTGCCTGCCAATGCAGGGGACAGGGGTTCGAGCCCTGATCCAGGAATATGCCACATGCCGCGCAGCAATTAAGCCCGTGAGCCACAGCTAATGAGCCCGTGAGCCACAGCTACTGAGCCCGTGTGCCACAGCTACTGAAACCCATGCACCTAGAGCCCATGCTCCACAACAAGAGAAGCCACCGCAATGAGAAGCCCGCGCACCGCAACAAAGAGGAACCCCCGCTCACCACAACTAGAGAAAGCCCACGCACAGCAACAAAGACCCAACATGACCAAAAATGAATAAATAAAGAAAGAAGACTTCAAGGAACATGAAAAATCAAGGAAACATTACAGCACCAAAGGAACTCAATAATCCTTCAGTAACTGACCGCGTGGAAATGGAGACCTACATATTCCCTGACAAAAAAAAAAAATCGAGAAAAAAATGTTTTAAGGAAGCTCAGGGAGCAGAGAGACAACTCCGTGAAATCAGGAAAGCAATACATGAACAAAGTGAGAGAGTAAGCAGAAAGATAGAAATCATTATAAAGAACCAAACATAAATTCTGGAGCTGAAGAATACAATGAACAAAATGAAAAATGGAATACAGAGAATCACAGCAGACTTGATCAAGCAGAAGAAAGAACCCATGAATGGAAAGAAAATTTATTTAAAATCATTCAGTCAGATGAGAAAAAAAGGGTGGAGAAAGCCTACATGAGTTATGGGGTACCATCAAAGAAACAATATTTGCAGTCTGGGAGTCCCAGAAGGAGAAGAGAGAGAGAAGGGATCAGAAAGCTTTTTAAATAAATAATGCCTGAAAATTTCCCAAATCTGGGCAGAGATATGGGCATCCACCTACCTAAGACACATAAATCCCCATAGAGATTCAACGAAAAGAAGAATCACACTGTCATAAAACTGTCAAAGGTCAAAGACAAATAGAAGATTTAAAAGCATCAAGAGGGAAGAAACTCCTCTCATACAAGGGAGGATGATCAAACTATGAGTGGATTTCGCAGCAGAAACGTTGCAGAAACCTTGCAGCAGAAACCTTGCAGGCCAGGGGAGAGTGAGATGATATATTCAAAGTGCTGAAAGAAAAAAAAATGCCAATAGGAACACTTTGCACAGTAAAGCTGTCCTTCAGAAATGAAGGAAAATTAAAGACTTTCTCAGACAAACTAAAGCTGAGAGAGTTCATTACCACTACCCCTGCCTTACAAGAAACGCTAAAGGGATTTCAGGGATTTCTTCACACTGAAATGAAAGGACACTAATTAGTAACATGACAACATATGAAAATGCAAAGCACACTGGTAAAAGTAAGTATATAGTCAAGTTCAGAATACTCTGACATTTTGCTGATGATATGTAAATCCCTTAACTCTAGTATAAAAGTTAAAAGACAAAAATATTAAAAATAACTATAGTTACAGTAATTTTAATGGATACACAACATTAAAATAGTAAATTTTGACATCAAAAATATAAAATGGGAGGAGGAAGTAAAAGGGTAGAGTCTTGTAACTGAAGTTAAGCAACTGAAGTTAACTTATCATCTTAAATCACTTAATCACTGTAAGAGGTTTTATGTAAGCCTCATGGTAACCACAAAGCAAAAACCCATAGTAGATAGAGAAAAGAGAAAGAGAAAGGAATCAAAGTATACCAGTACATAAAATAATCAAATCGCAAAGAAAGACAGCAAGAAAGAAAGGGACAAAGGAACTACAGAACATTCCAAAAAAGCATTAACAAGATGGCAGTAGTAAGTCCTTATCTATCAACAGTTACTTTAAATGTAAATAAATTTTCCAATCAAAAGACATAGAGTCACTGAATGGATAAAATAAGAACAAGATCCAACTATGTGATGCCTACAGAAGACTCATTTCAGGTTTAAGGACTCATTTCAGGCTGACAGTGAAGGGACGAAAAACGACATTCCATGTAAATGGAAATCAAAAGAGAGCAGAGGCAGCTACACGTATATCAGAAAAAATAGACTTTAAGTCAAAAACTCTAACAAGAGACAAAGGAGTTCATTATATTATGATAAAGGGGTCAATTCATCCATAGAATATAACATTTGTAAATATATGTGCACCCTCATTGGGGCACCTAATCATATTAAGCAAATTTTAACAGATCTGAAGGGAGAAATAGATGGCAATGCAATAATAGTCAGGGACTTCAATACCCCACTTTCGACAATGGAGAAATCATCCAGACAGAAAAGTAATAGGGAAACATTGGACTTGTACTACACTTTTGACCTAATGGACATAAAAGATAAATACAGAATATTCCATCCAAAAGCAACAGAATACAGTTTCTTTTCAAGCCCACATGGAACATCTCTGGGAGAGATCGTATGTTAGACCAAATAAGACATAACAAACTTAAGAAGACTGAAATCATGCCAAGTATTTTTTTCCAAACACAATGGTATGAAACCAGAAATCAATAACAGGAAGAAACCTAGGAATTTTACAAATATGTGCAAATTATGCACTCCTGAACAATCAGTGGGTCAAAGAAAAGATCAAAAGGGGAAAGCAAAAATACGTTCTTAAAATGAAAATGGAAACACATCAAACAGTAACAACAGCAATTTTGATTAAATACTTGGCAAAGGACCTAAGTAGACATTTTTGCAAAGAGGACGTACAAATGGCCCACAGGTACATGAACAGTGCTCAACATCACTAATCATCAGGAAAATGCGAATCAAAACCACAGTGAGATATCACTTCACATTAGTTAGCTTTTATCAAAAAGATAAGAGATAACAAGTCCTAGTAAGGATGTGGAGAAAAGGGAGCCCTTGTACACTGTTGGTGGGAATGTAAATTGGTGCAGCCATTATGCAAAACAATATGCAGGTTCGTCAAATAATTAAAAATGGAAATATATGATCCCAGTATCCCATTTCTTGGTATATAGTTGAAGAAAATGAAATCAGTATCTCGAAGAGATATCTACACTCCCATGATCATTGCAGCTTTATTCACAGTAACCAAGATGTAAACAGCCTAACTGTTTATCAGTGTATAAGTAAATAAAATATAGTATATATACACAAGGGAATATTATTTAGGCATAAAATAAAAGGAAATCCTGCTATGGCAGCATACATAAACCTGGAGGGCATTATGCTAAGTGAAATAAGCCATACAGAAAAAGACAAATACTATATGGTATCACTTATATATGGAATCAAAAAAAATTAAATTTATAGACACAGAATAGAATGGTGTTTTCCAGGGGCTGAGGGTAGGGGAAATAGGGTTGGTCAAAGGGTACAGACTTACTGTTATAAGATGAATAAGTTATGAGGATCAAATATATAGCATGGTGACTATGTGAGTAGATCTTACAGACCATAAAAAAAGAAGTAATTATGGGAGGTGATGGACGTGTTGATTGTGGTAATGATTTCACAATATATACATATATCAAATCATCACATTGTATACTTTAAATATATATAATGTTATACCTCAATTATATCCCAGTAAATCTAGTGGGAAAATCTACCACATATTGCTGAAAGAACTTAAGGAGACCTAAATAAACGAATAGAAATCCCTTGTTCAAGTATTACAAGACTTAATATTAAGATGGCAGTATTCCACAAATTGATCTACTGATTCAAAACAATCCTATTAAATTGTCGTTTGAGAATTTTTTATAGAAATTGACAAGTTGATCCTAAAAGTATTAGAGAAATGTGAGGGACCCAGAATAGCCAAAATAATCTTGAAAAAGAACAAAGTTGGAGGACTTACACACCTGACAACTTCAGATCATATTTTACAGCTGCTTTAATCAAGAGAATATGGTGATGCAGACATAGAGAATAGACCTGTGGTTGCCAACGGGGAAGGGGAATGTGGGAGGGACAGAGTGGGAGTTTGAGGTTAGCAAATGAAAACTATTATGTATAGAATGGATAAACAACAGGATCCTACTGTATAGCACAGGGAACTATATTCAGTATCCTGTGATAAACCATAATGGAAAAGAATATTAAAAAAATGTATATATATGTATAACTGAATCACTTTGCTGTACAGGAGAAATTAACACAACATTGTAAGTCAACTATACTCCAATTTAAAAAAAAAGTGTGGTGCTGGCATGAGGATAGACTTACAGATCAGTGAAATAGAACTGAGAGTCCGTATATAAACCCTCACCTTTAAGTTTGGTTGGATTTTGACAAGGATACCAAGACCATTCAACAGGGAAAGAATTATCTTTCAACAAATGGTGCTGATAAACTAGATATCCACATGCAAATGAAATGAAGTTGGTCTCCTTCCTTACATATGTACAAAAGGTTAACTCCAGGTGGATCATAGAAATAAATGTAAGAGCTAAAACTAAAAAACTCTTAGAAAAAACATAGGAGTATATCTTCATGATGTTGGATTAGGGAAAGTCTTTTATTATTTTTTTATTTTTTTATACACCAGGTTCTTATTAGTCATCAGTTTCATACACATCAGTTTATACATGTCAATCCCAATCGCCCAGTTCATCACACCCCCACCCCCACCACCTCCCGGCTGCTTTCCCCCCTTGGTGTCCATACGTTTGTTCTCTACGTCTGTGTCTCAATTTCTTCCCTGCAAACCGGTTCATCTGTACCATTTTTCTAGGTTCCACACATATGCGTTAATATACGATATTTTTTTTCTCTTTCTGACTTACTTCACCCTGTATGACAGTCTCTAGATACATCCACGTCTCAACAAATGACTCAATTTCGTTCCTTTTTATGGGTGAGTAATATTCTGTTGTATATACGTACCACATCTTCTTTATCCAGTCATCTGTCGATGGGCATTTAGGTTGCTTCCATGACCTGGCTATTGTAAATAGTGCTGCAATGAACATTGGGGTGCATGTGTCTTTTTGAATTATGATTTTTCTCTGGGTATATGCCCAGTAGGGGGATTGCTGGGTCACATGGTATTTCTATTTTTAGTTTTTTAAGGAACCTCCATACTGGTCTCCATAGTGGCTGTATCAATTTACATTCCCACCAACAGTGCAAGAGGGTACCCTTTTCTCCACACCCTCTCCAGCATTTGTTGTTTGTAGATATTCTGATGATGCCCATTCTGACTGTTGTGAGGTGATACCTCATTGTAGTTTTCATTTGCATTTCTCTAATGATTGGTGATATTGAGCAGCTTTTCATGTGCTTCTTGGCCATCTGTATGTCTTCTTTGGAGAGATGTCCATTTAGGTCTTCTGCCCATTTTTGGATTAGGTTGTTTGTTTTTTTAATATTGAGCTGCATGAGCTATTTATATATTTTGGAGATTAATCCTTTGTCTGTTGATTCATTTGCAAATATTTTCTCCCATTCTGAGGGTTGTCTTTTCATCTTCTTTATGGTTTCCTTTGCTGTGCAAAAGCTTTGAAGTTCATTAGGTCCCATTTATTTGTTTTTGTTATTATTTCCATTACTCTAAGAGGTGGATAAAAAAGATCTTGCTGTGATTTATGTCAAACAGTGTTCTTCCTATGTTTTCCTCTAACAGTTTTTTAGTGTCCAGTCTTATATTTAGGTCTCTAATCCATTTTGAGTTTATTTTTGTGTATGGTGTTAGGGAGTGCTCTAATTTCATTCTTTTACATGTAGCTCTCCAGTTTTCCCAGTACCACTTATTGAAGAGACTGTCTTTTCTCCATTGTATATCCTTGCCTCCTTTGTCATAGATTAGTTGACCACAGGTGCGTGGGTTTATCTCTGGGCTTTCTATCCTGTTCCATTGATCTATATCTCTGTTTTTGTGCCAGTACCATATTGTCTTGATTACTGTAGCTTTCTAGTATAGTCTAAAGTCAGGGAGTCTGATTCCTCCCACTCCATTTTTTTTCCCTCAAGACTGCTTTGGCTATTCGGGGTCTTTTGTGTCTCCATACAAATTTTAAGATTTTTTGTTCTAGTTCCGTAAAAAATGCCATTGGTAATTTGATAGGGATTGCATTGAATCTGTAGATTGCTTTGGGTAGTATAGTCCTTTTCACAATATTGATTCTTCCAATCCAAGAACATGGTATACCTCTCCATCTGTTGGTATCATTTTTAATTTCTTTCATCAGTGTCTGATAGTTTTCTGAGTACAGGTCTTTTGCTTCCTTAGGTAGGTTTATTCCTAGGTATTTTATTCTTTTTGATGCAATGGCAAATGGGAGTGTTTCCTTAATTTCCCTTTCAGATTTTTCATCATTAGTGTATACGAATGCAAGAGATTTCTGTGCATTAATTTTGTATCCTGCAACTTTACCAAATACATTGGTTAGGTCTAGTAGTTTTCTGGTGACATCTTTAGGATTCTCTATGTATAGTATCATGTCATCTGCAAACAGTGACAGTTTTACTTCTTTTCCAATTTGTATTTCTTTTTCTTCTCTGATTGTCATGGCTAGGACTTCCAAAACTATGTTGAATAATAGTGATGAGAGTGGACATCCTTGTCTTGTTCCTTATCTTAGTAGAAATGCTTTCAGTTTTTCACCATTGAGGATGATGTTTGCTGTGGGTTTGTCGTATATGGCCTTTATTATGTTGAGGTAGGTTCCCTCTATGCCCACTTTCTGCAGAGTTTTTATCATAAATGGCTGTTGAATTTTGTCAAAAGCTTTTTCTGCATCTATTGAGATGATCATCTGGTTTTATTCTTCAGTTTCTTAATATGGTGTATCACATTGATTGATTTGCATATATTGAAGAATCCTTGCATCCCTGGGATAAATCCCACTTGCTCATGGTGTATGATCCTTTTAATGTGTTGTTGGATTCTGTTTGCTAGTATTTTGTTGAGGATTTTTGCATCTATATTCATCAGTGATATTGGTCTGTAATTTTCTTTTTTTGTAGTATCTTTGTCTGGTTTTGGTATCAGGGTGATGGTGGCCTCATAGAATGAGTTTGGGAGTGTTCCTTCCTCTGCAATTTTTTGAAAGAGTTTGAGAAGGATGGGTGTTAGCTCTTCTCTAAATGTTTGATAGAATTCACCTGTGAAGCCATCTGGCCCTGGGCTTTTGTTTCTTGGCAGATTTTTAATCACAGTTTCAATTTCATTACTTGTGATTGTTCTGTTCATATTTTCTCTTTCTTCCTGGTTTAGTCTTGGAAGGTTATACCTTTCTAAGAATGTGTCCATTTCTTCCAGGTTGTCCATTTTAGTGGCATAGAGTTGCTTGTAGTAGTCTCTTAGGATGCTTTGTATTTCTGAAGTTTCTGTTGTAGCTACTCCTTTTTCATTTCTAATTTTACTGATTTGAGTCCTCTCCCTCTTTTTCTTGATGAGTCTGGCTAATGGTTTATCAATTTTATTTATCTTCTCAAAGAACCGCCTTTAGTTTTATTGATATTTGCTACTGTTTTCTTTGTTTCTATTTCATTTATTTCTGCTCTGATCTTTATGATTTCTTACTTCTGCTAACTTTGGGTTTTGTTCATTCTTCTTTCTCTAGTTCCTTTAGGTGTAAGGTTAAATTGTTTATTTGAGATTTTTCTTGTTTCTTGAGGTAGGCTTGTATAGCTATAAACTTCCCTCTTAGAACTGCTTTTGCTGCATCCCATAAGTTTTGGATCATCGTGTTTTCATTGTCATTTGTCTCTAGGTATTTTTTGATTTCCTCTTTGATTTCTTCAGTGATCTCTAAGGTATTTAGTAACGTATTGTTTAGCCTCCATGTGGTAGTGTTTTTTACATTT
Source organism: Delphinus delphis (assembly GCF_949987515.2). Classification (NCBI taxonomy): domain Eukaryota; kingdom Metazoa; phylum Chordata; class Mammalia; order Artiodactyla; family Delphinidae; genus Delphinus; species Delphinus delphis. Next base: position 71,959,211 of record NC_082696.1, read on the forward strand.
TTTTCCCCTGTAATTAATTTCTAATCTCATAGCGTTGTGGTCAGAAAAGATGCTTGATATGATTTCAATTTTCTTAAATTTACTGAGGCTTGATTTGTGACCCAAGATGTAATCTATCCTGGAGAATGTTCCGTGGGCACTTGAGAAGAAAGTGTAATCTGCTATTTTTGGATTGAATGTCCTATAAATATCAATTAAATCTATGATCTATTGTGTCATTTAAAGCTTCTGTTTCCATATTTATTTTCATTTTGGATGATCTGTCCATTGGTGTAAGTGAGGTGTTAAAGTCCTCCACTATTTTTGTGTTACTGTCAACTTCCTCTTTTATAGCTGTTAGCAGTTGCCTTATGTATTGAGGTGCTCCTGTGATGGGTGCATATATATTTATAATTGTTATATCTTCTTCTTGGATTGATCCCTTGATCGTCATGTAGAGTCCTTCCTTGTCTTTTGTAGCATTCTTTATTTTAAAGTGTATTTTATCTGATATGAGTATTGCTACTCCAGCTTTCTTTTGATTTCCCTTTGCATGGAAAATCTTTTTCCATCCCCTCACTTTCAGTTTGTATGTGTCCCTAGGTCTGAAGTATGGGACTCTTGTAGACAGCATATATATGGGTCTTGTATTTGTATCCATTCAGCAAGCCTGTGTCTTTTGGTTGGATCATTTAATCCATTCATGTTTAAGGTAATTATCGATATATATATTCCTATGACCATTTTCTTAATTTTTATGGGTTTGTTTTTGTAGGTCCTTTTCTTTTCTTGTGTTTCCCACTTAGAGAAGTTCCTTTAGCATTTGTTGTAGAGCTGGTTTGGGGGTGCTGAATTCTCTTAGCTTTTGCTTGTCTGTAAAGCTTTTGATTTCTCCATCGAATCTGAATGAGATCCTTGCTGGGTAGAGTAATCTTGGTTGTAGGTTCTTCCCTTTCATCACTTTAAGTATATCATGCCACTCCCTTCTGGCTTGTAGAGTTTCTGCTGAGAAATCAGCTGTTAACCTTATGGGATTTTCCTTGTATGTTATTTGTCATTTTTCACTTGCTGCTTTCAATAATTTTTCTTTGTCTTTAATTTTTGCCAGTTTGATTACTATGTGTCTTCACATGTTTCTCCTTCTGTTTATCCTGCATGGGACTCTCTGTACTTCCTGGACTTGGGTGGCTCTTTTCTTTCCCATGTTAGTTAAGTTTTTGACTATAATCTCTTCAAATATTTTCTCAGGTCCTTTCTCTCGCTCTTCTCCTTCTGGGACCCCTATAATGCGACTGTTGTTGCGTTTATTGTTGTCCCAGAGGTCTCTTATGCTGTCTTCATTTCTTTTCATTCTTTTTTCTTTATTCTGTTCTGCAGCAGTGAATTCCACCATTATGTCTTCCAGGTCACTTATCCGTTCTTCTGCCTCAGGTATTCTGCTCTTGATTCCTTCTAGTGTCGTTTTCATTTCAGTTATTGTATTGTTCATCTCTGTTTGTTTGTTCTTTAATTCTTCTAGGTCTTTGTTAAACATTTCTTGCATCTTCTCGATCTTTGCCTCCATTCTTTTTCCGCGGTCCTGGATCATTTTCACTATCATTATTCTGAATTCTTTTTCTGGAAGGTTGCCTATCTCCACTTCATTTAGTTGTTTTTCTGTAGTTTTATCTTGTTCCTTCATCTGGTACGTAGCCCTCTGCCTTTTCATGTGGTTTTTGTTCCACAGGCTGCAGGATTGTAGTTTTTCTTGCTTCTGCTGTCTGTCCTCTCAGGGAAAGTCTTTTAGATGTGACACCAGAAGTACAAACAATAACAAAAATGTATATTAATTGAATTTCATGAAAACTAAAAACTTTTATGCTTCAAAGAACACTATCAAGAAAATGAAAAGATAACTCCCAGAATGGGAGAAAACATATATAAATCATATATCTGATAACAGATTTATATCTAGAATATGCAAGGAACTCTTACAACTCAATAACAAGAAGACAAACCTACTTTTTAAATGGGCAAAGTATCCGAATTGACATTTCTCCAAAGAAGATATATCAATACAGATAGTCAGTAAGCCTTTGAAAAGATGCTCAATATCATTAGCTCTCAGGAAAATGAAAAACAAAACCACAGCGAGATAATAAGTTATTATTTAACTGTTAAGAAAGTTAACAGTTAAAACTGTTAAGTTTCAAACATAATAATGACCATAAATAAGAGAGTCCTGGGAGAGCTTTGTTGAAGTGTTAAACTTTCAATCTCACAGATTAAAGAACTTGATATGAACATAGGTGGATCTGGAAGGACAGAAGACATTCCATATGGAGAATAGAAATACGTGTTCAAAACCTGGTACTTCCAGTCCCTCCTTTTCCTAACTCATCCTTCGTACTATCACTGGAGAGGTCTTTCTAAAGGCAAACTTCTGAACAGTTCATTCTCTGCTCAATGCCCTGAAGGTACCTCATTACCTCCAGAATAAGGTAATTACCCTTTAGTGTAATATTGACAGCCCGTCCTACCACTTGCCTCAAAGCACTCACTCTTTGTATCCCATTCTCCTGCAATAGCAATCAGTTTATGGTTCCCTAAACCTGTCATATTTTTTCTTTATTTCTATTTTCTGAATATTCAACACTATTCTCAGAGGACTTTCCACACACATTTTCTTTGCCTGCCTGGTAAACTGATTCATTCTCTTATACTTGGCTTAATATCACCTTTTTCTTGAAACGTGTTGGCCTCAGATAGCATGTACTGCTCCATCCTCTTCACTACCCATGTGAGTTATGACACCTCATGTATAATTGTTTACATGGTTGACTTCCACATCAGACTGTAGTCCTTTCTTCTTTGTATCTTCAGTGTCAAGGAAAGCACCTATTGAAGGACTACATGGATGGTTGGATGGATAAATTACAAACTAATTAAAAGCTCTCAATCATCTACTTCAAGCTTGGTGTAGGTTGAACTACCTAAATAATCAATCTGACGCCTTCCTAGCTAATAGGAATTTTAGAATAAGTTTTTAAGTTTTCAGGAAAAAAAGGTTTAGAAATTATATCACAGCACTTTTAATGCAAACTGATGTTTCTCTTACTCTTTCCTAAAGAAAAAAATTAGTTACTCTGTGTGGAAAAAGAAGTTAAAAAATAATAATAGACTTTTCATGATATAGATTCAATATTGGGGTATTCATTGCCTCAAACAGTGGAATTTAGCTTGGTACTTCAGTAAGTTGGTGTTATGAGAAAATTTTTTTTTGAGAAATTTTGAAATTGAAACAAAGCTTATCAGATTCACATAAATAAAAAATATATAATTATAATTATACATAATTATATTAAAATTAAATAAAAATATTTTTAATTAAAATATAATTATGTATAATTACATGTAAATACTAGTTTGGAAGTTGTGACTGAAATATGTTTTCAAAGAGTTGTCTAATATATGTTCTGTATGGCCAGTGTGACAAATAGATGTTATCACAGGCAATTCATCATAACTTTTTTTTTTTAGTCTTTGGACAGAATCAAAAAATGTACTTATTGGATCACAAGTTGTACCTTATATGAAAAGTACAGAGTTTCTGGTTATTTGAGCATGAAATATTATTTATTATAATTGTCAGTAACTTTGCTGAACTTGATTTCCTATTAAAACATGTTATAAATTCTTTCATGTGTATAATCTCATTATAAATTGACTTTTGGTTAAGAAGAAAAGACACATAATGGTTCCATTTTATGATAAAATCTTTATTGAGAAAAATGTTTTCATGCTCAAGAAAACTGCAACAATATATTGTCAATGCAAATATTGCACAATTTTTGTTTCCAATGTTCCTTTCATATTCCTGAAAGTTTGTGGCTTAAAGACAGACCACATGATGCTAGATTTTTTATAATTAAGAATTAGAGAAGTATTCTGCTTTGTCTCTTGAAAGCATTTTTAGAGCCCAGTGCAGTTATCACTGAGTTAAAGGCCCATCTGGGACCTGTCTGTCTTTTCTAAGCCCAACTCTGCTTGTTATTAAACTTCACCTAGTGGACTAGGAAGTGGGCGATGTTTAATGAAATTTCCAGGGCATGGAATTTGGGCTGGGCTTAGCTATTACCACAAGCAAAAATAAATTTCTTGGTGCAGAAATAATTTTTCTATCTTAGAATTTTCACAGCCCTTGGTATTTTTCTTATGGATCTTATCACTTTCCACCTTGCTTTATGGTTACTTATCTGCAATATTTACTCCCCCTATTATATTGTAAGTAAGAAACTGACTTTACTCATCTTTTTATAACCCATACCACTTTTTACAGAGATTTAGCATATAGGAGTTAACTAATCGATGTCATTCGAATGAAATTGTTCAATTAATTTCTCTAACTTCAAGTATAGAACTGTGACAATGCCAAAAATGTGTTTAGAGAAAATTTTAGCTTCACCATGATTATAAACATCAATAACATAATAATGAAACATGTCCTATAGATCAACTTACATGTGGATATCATTGTCTTCCTCTAGTCCATTTTCTTGAATAGTCAGCAGCTCGCTGAAGTACTTCCTGTAAGAGGGCTCCTTGATGTTTCAGCGCCCTCCAGAGGTCTCCAGAATATTCTGACACTTGTCCTTGGAGAACATGCAGAAACCCACAATTTTGCATTGGATGCATAAGGTTGCTGGGGCCTACCACACCTGGCACGCTCCCAAGAAGAATACAAGATGACCTTCTAAATGTGGAAAGAAAATATTAGGACTTATATTTTACATATAGGTCACTATTGGGGTTGAGCCCAGAGCAGCAACGTGCTCTTTATCACACTGTGTATCTCCCTATGCTGCTGTCTCCCTGTGCTTCCGAGAGTCAGCTCCCAAGAAAATGAGTTGCACTCAGTCCTTCCCTCAGGGGCTGCTATTGAGGGAACCCAAGAAATCTGGTGAAGTGAATGTATGTGCTATGTGATCTAGTTAACTAATGCTTATTTAATGGATACATGTTTTGAAAAGGTTTCTGCAAAGAAACTTCATAATGAAGATAACGCTAACCTGTAAGAGCCAGTGAACAAGAAACTAACATTCCTGACACTTTTCTGAACCCAAGGAAGAGCTCTTTGTCAGCCAAATTGCAATATAAAAGTAATGGCAATCTAATCAGATCTAACAAGAAGTGGACAAAAAAAAATCACAATTGTCTAGAACTATTTTAGATAGGCATTTGCATCCATGGTAATGATAAACCTCACCCTACCTGTACACTGTGCCCTGAGATTCTAAATGATAATATGATACATTGCACTTGGCATTTAACTATTTTGTTTGTTTAATCAATAAACAAACAGTAGGCAGCTAGGGCATTTATGTTTCTATTTTTGTGTTTCATAACATACTTAATATCTTAGTAAAGTGGTACATGTACAAATTTATATATTTCTAAATAACGTACAGTAAATCTGTCCAGGCAGCACATTCCTAAATGGAGGTGCTTGCTCACATTTCTTTACTGAAGAGAGTCCATGTTCAAAAAAGTGTCAAGACCACTGTGTAAAGGATCCTAAACTTTGTAACTGCATCACTATCAGAGGCCACCATGTTGAAGCCTGATTTTACAAAGGAGAAAAGTGAGCTCCAGAGAGTTTAAGGTGCTTTTCCAGCGTCACGTTTCCAGCTGATTGTAGAAACAAGTTATAATGCAGGTCTTCTGATCCTCAGTTCAAAAACCTTTCCACTCTACCACAGAGAGTAAGAAATCTGAAGTGACTTTACCCTGGTTCCAAAGGCACACTTGTCCTCTACACGTTGTTGACTCTCGGAAGCACAGGGAGTAGTAGTGTAGTGAGATACACAGTGTGATAAAGAGCACGTTGCTGCTCCGGGCTCAACCCCGTAGTTCCATGACACAACTTGGTTCTCAGTTTCTTTGTATTCTTGACCCCTTTATGTTTACTGACATTAACCCATTCCTCCACGTGGACTTTTCTTTTACCTTCACTCACTGGGTCTTCTAGACCATCTCCTCAGCTTGTCCCGATGGCAGCTCCATACTATATTTTGTCCTGCCTTATAGCCTTGGTTTTTCAACTCAGTGCTACCCATGGTCCAACGTGGCAGCCCTGACACCCACCAAGAGGTCCAGGTCCTACTCCCGAGGTCTAAGTTTGCTTTGAGTTATAGGAACCATGCTGGTTGTTTGCATCTTGCATGTTGTTGGGCCAGTGGCCCTACTTTAAAATCCAGTTTTCCTTCAAAACTCTGAACTCATTTTGGTCCTGAATTGCTCTAGGATTACGTGAGAGGTTGGAGGAAGCTGAGAATGTGAATTTAGTTCCAGATCTATATCTCTAAGTTTGGGAATTTAGTAAGTATTGTCTGTCATAGCTATAATGGAAAAATATTTGGGACCTCAGTGTAATACAAAGAAGCAGAGCAAAAGGAAACATAAGGAAATACAATGGTTATGAGCATGAATTTGAAGCCAAACTGTGATCTAATTCCAGCTGTGCCATTTATTAGCTGTATAAACTTGGGCAGGTCAGTTCCTTTCTCTGTTTCTCCATCTATAAAATGGGAATAATAATTGTACCTACTTCAAAAAAATTTGTGAAGATTAATTTAGAATTATGTCTGACGAGAGCAAGTTCTGTATAAGTACTAGACAGTAGCATAATCTTCATGAAGTGTTAAGTGTTGAATAGATATTCATCTATCACTGAACAAATGCCTGGTGGTCTATATCTGTACAAAATTGGGCTAACTGTTGTAGGGACTACAATAAAGTACAGTACACAATACTTGGGGTGAGAGTCTGAGTTAAAGCAGCAGGAATGGTAGTGGAAATGAGTGGATGAATTTTTAAATTAAAAAGCTAGAATACACTAGATATAATAACCAATTAAATGTGGGCATGAAAGAAAAAAATGGTCTTAAAAAAGAAACCTTCCCCCCACCCCCATACTTCAGTTTGTATGTTTAGATAACCTATGTTTTAAATGACAGAGGAAATGCAGAGGGAGGAACAGGCTTTAAATGAAAGATAATAAAATTGATTTGTATGTTTCTAGTGCCTATATGTAGAGATGAACCTGGAGCTCAGGGGAAAGGGACAGTGGAATTTGAGTTGAGGTGATTGTTGAAGACATAGGAGTCATTGAGATCACCCAGGGGAGACATTTAAAGGAAAACGGAAAGTCAGATAAGCCCAACATTTAAGAGAGAATGGGAGGACAAATCAGGAAGTCAGAAAGGATATTTAGAAATGTGGAAGCAACAACAGAGTGTACTACCATGGAAATGAAGGATGTAGGAAGGTCCGAAGGTGCAACAGTGGCAACTGCTGTGGGAAGATTAAGTAGAGTGAAGATTGAAAATAAACCCATGGATATGATGATTAGGCTATAATTGGCTGCAGTGAGTTGGTAGAGACAGTGCACACTGTGCATCGTAGCAATGATTTAGACAGCATCTCCAGGAGGAAACTAGAGTTTTTTGTGTTGCCACTCACTCACTGTCTGATTTCCTGAGCAACATACAAATACTCTCTAAGCCTCAGTGTTCTCATCTGTGTAAATAGGGCTGCTGATGATACCACCTCATCGGATGCTTGGAAGATTTAAATGAGATAATACGTGTAAGGTGCACAGTACCTGGCACACACACATCATTCATTCAACGAATATTAACTGTTATTATTATTAACGATATTATTACAATCAGTTAAGGAGAAAATGGGAAGTTAGAACATGGAGGCTTCTCAAGAAGTCTACCGGAAAGAGAAGGAGAGACGTGAAACATTCACTTGAGTAGGAAATAGTGCCCACGAAGGGATGTTTAAAAATTTTAGGATGGAGAGAGGCTTGCTCATGTTTTTAGGCAGAGGAGAACAAGCCAGTAACTGAGTAAAAATACTGTTATGAGAAGTGGAGGGTTCTTTATTTAGATAAAATTTTCTCATAACGGATCAATTTCACAAAGAGATAATATGACAAGTTCAATAAATCAAAAACAGAAAGCAATATTGGAGTTGAAACATCTGTGCGTGAACCTAATCTATGAAACCACCTGCAATTTGTTGGCGGTTCTCAAGCAAAGTAAGTATTTCTTCCATGGAGCGCTTTCAGTTTTTTCAATTTGCAGTCCTTTACTGCTCTTGAAATAAATGTGAATTCTTGAAAGTCGTGGCTAAGAATCTGGGCAGGTCTACCTAGATCACCTCCTTCCAACAGTTTTTCTAGTCTTGTGAGACTTGAAAAGATGAGAGAGAGAGAGAGAAAGACACCAACTATCTCAACAAACCAGGCAGTCAATCCCCAAGCAGATCTCAGGCTTGGGAACTAGCATCCGTAGGTAAGACCCATTGGAAAGTAGTGACTACTTCTTTAGCCATAAATATTCATCAAAGAAGTCAAATAGCCTCTGGCAATAGACGGAGATCAGTGGACCCACAGTGATCAAAGAAACGGTGAAAAGGGAAAACAGAGGACAGTACAGAATACGTTCATCACATTACATAGCTTGGTTCAAAAAATAGGCACTTCCAACATTATGTGTTAAAGAATGTGATGGACCATTTTGACTGCCAGAGTCATCAACTTGTCATGCTGAAAGTTTAGAAAAACTTAACAGCTACCTCTTCGTGACAGTAGACTGCAAGCAAGTGAAGAAGATCCTTGTAGACCAATTCACTAGACCTCTCCAATCCCAGTAGTTCCTCTTTGCAAAAGAGCTTTCGTCTCCTGGTCAGTGGAAAGAGTGATGGGGGATGTGTATCTGGCCTGACTTTTCTCTCTCATGACGACAGCAAGAGCACAAGGCTGGCTTCAGTGAAAGCTTCTTGGTTGAATTTTCACTTTCTTCTTGGCCATCTAGAGTCATCAGGAAAAGAATCTAATAGACCAATTCGGGCTGAGTTGCTGATGACTGATATTGGTTTGTTATGATATCCCTTCAGGCTGTTTACATTTGAGCAAGAGAGCATTAACTCTGAAGGTAGGAATTTTAAGTACTTTGGAATGCTGTAGGGGAGACCTGTGAAGACTTAGGACTCTTCCTAGCGCTTTACCAATTATATCCTATAAACGACAGCCTCCTCTTAGCTCTGACAATTCTTGGCAGGCGACAAGGCTGAGGATACTAAGAATAACAACCATGTGACCAGAGTCCTGATCCAAAACCCTTTCTAGAAAGAAAAGTCTTCATGATCTAGGAAATCAAGGTGAAATTACCTCCTTCCTTTGTGTGGCTCTCATCATGGATTGTCTGTGACAACTAAATGTATCTTTTACTGAATTTTTTTTTTCTTTTGGCTGCATTGGGTCTTCGTTGCTGCGCGCGGGCTTTCTCTAGTTGCAGTGAGCGGGGGCTACTCTTCCTTGCGGTGCGCAGGCTTCTCATTGTGGTGGCTTCTCTTGTTGCGGAGCACAGGCTCTAGGTGTGCGGACTTCAGCAGTTGTGGCACGTGGGCTCAGTAGTCGTGGCTTGCGGGCTGTAGAGCACAGGCTCAGTAGTTGTGGCACACGGGCTTAGTTGCTCCGCAGCAAGTGGGATCTTCCCAGACCAGGGCTCGAACCCGTGTCCCCTGCATTGGCAGGCGAATTCTTAACCACTGAGCCACCAGGGGAGTCCTCTTGTACTGATTTTTTTTAAATGCGTTGGTTAAAAAACGTATCCCCAGTGGCTTCCCTGTTGGCACAGTGGTTGAGAGTCCGCCTGCCGATGCAGGGGACACGGGTTCGTGACCCGGTCTGGGAGGATCCCACATGCCGCGGAGCGGCTAGGCCCGTGAGCCATGGCTGCTGAGCCTGCGCGTCCGGAGCCTGTGCTCCGCAGGGGGAGAGGCCACAACAGTGAGAGGCCCACGTACCGCAAAAAAAAAAAAAAAAAAGTATCCCCAGACTTCCCTGGTGATGCAGTGGCTAAGGATCCGCCTGCCAATGCAGGGAACACGAGTTCGATCCCTGGTCCGGGAAGATCCCACATGCCGTGGAGCAGCTAAGCCCACGTACCACGACTACTGAAGCCCGCGCACTCTAGGGCCCGCGAGCCACAACTACTGAGCCTGCGTGCTGCAACTACTGAAGCCCGCGTGCCTAGAGCCTGTGCTCCGCAACAAGAGAAACCACTGCAATGAGAAGCCCGCACGCCGCAAGGAAGAGTAGCCCCCGCTCGCCTCAACTAGAGAAAGCCCGGGTGCAGCAACGAAAACCCAACACAGCCAAAGGAAAAAAAAAAAGATAATATCCCCAACCATTATTCTAATCTGAGAAAAGCAGAAAGAGGAAGAACCAGGTTCATAGAGACCCTACTCTGTAAAAGTAAATCCTCAGACTGCCTTCAGGAAATAAAGAATTTTCATTGATGAAAAATTTAGCAATAAAAGCACCGAGTAAATAGTTATTAGTCAGGTAGTAATGTTTGTGGAAAAGACAGTATGCTAACTGTTGTGGGCAAATATAAGGGAGGAGACAGTAAGAAACTACTAAATACATGACAACAAACGTGAGAAACAGATATTACCCAGTGCAACTGTGTGTGTGTGTGTGTGTGTGTTTTTGAGGATAGAGTATGGATGAAGGGAATATAAAGTTATTGCAACAGGCAAAAACAATAGCAATTCCTGTCTTTATGTAGGGCGATTGCTTTCACAAAGTTTTTTTTTTTTAATTTGATTCTCGTATCTACCCTAAGAACTTAGTGTTAAAATGCTAAAAACTCAACAACAAGATCCTACTGTATAGGACAGGGAACTGTATCAATATCCTGTGATAAACCATAATGGAAAAGAATATAAAAAAGAATGTATATAAGGGGTGGGATGAATTGGGAGATTGGGATTGACATTTATACACTATTGATACTATGTATAAAATAGATAACTAATGAGAACCTACTATATAGCACAGGGAACTCTACTCAGTGCTCTGTGGTGACCTAAATGGGAAGGAAATCCAAAACATCGGGGATACATGTATACATATAGCTGATTCAGTTTGCGGTACAGTAGAAACTAACACAACACTGTAAAGCAAATATACTCCAATAAAATATTTTTAAAAATGCATGTGTACATACACATATATATAACTGAATCACTTTGCTGTACAGCAGAAATTAATACAACATTGTAAATCAACTATACTTGAATAAAAAAAAAAAAGAAAAACATACTAAAATCTCAAGTGCAGCAGAGATCCAGAGGAGAGAAGGGAGGCTTGTCTAAAAGGTCACACAGCAGGTGGACAGTTAGGGAGAGGGATGGGGGAGACGTGAGGTCAGAGCCCTGCCCTTTAGCATCATTACTGGCTTAAGCACAATTTTATTATACTCTGTTTGTGGAAACTTAAGGTTATTCAAGTCATAATAATTTCTTACTTGTTCATGTACAAAACATCTTATTTCAATTTAAGCATCCATTGCTCCTGTGGATTTAGCTCAGGATCGTCTCACGTTTGTGTGAAATGACATATATATATGTAGTTATTCGGTTTGCATTGTTTTTAATGGCAAAGTTGTTTGAAAATGGTCATCAGTAGAGAACTCAGTAAATTATGGTCCAGGGAATTCCCTGGTGATCCAGTGGTTAGGACTTGGCACTTTCACTGCCGTGGCCCGGGTTCCATCCCTGGTCTGGGAACTAAGATCTCGCAAACCATGTGGTGCGGCCAAATTAATTAATTAATTAAAAAGAAAAATAAATTATGGTCCAGCCATACAATGGAATACTAATGCAGCCACCAAACAGAATGAAGCAGCTCTCTATTGATTTGGAAAGATCTAGGACTGCTGAAAAAAGTGCTACAAACTGTGTGACTTGAAACGATGGAAATGTATTATATCACAGTTCTGGATGCTAGAAGTCCAAAATCAAGGTGTCGGCATGGCCCTGCTCCCTCTGAAGCTTATAGGAGAGGATCGTTCCTTGTCTGTTCTTAGCTTCTGATGACTTGTAGCAAGCCCTGGCGTTCCTTGGCTCACAGCTGCATCACTCCAGTATCTGCCTCCGATGTCAGTCATCACATCACGTTCTCACTGTGCGTCTGCGTCCTCCTTTTATAAGGACACCAGTCACATAGGATTAAGGGCGCAGCCCACTCCAGTATGACCTCATCTTAACTTTCTTTACATCCACAGTGACTTTATTTCCAAATAAGGTCACTTTCTAAGATGCTGGGGGTTAGGAATTCAAGATATCTTTTGGGGGACCCAATTCAATCTATAAAAATCTCCAAGACAAATTGGATTTTCCCCTAATTTTCTCAAAGCAAGGTGCAGAGCAGAGTATATAACACCTTTGTGTAAAAGAAATGTGTACACACATATACATAAATGTGTATAAATGCATTAGACTATCTCCAGAAGGGTTCATAAGATACTAGTAGTTTCCAAGCACAAGAACAGTAGAGCTGGTAGAAACAATATAGAAGAATCATAGTTTTTAGTTATTACTTTGTTTGTACTTTTGAATCCTGTGTTAACCAATTTTTTAAATCCCCTTCCACAGCTGTTCTTTACTTACCGTGAATCTATTTAACATTCAGTTCCCTCAAATATTAGGAGAAGGTATTCAGATCTTTTCTTCTGAGCTGCCCTGGGAAGATTAATCCAGGAGAGAATTCATTCAGTTGAAGGCCAATCCAAAATGTTAAACAGAGAGCCAGAAAACAGAACCAGGGTGAGAGACTGGGCTCAGAAATCTGCGATCAGCATCTCAAGCAAAGCAGGTACATACGGCAGAGAGTGAGTTCCCATTCTCCAACAGGATTATCATGGATCTGAGAGCAGAGTGAGGTCATGCTCAGGAGCGGCCAGCAAGCCCTATCATTGTGGTTCTAAGTGCGGTATTTCCTACACCTGCCGGTCCTGGGAATCAATTTTTCTGCCTACAGATTCTTCACCCCCTTCTCCAGAGACTCTGATTCAGTGAATTGGAGGCTCTGGCCGTGAAATGTGGATGTTTAACACATACAGAGAGAAAGTTTGGGAAACGCTAACGGGCAGAGAGAGAAGGAGAGTGCTTAATGATCACCCTTGGTGTGTTCTCTTTCTCTACCTGACTCTCCTTAAAATTAACCCTGATCCTAAGGTATGAGCAAGATACTCAGTTCAGGACTCCTTGGATGGCCTGCCTTGGGCTGTACCATCCCAATATTATCTGCTATTCATTTCTGCTTTTCCCCCAGCAACTCTAACATCGAAAGTTCTCTGACACAGGCTTTATTGGACTCTGCATCATTTAGATCATGTGAGAAGACAGTTGGCCTGATATTCCAGAGAGTTTCAAGACAGGGTAATCCTGAGAAATCAAGATGTAGAATAGAACTTTTAATGGGAGGGAAAAAAAACTCCTTCTCAGGACCTGTCTTCTACAAGTCCAGAATTAGGAAATATACTGTTGGCAAAAAATGTTCTAAACTGTATTTTGATGCAATTTGCTCTGGAAGGAATAAATAATATGCTGTCTAAACAGGATTGGTAATAAAATCTATTTGAGAAATACTTGTAATTATCCCACACTTAAAATGCATATTATCATAGTTAAGACCCTAAGAAGTCCTTGATGTAAAGAAAGTTATTGAACTTTACTGAAATCAGAGCTTATAAAATGTACTTGACTGCACATTGTTTTCTTAGATGTTATGTATTAGTATTCTTGGAAATCTGAGATTCCAAGGAGCGGAGTTTGGAAAACGTTACCATAAATATTTCCACATCTCATTTGCTAAGAGTTTGGAGAGTAGTTTGGGAAGGGAAATATTCTGATAGAAATGAAGTCATCTGAGTGGATGAGATAGGACTTTCTGGGAGCATGTATTTATTTAACAAACATTTATTGAACATCATCTAGAAAAATAAACTAGACAAAGTATTTTTTCATAAAACGTAGGGATTTTTTGGTAGACTCCTTTGGTAATACGAATCATTTTGTAATTTTGTTTTAAAAAAATGTAGACATTTTCTGGTATATTCTCCTTTACAGAATATTCAATTTGATTAATATGAGAGCACACTAGCTTGTTGGGCCAACAAGTGTTGATATATTGGCTCAAAAAATACCAGATTATGAGAACATTGAGGTAGTTAAGTTTCAGATATGTAGTAGGACTAATGTTTAGTTTTATAATAAACTTATTTAAATGAATAAAATAAAGCAATAAAGTTAATGACAAATATAAAATTATCTAAGGACAGAATAAGGCTTCCAATTAAACATGGCAAATTGAGCCTGTTTATTTCTATACTCTCCTAAAACCCCACATAAATGGCCTCAATGGAATAAAAAAGGAATAAATCCACTATGACAAAGAGAACAAGGTGGGTAATAATAGCAGCTAAGAGATATCCACAAGGTTCTAGAAGGTGGAAAGTTGATGACTGAGTGATGAGACTTAGCTCAGCAGAGAAAGTGGAAGCCCAGCTGCCTGCAGTGAGAGATGCCCCAGCAAGAAGTGTACTTACTGAACTGTAAGTGCCGTAAAGCTCCAGGATGGTAAGATACTGATTATTCCCAAAGAACCAGGATGTGGGATGCGGCTAAAAAGTAGAGAATTCGATGAAAGATGATAAGTAACAATAAGACCTCCAGATGCCCTCTTCAGCCAATAACATCAGGCATACGCCTCCAGCATCTGCAAGAAGCAAGACGAAGACCCAGCCCAACCATGAAGCTACTGAAACCTAGGCCTCGGGCTCCCCATGCACAGGTCCCTTCCAAGGCCTTGTATTTAATTGGGCTTCATAATTTTATGTTTTCTTTGTCCAGAAGAGGGCCCTCCAAATGGTATAAGCTTGAGGCCCCACAAAACCTAGATCCATCCTAGAGAGAGTAGAGATATTGGACCAGGAGACACCATTCTAAAAACAAGGGGGATTTCTTTTTTTTGAAGTATGGTTGATTTACAATGTTTCAGGTATACAGTAAAGTGATTCAGTTATACATATATATATATTGTTTTTCAGATTCTTTTCCATTATAGTTTATTATGAGATATTGAGTATAGTTCCCTGTGCTAAATAGCAGGTCCTTGTTGTTTACCTATTTTATATATAGTAGGGTATATCTGTTAATCCCAAATTCCTAATTTATCCCTCCCTCCCCTTTCACCTTTGGTAACTATAAGTTTGTTTTCTATGTCTGAGAGTCTATTTCTGTTTTGTAAATAAGTTCGTTTGTATAATTTTTTTTAAGATTCCACATATAAGTGATATCATACGGTATTTGTCTTTCTCTTTTTGACTTAACTTCACATGGTATGATAATCTCTAGGTCCATCTATATTGCTGCAAATGGTATTATTTCATTCTTTTTTATGGCTGCGTAGTGTTCCATTGTATATATGTACCACAATTTCTTTATCCATTCATCTGTCAATGGACATTTAGCTTGTTTCCATGTCTTGGCTATTGTAAATAGTGCTACAGTGAACATTGGGGTGCATGTATCTTTTCAAATTAGAGTCTTCATCTTTTCTGGATATATGCTCAGGAGTGGGATTAACGTGTCATATGGTAGTTCTATTTTTAGTTTTTTAAGGAACCTCCATACTGTTCTCCATAGTAGCTACACCAATTTACATTCCCACCAACAGTGTAGGAAGGTCCCCTTTTCTTCACACCCTCTCCAGCATTTATTATTTGTAGGCTTTTTGATGATGGCCATTCTGACCAGTGTGAGGTGATACCTCATTTTAGTTTTGATTTGCATTTCTCTAATAATTAGTGATGTTGAGCACCTTTTCCTATACCTATTGTCCAGCAGTATGTCTTCTTTGGAGAAGTGTCTATTTAGGTCTTCTGCCCATTTTTTGATTGGGTTGTTTGTTTTTTTGATATTGAGCTGTATGAGCTGTTTGTATATTTTGGAAATCAATTCCTTGTCTGTTGCATTGTTTGTAAATATTTTCTCCCAATCTGTAGGTTGTCTTTTCATTTTGTTTGTGATTTCCTTTACTGTGCAAAAGCTTTTAAGTTTATTTTTTATAGATTTATTTAATTAATTTATTCATTTATTGGCTGCGTTGGGTCTTCATTGCTGGGCACGGGCTTTCTCTAGTTGCAGCGAGCAGGGACTACTCTTCGTTGCAGTGCGAGAGCTTCTCATTGTGATGGCGTCTCTTGTTGCAGAGCACAGGCTCTAGGGGCGCAGGCTTCAGTAGTTGTGGCATACGGGCTTCAGTAGTTGTGTCACAGGGGCTCAGTAGTTGTGGCTCACGGGCTCTAGAGCGCAAGCTCAGTAGTTGTGGTACACAGACTTAGTTGCTCCACGGCATGTGTGATCTTCCCAGACCAGGGCTCGAACCCATGTCTCCTGCTTTGGCAGGCAGATTCTTAACCACTGTGCCACCAGGGAAGCCCCTAGCTTTTAAGTTTAATTCTGTCTCATTTGTTAAAAACAAGGGGATTGGGCTTCCCTGGTGGCGCAGTGGTTGAGAGTCTGCCTGCCGATGCAGGGGACACGGGTTTGTGCCCCGGTCCGGGAAGATCCCACATGCCGCGGAGCGGCTGGGCCCGTGAGCCATGGCCGCTGAGCCCGCGCATCCGGAGCCTGTGCTCCACAACGGGAGAGGCCACAACAGTGAGAGACCAGCCTACCACGAAAAAAAAATAAACAAAAAAAAAACAAGGGGATTGTGTGATAATCTGCATGAAAAACTGTTCCCTTATACTCCTGCCACAGCTCAGCTTCTGGAACAGTGTAGCCTGGCTATCCTTTCAGGAAAGAGACTAGAAAACACTGACCAGGTCAAAATCAAAGACCTATAGAAACTGACATTTACAGGGGCCCATCTGTCTTTTCAGGGAATTCCCACCCTGACCCAATCTCCCCACAGCAAAGCTCACTGGTTGACAAGTCCTACAGCTTAAAAGCCTCACTTCAAGTATGAATAGGCAGTCAAGAATCGCCAAAGAAAATCCTTCAACATAACAGCTAGAAAAAAAGCAGAGAAAAATTTTAACACTAAAAGCAAACCTTATTAAAAATATCCTCAGAAAGAAAAAATACTGCATCTGTTTAAAAACTTCATTTATATATATATATAATACTATACATACATATAAAATACATACATATATAGTACACATACGTGTATGTTATATATACATAAATATAAGTATGTGTGTATGTATATAGACACACGTACATTCAAAATGTAAGACAAAGATATTGGATATTTAAAGTATGATAGCAGATGGATTGGATATTTAAATGTGTGATAGCAGATGGATTGAAATATAACATTGAGAAAATTTGATTAATAACAAGGATTCCAGAAATAAAGTGTGAAAAAATGAAAAGAAGGAAGTTATAAAAAAGAAAGGAAGGAAGTTACCAAAGAAATAACACAGGCAGGGACTTCCCTGGTAGTCCAGTGGGTAAGACGCTGTGCTCCCAGTGCAGGGGGCCGGGTTCCATCCCTGATCGGAAAACTAGATCCCGCATGCATGCCGCAACTAAGAGTTTGCATGCTGCAACTAAGAAGTCCACATGCTGGAACTGAAAGATCCTGCATGCCGCAACAAGATCCCACATGCCACAACTAAGACCCGGTACAGCCAAAATAAACTACATACATACATACATACATAGATAAGAAGTAACACAGGCAGATGTCCCAACTGTGAAAATTTGAGTTTCCAGATTAAAATAGTCTACTAAATATCCAGCACAATAGAGAATAAGTTAATAATAATAACAATAATAATAATGGCTAATGTTCACAGAGGGCTTTTGTGCCCAGCACTGTTCTAAACATTTTGAAGTATTACTATTGGGTTGGCCAAAAAGTTCGTTCAGGTGTTTCCGTAACATCTTACAGAACATTTTACAGCCAACAGAGGCATAGAAAAGTTGAGTACCTCCCAGAGGTAGAGAGCTCATTAAGGGACAGATCTGGCAGTTGGCTCTAGAGTCTGTGCTCCTAGTCACCACACATTTTTGCCTCTCCAGGAAAAAAAAAAAAATCTTGTGAAAGCGCAGTTATTCTGCAATTTTAAAACCCGAAGTCTCCCAATGGGAAAAGATAGGTCACACACCAAGGACTGGGAACAAGAATGGCATCAGAATTCTCAAGAGCACTACTGAACACCAGTTAGCAATGGAGCAATCCTTCCAGATTTCTAAGGAAAAATAATTTCCAACCTAGAATACTATACCAGACTCTCCATCAAGGATGAGAGTAGAATAAAAGCATGTCAATCGTGTCAGGCTGCACACATTCACTTCCTGTGCACTCTTTCTCCAGAAGCTACTGGAGAACTAAATCAAGAAGGAGTAGAGGGGCTTCCCTGGTGGCGCAGTGGTTGAGAGTCCGCCTGCCGATGCAGGGGACGCGGGTTCGTGCCCCGGTCCGGGAGGATCCCACATGCCGCGGAGCGGCTGGGCCCGTGAGCCGTGGCCACTGAGCCTGCGTGTCCGGAGCCTGTGCTCCGCAACGGGAGAGACCACAGCGGTGAGAGGCCCGCATACCGCAAAAAAAAAAAAAAAAAAAGAAGGAGTAGAATGAGGTGTCCAGGAAAGGAGTTGCACCGAGGGAAATCCTGGAGGATGATAAAAGAGGTCCCAGGGTGACAGCTGTGCTGCAGGCCTAGAAAGCTCCCCACAGGACTGGAGCAAGTGGACATGGGTCTCTGGAAGGAATAATGAGAGGAAGAAGAGGAGGAAGAGGGAGAGACTGAGAGATCAGCTGTAGTATTTGATTATATTGAGAAAAGTTTTCTAGTTCTGGCAGCATATTTAGGAATGAATTCATTTTCAATACATGAAACACTAAGCAGATGCAATAATGAGGCCATTTCAGACTCAGAGAAAATAGTTGTACAATAAATGAAGGGTAATCATAGTATAATTTATGCCTCAGTGTTGAGTCATATTTATCTAATTATACCAATGAAAGCATCAGACATTTCGTTAGAGCTCTCAATATATTCAGTGAATGGAGGAAGGGGACATGGATCCTTTCCTCTTCTCCTTCTTAATCTTCATATCATGGATCCCACTTTCTGGAATTATCCAAGAAGTATTGTCTATTTTTTACCTTTTCATACCAGAATGTAAGTTCATAAGTATGGGGACTTTGTCTTATCCACTGGTATATCCCCAGTTATTTCCAGGAAGGGGCAGGGCAGGTATAATTGTGATAAATCCCCTTTTTTCGATAAAAAATCAACAGGCAATGTCCAATATTGAAAAATCTTGAAATAATAGTATGAGCATATCATATCAAATAATACCAGTAGAAACCACTAAGATAGTTGAAAGATTTCCTGTGGGGAGCAGAGATTGGGAACGCAAAGGGATAAAGCAGGAGAGAGCTGTGTTCTATTATAAGCCTTGTAATGTTTTCTGACTCTTAAATTATTAAATTTATTACCTTGATAAATAATAAACTCCAAAAAGAGAAAAAAATAAATAGTGTAAAATTATGCATGGCAAAGTGAAGTTTCATATTTGAAACATTTTATAGTAGTGTTTTATTTATATTTTTTTTATTCATTTTTTTTTTGCGGTACACGGGCCTCTCACTGTTGTGGCCTCTCCCGTTGCGGAGTACAGGCTCCGGACGCGCAGGCTCAGTGGCCATGGCTCACGGGCCCAGCCGCTCCGCGGCATGTGGGATCTTCCCCGACCGGGGCACGAATCCATGTCCCTCGCATCGGCAGGTGGACTCTCAACCACTGCGCCACCAGGGAAGCCCTGAGTAATTTATTTTAATTCACTGTTGCTTCTAACAGAGATTGAGAACTGCTACATTCAATTCCCAAACCTGAATTTGATACCCAAACTTGATTAGGTATCAGAATCACCTAAGAAGCTTCCTAAAAATGCATCCCTTCCAGCTCCAAACTCTGATTATGACTAAGTGGCACTCAGACCACAGCTGTTGACTTTTCTCGTTCAGTGAATTTGATTTGACAAATTACAGAGGCAAAGATCTTGCAGTGCGTGATCCACTTAGAGAAAATGTTCAGTTTGGACTTATGTACAAGGAACTGATAAACTAGCAGGGAGAGTGTAACTCTCATTTATCTCTACTCGAGTTCCCCTCCCCCACAAACATGCCTCTCTCTTTCTGTTGATACTTGGCTTAATTCCCGCTTGAATTGGAGATTTGGAAGTTGGAGCAAGTCAGCACCTACAAGCTGCTTCCAAGCCCCTGCGGGAGCCCAGAATAACCTCACAGTCATGCTTTATGCCAGGCTGGGCTTGCAAAAGATTGTGTTGCTCTTTCACCAGAAATACGTATTATATAATGGTAAATATTGTCACCATTTCCTCCATATACCACGTGTTCTAATGTTCATATATATACTATATATATATAGTATATATATAGACTATTTCACTGTGAATGAATGTCTGGGTTACTGAATAGCAATATATGTTTAATCATCTTACATATAAACTCATGGAAGCCTCATGACAGCCTGTCTGAGAGGCTGGAAAACCCTCATTTGGGCACATGAGCAACTGAAATGAAAACTGTCATAGTAGCCAAGCCAGGTCTTCTGTCACCTGGACCCGACACCAGCATTCCTTCTATTCTAGTATGTTCCACTGTCTCTTGTGGAGAGAGTGGAGACTTTTCTTCCTTCAAGAAAGTCAGATTTCAAGTTCTGAATGTGCAGTTTAGCTTCTGATGAATCGTTTCCTTTGCAGAAGAGAAGGTCTGGGGTGCTGGATATTCTAAGCAGTCAGGCCAATACCATTTATATAATAATTTTATATATTAGTTAGGATTGTCTTTTTTCCACATGGAAATCACTGGCTGTGTTTAAAAGCTACACATTTTCTGCAAAACTGCTTAGCAGCACAACAGTGAAACCAATTATTATTTTATCAAAATGGAGAAGCATTTGACGTGCGAGGGTCCAAGGATTGTTTTTCCATGTTGGCGTAGTTGGTGCTTAATATCTGGTTCTTGAAAATAATGATGCCACTCGTATTAGCAGTCATGACACATGCACCTTACTCATCCTGTGTGCATCAGTCAGACACTGTTTGACCTTGCTGTGCTGAAGCACAAAGAGAGATCGTATGTGGAAAAGCCAAAAGGAGACTGGAGTGGTTATACAGAAGGGTCTAATTGCAGGTATTTGAAGCATAAAATCATTGTTTAGAATCTCTTCGCAGAGATAAGCTTGTCCTCTACCAGCTGTATTTTTTCCGTGCTCTTTTCTGCTTTTGTGGAAGTCAGCTCCTTTGTTACCCTTCCAAAGTGTTTAAATTAGACCGGAGTTATATTTTGAGAGACAATTACAAAAAACTCTAGAGCCCTACAAAAGGTTGCAAAAGACAAAAGAATTTTTTCTAATTAATCCTCTTGCTTTTACTTCATTTTAGAATGTAAGATGGAGAAGAGAAAATCTGAACGGGAGTGGAGACCTTATTTTTAGCCCTTATTCTGCACACACATGATATAAACCCCTGGGCATATCACCTAACTTCCCAGAGCCTGTATCTCCTTGTGTGTGAAATGAAGGCATGAGACTAGACTGATCTTCTGTCCCAGCCCAAGCATCCCATAATGCTATGTCTCTACAGGTCTCAGGTTTAATCTTCTTTCTACACTGAACATATCTGAAATCTAAAATTCTATGTAGATCCTCTCCTGAGACATTATTTTGATGCCACTGACACTGGTTTTCAAATCGTGGTACTCAAACTTCCTTCTAACAGAATCATGTGGAATGCTTATTTAAAATGCAGAATCTGGGCTTCCCAGGTGGCGCAGTGGTTAAGAATCCGCCTGACAATGCAGGCGACATGGGTTTGAGCCCTGGTCCGGGAAGATCCCATATGCCGCGGAGCAACTAAGCCTGTGCGTCACAACTACTGAGCCTGAGCTCTAGAGCCCGCGAGCCACAACTACTGAGCCCACGTGCCACAACTACTGAAGCCCACGCACCTAGAGCCCGTGCTCCATAATAAGAGAAGCCACCGCAATGAGAAGCCCGTGCACCACAACAAAGAGTAGCCCCTGCTCACCGCAACTAGAGAAAACCCACGTGCAGCAACGAAGACCCAACACAGCCAAAAATAAATAGATAAATAAATTTATTTTTAAAAAATACATAAAATGCAGAATCTTGGGAATTCCCTCGCGGTCCAGTGGTTAGGACTCGGTGCTCTCACTGCCAGGGCCGGGGTTCAATCCCTGGTCGGAGAACTAAGGTCCTGCACGCCACGTGGCACAACCGAGGGAAAAAAAAAAGCATTATCTTGAGCCTTGACCCAAGCCTCTTAAATCAAAATCTTTAGGACGGGATCTAATGTACAGCAGGGTGGCCATAGGTAACAGTACTGTAAAATTCTCACCACACACGCACACACACAATGATAATACTGTGAGGTATCGGGCACGTTAACTTCCTGATTGCAGTAATCATTTTACAAGATATACATATATTAAATCATCACCTTGTACACATTGAAATTACACAGTGTTATATGCCAATTATATATCAGTGAAGCTGGGGGAAAATAATATTCCTAAAATCTGTAGAATGGGAGGAGGGATTCAGGAATGTGACCAGTGGCCTCCATGGGGATCCCTAATTCCTCTAAAGCTTGAGAACGACTGAGAAGCCAGCAGTAAACCGTAGAAGAGGGGAGGGAAGGGTGACAGTGGAAAGTGATCATCGCTACCTAGTTTTGGATGCGGAGGAAACAGGTGTGGAGGGAAGAAGGGTGCAATCTGGGTGCTCCTGGAGAATACATCTCTCTGCTGACATTGTCACCCTGGTTTCGTGTTTGAACAGACTGAAGTCAAGCACTGACTATGAGAACTGTTGCATAGAAATGCCCCTCGGTCACAACATCACTCGTTACAATGAGTCTCTAGCTTATGGGGTTTTTTTTTGGTTTTTGGTTTTTTTGCGGTACGCGGGCCTTTCACTGTTGTGGCCTCTCCCGCTGCGAAACACAGGCTCCAGACGCGCAGGCTCAGCGGCCATGGCTCACGGGCCCAGCCGCTCCGTGGCACGTGGGATCTTCCCAACCGGGGCACGAACCCACGTCCCCTGCATCAGCAGGCGGACTCTCAACCACTGCGCCGCCAGGGAAGCCCTAGCTTATGTTTTTTGTAATATTCAAAACCAGGCAAGTAGGTCAGGGTTCTGTTTTAGGAACGAGGAAATGGCCTTCCTCAAGAAGCAGAGAGAAAAAAGGTAAATGGTAACCATTTAGGATTTCTGAAGATTTTTTCAAGAGTGGAAATAAACCCTTTGGTGAATTAAAATATATTCTTTTCATGCTGGGGATTTTGCTCGAATTTTATTTGTCCTGGTGTGGGAACTGTCATTCAGAGTGTTTAGGTGAGATCATTTGTGTCAATCCCTGGAAAACCCATGCTTGATCAGCGTTAGCTCCTACCATGGGTTTGTCTCTGTAGGTTCTATATTGCCTTTTTAGCACAAACACACAAAATAGAAAGAGAAGGGAAAATCTCATCAGTCAATGTCTCAACTTCAGACAAGTTTGAGATCAAGGCTCAGGGAATCCAATCATCTCTTGATAAACCAAACATCCCGTGTGAGAGGACCTTGACTTGCCCAGCATTGGGCGAAGTGCAAATCTCCACATCCCTTGAGTGGAGAGTTGATCTGGTGAAGGAGCTGCTCTGGCTTAGAAGGATCTTTCAAAAACTACAGACAGTGCATGCCCCCAGCACAGGGTAGCACTGTCTGGGAAGGCCCAGCAACCTAAAAGGACCTAAATAATAATAGCAACATTCTGGCTTTGCATTGGTTGAAGAGTATGTTTCTAGATTTATGGTAAGCAGGCTCCTGGGGTGACCTCACTCCCACTCGAGCTCAAGCGTCATCTTGGTGGAAAGGAGAATAGAAGTAAAGGGGAAAGGAGAACATAGATATGCTTTCCTTCCCCATGGCCTCCTAAACAAATGAACAACCCTCTTGCGGAGGCCTTCCCTGTCTATTCATCCTTTTCCACTTTATTTTTCTTCATAATATTGATGCTTATTTTGTTTCTTGTCCATATCCACTTCATTAGAATCTACACTCCATGAAGGATGGATTGCTGTCCACATGTTCACAGCTACTGCCCCACTTCCTAGAAGAGTTTCTGGTGCTTAGTAGGTGCTCACTAAATACTTGTGGAAAGAATGAATAGACCCCTATTAGATGATATCCTTCCCATATTCAGTGATATAGAATTAGTATATTTTATGCAGTTTTAGAATTGTGCCCCCCAAAATGACAATAAAGTATTTAGGGAGATGGACCAAGGTGGAATGTTTACCTGGCTGGTTATTTCTGGCTTTCAGATTAGGTAACTTAGTCATTGAGAGCTTCAGCTCTGGAATCAAACTATCTTGGTTTGAATCCTGGCCCTGCTACTTACTAGCTGTGAAATCTCCAACAAGTTAATTAACTTCTCTGTGCCTCAGTTTCCTCCACTGTGAAATGGGGTAATAATAGGAAGGTAGCTCTAAGTATCAAATGTATCTAAAGTGTTTGAAATGTGGTCCTGCGCACAGTAGACAAGAGTAACACTTACTGTGGTTGCTTTCCTGTGAATCTCATGTTATCTCTTCCATAAGTGGTGCTTTCAATAGACCATAAACACACAGTTACACTCGTGTTCTTGAGTTAAATCTGGATGTCTTAAAATATGTAGCTGCATGACCTTTATGAGAATCAGAAGGTACAACTTATGTCCAAAGAACAAAAGGAGGGCCACTCTTTAAGCAGTGAAGCCAATGTCACAACCACAACAACAATGAAATAAGAAGTATTATTTGTTTAATATTTTATCTTATTTTTAAAATTTTATTTTTGGCTGCATTGGGTCTTTGTTGCTGTGCATGGGCTTTCTATAGTTGCAGCGAGTGGAGGCTACTCTTCCTTGCAGTGTGCAGGCTTCTCGTTGCGGTGGCTTCTGTTGCGGAGCACAGGCCCTAGGTGTGCAGGCTTCAGTAGCTGTGGCACGTGGGCTCAGTAGTTGTGGCTCGTGGGCTCTAGAGTGCAGGCTCAGTAGTTGTGGAACACGGGCTTAGTTGCTCCGTGGCATGTGTGACCTTCCCGGACCAGGGCTCGAACCCGTGTCCCCTGCATTGGCAGGCAGATTCTTAACCACTGCGCCACCAGGGAAGCCCTAATATTTTAAATCTATCTATCCACCCTTCTAACTATCCACCCATCCATCTATCTACCCATCTATCTCTTTGTCTGTCTATCCTACTGTAATTGTATAGTCCTATCTATTAAGAAGTTATTTGTTAATGGAAGTTTCTCATCTGAAACAGTAAGACACCAAGCACACTAACATAGCAATTACTTTGTGTCAGGTACCAGTCTAAGCACTTAGAATGTCAGTGTAAACACCCATGCATTCACTTGCTACTTCAGAAATTCTATTTAAAATTTTCAAACTCAGAAACACACTTTCATGGATGGGTAATCTTAATTTCATTGTCCGTATTTGTTCTCAGTGACTCATATAAGCTTCCCGTGGCCATAGTCCCATAACTTCTGCCTTCTGGAGACATCCCAATGGGCTGCAGTATTCATGAAATAATGGTATTCAAGGGTAACCCAACTGCTTCAGCCAAGATATCCTTAAACTCTCCAAACTTCTGGGGCTATTTCATTTTATATCATTTTACATCCAAAATGAAAGAAGTCCCGTCTCTACCCCCAACACCGCTGAGGAGTTCAGTTCTCCTTAGGGTTCCTGGCTGCCTGCTTTTCCACACTTACTTCCTCCTAACATCCCTCTCAGTATGAACAAAGCTCCATTTTCTTTCAAGGGGTCCACCTTGGACCTCCTCTCTTCTTCCTGCCCCCCAGAGCATTAGTTTCACAAAGCTGTTACTTGTAGCTGACTTGTATTGATCTTTTGAGGGAGGGAAGGTGTGGTAGGAGAAGAGAGGGTAAAGAGAACACAACAGCAGTCATTTCAACACAGAACACAAAAAAACCTTAAACAATTTCAGACATCACTCTTCCTGACACTTTTGGGCCATTTCCCACCATTGAGAATTTCTCACTGCCTGTCTCCTGTCAGACCTTGAGGTTCCTTCCTCTCTTCCATGACCCTGCTTGCTTTCCTTTCTCCCTGTTTCCCAGGCCCTTTACTCATTTATTCACTCCTCTCTTCAAGGTTTCCTGCTGAAATACAAATGAGCTCGCTCTCTCCGTCTCTCTCCCCCTCCCCCCGGCAAGTGACAAGGGGGCCTTCCTTAACCGAGATAAACATCTTACGATGTTTTCCTGAAAAGAACCATCTACCCCAGGATTGAATTACGACATTACTCATGGGAGTTCCAGAAGTTCTGTGTAGAAGGGACTTTGTAGATTTAGTCTAATTGAAAGGGAATTGAGAAAATGCGTCTTGAAATCGTGCTTGCACAGCAAACAAACAGTTTTTAACTTAGTTGTGTATCAAAGTCCTGGCAGAAATCAAAATTCCACTCAAAGGGCTTGAAATTAAGGGACTGTTTCCAGAGGTGTGGGTGGGTTAGGGAAACCAGCAAGGAACCTTGTGGCCCCCGGGACAAGGACAGTAGGAAGCCATCACCACCACCCCCCCCCAGGTCTGAAGGAGCGAGGGAGGGAGGAGGTGTCTGTGTTCCTGACAGTTAGAGCTGGGGAAGAGCCAGTAATGATGCCAAAACCAGCCTCTGTACCCCAACACTGAATTAAATCTCAGAGACAGAGTTTTGGGTGAAGTAGAAAAGAACAGCTTTATTGCTTTGCCAGGCAAAGGGGGCCACAGTAGGCTCATGCCCTCAACACTGTGTGTCCTGACCTGGAGGGGGTAGTGAGGCGTTTTATAGTACTGGTTCACAGGCGGCGTGGTCAACTCATGGACATTCTTCTGATTGGTTGGTGGTGAGGTAAGTGGGAGTCAGCGTCGTCAACCTTCTG
The DNA here is from genome assembly GCF_949987515.2 of Delphinus delphis. Taxonomy (NCBI): domain Eukaryota; kingdom Metazoa; phylum Chordata; class Mammalia; order Artiodactyla; family Delphinidae; genus Delphinus; species Delphinus delphis. The sequence goes on from NC_082696.1 coordinate 71,986,072, forward strand.
GTTCCAACCTGTCTGGGGTCTATGTGCTGGTGGGCAGCGTACTGTTAACTTCTCCCACCTGCTGGGGGTTTCAGTATCTGCAAAACAGCTCAAAGATATTGTTATGTATTGATATATCCCTTGAGGGGGAACCAGGACCCCGTCCCAAGGCTGCACTATTGTTTCTTTTCTTTTTTTTTTTTTTGCGGTGTGCGGGCCTCGCAGTGTTGTGGCCTCTCCTGTTGCGGAGCACAGGCTCCAGACGTGCAGGCTCAGCGGCCATGGCTCACGGGCCCAGCCGCTCCGCGGCATGTGGGATCCTCCCGGACCGGGGCACGAACCCATGTCCCCTGCATCGGCAGGCGGACTCTCAACCACTGCGCCATCAGGGAAGCCCTGCGTTATTGTTTCTTGACTGCTCCTCCCTTGTCTCCGCATCCCCTCCCTTCCCTGATAAGCAACTGTTTGAACCTGCCCATTGCAACTCAGGGAGGGTCAGGGAGGCTGAATGAAGCCTATTTCCTGTAATCAAGAAATGGGGGACACAGAAAGGCTTTTGTGCCCAGGAGCCCCACAGGGCCCTGCTCAGTTTCAGTAAGAGGTGTTATCTCAGGGGTTACAGGCCCCAATGCTGGGAGGAAGGAGAGGAAGTCGTACCTTGATCTTGCCTTCCTCTTGCCCTCAGAGCTCCTGCAGACACTTCCCAGAGGCTGAACCCAGCCAGAAGCTAGAGGGCAGGACTTCCCCCGGTGGTGCAGTGGTTGAGAATCCGCTTGCCAATGCAGGGTACGTGGGTTCGATCCCTGATCCGGGAAGATCCCACATACCGCAGGGCAACTAAGCCCGTGCACCACAACTACTGAACCTGCCCTCTGGAGCCCACGAGCCACAACTACTGAGCCCGCGAGCCACAACTACTGAAGCCTGGGCGCCTAGAGCCCGTGCTCCACAGCAAGAGAAGCCACCGCGATGAGAAGCCTGTGCACCGCAACAAAGAATAGCCCCCGCTCACCTCAACTAAGCCCGCACACAGCAGAGAAGACCCAACGCAGCCAAAAATAAATTAAGCAATTAATTGTTTTTAAAAAAGAAGCTAGAGGACAAGGGAGCCCTGGCAAAGGAGTCTGCAGGATTCCTCACCTGTGGCCCAGAACAGATGGGGTGGGGTCGGTTGATGGAGAATCACCAAAATAGATTGTATATTTATTTGGGGGTAACTTTGAAAACAGAAACTGCGAGGACGAAGGACAGCTTGACCACTGCTGGCCACTTCCTGGAAGATAGAAGCAACTACAGTCAGACTGTTTCACATTGAAATTGTCCCCTCCTAATACCCTGGGAGGCTGTTGTGGAGACAGAGGTTAGGCCTCTCCTCCTTCCCCATTCCTGGGGAAAGGTTTTGAGTTATGGGCAGAGCAAGGTGTAAGGGAAGTATCTGAGTGGTATTCACCTTGGTCTTGTTGCCAAGATTCCTACCTCCTTTGCACCACGGATTAGCTCGAAACACTCTCTGTTATAAGAAACAGTAAAGCAGTTTTCGAAGCATAAAACTAACCTGCAACAACCAATCCAGAAGTTGAGTCCAGCACTGGGAGAATTCAAACACAATTGAGGATGTACACTTTTCAACTCTAAATTCTTCTTTATTGCCTCTAAACTCAAGCTCTCAACCAACCATGACAAGAGTTTACATTCTTCTTTGAAATCAGTGAGGCAAAAACAGATTACCAAAAGCTGGAGAAAAGGATGCAGTGTTGATTCTTTCCTCGGTGCTGAATACTAATTTGAGGGGATGTCCTTGGTTCTTTTCAGAGAATGGAGGCTACAGTATCAAGCCCTAGGGACTTCCAGCCAGCTTGGCCCACTGCCCAGTGGTCCTTCATCTCGTTCTGTCTGCAGTTGCCAAGAGAGTGATGGAAGAATTTCTAGAAGAGGCTTCATTTCAATCCAACTCCCTAGCTGGGTCAGTGACCACCTTGACTCCTGGGCGCAATCATAGCGTGAGGGTATGGCTCTGACCTGCAAGTCCCCAGGGTATGCTATGGTGTCAGAGAGCATGATGAAATGTCCAAGAGAATACTGTCCTCTGTAAAGTTAACTTTGACATGACCTGAGGAATAAGGGAAAGAAGTACCCTTGGACGTACATGTTGCCCGAGCCCCTCCTTCACATTTTTAGTGTCCAGGATAGCCTGTGGAAGAGGTCCTGAGCTGGGTGTTTACATTATTCACCTCAAAATAAATACGGGAGATGCATGCTAAAATATCTCTATTTTACAGAGAAAACAGGTTTGAGGAAATCATTGGTTTGCTCAAAGACACACAACTTGTACGTGGTAGAGCTGACATCAAAACCCAGTTTTGTCTGTGTTCAAAGACTTTGCACCTAATAATCACACCACATGGATTGAGTATGTCAGGGAATTTGGAAGGAGAGTAGTGAGGTGGTGTATCGTATGGATGGTTAAAGTTGTTGCCAGAGTTATGAATCTGTGACATTGTGATTTATAAGATATGTATTTGGTCATTCAGATGACTGAAACGTATTTCTCATTATATTTGGTCTTCATCCACCGTTCGTGGCTTACAGTTCTGGCAACCCTTGTCCTAAGTGTTGCAAGTGTTAAAGGTGTCTTTTGTTGTGTAAATGAGGTGATTTGGGGAAGCACCTTGGATGGGGGCTGTTTGCCAGGAGAACCAACCACGTGATAAGAGCATAGGGACTCTTAGTTCAACTTCCTGGAGGTTGAATCAGTTGCCAGTGGCCAGTGATTTAGTCAGTCATGCCTATGTAATGAGGCCTCCATAAAAAACCCGAAAGGACAGGGTTCAGAGAGCTTCTGGGTTGGTGAACCAACACATGGATTTGCTGCGAGAGTGTCATCCTGGAGGGGCAAGGAAGCCCATGCCCTTTCCCCATACCTTGCCCTCTGTAGCTCTTCCATCTGGCTGTTCCTGAGTTATATCCTTTGATAATAAACCGGTAATCTAGTAAATAAAATATTTCTCTGATTTCTGTGAGCCACTCTAGCAAATTAATCGAACCCAAGCAGGGAGCCTTGGGAACCTCTGATCTGTAGCTAGTCAGTCAGAAGCACAGGTATCAGCCTGAGCTTGTGACTGGTATCTGGAGTGAGTGTGTCTGTGTGTGTTGGTTGGAGGAGGTTGGGGGGATAGGGGGTGTCTGGTGGGACTGAACCCTTAACCTGTGGAATCTGATGCCATCGCCAGGTAAATAGACATCAGAATTGAGTTGAATTCTCAGACAGCCTGCTGGTATCTGAGAATTGCTTTTGGTATTGTGCAGGAAGCCCCTCACCCCCCAACACACATGTTGGAATTGGGTCCAGGATCCCCAAAAGAGAATCTATATACAAGGATAAATTTTATTATCCAGGACTCATGGCTAGAAGTGACAGAAACCCAATTCAATTTCTGGCTTACGTCAGGAAAATAAAAATTGACTTATTTCACCTAAAAGTTCAAGGGTTAGTGGCTTCCTGCACAGAACCAAGTGCTTAAATGAAGTTTCCAGAAATCATTCTCTGCATTCATTCATTTACTGATTTTTCTGTGTGTGTGTGTATGTGTGTGTGTGTGTGTGTGTGTGTGTGTGTGTGTTGGTTTTAATTTGCACACTGGTTGTGCCTACATAATGGAGAAGATGAGTCCTGACAGCACCAGATTTACATACTCCTGCATGGCCTCAAACTAAGTAAGTAAGCCTCTCTCCCTGACCATCCATATCAATTCTTGAAAGACTCCCTGGCGCAGCTTGGATCACATGCCCATCCTTGGACCAATCACAGTGTTTGAGGGGGAATGTAATACTCTTACTGGCCAGCCTGAGTCATAGGTTCACTCCTAGTAGGACAGGTGAGGTCATATCATCGACAGCGCCAACTGTTCCCAAAAGAGACAGTTCCCAAAACAGAAGGAGGCTGGGCAGACAAATAAAATGTAAGACAATAAAAATGGGCACAAAAATGACTAACTTAACTAACTAACTAAACAGGGTAGTCTCTGTCTGTGGGAGGCTAAATGAGTGAGACAAGCATATGAGAAAAAGTTGCTAGCTACCCCATTAAGCAAGAGATACAATGTGTTAAAAAAATAGCTCCCTTGAGCAGAGCATACTGCTTGAACAAAGACAGACAGACCTTTTCCTTATTATTAATGTGTAGAACTATACTACCAGAATAATGATAACTTCTATCCTTGAAGCCTTGTTTTTTTTTCCCCCCAGCAGGGAAATCAGGAATCTCCATAGCCGTTACTCTGAAACAAAAAATCAGTTTAAGAGTAAGAACATTACGATTATTTTGTAGGAAAAAAAAGAGAAATGTCTTTATCCAAAGTCCATGCCTGGTAGACTGAATATAGTCAATCTTTAATTCAGAAACTCTCCTGACAGAATAGCATCCCATGTCTACCTCTGGGTTCTCTCAAGCTCAACATCCCTCCAGAGCTGCTTTTCCAGGAGACCATCTTTCTCTGACTGGTTGGTGCTCAGAGAGTCTTGGAGTGAGAACTAGAGGTTAGGAGATGAAGGAAACCAAGGGGTCCTTTCCCTTCTCTGTTCTCTGCCTCTCCTTCTTCCAATCACCTTGGAAGCTCAACTTTCAGACTACTCAACTAGCATCTCCTCTGTGCTTTCCTCCATTACAGAACTCTTCTTATTTTGTTGTCCAGTTTGTTGATATGTACATCTTTCCCCATTTTCTGCCAGCCTCCCATCATTGACAAGAGGATGAGACTCATATTAATTCATTTTTGTACGTACGGCAGTTTTTATACTGCCTGACATATAGTAGGTACTTAGTAAATGTTGGTTGGAGTGAATGAGAGCTTTACCGTTATATGTAAGGTAGTGATTTTTCTGGAGAGAATAAAATTCAGGGAAATTTTTTCAGAACTAAAAGAGCTATGGGTATTGTAAATTTAATTATTGATAAATAGCCTAAATATATAATTATATATACTACATAGAATCTCATACTAGATTTTCTTATGGAAAAGTAGTAACAGTATCAAAGGTTTAAGGAAAGTAGTGAGATGTGTAGCTTAAGATGAGTGTTAGGGTCCAGCAGACCTGGATTCTTTTACTGGCTGTTCTGCTTGTTATTACTGCTTAACAGTCACCCCAGCTTTAACACAGCAACCAGGTAGTTCTCACTTGGAGTCTCTCATGTATCTCCAGTCAGACTGGGGCTGCAGGCAACTGAAAGTTTGGCTATGCTAGAAATTTTTTTTTTAATGAAGTATAGTTAATTTACAATGTTGTATTAGTTTCAAGTGTATAGCAAAGTGATTCAGTTATTTATATATATATATATATAAATGTATCTATTCTTTTTCATGATCTTTTCCATTAGGGTTATTACAAGATATCAAGTATAGCTCCATGTGCTATACACTAGGTCCTTGTTTGTTATCTATTTTGTATATAGTAGTGTTTACCTGTTAATCCCAGGCTCCTAATTTATCCCCCCGCTTCCCCCTTTGGTAAGCATAAGTTTGTTTTCTAAGTCTGTGAATCTATTTCTGTTTTGTAAATAAGTTCATTTGTATCATTTTTTTTGGATTCCACATATAAGTGTTATCATGATATTTGTCTTTCTCTGACTTAGGTCCATCCATGTTGCTGCATATGGCATTCTTTCTTTCTTTTTTATGGCTGAGTACTATTCCATTGCATATATGTACCACATCTTCTTTATCCATTCCTCCGTTGATGGACATTTAGGTTGCTTCCATGTATTGGTTATTGTAAGTAGTGCTGCTATGAACATTGGGGTGCATGTATCTTTTTGAATTGGAGTTTTCATCTTTTCCATATATATGCCCAGGAGTGGCATTAAAATGTCCTATGGAAATTCTATTTTTAGTCTTTTGAAGGAACCTCCATACTGTTCTGCATAGTGGCTGCACCAATTTACATTCCCACCAACAGTGCAGGAGGGTTCCTGTTTCTCCACACCCTCTCCATGTGCTGGAAATGTAAATGGCTCCCTGATGTGCTGGGCTGATGACCAGGTTGCCTATATGTGGCCTCTCTAGCATGGAGCTCTCAGGATGGTCATATTTCTCCCATGCCAGTTAGCTTCTACCAAAACAAGCATCACAGAAGAGCCAGGTAGAAGCTGCATGACCTGTTCTGACCTAGCCTCAGAAGTCACACACATTGTCACTTCCACTGGATCTGTGAGTTACAAGTGAGTCACTAAGGCCAGCCCAGTTTCTAGGGAAGGGGACATAACCCTCAGTGGGAGAAATGTGAAATAATTTCTGAACAGGTTTAAACCCACTACCCTAGCTCTTCCACTTATTGGAGTAGCCTGTGGGGAAATTAGTCATTTGACTTTCTCTGTCTATGAAATAGCATCCTTGTGAAGATTAAATAAGATGATGTATTCAAAACACTTAACTCGCAGTAAGCTCTCAAATGTTCTTTTATTATTGAGAGAATATATGGGGAAAACTCTTAAAACCAAGGAAACGATATCCAATAATTACATTACCCTGAGAACTGGGGAAAGAATATTACTCTTGTATATTACTCTTGTATTAAGAATTCCTTGTATCTCATGAGAGCATCATTTTAAAAGCATTAAATTCTAACAATATTTTTATACATACAGTCATTCCAAGTTCCAGTCAACTGATTCAAATGTGAACTTCTGGAACCCAATTCATTTGTTTAGAAATGAAAAATGGTCTCCATATATGTGTATGTATATCCATTTATTATGCTAAGAATATACAACCTTGCTATTCTGGCAGAGATAAAAGAAAAAAAGTTTACCAGAAAAAATCTGTCATTGAATGATGTGACTTTGCATTACACAAAACACTGGAGAGAGATTGATCTTCATTTAACACAGAAGCAAGAACTTTGAAGTTTAGCAGAGCCCTGGCTGAAATATCATACTGATTCAGTTCCCTCTTGGCTTTGAGCCTGTGGAATCATCATCTGTCCTCTCTAGAAGCCCTTGCTCCATTTCTCTGGCTGTAATCTATTAATTCATCACCTTCTGGGAAGCCACTGAACAGGAGAAAAAGTTGACTGTGGAACCTGGAGAGATATGAGACCTCTCTACGCTGTTGCTAAAGGAGAGATCTTTGCTAGTGACCACCATCTTGTCTCTCTCTGTTAGAGCTTTTTCACCTTGGGCAGAGTAATGTCCACTCCACACTGCATCATCCAGCGTCCTTACTATCTTTCTCATTCTTATGCTGCTCCCTTGCAGTACATCCCTGCGTGACAGTCTCATTTTGGGAGATGTCCTGGGGCATGCACAAATGGGAGGGGAAAACCCAGCTCCAATAATAATGACCTGACATCAGTGGGGAAAGAAAGTAATACAGTCCAGTCAATGTTGAATATTAATGAGACATAAATGAATTGACCAACAACTAGCCTCTATTCTCAGCTCTCCTGGAAACATTCCTGTCTTTGCTGTCTTCCCTGAATCCCCAAGTATTGTGTTGTCCCTTCCAGGCACACTGTTTTGTTTCTCTGGCCTAATATTCCTCTTGGTTGACTGAGAAGCCACTCAGTTATTTGAGGGGCAAAACACTCTTGCTTCCTGCCCCACTTCCTCAACAAAACATTCCCTTCAATAGGACATTTCTTTCATCAGATATAGTTTTATTGTCTGAGGGTATCCTTATGGATACACATATATACCTGGATTAAGGAATGCGGTATTGTTTCAGTGAGATAGTATGTTAACAGAACTGGTTTATCTGATAAATCCGAGACTCCCTGTTATTTGCAAAGTTGTTAGATTATGGACTCAGAAGAATTGAGACTCTGAATAATACTACGGGATAGGATTGGTAGGTCATAAAATTCTCTGGAGACTGTGGACGCTGACGACTGCAGAGAAAGGTTCTGCAAAGAGATAGGGGCTCTCGTGCACAATTCGAGATATTTTAAAATAATATCAGAGCAGGAACAGATCTTACAACTCATAGAAGGAAAATGTCAGTATGTGCCTTTAAGCTAGCCAGTGTCTCCAGTTTCTTTACTTGTTTTTTTCACTCTGGTAAAAAAAAAAAAAATATATATATATATATATATATATATATATATATATATATATATATATATATATAAATAACATAAAATTTACCATCTTAACTTTTTTTTTTTTTTTTTGCGGTACGCGGGCCTCTCACTGTTGTGGCCTCTCCCGTCGCGGAGCACAGGTTCCGGACGCGCAGGCTCAGCGGCCATGGCTCACGGGCCCAGCCGCTCCGCGGCATGTGGGATCTTCCCGGACCGGGGCACGAACCCGTGTCCCCTGCCTCGGCAGGCGGACTCTCAACCCCTGCGCCACCAGAGAAGCCCCTCACTGTGGTTTTGATTTGCATTTCTCTAATGATTAGTGATGTTGAGCATCTTTTATATGCTTGTGGGTCATTTGTATATTATCTTTGTGAAAATGTCTCTTCAAGTCCTTTGCCTATTTTTTTAGAGTTATTTGTTGTTGTTGTTGAGTTCTAAGAGTTCTTTATATTAACTCCTTATTAGATACGTTATTTGCAAATATTTTCTCCCATTCTCTAGATTGCCTTTTTACTCTGTTGACTGTGCCCTTTGATGCACAGAAGTTTTAAAGTTGGACGCAGCCTCATTTGTCTATTTTTGCTTTTGTTGCTTATGCTTTTGGTATCACATCCAAGAAATTATTGTCAAATTCATTTTCATGAAGACTTTCCCCTGTATTTTCTTCTGGGAATTTTATAGTTTGGGGTATTGCATTTAGGTCGTTAATCCACTTTGAATTAATTTTTGTTTATGGTGTAAGATAAAAGTCCAGCTTCATTCTTTTGCATGTGGATATCCAGTTTTCCCAGCACCATTTGTTGAAGAGACTGTTTCTCACTGAGTGTTCTTGATATCTTTGTCGAAGATCATCTGACCACATGCTAATAAACCAGGGTTTATTCCTGCACTGCAGTTTGTGTTTTAGTTAACTGAGGTCTACCATGATTATGCAACTTCTTTGTATAGAGATTAAATAGATGCATGGCCTCTTGTATCAGTCTGCCCTGAGTATAAGTACTCCACCATTTACTAACTATGTGATGTTAGACAATTTACCTTTCTTTTTTAAAAATTTATTTATTTATGTATGGCTGCGTTGGGTCTTCGCTGCTGCACACGGGTTTTCCCTAGTTGCGGTGAGCGGGGGCTACTCTTCATTGTCGTGCTCAGGCTTCTCATTGCAGTGGCTCCTCTTGTTGCGGAGCACGGGCTCTAGGCGCGCAGGCTCAGTAGTTGTGGCACGAAGGCTCAGTAGAGTGGCTTGCGGGCTCTAGAGCGCAGGCTCAGTAGTTGTGGCGCACATGCTGAGTTGCTCCGTGGCATGTGAGATCTTCCCGGACCAGGGATCGAACTCGTGTCCCCTGCATTGGCAGGTGGATTCTCAACCACTGCGCCACCAGGGAAGTCCAACGATTTACCTTTCTGTGCCTTACTTCCTTATCTGTAAAATGGGGATAATGAATAGTACCTCCCTCAGGATGGGATTGTGAAAATTAAATAAAATAAGGCTTGTAAGAAAATGCCTGATACATAGAAAGTACTCAATAAATCTTAGCTATTACTATCTCCTAAATTTGCCTCCCTCATAATTTTTCTAGGACATATCCAACACAATTATAGCTCCCTAAGGATCTTCAGAGCATAGCAATTCCCTCAATTCTAGATACCAACACTATTCATGCCTACTGTGCACGTTCATTGATGCACCAACATTCGGGGGCTTATTGTTTGTTTTATCTTAATTCCATAAGACCAGTTTGCTTGCAGCCTTCCACCCATCCCACACTTTCCCTGAATATAGGAAATAAAGAAAGATCAATATTGGAAAAATATAAAAGAAGGTAAAGTTCTCTGTAGTTTCTCAAAGTTGGCGTTCAGTATGTATTGATCCATGCGCCTAAAATAGGTTTGAAAAGGATCAGAGACTTTTCCCCGTCTTCTGTGTCCACCGTGAAGTGACTGAGGTGAGGTCGCAAGTGGGAGGGGTAGGGAACCAAAGCTCTTCAGTTCAGCTTAGTTTGAAATTGACAGGCAGCTGCCACAAAATTCTACCTGGTTTTTAGAAAGCTGCATTGACCAATTCCTTACCTCACTGATAAGTGCAGCGTGAGTATGGCTAGAACAAACTTATGTTAAATAAAATGAGTGTACTAACCGTGCTAGCAGCAGAATAAGTCAGAGCAACCCGGAAAATTGCATACATCTAAGTAAAGGTGAGAGTTAATATTTGTTCCATCCCATGTGGTTTGGTGCAGCTGGGGTTAATCAGGTCTCTGTACTTTCAGTTCTTTTCAGATGAATTCTTGCTGTTATAACCCATGTTCTTTCCATTATCTTCTGATCGCTTTCCCTTTCCATATTAAAAGATCTCTGAAAAACCAGAGGTATAAATGTTGTTTAGAAAAATTTTTCTTGTCCCAATATTAATGTAAATTAACCAGCTATGCCTTTGATATCAATGTCAACTAATCTCAATATTAGAAAACTCAGTTTTAATTAACTTGATAACTATCTTTAGTTCACATTATTTCATCCCAGAAGTCAAAAGTGTCAAAAGTGGATATTAGAAAAGTGGATGTTAAGAAAAGCTTTTTCTTAATGTTTACTTAATACAGTACATATCAGTATGTGATTTTCAAATATATTAGAAGGTTAATACTTTTTTAAAACCTTGGAATGTAATGATTGCATTGTCAGAGGAGACTTTCTTGGAAGCTTTAAAAGACTCTAAATATAATTGAGTATTGTTGTTGAAATGGGTAAAACTTCCAGAATTATTCTAGAGACTAGCAAGATACAATGTTTTCTTCACCTTTCAGAAGTTTTTCTTATAGATATAAAGAACGTGTATTCTATGGTATTGAATCAAAACATACAGACTTAATTATAGGCTTCTATTGTTTCTCTGGTTGAAGTCAAAAGTAGGAGGATCACGTGTTATTTCAAATCAAATCTCTGTGTGTGTGTGTGTGTGTGTGTGTCTGTGTGTGTGTGTGTGTGTGTGTGAAATCATAACTTACTTTTGGATTCCCCCCTCCTCACATTTGCTCAGTCTAATTTTTGGACATATAACCAGCAAAATGCATGGCAGTCACATGGAAGAGACTCATTAAATATTTAAATAAATGAATTGTTTTCTTTCCATTTGTTTTCTAAAAAAAAAATGGTTTCCTACTCTGTTTTTTCATTTAAGATTAGAGTTAGATGGGATCTAGTAAAGATGTCCTACAGTCATTGATCCAGGGTTGTCAATTTTCCAGTTTATTCATATGTGTAATAAGGACACTGTTTCGGTGCTATTTGGTTCTCAGTAATTCCTGTTTCTACATTATGACAAGGATCCCATAGTGAGAGCTATACTTGGCAGACACAAATCAGAGTTTCTTCCAAGGTGCGTAGAGGGCAACTCACCCACAACTGAGGCTGAGCCACTGTGCTTAGTGCTATGAGAAAAAAAGAAGGATATGCTGTAGAGGAAGATTTTTCCAGAGAGAAAGAAAAAGAAAGAAGTCTCTCCCCTCCTAGGAGAAGATAGAAGTTGGATGAACAACTCTTGGGGTGGGCACTGCTGAAGAGGCACAATGGACTTTGCAGTTATACTTCAGTGGACACTGGTCCAGGGATTACTTCAGACTATCCACCAGATAGTAAAGACCAATAGAAAATCATATAAATGCCAAGTGCCCTTATTGCCAAGAGTACTTTCCCCTACAGACGCTATCTTGAATAGGAAAACAAAGAGGGAGGAACATCCCCAATAGGGAACTAACCTTTGAATTGACAAAATATGTACCTGAACACAACTGCTTAATCTAGAAGTGATGTTAACGGGCAAGTTAGAGAGTCTCTTGTTCTGCCACAGAATTGTACACAATTTTTAAAAATTAAATTAAAACATTATCTCTTGTTCCTTCACTTACTTCCCACACCAGTTATAGGAAGTAAAGATGCTTTATTTCTTGGCATATATGATTATAATACAACTAAAATTTGACCCTGAACCCCACACACACATACATACATAATTACTTTTTATTAAAATTCATACGGCTTTCTGTCCTAGAATGTTTTTCAAACTTTCCTTTTTAAAAAAAATTTATTTGGCCACGCCGTGGGGCTCGTGGGCTCTTACTTCCCAACCAGGGATTAAACCTGGGCCCTCTGCGGTGAGACCACAGTGTCCTAACCACTGGACCACCAGGGAATTCCCAAACTTTCCATTCTTTCATTTTCCTTTATTTCTTTCTTTCTTTAATTGAAGTACAGTTGATTTACAATGTTGTGTTAATTTCTGCTTTACAGCAAAGTGACTAACTTATACACATATATACATTATTTTTTATATTCTTTTCCATTATGTTTTGTCCCAGGATATCGAATATAGTTCCCTGTGCTATACAGTAGGACCTTGTTGTTTATCCATTCTCTATATAATAGTTTGCATCTACTAACCCCAAACTCCCAATCCATCCCTCCCCTATTCCCCTCCCCCTTGGTAACCACAAGTCTATTCTCTATGTCTGTGAGTCTGTTTCTGTTTTGTAGATAAGTTCATTTGTGCCATATTTAAATTCCACATGTAAGTGATGTCATATGGTATTTGGCTTTCTTTTTCTGACTTACTTCACTTAGTATGATAATCTCTAGTTGCATCCATGTTGCTGCAAATGGCATTAGTTCATTCATTTTTGTGGCTGAGTAGTATTCCACTGTATATATGTACCACATCTTCTCTATCCATTCATCTGTCGATAGACATTTAGGTTGTTTCCGTGTCTTGGCTGTTGTGAATAGTGCTGCTATGAACAGTGGGATGCAGGTATCTTTTCGAATTACAGTTTTGTCTGGATATATGCCCAGGAATTGGGATTGGTGGATGATATGGTAATTCTATTTTTAGCTTTCTGAAGAACCTCCATACTGTTTTCCACAGTGGCTGCACCAACTTACATTCCCACCAACAGTGTAGGAGGGTTTGCTTTTCTCCACACCCTCTCCAGCATTTGTTACTTGTAGACTTTTTAATGATGCCCATTCTGACCGGTGTGAAGTGGTGCCTCATTGTATAAATTTTCCTTCCTTTTTTTCTTTTTTTAAATTTTTTTCTGGCCATGCTGTGCAACATGTGGGATTATAGTTCCCTGACCAGGGACTGAACCCACGCCACCTGCAGTGGAAGCTCGGCGTCTTAACCACTGGGCCGCCAGGGAAGTCCCAAACTTTCTTTTCTTTTAAAGGTCCTTCTTTTCATAAGTAGAATTTCTCCAGGGTTTTGCGTTCCAGGTGTGATCTAGACTGGATTTTTTTTCTCCCAAGTCCCTAAAGATCGTATAATCATATTCACTCATATCTATCTCACTAATAGACATAAAAACAAAATCAGGCACAGGTCTGCATAGTTGCTTGTCCTCCCTGCAAATCTTGAAATCTAGAGTATTTGAGGAAGTGAGAGCTCTGAGTAAGTCATGTCTAATATCTCATCCAAAGGGAGCTTTGGGGGGTGGTTGGTTCCACAAACTCTTTTAGTCACAATGTATACCCTTCTCAGTATGTCCTGTCCACCCCCTCCTCCATCTTTAATATACACTGGGAGCCAGTTTTTCAAACACATGCTTTCTTCAGATGTGGTACTATTACTGTCCACATCAAAAATCTCTATTCCTACATAAAAGGAGGTCAGATGGGGGCTACCCTGGTGGCGCAGTGGTTGAGAGTCCGCCTGCCGATGCAGGGGACACGGGTTCATGCCCCGGTCCGGGAGGATGCCGCGGAGCGGCTGGGCCTGTGAGCCATGGCCGCTGAGCCTGTGCGTCCGGAGCCTGTGCTCCGCAACGGGAGAGGCCACAACGGTGAGAGGCCCGCATACCGCAAAAAAAAAAAAAAAAAAAAGAGAAAACCCTTGAGTTGCACAAAAGAGGAGAGAGCGGGCAGCTCATGGTGGCTCCTCGGGCCTCTTCCTTATGAAGAGAGATCTCTGGGCTACAGATGAAACCCTGCCTTCTTCTGATGGCCCTATTTCTCTGAAAACCCTCTGTAATAGGATTGAAACACAGAAAGGATAGTTTCTCCCCTTCGTGGGGAAAGAAGGAACATTGTTGTCGTTCCCCCCATATATTTCTCCATTCTTTTATGCACGCAAGAGACATTTGTGTGTATCAGTTAAGTACGAAGCACTGTGCTAGATGCTAGGGATACAGAGAGACAAGAAACTTAGTCTAGTGAGAGAGACAAATGAGAGAATCAAGATGACAGTCCGTCTATAAGAGCTCTAACAGGAAGTTCACTCAGGGGGACGAGGGGAGCAGTGGTAGGGTGACCAACTATCCCAGTGTACCTGCTACTGTCCCCATATTGACAATGAAAGTCCTACATCCTAAGAAACCACTCAGTCCTGCATGAACTGGGACAACTGGTCAAGCTCCTGGCCACGGAATAGGCCCCCTAATGCAGCCTGAGGTAGGGCTGGGATCATAGTCATGTTAGAATTGATGTCCGGCATAAACTTAATGAAATACTTGATGGATGAAGACATCGGGAACATTTGTGAAGTGAATGAATTTAGCACGTGGGAACTAGATGACATTGAATGCTTAGGAAAATCCCAGCAATGTGCCCACAGTTCATGTGGAACTATCCCCAGCCTGTTCATTAACCACAGAGGTTATTTTTTAAGCTGAATCTGAGTAATTGATAGCAAAATCCAAGTTTCCTAATTTCTTTTTCCCAGTTGCTGGTGCTCTGAACTCCTTAAATTCAAACCCACTGTTTGTTTATCCTTGTTCCTCTCTCTGCGCCCCTCCTCCAGTTTTTGCTCCCATAAAAAGCAGTGTTCACATCTCATTTCTCAGCAAAATTATGAGATGTGTTGAGTGAATTCACATTAATAATATTTTAGCTAGCAACACTTCGAAGAGTCTACAGACCATTTACCAAGGAAACTAAATTATTTTGAATACTTGTGTCACAATAAATGAACCAAGGCTTTTCTGATGTAGTAGCCTAATGTTTTATTGTGGGTATAAACACAGCTCCCCAGTCTCCAAAATTCAGCAATCCTTATTAGGTTCTTTCTTCATTAGTGAGAGTAAAGAGTGTTTTCTTATTGATTTTTCCATAACTTTTTAGTGGTGGAATAGGACATCTCTTTCCTAAAATAATTTAAACTAATATGAAACTCTTTTCTAATATAAAAGTGTTTTTAGAATACCTTAGAATTATTGCAAACGATAAGCAGAATTTATTAAGGTTATGAATCAAAGAGAAATTTTGTGTGTTCTCGTTGTCATAAAACTTTTTTTTTAGAGATTAATCTTTTCCCCGTATCTTGGCTTAGCGATGAGTTTGGGGTTTTTTCTCTCCTAATAGGTTCTCTTTGGTTCCAAGGTTTTCCCAGCTGCTGAGAGTCACAAATTCTGCCTGAATAGCAGGGTGACCTTTTCAGAGAGGAGCCAGTGTTTGTAAGCTGAAGTATACAAAGGAAGAAAACCAAGTTTACGGGCTCTGTGCTAGAGGAAGAAAACTCATCAAAGCAGCCCTCCACCACCCTCACTCCCATCCCCACCCGAGTCTTCCAGCTCCTTCATCTCCATCCTCCCCGACCTTACTGGACCAGTAGAACTGACAGCTACAGGGATGCGTTTGTCCATTCAGGCTCTTTGATGTCTTTAAAATTCTCCCTCAGCGTCCACTTGACTTTTTCAGGGAAGGAAGCAGCATCTGGCACCTCCGCTCTGTGGAACGTGGCTGACTGCTCCTGGGAAGGAGAATCAAGAAACAGCCAACCTGGGTTAGGAGGGCAGGTGACCTGGGTTATGCCCACCCACCGCCAGTCACGTAGATTACATTTGGTCTGGATATAACCAGATGTCCTCGATTCCCCAGGCCTGAATACATTTAACCTTGCTTCTCCAAACTGCTTTGCATTCCTTACCCACCCCTGCATCCCCTCCATTCTCGGTTCTTAAAAAAAAAAAAATCACAGACACTGCAGTTATCACACATCTTCTGACTGTTCATCACAGCTTTGCATACTCCTTTCAAATCGTCTCTTCCTTTCGTCCCCTTTTTACCTCCCAATTTTGCTTTTTGGCAACCAACCAAAGATTTCTCTGTGTGACTTAAAAGAAATATTACAAGACAAACCCTCTCCTGGTAAAAGAGCTGCGGGATGATTTGCATATATAATCTCCTCCTGTGCCTCCTGCTAGCACGGGCCTTTTCGTCTCCAATCCCCATGGTGTAACAAAAGAATAAATTATGGTACTACTGATAGAACATTACACTGACAATCTTCTGAGGCACTGGAAGTTTTAATGGAAACCAAAGAAAATTCAACATCAGACATTTTCTTATAAATGTATTTCTTTTTCCTGTCTGCCCTCTCGCATATTATCAATTTTCTTGCCTTCTTATTCACTTTCCTGTCTGCCAAATAACAAATCTAAAGTGGCCTTTGAGCCAGTCTCTCATCAATGGAACTGTACCTGCTGATAGAGAATTAAGGTATTGGCAAATCGGTTACAAGGTGTTTAGGCTTGTAATTTAAAGATTTAGTTAAATTAATAAACGATAGCAATTTCAAGGACTGAATGGATTCCCTTACCTAATGTTTTGCCGCCTTCCTATTTCTTTGGGAAGATGGGAAAAGTGAAAATAAAAGTGCTTATATAGTGCCATCTAGTGGCACAGACGTTTAAAAGCTCTGTTTCAATCTAGGGATTGTTTAAATGAACCTGGAAAACAACTGCTACTCTTAGGGTCTGGTTTGGAATCTCCAGGCTTAATTCTATTTTTGTTGTACCTCCTATGAGGATATCCAATCCTGGGGGCCCTTTTTGGTGTCACTGAGAATTTTAAGTTTTAATCTGCTTTGTGGAGAGCCAAAAAACATAACTGAAAATCCAGAGTAATGGATGCTTCATTTTTGCTATTTTAACTTCAGGCTTTCTTGCCACTCCTCTTCTGTCTCCCTAAAATAAAACACTGATTCTGCTCAGAAGAGAAAGATGTTAATCATCTGAGAAAACTGCAGTAATCATGCCACTTAAAGTACAAAGGCGCTCTCCTCTTCCAACTCTTCTCACTGAAATCTACTGTTTTAAATGTTAATATATGAATATGTACAAAGTTCCATCCGTTATATTTATTAAAGAGATATACTTCTATGTGGACAACACCAGAGTTTTAGAAGTTGGCCCCATGCTAGCAAAGTTCAAAATCAGTAAACAGCTGCCCCCCACACACATATAGAAAGAAAGCAACAATGAGAAAAATGATAGTCAAATCAGAAACTGTGGTCTAATCTATTTGTTATTTCCCAGGATCAGCGCGCCCTTTCAAAGACTGATCTCTCACTTGGAACTGAGGCTGGCTTGGCTTTGTGAGATACTTCCAGGACCAGGAATCCATCTCGATCTGTAGGTATAAGCTGCTGTTTCGCAAGTACTTCTGCCTTTCATAGCCGGGTTCTTCTCTGGTAGCAGCACTGAGAAGCTGATCAAATCTGCATGTGTCAGTCATTACCTGCTTCCTGACTGGTGACAGAGGTGAGTCCTTAACCATGCTTATTACCTCAGAGACCTCGAATGCATTTCTCAGGACCTCTTCCAGTTGTGCGTTCTTTCATTCTGTCATGATCTTGTGGATAAACTGATAGACACGAAAGTGAATTGAAATATAAAACATGCTGGGCAAGTCTAAAATGCTTCAAATAATAGGAGCTACTTGAATAGATGACTCTCAGACCTCATAGAGTGTCAGCTGAGATACGTATCTGTGGAGTCAGAGGGTGAAATCCCAAATTTCCCAGTACAACCCCATCATCTGGAAATGTGTCCGTAAATAAATTTGGTCTTCCTCTCATGGTTCCCTGGTGCTTACAAAAGGATTTCTTTGGTCTTAATCTTTTCTTCTTAAGATATTCATAACTGTGAAAATGAATATGATGAAAATGAACGTTTCAGGAGAGCGGGTTTTGGGGCCCAGTACTATCCTTTTACTGTGTTAATTACAAGGAGTAACTGAATGAGGTACACCTGTCTAAAGCAGTTTCAATTAAAAAGGGCTCAAAACCTCTGTGCTTAATTTCGGCTAAACTATAGAATTTTCCTTTTCAGAAACAGGATAGTGGTCTCTTGATCTCTGTGGTTTTCGAATCCCCCTACTCCCCCAATTCAAAGCCTCCCGGTTGGCTGATGGCATTAGCAGCAATGTCATAACTGGTAGTTAGAATTGACATGCGGTGAAACAGGCCGGTGAATGATATTGATGATTGTTGTATTATTCTCTATCCTTTCTTAATGCTTGAAAATGGTTACAACTTTGGCTTAAATTCTTCATTATGAAAATAAAAATAATGTCAACAATCTTCATGAAAAATATAAAAGAATTGACATGCGGTGAAGTTGAAGTAGTTGTTTTTAAGATCTTTAAATTCAGTACCAGTTTGGTCT
This sequence comes from Delphinus delphis, assembly GCF_949987515.2. Taxonomy (NCBI): domain Eukaryota; kingdom Metazoa; phylum Chordata; class Mammalia; order Artiodactyla; family Delphinidae; genus Delphinus; species Delphinus delphis. Next base: position 72,004,557 of record NC_082696.1, read on the forward strand.
TTTTCTTTTTGCGGTACGCGGGCCTCTCACTGCCGCGGCCTCTCCCGCTGCGGAGCACAGGCTCCGGACGCGCAGGCGCAGCAGCCATGGCTCACGGGCCCAGCCGCTCCGCGGCATGTGGGATCTTCCCGGACCGGGGCACGAACCCGTGTCCCCTGCATCAGCAGGCGGACTCTCAACCACTGCGCCACCAGGGAAGCCCTCTGGTGTTCTTTGAAAGGGCCACCCTTCCACAGCAGGAATTTTAGTGGAAGGATGCCAAGCCATGCTCACTTTTTGTCTCACTTCCAACCCTCTCCAGGGGTGCCAAGTTTATTATGGGTTAGGAACTGAGCAGGGTCAAGCGGTTCATTTCTCAAATGCAATCATTTAATGTTTATATAATTTTATGAGGGCAGTTCAATTATTTCATAATTACATAACCGGAACATGGCATGATGCAAGGTTGTGATGAATGCGCTGTATTGCAACCCTAAATATGCCTCGCCATCCCCCAGCCCCCCACCCCTGCTTCAAAATTCTTAATCAAGTCACATACAGAGATTCAATTAAAGTAATACATAGCCTGTGCTGGCATCTCTTTCTCTTCTCTCTGGTGGGCATTAACTCAGAGTTTTCCTGGGCATACGGTACGAAAAAGCCTGCCTTCTATGTCATTCTGGTTTCTCTTAGTGCTTGAACTTTCTGGTAACCTATTAGACACTATTTTATGCTGCTCTTAAGAGTAGAATCATGAGACTCAATAGTTAAGACCCTCCTCTCACAATCTCTCTCTTTCTGCTCCACCCTTGTCAATGATGTGTGAATAGAGGAGGCATAGATGCTGGGCCGTGGGCTTTGTGCCCTCACTATGAAATAACTTTTTCAGATCCCACTGCTGATGGAAAGATGTTTGCAACACAGTTATGGGACACTGGTCAGTTTCTGGTATATGATTTTATTAATGAACAAAATAGCACCTAAAACAAATTCTTGCCTGCAGCAGTAGAAGACATCTACTGAAGAGAGTGGACTGACAGGTTGCTGACTTTAACCAGGAACTAGGGCCATTTTTATCACAATGAACTCAGGACTGGCAGCAACTATAAGGCTGTTTCATTTTCATAGAACTGGAAACAGTGTAGTAATGGTTAATTATTTTTTAAAGCATGTCTGTGATTCCAAAAAATATTTCTAAATTATCTAGGTTTCTTATTAAAATTTCCTGGGTTTTATGGACATAATTAGGAAGCAAAAGAACATTTCATCTTATGAGACAACTTCCTACTCCGAGAACTTGAAGGTACCAATGACCCCTGTGTAAGAGTTCTCATCCTCAGAGGGAATTTTATGCTTCAGGTACTAAAAGAAGGTGATGGATAGGGATGAACATAAAGAGATATTTGTATCTTCGTGGTCTAGAATCCAGTGTCTGTGGTTATATCTTCTTAAAGAGACAGTTTAACTTGTATATTCAGAAAAGGGACAGGGTGATTCCTGTGTGTTAGGGACACAGGAGTGAGAGGTTGGTGTGTGGGCAGGAACTTGGAAGGACAGATATTGTGTGTTCCACAGGAAAAGCCATCCAAGCCTGCTTGGACATCAAGTTCTGCAACAAGAGACCTCAGTGAGAGGCAGTAGAAGTGCTTCTGACAACCCGGGCACTAGGACTCGGGCACCAGGAGTCTACTTGAGGTGCGTGCACCGAATGTATGTGGTAGAGAGGCACTAGGCTGCCCGCAGACAGATTGTCTTTCTATGAACAGGAGTTATCTGCATTGCTATCACCTATGTACAAATAATAGACTTGTGAACTAGCTCACAGACAATGAAAGGCCCAGTAACCCAATATTATGAGCCAGTTCACCTAGTTTTTCCATTGAAGTCAGCCGGATCTTTTGGGTACATTTCAAAGTCTTTCACAATTTTCCACAATGTTGGCAATCATGGAAATAAGAGATTGCTTTCAGATGCTCCCCCAAATCCTATTCATCCCTACATTCCTTTACAAATCACTCAGTTTAGAAGTTTACTCTGATCCTCTCAACTGATTGTGATCTCTTGCTTATAGCCCCACAATTCCCTTGTCTCTCTTCTATGGCAGTATTTCATTTTACCACCAGTAAATGAAGAAATTGAACATTTAAAGTGCGGGGTCTACACTTATTTAAATGAACAGAAGTCCTTCCTGGTCATGCTTATGAGAAGACTTTGCTGTGATTTTCTCCAGTGAAATAAGAAGTTTAGAAAAGTATTCCCATGAAAAGTGTGAATACAAAATTTTTTTTAAGATTTAAAACAAAAAAAGATTTTTAAGGATGCCTTTTATTTTTTGAGGTACAGGTCAGATCATGAACATCAGGTAATGTTTTATGGATTGGTATTACGTTGAAATCTTTTTTGGCATTGAGTATGCGAGTAAATCGAGGGACTTTAAAATACTGCCTTCAAAACTAGAAATAATTGCCCTGGGACCCAGAACCAGTTGGCATCCTTGCATAAAAGACTCTTGGTACCAATTATTTATGCACTAAATGGGTCTAGAATCCCAGAATAAACTATCCACAGTTTTGATTCAGTTAGCTTTTGATTCAGTGCCTATGTCTTTAATGACAAAGTTTTTCCAGAAAAAGTTTTACCTAGCTGAGATTCCCCTCATGGGAGGATGCGAGTCACACAGTACTTACGTTGGTAATAAAACCATAACGTGTGTCTGCTCCCTGGGGATTTTCGTTTGTAGCAACAATAAGCTGCAAGTAATGGGTCTTAGGTTAAATGGTTGGGTATAAAGTTTAAATCAGAATTAAGATGTCTTGTCTTGAAAAAGGTGAGGTAAATGTCAGAGGCGAAATAAATGATCCCTCCCCCACCAAGATAGCCTGGTTTTATCTCCCCCAACAGATATCTTCGTATGAATCTATTCACTTTAATTAGTTCTTTCAATTAATTTTGCATCTTGCCCTCACAATCCCAGGGGGAAAGAGACAGCAAATATGACCAGGGGAAAATTTTAAGTTGTCAAAGCATGAATTTGCCAATCGATACCTCCCCTTGGGGTACACTTGCATCTCCAAATACAGTGCCCCCTACTTTTCTCCCTCTTCATTTATTCATTAATTTATTCTTTCATTTTTACGTTACTTTACTTATTCATTCATGTTTATTTAGTCATTCCTTCAACAAACAAATACCTGTTGAGAACCTAGGGTGTTGCTTCCTTTTTTAAAAAACATTTTATTGGAGTATAGTTGCCTTACAATCTTGTATTAGTTTCTGCTGTACAGCAGAGTGAATCAGCTATATGTATACATATATCCCCTCTTTTTTGGATTTCCTTCCCATTTAGGTCACCGCAGAGCATTGAGTAGAGTTCCCTGTGCTATAATGGAGATGCTATTGGCATTTTGGGGGAGATAATTCTTTGTGCCAGATTGTCCCGTAAGCTGCAAAACGTTTATCATCTCTGAGCCCCATCCACAAAGCTGTTCTCAATCCCTGAGCACCCTACCCCCATTCCCCACTTTCATTTTCAAACATTGCGGAAGAACCCTGGGTATGATCCCCTGTGGGAGAGTATCAGGAGGAATAAGACAAGGGATGGGCCTTGGGAAGTTGGCAGCCTCATAGGGAAAAGAGATGAGTAATTACAGTACATTCTATGAGAGAAATACACACAAACCAATGACTCCCAGAGGTATCCAAGAAGGCTTCTCAGGACAAAATGCTTGAGCCACGTCCTTTTATTTAAAATAAATTTACTATATTATTTATTTATTTATTTATGGCTGTGTTGGGTCTTCGTTGCTGTGCATGGGCTTTCTCTAGTTGTGGTGAGCAGGGGCTGCTCTTCGTTGCGGTGCGCGGGCTTCTCATTGCGGTGACTTCACTTGTTACAGACCATGGGCTCTAGGCGTGTGGGCTTCAGTAGTTGTGGCGCACGGGCTTAGTTACGCCGCAGCATGTGGCATCTTCCCAGACCAGGGCTCAAACCCGTGTCCCATGCATCGGCAGGCGGATTCTTAACCACTGCGCCACCAGGGAAGTCCTTGAGCCACGTCTTTAAGAAGTAAAAATTAAGTGAAAACTAGCTAGATTCTCTAGGCATCAGAAGAGGTCCAAAGGCCATGCCAGAGTTCAGAAAAATGCTTTGGAAGAGCTGTGAGCAAATTCGTCATGGCTGGTGCGTGGAATTGGAGTTGGGCAGGTGGTGACTAATACGACAGGAGCTGTGATTGTAAGGAGGGTGTCACAGGCTAAGCTAAAATATTTAGACTTCATCCTTCATGGAGGTGACATGATTAGATCTGAGTTTCCGAATAGATTAGAGAAAATACGACTGAGAACAGGGAAAACCATTTTTTGAGGATGTTGGAGTAATTCAGAAGAGAACTGAAGGGTACTTACTGGATTTCAGTGACTACATCAATGGATACGGTAAGGGCTGCCAACACCCTCCAGCCAAAGACCACCAGGTACATACCTTTATGTAAACAAGCTGGTTTTATTACTCACTGCAAGAGGAATGAACACTCACCATGAGGAACCAAGGGGTGTTTCTCTAAGGGGGCCTTAGAAAGAATCGATTTGTTGGATTTGAGCTTTACTGGATTAGTTGGGTAACTTGGGAGAGAGTATAAGGAAATAGGGGTTTACTGACTACCAAAAAGGGAGAGCAATTCTATGATTGGATACCTCAATAAATCTTATCTGCAGGGAGGGCAGACTAGACGGAAGATTGGTAAAGAAGTAGTAATCACTCGTGGTAGCTGGGAAAGTGGGATGATTGATATCTTATGGGTAGCAGGGATCTTGCTTTTGTCTCACTTTATTATGATTTCCACTGTGTGAAGACTTCAAGTGCTTGGCTGCGAGGGGAGATAAACAAGGGAATAGTTAAGTGGCACTGGTTCCAGTTAAGCTTTGTTTGTTTTTGTGAAGAGAGATACTTGATCACTAAGCCCAGGAAGAGCACTTAGTAGAGAGCCAACTCTGAAGGAGGGGGAACGATTAATGTCACGAGAATCCTGCAGACATTAGAGATCACAAATTTTCATTTGTGAATTACACAGCTGTTGGATTTCTTCTAGTAACACCCATCAGTTAAGATAAAGGAAAGTGGAGAGCGTGTTAGTTATTTCTTTAGTATCTATTTCTCCCTTTCCAGTAGCTACTGATTTCTTTTTGGGACCCATGGGATTCTAGGGAAATTGATTCCGTTTCTAGCTTCAATATGGAAACACAGAAGAGAGCTTAAAATGATCAGTTTATCTGAATTACCTGCCCAGAGTGACTGGTTCAGTGGTGGGCACTCGACCTAGGACTTTTGCTGTGAATACTGGGACACATATTTGTTTTTCCCTGCTGGATATGAGGAAGAAAGATTATTTCGAAATTTTAGAACCCTAAGGCTTCCAACGGGGAAAAATAGGTCACATACCAAGGACCAGGAACAAGAATGGCCTCAGAATTCTCAGTAGCACGGCTGTACACTAGAAGGCCATGGAGCAATGCCTGGCCCGAGAATAGAGCCAACCCTGAGGAGAGCAGAGTGAAAAGACAAAGAGAAGCTTGGTGTTGCTCCCATCACTTGAGCTGTAAGATCAAGCCGCATTTGAAGGCAGTTTTACCTTCGAGCTTTTCAGTCCAAATACCTTTCATTCTTTAAGCAAGTGTGTGTTCCTCTTTCTGTTGCTTGTTATCTTGTTTCTAGGCTAGACAAGGTAAGGGGTGAAGAAGACTGACGGGGGTACGTGTAGGTTGATCCAGTGTTATGATTGAATTGAGGTGGGCGTGTGCACTAAGAATGTCAGGGAATTAAGTATCTTAGCCAAAGGATGATTTAAATGGTGGTAATAGACTCCATAGGCACAAAAGTACCTGGTATACCTTTATTAAAATTTTCCTTTTCTCTATTTTATCTTCTCAGGGCCAAAGTCCGTATTTTCCATGCTATTATCTAATTTAGTTAAATTCAAATAAAAATTATTTATAAGCATTGCACTGTGCTAAATTTTGTGAGAATACAGAAGTCTAGGTTCCTGTTTCTAATACTTGTACTATATAACGAAGGGGTTAAAGCATCCGCGTACACCATTCACCCATTCACTGATTCAACTCGTAAAAGAAAGACAAGGCAAAGTATGAGGAAGAGCTCAGGTGAATTTTACAGATGGTAAATGCAGTGGGATTTGAGAAGAAGTAGAAGGTAATCTGTGCTATTCAGCTAATGTGGGGTGATTAGAGGAAATTCCCCAGGGCTCTTTTCTCTCATTTAATCTGTTAGCATGAGAGAGGGCAGCAGGCTTACTCTGCTTCTGATCTGAGTGATGAGGGATCGTTTTACTAGCTCTGTGACCTTGAAAAATCTACTTAACCCCTTTGGGCATCACCTTTTTAAAATTTTAAACCTTTTGATTATCATGTAAGCCCCTACTTCTTTCTCAAGATTGTTGCTAAGAAGCAAAATCATAATCGGAAACAAAGGGTGTTAAAGTAACTTCCAAACTGGAAAGCACCGACGAAAAGTAGGCAATGATACTGATAATTAATGGTGGACCTTGGCTGACCCAAAGCTACCCCCAACTTCCCTGTTTTTTGTTTTGTTTTGGTTTTGGTTTTTGTCAAAAATCTAAATATCTAATGGTGGAAGTTTTAGAAGATATAGAAGGAACAAAACTGTGAAGAAGAAACTGCTATACACATCACAACGCGTACCTCTGTTGATCCTCTCTTGTCACCTCCATTTGGGGGCAGGTCTATTGGGCAATTAAGTAAATTTTTAGGAAGTGCTTATTCAGCTACATTTTACCCCCAAACCTAAAACTGGGATCAAGAAACAAATGTATAATAAAAATGGCCTTTTCTGTTTTGGGACCAAAGAAAACTTCCATTCAAATGCAGTTGTCCATTGGTTCTGATCTTGTAAACTTTGTAAATGAATCTCTTCACATTAAAAGCTGTACCTGGGCTTCCCTGGTGGCGCAATGGTTGAGAGTTCGCCTGCCGATGCAGGGGACGTGGGTTCGTGCCCCGGTCCGGGAAGATCCCACATGCCGCGGAGTGGCTGGGCCCATGAGCCATGGCCGCTGAGCCTGCGCGTCCGGAGCCTGTGCTCCGCGACGGGAGAGGCCACAACAGTGAGAGGCCCGCATACAGCAAAAAAAAAATCTGTACCTAATTTGTAAATTAGGTGAAACGACCAACACCAGCAAGGATCCAAAACCACATACACATCGAATGCAAAGCAGTCATAAAGGTAACAGGGGAAATAATGAGGTCCTTAAAGATGCTGGCTCTCTTCTTCCTTCTTTGACGTAGGCCAAGCTAATTTCTCTAAGTCTTATTCCTTTTTTCTGAACTACATGTTTCAGTCTGTTCTCTTGCTTCCGTGGGCCTTTGCCCGTCCTCTTTTCCACTCCCGATCTGCTTACTGTATAGGGCAATGGTACAGCTGTGTTCAGCATCCCCCTTTCAGAGCCCTCACTTAAGCTCTACTGAAAAGCAGGAAGGTTTCCCAGGCATAGTCTTCCTTTCATCTGGAAACCAGGATGAGCCACTCAGGGGGTTTAGGGAGGGCGGTGCTGCGTATCATGAGTAAGCTACAGAAGAAAAATCTATTTTCTGGACACAGAAGTACAGGCAAGAATTCTGGCTTCTTAGGGATTTCAGAATAACAAAAAACCTCAGAAAGGGAGGGCCACCAATCGTTGCAGGGCAGCCTAAGCTCCAGTTCTCTCTGCTTCTAGAGGTAACCAAGCAGCTCTAATCAGGGTCAAAACAAAGAAATTCTTGAGGAATATTGCATATCCTTATTACTTTCTAGCATGATATCAATTTCTCAGTGGCTTCAGTGTGTAGAGATACACTTTAGCTTTATCACCCCTTCAAATCCCTCAGAAAATTAAGATATGCAGTTGAAACCATCAGAATAAAAACCAGCCAGCATTCAAAGCTGCAAAAAACAGAGCCTGCATTGTCTAGTTAAGCAGAAAAGGAATGTATTAAGATGTTGGGCACCTTACAGTTTCTGAGAGGGCCTTATAATCAGGTTTACACGCTACGGCGCCTGTACTAACTAGGCTACTGGGTTTTCCAGTGAAGACTGTATCCCTTCTGCTTCTGGATAGAGGAATGGAAGCTTGTTCTTTTGCACTGTCAACACTGGATATGGAACTTAAGTCCTAGGGCCTTCACCCTAACTACCTTTGAAATCTGGATGCCCTTTTTTTAAAACTTCATTTCCATTTCTTTACTTTTTAGAAAACCTTTTTTATCTTGCAATAATTATAGATTTCCAGGAAGCTGCAAAAGTAGTTAAGAGAGGTCCCTTATACACTTCACCCAGTTTCCCCCAATAGTTACATTTTATATAACTACAACACAAGCAAAACAAGGAGATTGACATTGGTACCATCCACAGACCTTATTCGGATTTTGTCCCTTTTACATGAATTCATTTATGTGTATGTGTGTGAGTGAGTTTGAGTGTACAAATCTACGCAGATATGTAGATTCCCACTACCAAAAACAAGATACAAAACTGGCCCATCACTGTAAAAATCTCGTTTGTGCTACTGTACCTACTGTGTATTGTCCTTAACCCCTGCAACCATTCATCTGTCTCTGTCTCTATGCTTTTATCATTTCAAGAATGTCATGTAAATGCGGTCATAAATGATCTTTTAAGATTGGCTTTTTTTCACTTAGCATGTTACCCTTCAGATCCTAACTCTTCAGATCTAACTATTCAGATCTTCAGATGTAACTATTGTGTTAGTTGACAATGAAAAGTTAGTTACTTTTCATTGTCAAGTAGTGTTCCAAGGTACAGATATCCCATAGCTTGTTTAAGTGTTCACCCACTGAAAGGCATTCTGGTTGTTTCTAGTTTGGAAGTATTACAAATAAATTTGCTCTGAATATTCATGTGCAGGTTCTCTGATCAACTTTTAAACCAATGTCTTTCTCAGGTGGGTCTGCTTGATAGAGCCCAGGCCAGAGTTTGTGCCCAAGGTTCTTAACAGACCTCCCTTTATCATCATTAGCCCCTACTGGTCATTTAGTACAATTTCTAACATATACAAGGTAGACAGAAGTGTATAATGAACACCCACGTCCATCACTGAGCTTCAGCAGTATCATGATTCTGCCATTTCTTTCATCCATAACTCCACCTGCTCTCCCTACAAACACTTGATTTTGAAACAGATCCCCAAAATATAATTTTATCTGTGAATATTTCAATATATATCTCCAAAAATGAAGAATTAAAAAAAATATAACTAAAATGCCATTATCCCAATGTCATACTTTGGGTGCCTCCAGAAACTAATAACAAAACAAAGACTTGAATGCAAATAGTCTATTTGAGAGGGGGACCCAAGAGGGAAGAGGGGGAAGTGAGACAAAGGGAAGGTTGTAAGTTAGACATTGGCAGAAAGCTGCTCTGGCAAGCATTAACTCCTCAGCATTTGCAGACACCCAAGGGCAGGCAAAGGTTCCAGCAGGCAGAGAAAGCCCTCAGCAAAGAGATGCAGATGCTGACAGCTGAATTCTGGGTAGCATGGTGTGTGACCATGGGACCTGGGAACTGACATCTCCTACACAGGCATGAAAACAATTAACAAGTAACCAGCCAGCATTCACATTTCCCCTAGTGTCTCATCATTCTTTTTAACAGCTTATGTGTCCAAATTATGATCCAAATAAAGTCCATACATTGTAATTGATTTATATAATTTTTAAGTCTGTTTTCCTCCAACTTTTTATTTTGAAAATTTTAAACATACCACAAATTTGGAAGAATTTCATTGTGAACAACTATATATCCACCAAGATTATACAGTAAACATTTTTAATATACTTGTTTTATCACATATCTACCATCTATTCATCTTTTTATACAAATTGTATTTCTTGATGCATTACATAGGAAATTGCAGGTGTCAATTTACACCTCAATGTTTCAGCATAAAAATCATTGCTAAAGTTCATATTGTTTACTGTGTTTTTTTTCTTTTGAAGTAAAATTTAAACAATGAAATTCACAAATTTTAAGTGTATATTTGTTGAGTTTTGACAATGCGTGCACCTTTGTAACCCACACCCCTGTCAAGATACAAAGTGTTTCTACCACCTCAGAAAGTTTTCTCATACCCTATCCCCAACTCCTCAAAGGCAAACCACTCTTCTGATTTTTTAACGTAATGTTGTTTCTGATGTCTCTTATTTTTCCTTCTAACATCTGTAGGATCTGTAGTGACGACTACCCTTTCATTCCTGAACTGGTAATTGGGATTCTTATTGAGAGACTATTACCCATGGGTTTCTGGTACCTGAAAACTAGGTTTGCCTCTTGGTGGCTATTGAGTCAAAAGACACAACCAAGCCAAAGAATGGGAGAAAGAAGGATTTATTGCTTGCAGCAAGTAAGGAGAATACCAGGGATCTTTCCCAAAGCACTGTCTCCCTAAACAGCAAAATTGCTAAGGGTACATGCATGTTCAATGAAGGGGGTGGGGCAGTGTATTCATATTCATGAAGGGGCTTGAGCAGAGGAGAATTCAACATAGAATTGGGGCAAATATTAACAGAGTCCAAGCTTTAGTTGATTGAAGTCACAAGGATCAGAAAATGTCAACATCAACCTCTTCATTCCTTTAGTTCCAGTTGACCTGGTGGTTGAGCGTGGGGGTGGGGGTGGGGGGAGTTTGAATTCTGCAAAAGAGCTCAAGAATGTGCCTCAGGCTAACCTTTATCACTGTAACAGAACTGGGAGTCTTTACAGCTGATTTATTATCTTTGTTATTTTCACTTGTCTTGCCTGATAACAGTTGTTTGTTCCTGCATTCTTTTGTTCCCTTAAAATCTCAATTACTGAGATCTCTTAGGGATAAGCATTGTGCAGGCTTAGATCACAAAATGGCTTAGGTCCAGAATGGCTTCTCTGTGTCAAGAAAGCCATGCCCGGTTCTCTTTCTCCAGGGAACCCCCCCACCCCCAACCCTATCTGCTTACATGTCTTCATGTTTCTGCACGTCTTGTGAGGAGAGCACTTACCTTCTCAAGGATATTGTTGGTATAGCAAATAGCCTTGGTAAATAGTGATAGTGGCTTCCTCCAGACTAGAGGACGGATTTATTTACTGTCCAGTACAATAAAGATAATTTCTACTTCAGGGGCAAAAAACAGGCAGGTTTGCTTGCAGTATATTTTAAAATATTAAGTTTCCCTAAGCTTGGAATTCCTTAGCTGGGATGCCAACTCACTACATTTGCAACGTCTACTTGGGCAACATCTATATTATTCCTGAGGGATTTGGGGGCCTAAAGGAAGTGATGCAAACATAAAGCTCATTCTGCTTGCTGTGCCATGAGCAATAAAGTCCTATCTCTGGCCCAGGAATCTCATTTAGTCCGCCAGCAGCCATGAAACTGTGGCAGGCTAACCTGGTTAGCTTTCCAAGTAGGGTACGATCTCAAACCCTTGAAATTCTTGACAGTTCTCAATTTTTATTTCTTCTTAACAACGGACAAGGAGCTTATCAATTTTGTTGATCTTTTCAAAGAACAACTTCCAGTTTTGCTAATTTTCTCTATTTTTTTTCTCTTCGATTTAATTGAATTCTGCTCTTATCGTTATTTTCTTCCTTCTGCACACTTTGAATTCACTTTTCTTTTTCTAGCTTCTTAATGTGGAACCTTAGGTGACTGATTTTTGATCGCTCTTCTTTACTAACATAATATTGAAAGCTATAAATTTCTGTATGTGCGCACTACTTTAGCTGCATCATACAAATGTTATGTTGTAATTTTTTTTTATTCAGTATGAAATACTATTCAACTTTCTTTAGATTCCAAGTGTTTTAACTCTATTAAGGCTTCTTTTAAGATCTAGTATATGGTCTATTTTGCTGAATGGACCATGTTCACTTGAAAAGAATATGTATTCTGCAGTCATTGAATGTGAGAACAGCTAAACATCAAGGAAGCTGTATTAGTCAGTGTTCTCTAGAGAAACAGAACCAACAGAACAGATTATGTATATGGAATTGGGTCAAGTGATCATTGAGGCTGACAAGTCACAACATCTGCAATTGGCAGGCAAGCTGGAGACCGAGGAGAGCCAATGGTGTAGTTCCAGTCCCAGTCTGAAGGCCAGAGATACAGGAAGAGCTGATGTTTCAGTTCAAATCCGAAGGAAGGGAAAAATGGATATCCCGGCTCTAAGGCAGCCAGGAAGCAGGAGCTCCATCTTTCTTCACCCTTTTTCTTCTATTCAGGCCTTGAAAGGTTTGGACGAGGCCCACCCACATTAGGGAGGGCAACCGGCTTTACTCAGTTTACCACTTCAGATGTTATTCTAATCCAGAAACACCTTCACAGACACAGCTACAATAATACTTGACCAAATATCTTGGCACCTCATGGCCCAGTCAAGCTGACACATAAAGTTAACCATCGTAGCGGTCACAACCATTACAGAGGTTGACAATCTTGTTCAAATTATCTATGGATCTCCTGATTTTTTTGTTCAATTGTTGTCTTTATCGCTGAGATTATAATTATGGAGCTATTCTTTTAGTTCTGTCACTTTTTGCTTCATATATTTTGAAGTTCTGTTATCAGGCACATCCACATTCGTGGTTAGGTACACACACATATTTCTTCCAGAGAAATTGATCCTCTGATCATTATTAAATATCCCTCTTTAGCTCTGGTAATACTTTTTGTCTCAAAGTCTATTTTTCTGCTATTATAATAGCCATCCATAAGATATGCTTATGGTATCTTTTTTTTTTTAACATCTTTATTGGGGTATAATTGCTTTACAATGGTGTGTTAGTTTCTGCTTTATAACAAAGTGAATCAGTTATACATATACATATGTTCCCATATCTCTTCCCTCTTGTGTCTCCCTCCCTCCCACCCTCCCTATCCCACCCCTCCAGGCGGTCACAAAGCACCAAGCCGATCTCCCTGTGCCATGCGGCTGCTTCCCACTACCTATCTACCTTATGTTTGTTAGTGTATATATGTCCATGACTCTCTCTGGCCCTGTCACAGCTCACCCTTCCCCCTCCCCATATCCTCAAGTCCGTTCTCCAGTAGGTCTGTGTCTTTATTCTTGTCTTACCCCTAGGTTCTTCATGAAATTTTTTTCCCTTAAAATCCATATATATGTGTTAGCATACGGTATTTGTCTTTTTCTTTCTGACTTACTTCACTCTGTATGACAGACTCTAGGTCTATCCACCTCATTACAAATAGCTCAATTTCGTTTCTTTTTATGGCTGAGTAATATTCCATTGTATATATGTGCCACATCTTCTTTATCCATTCATCCGATGATGGGCACTAGGTTGTTTCCATCTCCGGGCTATTGTAAATAGAGCTGCAATGAACATTTTGGTACATGACTCTTTTTGAATTTTGGTTTTCTCAGGGTATATGCCCAGTAGTGGGATCGCTGGGTCATATGGTAGTTCTATTTGTAGTTTTTTAAGGAACCTCCATACTGTTCTCCATAGTGGCTGAACCAATTCACATTCCCACCACAGTGCAAGAGTGTTCCCTTTTCTCCACACCCTCTCCAGCATTTATTGCTTCTAGATATTTTGATGACGGCCATTCGGACTGGTGTGAGATGATATCTCATTGTAGATTTGATTTGCATTTCTCTAATGATTAATGATGTTGAGCATTCTTTCATGTGTTTGTTGGCAGTCTGTATATCTTCTTTGGAGAAATGTCTATTTAGGTCTTCTGCCCATTTTTGGATTGGGTTGTTTGTTTTTTTGTTATTGAGCTGCATGAGCTGCTTGTAAATTTTGGAGATTAATCCTTTGTCAGTTGCTTCATTTGCAAATACTCTCTACCATTCTGAGGGTTGTCTTTTGGTCTTGTTTATGGTTTCCTTTGCTGTGCAAAAGCTTTGAGGTTTCATTAGGTCCCATTTGTTTATTTTTGTTTTTATTTCCATTTCTCTAGGAGGTGGGTCAGAAAGGATCTTGCTGTGATTTATGTCATAGAGTGTTCTGCCTATGTTTTCCTCTAAAAGTTTGATAGTTTCTGTCCTTACATTTAGGTTTTTAATCCATTTTGAGCTTATTTTTGTGTATGGTGTTAGGGAGTGATCTAATCTCATACTTTTACATGTACCTCTCCAGTTTTCCCAGCACCACTTATTGAAGAGGCTGTGCTTTCTCCACTGTACATTCCTGCCACCTTTATCAAAGATAAGGTGTCCATATGTGTGTGGATTTATCTCTGGGCTTTCTATACTGTTCCATTGATCTATATTTCTGTTTTTGTGCCAGTACCATATTGTCTTGATTACTGTAGCTTTGTAGTATAGTCTGAAGTCAGGGAGCCTGATTCCTCCAGCTCCGTTTTTCGTTCTCAAGCTTGCTTTGGCTATTCGGGGTCTTTTGTGTTTCCATACAAATTGTGAAATTTTTTGTTCTAGTTCTGTGAAAAATGCCATTGGTAGTTTGATAGGGATTGCGTTGAATCTGTAGATTGCTTTGGGGAGTAGAGTCATTTTCACAATGTTGATTCTTCCAATCCAAAAACATGGTATATCTCTCCATCTATTTGTATCATCTTTAATTTCTTTCATCAGTGTCTTATAATTTTCTGCATACAGGTCTTTTGTCTCCTTAGGTAGGTTTATTCCTAGATATTTTATTCTTTTTGTTGCAATGGTAAATGGGAGTGTTTTCTTGATTTCACTTTCAGATTTTTCATCATTAGTATATAGGAATGCCAGAGATTTCTGTGCATTAATTTTGTATCCTGCTACTTTACCAAATTCATTGATTAGCTCTAGTAGTTTTCTGGTAGCATCTTTAGGATTCTCTATGTATAGTATCATGTTATCTGCAAACAGTGACAGCTTTACTTCTTCTTTTCCGATTTGGATTCCTTTTATTTCCTTTTCTGCTCTGATTGCTGTGGCTAAAACTTCCAAAACTATGTTGAATAAGAGTGGTGAGAGTGGGCAACCTTGTCTTGTTCCTGATCTTAGTGGAAATGCTTTCAGTTTTTCACCATTGAGGATGATGTTGGCTGTGGGCTTGTCATATATGGCCTTTATTATGTTGAGGAAAGTTCCCTCTATGCCTACTTTCTGGAGGGTTTTTATCATAAATGGGTGTTGAATTTTGTCAAAAGCTTTCTCTGTATCTATTGAGATGATCATATGTTTTTTCTCCTTCAGTTTGTTAATATGGTTTATCACATTGATTGATTTGCATATATTAAAGAATCCTTGCATTACTGGAATAAACCCCACTTGATTATGGTGTATGATCCTTTTAATGTGCTGCTGGATTCTGTTTGCTAGTATTTTGTTGAGGATTTTTGCATCTATGTTCGTCAGTGATATTGGCCTGTAGTTTTCTTTCTTTGTGACATCCTTGTCTGCTTTTGGTATCAAGGTGATGGTGGCCTCGTAGAAGGAATTTGGGAGTGTTCCTCCCTCTGCTATATTTTGGAAGAGTTTGAGAAGGATAGGTGTTAGCTCTTCTCTAAATGTTTGATAGAATTCGCCTGTGAAGCCATCTGGTCCTGGGCTTTTGTTTGTTGGAAGATTTTTAATCACAGTTTCAATTTCAGTGCTTGTGATTGGTCTGTTCATACTTTCTATTTCTTCCTGATTCAGTCTTGGCAGGTTGTGCGCTTATGGTATCTTATGGGTTACTACTTTCTACTGTCCAATCCAGCCTCCTATCCATCTTTCAGGGAATCTTCCTAAGTTCTGGACCATCAATAGCTAAACTTTTGTTTTCCAGTGCTCTTATTTATGAATTTTAAAATTCAGTTGTAGGGCTTCCCTGGTGGCGCAGTGGTTGAGAGTCCGCCTGCTGATGCAGGGGACATGGGTTCGTGTCCCGGTCCTGGGGGATTCCATGTGCCGCAGAGCGGCTGGGCCCATGAGCCATGGCCGCTGGGCCTGCGCGTCTGGAGCCTGTGCTCCGTGACAGGAGAGGCCACAGCAGTGAGATGCCCGCATAACACACACACACACACACACACACACACACACACACACACACACACACACACACACACACACACACACACACACACATTCATTTGTAAAGATGTCTTTCCCGCCAGGTCTAGGGATTTGTGGTATGTAGTATGTGGCCTGTAGTATGTTGTTGTAGTATGTGTCCAGTCTGCCATTTTAAATCAAACTTGCTTTTCTCCTTAAATCTTTAAATCAAACTCCCTCTTCTTCTTCTTAAGGAAGCAGTGGTGACAACGACCTGATTTAATCATGTAGTTAGATAAAGAAGGAACACGATCAATTCTAAGTAAGATGGGCTGGGAAAAGAGCCCTACGAATTCTCATAGTAAAGGGGAGATGGAGTTTGTTCTGATTATAAAAAGAGTGCTAAGCTTGCCAGATTTATTGGTTTGATTTCTCACAATTTTTGCTTGTCTCATGTAGACTTTGAACTTGTCTTGAATTTCTCCAGTATTTGCCTAGAATTTTTAGATTTATTGGTGGATTCTGCTTTCAAGCTTATATAGTTCTAAAGTTATATTCAAACACTGCCATCTTGTGGGTCATTCCTTGGGTCTCCCAATCCCACCCCTCAAAACTCTCTCATGCAAATATATTCATCCAGAAGAGTTCAGGGATGTAAACTTTTATTAGGTGCTAACAGCTGCACTAAGAGCTCTACATATATCAAATCATTAAACTTCACAAGGCCTTTGTGAAGGAAGTACCGTTAATCCCATGTTAGAGGGGAGGCCTAGATGGGTTATATAACGTGCCTTAGGTCTCACAGCTAGTAAGAACGGGAGTAAACTTTTATACTCAGGCAGTTTGCCTTCAGAACCTTTGCTTTTACTGCACCCACATGTGAAATGAATAAATCTAAAAACAACACAGTGAGACACAGTAATATGAATAAGCTATAGAACTAGTAGAGAAGACGGGATAACTGTTGGGAAAGGGCATCCGGGAAGGCATCACAGATTTGTGAGGAGGTGGCCTCCTCTAAGTGAGAATTGGAAGGATAATCATTACATAGGAAGAACGCAGCTGGGACCATAGCCCCTGGAGCTAATAGCATGGAAACACCCTTTAGCTGTCTACTTTTCATCTGCTGTGTACCCTGTCTTCTTTTGGGAAACTACTTGTCACTGTGCTTCAACCACAGGACTCTAATGAGGGTTGTCAATCATGATACCCTTGAGTCCTCACCTAATCTGAGCCAATATCAGGGTACATCGGGGCACCTGGGAATTTTGCGCTTGAGGCAGAGGGCTCAGTGCTATCTTCCCTAATGGTCACACTGAGGTGTGTGTCAGAAAGCTGCTTCCAGCCAAGTGTTCTCACATGGAAGACAGTTTGAAGTAAAAGATAATTAGGCCAAACAATAAGGTTCTAGTCATCTGTAGGCCAGCTGCACTGCTGATCTTCCTGTATTGGTAACCATTCCTGCAGAACCTGAACAGGTCTGGGCTTTGGGCCATTGCAAACATACAAGTTCTGATATTCTTTCTTCTGTCACCAGCTGAAGCAGGCACAGCACTGGCATTCCTTATCTCTAAACAACTTCAGTGGTAGCACAATACATTTTCATTATGAAGGACAGAACGATTAATTTATTTGGAAAAAATGGCATTTGGGGAGTGTATTGGAAATGGTGTGGCTTAAACACTTCTGCAGTGCTCTATCTTGGCCTTATCTCAAACTCCATTCCTGATGCCTGGCCTATTCCCCTACTTCTTCTCTAAATCACTGCAGTCTTCTAAAACCGTCCTTAGATTTATTTCTTGCTTTAAGCCTACTTTAGAAACTCCAGTCAGTTATTTTTTCTTAACTTTGATTTTTTTTAATTAATCAAGTAAGAAAAGTGCAAATAAAAATGACAAATTCAAAATTATAGAAATTAAAAATCACCCATAACCCACCACACAGAGATAATCATTGTTATTGGTATATTTCTATCTCTTCTTTCTTCTATGTGTAAACACAAACAGAATTATTTTTTAAATGGCTAATTTGGGGGCTTCCCTGGTGGTGCAGTGGTTGAGAGTCTGCCTGCCGATGCAGGGGGACACGGGTTTGTGCCCCGGTCCGGGAGGATCCCACATGCTGCGGAGCGGCTGGGCCCGTGAGCCATGGCCACTGAGCCTGCGCGTCCGGAGCCTGTGCTCCGCAACGGGAGAGGCTACAACAGTGAGAGGCCCGCGTACCACAAAAAAAAATAAAAATAAAAAAAATAAATGGCTAATTTTGATCTCTTCCTTCACCAAACACATCTACAATACGTCAAATGAAATTGAATTGTACTTCATTTGTACTATTTCCTAATCATTTCAATATTCTGTCCTGCAAATTACCAGTGTCTTTGAAGGCACCTGATTTTCCAGGAAAATGGGGAGCAATTCCACATCCCTTGGCTTACAACGTTCTTCCTTTCCCACTTCATCTGGTTATCTCCTACTCATTCTTCCAGTCTTAGTTCAACTTCTTTGGGAAGTTAGATTAAATTTATCATAGTATTATTTGCAGTTCTTGTAAAAGTTGCAAATTCTTTTCTTTTTTATAGATTTATTTATTTTTATTTATCTTTGGCTGCGTTGGGTCTTCGTTGCTGCATGCAGGCTTTCTCTAGTTGCGGCAAGCAGGGGCTACTCTTCGTTGTGGTGCGGGGGCTTTTCATTGCGGTGGCTTCTCTTGCGGAGCACGGGCTCTAGGTGCGCGGGCTTCAGTAGTTGTGGTACGCGGGCTCAGTAGTTATGGCTCGCGGTCTCTAGGCGCGTGGGCTTTAGTAGTTGTGGCGCCTGGACTTAGTTGCTCCGCGGCATGCGGGATCCTCCCAGACTAGGGCTCGAACCCTTGTTCCCTGCATTGGCAGGCGGATTCTTAACCACTGCGCCACCAGGGAAGTCCCGAAAATTATTATGTGGGGGATTATCTGGGTGTATAAGTGTTTTGTTCACTATTGGATCCCTATGGCTTACCACAAGTGCCTGACACTGGCTATTGTTAAAATGAATGGAATAATTGGAATGGAATTGGAATAATTCTGCTGCTAAGGAAATACTTATTTATAAAAAGTAACATCTACCATTTAGGAAGTGTTACTATGTGCTAGGCACTCTAAGTGTGATATATCTCTATATAATTACATTTTCACAACCATAAAATGCATTATTGCTCCTGTTTTACAAATGAGGAAACTGAGGCTTCAAAAAAGCAAATTAACTTGTCCAGACACTGATAAAAAGATTTGACCTTAGGTCAATGCATTCATTTACATTATTGACTTTGCCATTGCTAGCTTCTTTGTGCACGAATATAAAAGTCATCGTACACAGCTTATTTTCAAAATCACTCAATTTTAACATTACAAAATAGTTTTTGTTACACGTCAAAGAAGGAAGTAGGGCACTTAGAATAAGGGCCAAAGAGACAGAACACTGTACTGGGAGGGGCAGCAGCAGAGCTATTCTCCTTTCCCCTTCACTAACGAGCTGTGTGGCTTTGGGCTTCCGCAAGGCAGGCTCCAGAAAGTGTGAAGCTGAATGGGCAGCCCTTAAGACGACATCTTATTGCCAACTCCATCGTTCTATAGGTGGAGACTAAGTGACTTGCATAATCGACCACGTGGCAGAGCTGCACAGACACCTCCTGACTCCTAGTGTTGTTTGTTCTGAGTTACAGTAACCCTCCCTGAACAAACATTTACTGGGAGCCTACTGTTTCAGGCATTACCAGGCAGGATGTTTCCTTTTCGCTATCCTAGTATCGATTATTGGCTACTTGCTGTCCTCCCTAATTTTTTTCACTCGACCATTTTTAAAACGGTCCTTGGAGGCAGAGTTAAGGGGTAAAAAGCGTAGTACGAGCCTGGCATCAGGCACTGAGTAGCGTGACCTGGTGAGTGGCTTGGCCCGGGTCGGCGGCTGGCCCCGCACAGTGATCTAAGAAGGCAGTGACGCCTTCTGACCCAGGGAATGACCCCGGAAAAACCGGGGGTGGGAGCGGCCGGGGAGAGGCGAGGCTGAGTCTCTTTGAGACGACGCCCTGGGCTTTCCTTTGACCCCACTGGTAGGGCGACGGGAGGAAACTCTCTTAGGTGCAAGATGCCTACGCCTGTGGTTTCTGCTGCGTGGTGACCAAGGCATCCGTCCAGGTCCCCAGAACTCAGTCTCTCCACCCGGGTTTATCCAGGATTCCAAGTCTCTAGTTGCGGGGAGAGGGAGGTTTCTCCTTGGGCGACTGCTGACCCCGTGGTGGAGGGACATTTCCACCACCCCCCCCACCCCACCCCACCCCCGCCCCGTTGGCCTAGAGTCCTCGGCCGCGGCCTTTCCCTGCCCCCGGCTACTGCTGGCTGCCCCAAGGCCGGGGGAGTCAAGTTCCTTTAGGGTGCCAAGGAAAGACCATAATTTAGGCGCTGCCACGCGAGGCCTTTTGGGCAGACACCAGCCAATCCTCCACAGGCATACACGAGCCGCAGCCAATCAGCGCCCGCCTTATTCCTGGGTCCCGCCTGTGCCGGCCCTTCCTCCCTGCCCCTTCTCTAGACGTCTGTAGACGCGGCGGCTGTTGCTGCAGCCGCTTCTGGAGCTGACCCGGGCCTGGGGACCGGCCTCCACTGGCGCCCTTCGTTTTCTTCTGCTGCCTTCACTGAGGATGAGTCCCTGCGCGACCATGTGCCCACCCCGCGGAGACCACCGGAGCATTTTCATCTAGCGACTGGTGAGGGAGGGCTCGGCGCGGCCCGACCGTGCGGAACGGGCAGAGGCAACGGCGTCCCTTGAGTCGTGGGGCGACGGGACAGTGTTATCCTTCCGGAGGGTGCGGTGACCGCGGGCCCCGGTGTCCCGGGTGGGCCGCGGGGAGAGGACTCAGCGGCGCCGAGGCTGCCGGGCTCAGCGAGAGGCGGCGCGGGGCCGGCCGCGGGGCCCGGGTTCCGGCAGCCGCCTCCCCGCTGCCGCCCGGAGCTAATGAATGGTCTGTGCGGGCGGCGCGCTACCTTGCGGTCCAGCCTGCCAAGCCCTCAAGCGACGTTGCGCTGCCAGTTTCTGATAGTTGTTTCGTGTCACTTCCCCTGGAGCCTTGAATTTGAAGCCATTCCTCGAGGCGCCCACGCCTCTTACCCCATTCGTGGCGTCACAGAAGTTTTAGTTCAGTCTGGGGAGGCTAACGATGAAGTTCAGTGTGAATCTACCTGTTATGTGAAAAGGGACCCGTTCTTTCTTGGGGGGATGGGGGGACACAGGATAGAGGCCTTTTGTTCTTGTATCATGTTGCCGATTTCTAAAAAGTTTTAGTTCATCAGCGAAACAAGTAACCCAGGGTATCCGTGACTCTGGATTTCCAACGTAGGTAGTAAAACTTAAAAGGTGTTAGCCGGACAGGATATTTTTCAGGAAGCAGAGATTGATGTAGCATCTTTTTTTTTTTTTTTTTTCTCATGCCTGGAAGTAGGGCGTTTGAAAGTCGAGATTTATCAGAAGTACTAAAAGAATGTGACTTTTATGAGTGGTAGTGTTTCTATGCCCATGTTGTGCGAATTCACGTCCTTCCATAGCTCCTTGATCTTTTCACTGCCCTTTTTATTTTAAATTCCTTGAATTTTTTTATAGGTTTTAGAAACTGATATAGGGTAGATAAGGGCAGAAAGAGATGTTTTCTAAAAAGAATTAGAGTATAGATATTTGCTGAAAGTACAGATATTTAGTCAAAGTGGTTTACTTCAAGGAATTTAAAGAATGGTTTTCCATTTAAAAATTTTTAAAAAACTTGTGTCCAGGCAGACGTAGAGAATGGACTTGAGGACACGGGGAGGGGGAAAGGTAAGCTGGGACGAAGTGAGAGAGTGACATGGACATATATACACTACCAAATGTAAAATAGATAGCTAGTGGGAAGCAGTCACATAGCACAGTACTTTGCGACCACCTAGAGGGATGGGATAAGGAGGGTGGGAGGGAGATGCAAGAGGGAGGGCATATGGGGATATACGTATGCACATACGTGTGCATATAGCTGATTCACTTTGTTATACAGCAGAAACTAACACAACATTGTAACGCAATTATAGTCCAATAAAGATGTTAAAAAAACACAACTTTTGTCCAGGGCTTTCAGTATGCTAAATTCTACATTATGCTTCGGAACCATAAAGTTCAATAGACCATATTGCATAAGGAGCTCAGTGTTACTTGGTTAATTATTATAAATGATGTCAAAGTTAGTTTATTATTTTCTTTCTTTCTTTTTTTTTTATCGTCTTTTGGCCGTGCCATGTGGCATGCGGTATCTTAGTTCCCTTACCAGGGATCGAACCCGCACCCCCTGCCGTGGAAGTGCAGAGTCTTAACCACTGGACTGCCAGGGAAGTCTTAACCACTGGACTGCCAGGGAAGTCCCTTTATTATCATTAATAGGGCAGTAATTCTTTGCCACCTCCAGAGATGTGCTTGCCCCCTAGAATTTGGGGAATTGTTCAATTGTGAAGCTGGGTTTTGCACTAATAAAATATTGAAGTTTCTATCCTTTGTACCCAGAGAATAATTGAGAAAACAGAATAAAATAAAATACAGTATTGATAAAGCTAAATTATTAATTTCCTAAAGTAGTAAGTCTTGATGTTTTAAAATTATGTGAACTCTTTTCAGGGCTTACAGAAGGAATTAAAAATTTTTTTAATTCATCAATTATGAGTCGCTATAATTTGTAGCTTTGTGACAGTTCATATAGATACAAGTTTTTAAGGAAGGTATTTTGATTTTAGAGAGCTCTTTAAAAATTTAAGCCTACTTGTTGAATACATATTATATTTAGTGACAAATGTGAGTAAGTATGGCATTCTCTTCTCTGCCTTAAGGAGCTTTATGTGTAGTCAAGGTCCACACTTTTACAAGGCATGTTGTCATCACTTTGCAGATGAAGAAATTGAGGATTAGGAAGATTAAGCTACTTGACCAAGGTTTTAGATAATAGGAACCCAATTCCTAGTTAATACATACAGGGCAATACAGGGTGGAAAGAGGATTAAATTAGTTCATTTATGTACAGCACTACGCTTGTCCATGTGAAAGTTCAAAAGATGGTAGATGTAATGTTTGTAAGCCATGGATAAGTTGGCAGCCCTGTAAAGGTTTGGGTAAAAACATTCCAAGCAGAAAGGGCTTTGATATAGTTATTCTGTTTTTTTGATCAATATATTATATCACTATGTTCCTTTCCTTCGTAACATTTCTTGGGTGCTTACATGTGCATGAATTGTCTCATTTATTTTTCAGAACAACTCAGGAGATAAATAGTTTTTATTCCCTTTTTACAGGTGAGAGAATTGAAGCTTAGGCAGCTGTTATGTGCCCAGGGTCATTTAGTTAGTGGTTACTAGCTCAGTGTTTTGAATTCACAGTCTGAACTGTGTGTGCTACGTGGTTGCCAAGTCTAACTGGCATCCTCTTCCTGAGATCACAAGGCTATTAACACATGAAATATAGATATTGGTCCATTTTGGTCTTGGATATGTGAGCGAATAGCATGATCAGATTTGTGTTTTCGGAAGATAACTGAACTCTTCACCAAGGTTAAATAGGATTGTGAGCCATTGTTGAGGACTCAACCTCTACTGGCTGGCACCTTTGTGGTGGACCAGCCTGCAAGGTTAACAGTCACCTGTGTAGCTAGCTACACTCTTCCACCTCAATTTCTCATCAACACTTTGTATTCATCACATATAAAGCAAAAATTTTCTCCTTTAATTTCTATTTGTTCCTTTTGTTTTCGGTTTGTTTTATTTTTCTAATTTACGAAGTATTTACCCTTTACTCTTCTTCTTGGCTGCTCTACCTGTAGTCAAGCCAGAAGCCTAGGAGTTGACCACATCTTGTCAACTCAAGGCCCTAAATATGTTTCTGAATTGCTCACTTTCATTATCCCTGAAGAAAGGCACATAAGGCTGTCTATAACCTAGTTCATCCCTGTGTATATATTAGGCCATATGCATTTCTGTCTTCTGAATTACTTAGAATTTTCAGAATGGACCAAGGTGATTTTAGTGCTTTTATATTTACTGTTACTTCTGCCTCAAATGCCCACTGGCCCTGAATTTATCAGGCAAACACATACTCATCTCATCTCCTTTGAGGAATCTTCCCTTTATCCCTCTTGTTGACTCCCCATTCCTATGAGTCACTTGTTATATCTTTATCATAGGTTTTAATCATGATATATTTTTAGTACTTGCTTAAATAAAAATCATTCTCCTCTACCAAACTGTGCCCCACTGATGGTGGAGACTGCGTAATAGATAATAAATCTCGTTCAGTCAATACAGTTGTTAAATGAGCTATATTTTCACTTAAATATTGTCCATGAGTCTGTACTAGAATATCTAGAATATTTAAGTCCTACGTATTTTTGTTTTCGCAGTACCTTGTGACCTGCAGATGCACTGAAGAGGCAGCATAGTGTTGTAGAAATAGCTTGGACTTTACTGTGAGATAGATCTGTGTTTGAATTCTAACTCCTCTTTTACTGATAATGTGATTTGGGTGGCTTACTTAACCTCTTTGATGTAAAATATCACATCATGTAAAATATCCCATGCTTAATAAGTATTTGCTTTCTTTGCCTTCAATAAGCATTTGTTGAAAGCATGAATAAGATTAACGCTAGGAATTGGGCCAGGAATTTAGGAAAGATGTGAGGGCAGGAGACAGATTTGAGGATTATGAGCACAGGTTAAAGTTAACATGAAGAGATTGAAATTACGCAGGGTGCGTATGAATTAGAGAGGAAAAGAAGACTGAAGGTGGAACATTGAGAGAAGCCTAATATTTGAAGGTCAGGGGAAGGGAAAATGCCCTTGGAAGAAGTGGTAGGAGAGAGATCCCATGCATAAATGCTTCAGTGGTTCCCTATGCTTTCAGTACTCCTTTCTAGATTCCTTACGAGAATGTCATGGTCATGACTCGAAAGCAGAGAAGTCAAGTAACATTACCAAAAGTATTTGGCAGTTTGGAGGTCATTGGTAACCTTAGTATGTGTGGTTTCATAGGAGAAGAATGCTTGGAAACTAGTAGCAGAGACATTGAAGCCCAAACATGAACTTCGGAATAAAAATTTCTTATCTTTTTGTTACTGAAGAAATGATAGTAATAAAAGCTGCTATTTGTTTTTTTGTTTTTTTGTTTTTTTGTTTTTTTTTTTTTTGCGGTACGCGGGCCTCTCACTGTTGTGGCCTTTCCCGTTGCGGAGCATAGGCTCTGGACACACAGTCTCAGTGGCCATGGCCCATGGGCCCAGCTGCTCCGCGGCATGTGGGATCTTCCTGGACCGGGGCACAAACCCGTGTCCCCTGCATCGGCAGGCGGACTCTCAACCACTGCGCCACCAGGGAAGCCCCAGAACTGCTATTTGTTGACTGTACATTTGGTAGCAGGTACCATGATAAGCAGCTTTATTTATCATTACGGTAACCCTTTGAGGTTGGTGGCATTGTCTCCATTTTCAGAAGAAGAAATGAAGCCTTGGAGACATTATGTAATTTGTAGAGTTATGTAATTGGTAACAGCTGGCATTGCTATATTTGAATCCAAGTATGTAGGATTCTAAGAAATGTTAGCTCTTAGTCACTTAGTCCCTTCCTAATTTATGTTCATAGTACTCTGTGCCTCTCTCATTATATATTATAGTATAGTATCACTTTTGTTTATATTTAATATTCTTTTTTCCCTTTTAAGTGTTTAAATTATGTATAGTAACAAATTGGGGAATTCTTTTCTCTTGTATCTTAATTATATCCTGTAGGGTTCGAGTTATTCGCATAAGTAGTTCCCTTCAGGTATTAGGAAGACACTGAAAACACAAAGATGGCAAAAGTTTAGAGCCTCAAAGGGATGAAATTAACTACACGTGACTATTTTGCCATCTGTCATGTTTTCCAGTTTAAACATTTTAAACTACTTGAGGCTTTGGTACTTTTTTCTTCATGTCAACTAACTACCAAACACTTTGCTTATTTATATATAGTCTAGTAGAAACAGAACTGGAGCTAGAAAGGGCTAGGAGTTATCTGCGTCTGTGCTATCATTTCCAGATGGGGAAATCAGAATAGTTAAGAACTAGTTAGGTTTAGGATTTCTGACTTAGTGTGGTTTGAAATGGGAGTGGAAAATACAGATTTGGAATGTTTATGGCTGGTGCACAGAAATTTTTCCTATACATATATGTAAACTCACTTGTGTCGCTCTAAATAGTTTTATAACCGTTTTTCCTCTGTCATTCAGATAAATACAGTAGTCTCTTGGTATCACCAGGGCATTGGCTCTAGGACCCCAATGGATACCAAAATCTACAGATACTCAAGTCCCTTATATAAAATGGCATAGTATTTGTATATAACCTACATATATCCTCCAGTATACTTTAAATCATCTCTAGATTACTTAGACTATCTAAATACAGTGTCAGTGCTATGTAAATATGGTTGAACCTTGAACAGCATGGGTCCACTTATACTCGGATTTTCATCAGTAAATGTGTACTGCAGTACTACAGGATCTGCCTTTGGTTGAAGTTGCCCACGTAGAACCGCGAATACCAGGAACCTAGTATAGGGAAAGCCAGCTGTAAGAGGGTCATTGTGTTGTTCAAGGGTCAGCTATAGTTGAAAATGCTGTGTAAATAGTTGGCCAGCATGAGGCAAATTCAAGCTTTTCTTTTTGGAACTTTCTGGAATTTTAAAATATTTTCAGTTGAAGCTTGGTTCAGTTCATGGTTGTGGAACGTGCAGATATGGAGGACCAACTGTGTTTTTTTAATAAATTAAAATGAAGAGAAGTATTTTGTGGAACTTAATTTGATACCTTGGAGAAGAGAATTTATGTAGAATTTCTACTATAAAAGCTTTAAAATCTAGGCATTATAGATGGGTTGACTACTAATTTAAAATCCAGAGCACAAAAATATTGAAAGACGAAGATAATTAGGAGATTATAAATAAAAAGATGATGGAGAAATGCTTAGAGTAAAGTAGTCCACTCTAGATATAAAATTTCTAATATTTTATATTGGTGGTTAGTTTTCTAACAGGAAGTGAAGAAACTGAAGGCTAGTAGCTTTTCAGGTAGTTGACAATGATATTTCATTTCTCCAGATCTGAATGGGCATAGCAGACACGTTAGCATATTGGAAGAAAGCTAGAGGCTCATGTATGATGGTTGAGTTTTCTAGACTTTGCTGTGGCCTCCCTAATCAATATATTAGCATTTATTTATATTTTTAAGATGTTTATTTTAAAATAGGTATACATATACATGGTAAAGCATTCAGAAGAGGTTAGTAGTAGTAAAAAAATAAGTCTGCCTTCCATATCTGTCTCCAACCATTGGTGGTCTTCCCTAGAGCAACCACTGTTAACCGTTTTCTTGTGTATTCTTCTAAACATCTTTCATGCATATTCAAGCATAAACATATATTTATATGTACATTTTCTCATACGTGGCATTACAGATACATCTAGTTTTAAGAGACATTTCACAATATATCTTGCAGATTATTTCATGTTAGAAAATATATAGCTACTTTATTCTTTTTGATACATGAATAATCTTCTGTTGAATGGACCTGCCACAACTATCTTTTAACTATTTAGGTTTTTTCCATGCAGTGATGCAATGAATGTTCTTGTACTTATGCCACTTCACACATGGATATAGTTTTACAGGATAGATTCTTAGGAGTAAAACTGAGTCAGAAGGAATGTGCATTTTACATTTTAGTAAATATTACTGAATTGCTGTCCATTAACACTGTACTGATTTATACTCACCAGCAATGGAGTAGAGTTTCTATTTCTTCACAACCTTGTCAATACATAGTAATATCAACCTTTTTGATCTTTGTCATTCTGATAGATAAAAATGGTGTCTCATTATAGTTTTAATTTACATTTCTTTTGAATGATGTGAGTCTCTTTTTAAAAATCCATTTAAATCCACCACCACCCCTTTTTTTTTGAGAAATGTCATATTCTTTGACTTTTATTCTGTTGGTCTCTTAATGATTTGTAGAGGTGATATATTAAGGAAAAATTTTCTCCTTTTTTGTCTTTAAAATTTTTTATGTATGTTTTAAATACTTGTAGTGTTTGAATACATGTAGTCAAGCATACATCTTGGTAAAAGATTACTGCTAATCACAAAGAACAGATATCTCATGTTAATGATTTTAGTGTTTTCCTGTGTATGGGAAGGTGCAAGAATCTGGTCTTCTTACCTACCTAGGAGCCGGTAGATCCAAAGCATAGAATGCTTCATCCTGCTTTTCCCATCCTGAATTTCCCTCAGGATGTACTGTCAGTGGGCGTCTGCAGTGGGTTGCAACTTAGCCTTTTGTGTTACTGGATGATGAGCTACACTCTTCTTTAATGGTTAAAGCAGATGTACAATGTGTGTTTGACAGGCCATAAGACAGGCTGTTTTAGTTAGCATAAAGTTCAAGCCAAATCATGTATAAGCCAGAATGACTTCCCCATATCTCAGTATGTGAAAATTTTTTCTATCGGTGGAAAGTTTGTTTGTTTTTAACATGGTTAGTTAAATTTATTGATATTAGCAACAATAACAGAGCAGATAATGCAAAACTGCGGCCATCTGAAAAACAATATCAAGGTGGCTTTGAAGTGCATTTCTTTTAAAAGTTACCTTTGAAATGGACAGGCGACTACAATTCCAGGGCTTGAAAAGCACTTCAAACACAGGAACAAAGTAATCTCTCTCTCCTTTCCTCCCTTCCCCCACTCCTCCCTCTCTCTCTCCTGTCAAATGACAAAATTAAAACAATTTAGTAACGACTTGGATGTCCTTTGTTCAAGGGAAAACAACGCCTGGATTGCGGGGGGGGGGGTGGGGGTGGGGGGGGAGTCAGTGCTCACTGGCGGTGAAGCAATCTTCCAAGGGATTTTGGGCAAGAGAGACTTACAGAATGTTAGAAGAGGCAACTCTGAAGCAGGGTGCGCTTGGCTAGGAGGTTGGGGATTTCCTAATAAGGCGTGCAGGTCCTGTTTTCTAGAGTGAGGTGAACTTGCTAAAGCGGAGTTGGAAGATTAATTGTTGTTAGGTTTCCTTGACAGGTGTGTCCTGTGGGTGCAGACTGAAAGGTTTAGATTTGTGCTGTGGGTGAGGCCACTGGGGTGGCCTCCATTTTGGGGGTCCTGATTAAATGCATTAACTTAATCACTCCACATGAACATGTCTACTTGTAATGTCTGGATTCTGAAATAAAGTATGAGTGAAGTCAAATAACTTAGACATACCACGGATGTGAGAGTCCTTTGACCCTTCCAGTTACCTGTATGGTAACATTTGTAGAATCCGGGCAGACAGGCCGAGGGTTGCTGCCAAGTGGATCCACTTCCCTTTCTTCCTCAACTTACTTGGGTGGAGGTGGATGGAGCCACCTTTCAGTCAGGCTGTGGCCGAGCAGAACTAACCTCCCTTATCAGAACTGGGAGAGGAGGTCGAGCTTTTGTCAGTGAAGCTCTAACCTTGCCACACATTCCATAGGGAGAAAATATCACAGGAAGGAGGAGTGACTGTCCTATCCGTGAGAAGTTGGTAGGCTCATTTGTTTGCTTGTTTGTTTTTGAAATAGGAATTAGGGGCACTTAAATATGGAGGTAATTGTACTGTAAAATACTTGAGCAAGAGATAGATTGTGTAGTTTTTACTCTGTCTTTCTCCTTCTCTTCTAGGTCCCACTTGCAATCATGGATATTTGAAAGGAGTGGACAGTGTGGAGGGGGAGCTCCCCTCCTCCTCCCCATGGTGCTTGACTCCAGGAATAATTTATAAACTGTGGAAAGCTTTTTTTTAAATAAAGAACTTGTGTTTGATATAAACTTGATAGGGCTATTTATAATTTTTGGATTTAAGTGCCAAAATACATTGTACAGATCTATATAGTTTTATACTGTTGCCATGAGGATTTAAATTATAATCCTAAACAGGCCATTTATTCTCTATAAATCTTTCTGAATAGCACCTTTGTGTCCTGGCTTTTTCATTTTTTAAAATCATCTGACTGTTCAGAAGAAGTAAGCTGCATTAAAACAATTAGGATGAATTCTTCCATCCCTGACTGCACATCAAAATGTCGATCCCTGAAGCATGCTTTGGATGTCCTTTCTGTGGTAACAAAGGGGAGTGAAAACCAGATTAAGGCCTTTCTCTCCAGTCATTGTTACAATGCTGCAACTATCAAGGATGCCTTTGGCAGAAATGCCCTCCACCTTGTTTCCTCCTGTGGAAAGAAAGGAGTGTTAGATTGGCTTATTGAGAAAGGAGTGGATCCATTGGTGAAAGACAAGGAGTCAGGATGGACAGCTTTGCATAGAAGCGTTTTTTATGGACATATTGATTGTGTTTGGTCTCTATTGAAGGTAAGTGTCATTTGTTTATTTAAAACTATTTGGTCTGGCATGTATTTTTCTTAATCTTTTTCATATATTCCACTTACTTTCCAAAAGAGATTTGAGTTCTTATCAGTTGTTTGATATCTTTTACTATTATAACTCATCTTTAGAATTCAAATCTCATATATCCTTTTAATTTAAACCTTTTATGATGTAAAATTTTAAACATATACCAAAGTTTACAATGTATCATGAACTGTTGGCCAATTTTGTGTTATGTATGTCTCCACTGACTTGTTATTTTGAAGTGAATCCCACTTTGTCATTTACTCAGTACTATATATCTTTTAGTATTTTTAAGAAATACAGTTTCCTTTTGTATAACTATGTTATTATCTACTTTAAAAGGGCACTGGTTATTTAAATCACTTAGGGACTATGTTTTGAGTCGTGTGTTTATTTCTTGTTTGGCTAGGATAAAGTTTTTATAGTTCTTTAAAAAAATAATTAGAATCAGGGCTTCCCTGGTGGCACAGTGGTTAAGAATCTGCCTGCCAATGCAGGGGACACAAGTTCAATCCCTGGTCTGGGAAGATCCCACATGCCGCGGAGCATCTAGGCCCATGCGCCACAAATACTGAAGCCCGCGCGCCTAGAGCCCACATGCCACAACTACTGAAGCCCACACACCTAGAGCCAGCGCACCGCAACGAAGAGTAGCCCCCGCTCGCCGCAACTAGAGAATGCCCGCGCGCAGCAATGAAGACCCAGCGCAGCCAAAAATAAAATAAATAAAATAAATTTATTAAAAAAAAACTACCTCTAAAAAAAATAATTCGAATCAGTTTATTTTAAATTTCCCATCAAGTAGATTAAGATTAAATCTAGGTTTGTTGTACTGTTTAGCCAAATAATATGAAGTGTTTTGGTATATACCCTGATGGATGTCATTTCACTAATGAATGCAAATTAAAAACTGTTAGAAGTCATGAGTTTTAAATTGAACAATTAGCTTGTGTATAGGCATTTAGTCATGTTTGTGGAGGACCAGAGAAGAACAAAGCAGTTCCTGTCCTCAAGGCACTTGTGGTCACATTAGGGCATTAGGGTGCTTATCTTCAGTGTCTTTATCTTTGGTGTCTGTTTTTTGTTTTAAATTTTATTTATTGGTTGATTGATTGATTGATTGGCTGCGTTGGGTGCACGGGCTTTCTCTAGTTGCGGTGAGCGGGGGCTACTCTTCATTGCGGTGCACGGGCTTCTCATTGCGGTGGCTTCTCGTTGTGGATCCCAGGCTCTAGGTGTGTGGGCTTCAGTAGTTGTGGCACGTGGGCTCAGTAGTTGTGGCTCACAGGCTCTAGAGTGCAGGCTCAGTAGCTGTGGCGCACGGGCCTAGTTCCTCCGTGGCGTGTGGGATCTTCCCGGACCAGGAGCGCAGGCTCAGTAACTGTGGCGCACGGGCCTAGTTACTCCCGTGGCATGTGGGATCTTCCCGGGCCAGGGCTCGAACCCGTGCCCCGTGCATTGGCAGGCAGATTCTTAACCACTGTGCCACCAGGGAAGTCCTGGTGTCTGTTTTTGACTTCAGAAAAATTGTTTACATAGTGGTCTTTAGGTGGTAACATTTACTGATCAAAATAATTTTCAGTATGTGTTAATAGCAAAATATCCTTTTTTGGAGCTAAACTATCTAGGTTTACTACTTACTGAGTCCTCTTGGATGAGTTACTAAATCTTGAACCTCAGTTTCATCTATAAAAAGAGGATAATAGTGGTACCTTCCTTATTTTTTCCCCCCCAGGGAGTTTCAGTGAAGAAAATCTTTTCTTAAGTTTATTAATAGTACTGTTAATTCCTCTTATATGTAAAACCTTTGGGTATCAGTTTAATTTGCCTATTGTAATCTCTTTTACAGGAAGAGCTAGGTTAGTAAGAGTTAAAGCATCTATCAGCTCTACTTCTACCCTTTCCCACCAGTTTCTGCTGGAAAATTGGATGACTGCCAATCCTTTCAAGCCTAAGAGTGTCCTTGGATTTTCTGCCATCCTAGGGGTTGCCATTCTGGTGTTAGGATTGGGGGCTTCCGTTTGAAATAGGTTCTGGTCTGAATTTTGGACCTTCCCTCCCTTTGGGTTTCATTTCCCTTTAGAAATCCTCAATCATCCTCGCCACCTTGGCTAGGAGAAGCCAGGAAATGGTGCCTTGGGCCACCTTGCTCTTGGCTTGACTGTCATCATCATCAGAGTCCTTCTGATCCGTGATAGACACTTAACGGGGATGCTTCCCGCTGAAAAAAATATTGCCACAGAAACCTCTTGCATCCATTTAGTATTCGCATGTTGCTGTAAGCCATCTGCATTTTTTTAGCACAGACTTCTTTCCCCTTTTAACACTCCTTTAATTGGAAGGGCTGCAATGATGGGGTGTTCATGTCAGTTCCACTTCTGGTGATAGCTCTATAGCATTTAAGGTGTTACAGACTAGCAAGAAGAGACTATACAGAAAAACACATTTTAAATGAATTACAATTGATAAAAACTTTATAGGTATGAAATTTTAAAATTAGGTGCTAAAATTGTACAATAAATAAACACCCATGCTATCAGTTCCTGATTGCCAAAGATGAAAAACCTCAGCAGAAACTTCTTGTCTGCCAAAAGCCAGAGTAGAAACAGCATACCTTATGCAGCTTTTCATTACCTTCTTGATTCCGTGACAGGAGGCATGTTTATGTTTGTAGGGTCCTGCTGTGTCTGTTACCTCTATACCGGTTTTCTTTAATTTTGGTGGTTTATTTATATTACTAACCTGGAAGAACTTGCTTTAATTTTTCCCATTTGTAAATGGAAAAACTCACTGAATCATGAGATTGTGTGGATTAAGTGATAATACTGTTTGTAAAGTATTTGGAATACATTTTTTTTTTTTTTTTAGTGCGTAATGTGTATTAGGCAACGATCTAAGTGCTAGGAATATTGTAATGGGAAAAAAAAAGACAGAATCCTTTGCTTGTTTGTTGGTTTGTTTTTTGGTTATACTTAGGAGCTATTTAATAAGGTAATGAATTTACCTACTATTTTGGGGATATGTAAAGAGTTGATCTTTTAATAAATGGGATAGACTAGACTACACACGGATGCTCCTACCTTTAGAGTTTAAGGTGAGCATATTAGAAAGTGTCAGAGACCACCATATGTAGGGAGCTGTAAAGGCAAAAAAGTGTGGCTAGTCCTTTATGCAGTTGGGGCTGCTTAGGATGATGTAACTGTATGTAGTCTTATTAGGGTCCAGTTGGTATATATATAATAAAGTTTAGGACAGATTTATAAAACTGATAAAGTAAACTGTCCAGGGATCCTATTTGTCAGATTCGTAGCTTGGAGCACTCTGCCCTGGAATGTACCCTTCTTACCCTTACGAAGGCCAAGCTCAGGTCTTCCCACATGGATTTATTATATCTAACTTTGAAAGTAGCAGGCAACATACACTTTTAAATTTGTTAAGATCTTAGATCACTTCTGGATTTTGTTTTATTTGTTAGCTCACTAACGAGTATTTTTGTTCATTGACAACCCTTGTGAAATCAAGTGTTATAACCATCTGGAACCATCTTGATTTTAATTTATTAAAATCCGTTGTTACAAGGTAAGAGGAGATGCTCTTTCTTAAGTAACCCAAAAAGAGTATTCCAGCATGTTGTGGTTAGAGTTTAAAAACTTCATGGTTCATCTCAACCTGTAACTGCCCAGGTAAACTCTGGGTGTAGATGGATAGGCAGTGATCACTCACACGAGTTAAAATTATTGTTGAATGCCATATTAAACTATCAGCAAATATTAGAAGTTATTTATGAGAAGGAGTACATTTTGTGTTTAAAAAACTGTATGTAGTAATAATATGAATTGAACATTGCTCTATTTCTCCCCTCCTCCAGTTATATTTTAAAAACAGTAAATAATGGTGCTAGGGATAGGATGTGCTAACTGCCTTAAATAAATGGGACAGAAAATGTTCTGTTTCATGTTTGAATTCTGGAGATATAAAACTACAGATTACTTTAAATTCATTTTTAAAACACACACACACGTGCATTCTCAGGGGTTTTTTTTCGATACAATCTAACTATAAGTGGTAAGAGACAATGCTCTGAAAATTTAAGTAGAAAATTTTAAGTGGAAAAATATAAAAATATATATCACACAAGTAGAAATAAAAGAATATAATTGTCTTCATGTCAGTAATAGACGTAAATGGAATTCAAGGCAAAAAGGTGGAGCATAGGTGATCACATTATATACAGTAAATCCTAAAAAACACATATATAAAAAGTAAGAAGTAGTCTTTGCCATTGTGTAGAAATCTTTACAGCCCTTAGCTGGATGTGGAGTTTGGCTCTTTAAATACGGAAAAAAAAGCACGTGTGTGTACATACACACATAGACCCAGACCAAAAGTTAGGGCCTTCTCAGTAACTGACCTGACTTACCACGGAAAACTTTCATATCTATTTCATTTTGATTTGTTTTTCATTTTGATTTTAAATGTTATTTTATTTGTCACGTTTTCTGGTTCTTCTTTATTTACCCAAGAATTGGATATTCGATTTCTCTTAGTTTTCTTTTATGTGAGAAATAAATGTGTATGAGCATAGGAGATAATTGTTATTAAATGTTTATTTTTAATGTATTTATGGGTTTGATCATCTGACTTTTTGATAAATAAATGACTGATTATAGGTAAATGATTAAAAATACATACATATATATCTGTATATACACACACATATTTTTTCCTTTTTTTTTTAGCGTGGTGTTAGTCTGTATATTCAAGATAAAGAAGGCTTGTCAGCTTTGGATCTTGTAATGAAGGATAGACCAGCTCACGTAGTATTCAGAAATACCGGTAAGAAAATTCCACAAATATATTCCATTAAGGTACAGCTTAGAAAATTGTATTGAAATTTTATTGTTATAGAAATACCTGAGGAGATTTGTGTGGATATCTGCAAAGAACTTTTACTCTGGTATATGTTGGTTGATAACCTTGGTTTTCTTTCAGAGCACTTTGGTTTATTTTACATTTTTCAGATTCAATGTTCATTTCTGTGTATAAGAGTAAAAATACAGCCTAAAAAGGGAAGGCAGCTAGAATTGTAACTACTGTAAAGCCATTGATGTGCATTCAGAAAGTAACAGCATTTGAGCTAGAGGGGGAAAGGAAGTGATTCTTCTACCCACATGTTCCTTCTTCTCATTGCACTTATCTCCAATTTTTTTGCCCTGTGAGCTTTGGTAATGGAAATTAACTGAAAAGGAGGAGAGGTCTAAATGGGGGCACTAGTTAATTTGCATTTTAACTAGTGAGCAAGCTAAGTAAGGACATGTTCTTCATTTTTATTTCTGTCTTGGACACTATATTGCAAGTTACAGTTATAATTCCATTCAAGAACTTTATAAGCCTTCCAAAATAAAAATGAAGAGTTATATCATAATTAGCTGTGATTAGGTTTTATCCCAGTTTAATGGATATTGGCCCAACCTCTAGTGTGATTTTGCATCTATCAAGAGCAAACTATTGGAAGATGATGTTTCTCTAGAAATAGGAACTAATATCATGTTTGCTTCATTTAGAACATTTATATATTAAATGTTTTAATAACATTTTACATTTAAATAATTACATGTATTATTTTCATGGAAACTAGGTGGATATGGCGGGTGGTATTTTAATCATTTGGCAGTTAAACTTCTAAAGAAACAAGGGTAAAGTGTTAGATTGCTTACATTGGGACAGGCCTATGCTGAATTGGATTTTCTGATTTCTATTCTTAGAGTTATATAGTAAATTATTAGATTCATAATTTAAAAGAGAGGGTTGGTAGTATCTTTCTAAATATGGTAATAAAATTAGTTTTTGTGAAGAATCATGTTTGAGGTAAACTGATTAGTGGAGTATATCTATAATTAAACTACACTGATACTTGTTTAAAATGTAAAAGAGTATAAAAACTAATTTTCATTTTAGATCCTACAGATGTCTACACTTGGGGAGATAATACAAATTTCACCCTGGGTCATGGAAGCCAGAATAGCAAACATCATCCCGAGTTGGTGGATCTGTTCTCTAGGAGTGGGGTTTATATCAAGCAGGTATGTTGAAATACAATCTGAGCACTTTTAGAGATTAAAAAGAACTTTTGTATTTGATAGCTTATCTTTTCATTTGGATTATGTTAACTTTGGTGAAGGTGCAGTAACATATTTGAATGAAGAAATTGATCAACAGAACTTTACTAATTCTTTTTAGATTTTGTTAGTCTTAATCATATTTAGACTATGTAAAATATCATAAAACTATGAGATGTTTGTGTAAGGCATGTTTAAAGTTAGAAGGCATTATACAGATATTAATTTTTAAAAGGTAGAGCTTGTGTTGATTTTCTAGTTTTTCTTTCTACTTAATTAATTAGAGTTCTTCAGATTGTTTCTCAAGTGAATTTGTTGTTGATACTCAAATGAAGTTTGTTATTAGTTTTAGGTAAGTGAACCTGAGTTCTTAAATATAAGTAATTGTAAAATTTTAATTGATAATTCTAAAGGTTTGGTCTTTGGCCTTATATCATTATTCTGGATGATTCCACTTCAGTGGATTTTGCTACTGTTGGCATACTCATCTTTCTCTGTAACTCTCTTTGTGTGTGTGTGTGTGTGTGTGTATGTGTATGTGTGTAATTTATCTGTAGCCTCAGCTTTTCTTCCTCTTGAGTTTCATTTCAGTTGTACTCCAGACATTCTTTCAAAGTTTTTAAATTTAACTGTCTGAAGTGCTGATTTTGCCATTCCTAAACTTTCTCTACTTAATTTTTAAAGCTATAAATCTCAGTTTCTGAATCCTGAAAATTACACCTCAGAATATGTCTTTTGAGTTCAT
Organism: Delphinus delphis; assembly: GCF_949987515.2. NCBI lineage: Eukaryota > Metazoa > Chordata > Mammalia > Artiodactyla > Delphinidae > Delphinus > Delphinus delphis. The sequence continues at coordinate 72,041,881 of NC_082696.1, forward strand.
CTCTGCGTGATTTTTTTTCCTGATGTAATAGTTAATGTCATTCCCCTTTTATCCCCCCAAATATTTGGATTATATATTATATGGCCACCATATTTAGGGTTCTGTAGAACACTGGTTTTCACACCAAAAGTCATTAATTAATGTATCACAATTAGCAGTTTAAAAAAAATGAAATAGAAGAGTTAAACTCAAGAGAATATTAAAACTTGAGAGGCCAAGAACAGGAGCCCACATGGGAATGAAGAGTGACTAGAGAAGTAGAGAGTAGAGTGGTGTCCTGAAAGCTAGGATTCTGACTGGCCATCTACATAGACCTCGAGGGAACTTAGGATATTGAAAGGACTTGGGATGGACCAGAGTCATAAGCCTGGGGTCAGAGTTTCTAGTGAGGGTGAGGAAAGCTGTTAGAGCAGGGCTGGCTGCTCTTCCTCACCTAGTTCAGAGCCTTAGGTAGACGTCGCTAATCAGTCACAGCATACTCTTGTTCTCCCTTCGTCCCTCCCTCCCTCCCTCTGTCTTCTCTTCCCTCTCTGTTTTAAACTGAACTTGAACAGGTCCTCAGAATTCACCCATCAACAGCCACTAATGATTGATCAGAGTTGAGGCACTTAGAAAGATACCTGTTTTCCTTTTCTGACTTAGTACATGATATAGTGACATTAGGAAACGGGCTGATTGTACCTTCTGATCCTAAGATATATGTGCTGTAGAAGAACTGAGCATATTCCACTTGGTAGGGTTAAGGATGAAACAGTATACCCAAAGAGAAAACTACATTTCAGTTACGGCAAGGATATGAGAGTATTTTGTGAAGAAATTAAGGATGTAAGGGATTTTTTTTTTTTTTTTTAACTACGAAAAGGAGGATTGAAACACAAGCACAGTGGATAGGTTTGAGAGGAAGGAAAGCAGTGTAAATTTCAGTAAGAAAAATGGAAGCAAGTTAATGGGAATATTTACTGAGCACCATTGAGAGCCCTGTTACTCACTGAAAAAGGGCTGATTCTGTAGTATAGTACCAGATGAATTAACTGCCATGGAACAGAGATGATTATTATTAGCATAATATATTCCTCAGAATTAAGATGAAAATGCATGTCAGTTACCTCCTTAAAAAATTCAGAGGTTTTAAAGTTGGAGGTCTTACACTCTGGTATTGGTTGTTTTGTAGAAGTCAGAGATTATAGAATGGCATCCTAATATTGAATATAGAATTGAACAAAATGTATTACTTGTGGTTTCATGAAATAATTTTTCCCTTACAGATTGTAACTTTGTATTACACATTTGAATACAATTTTGGGTTTTATTTTTAGACTTTTTAGGCATTTGTGGTACAGCTAATAAATAAGATAGTGATTTTTGCATTATCATAGGCACATGTATTTACAGAACTCGCCAAGTGGTTTAGGGATATGTGTAAACAGAGCTTGCAATTCAGCTTGTAACTTTTTTTTTTGGCTGCTTTGGGTCTTCGTTGCTGCGCACGGGCTTTCTCTAGTTACTGTGAACAGGGGCTACTCTTCACTGCGGTGCTCGGGCTTCTCATTGCGGTGGCTTCTCTTGTTGCGGAGCACAGGCTCTAGGCGTGCGGGCTTCAGTAGTTGTGGTGTGCAGGCTCAGTAGTTGTGGTGCACGGGCTTAGTTGCTCTGTGGCATGTGGGATCTTCCTGGACCAGAGCTTGAACCCGTGTCCCTTGCATTGGCAGGCAGATTCTTAACCTGCGCCACCAGGGAAGTCCATGATTTTCTTATTTTTCCAAAGGACCCTGACTTTCTGGAAAATAATTCTAGGATTTTTTATTTCTTAATCCTTTTTTTAATATCCTAAGTTAGAAATATTTATGGGTGGCATAAGAGATGTAAATGCAGATTATTTTTAAAAGTAAAAAAGGATTTTTAGATAGTATTAAGGTAAAATAAGTATACTGATGCATTGAAAAGTAGCAAAGTGTGGCCTGCAGGTTACGTATGTAAGTGCATGCATATTTAAAACTGCTCTTGGTTTCCTATTATTGCCTTCTGCTGATGCAGTTCAACCCTTTTATAGTAACCTTGTTTTCTGGTAAGAATGTATGAAAATGGAACTGTTTGTCAGAGGGCAAGGAGGGTTCTGGGAAGGAAGTGGGGAAAAGAGAAGAGCTTGAAAATTAGTGTAAAATTATTTAAAGCCATGTAATTATATTAAAGGTATATTAGACAAAATCAGAGGTATGAAAAGCATGTACTGTTTACCCCCCCCCACTCCCTGTTTATAAGGTGATGTTGGAAGAAATACTCTTAAGGCACTTCTATTATGTTCTTTAGTAATAGTCACTATTTGGTAATCTTTATGCTTCATATTTTACTCTGTTCAATTCTTGCTGTTTGAGATTTTATGAAATTGGAAAACAACTGACTACTACTTTTTGTAGTTGAATACTTAAGATTTGCATTTTCCTTTGTTTAGTCTCTTGTGGGTAACACTTGCTTAATTCCTTCTAAATTTTTCTTCCCCCAATGTCAGTGTTTTTAGACGTAGTTTTAAAATAGACCACCATATATTATAAATTTTTATTACAGGAAACTTTAAACATGTACAAAGTAGAGAGAACAGTATAATGAATCCTAATGTACCCATTATCTAGCTTAAACAATGAGTAATATTCTCTTATTTCTTTTTTATAAAATAAAGGATGTTTTATTCACAGAAGTTTAATAATATTCTCTTGTTTTCCTGTAGGTGGTGCTTTGTAAATTTCACTCAGTGTTTCTGTCTCAGAAAGGGCAAGTTTATACCTGTGGTCATGGTCCTGGAGGACGATTAGGCCATGGAGATGAACAGACATGCTTGGTAATTGAAATGTCATTATACAGTTTAGGTAACTTTGGTAAAATTGTATAAACTGGAAACCTCAGTTAACTAAAAAATTTTTTTAACCAACTATTAGGAGAAAATAATATACCGACTGATAATAGAGTTTACAAGATCAGTTACTTTTCTAGCGTATTGTGTTCAAAATAAGGATTTAGATATGATGCAAAATTCTAAAGCATCAAAGAAAAATTATATTGTATAGCAAACATCGAGTCAGGAGAGTACATAAATAAGCTTTAAAATATTTCCATAGTTGAAATTTAAAAAATCAGACTAATTGTAAAACTCTTTTCCTGTAGTCCAGGGTCTAAGTTTTTATTCATTTTTAACTTCTCATTAAGGTATTTGTGGTCTGAAAATTGGGCCAATATTTTCATTGTATAATCACAAAATTGACTCTTAATGCTACTGAAACTTAGTGCTAATTGGAAGAAACCTAATAATCATTACATTCAGGAAAGTTATTTCCTCACTAGGTTACTTTTAAGGTAAGTTTTTTTTGAGGGGACTGCTGGCATGTTCATCAGTTAAGAGGTCTTTAAAAATGAGAGAGAGCTATGGTAGTCTCTTCCATTTTTTTCAAGGGTATATTATGTTCTAGGCATTGTTCATGCTTTCCATGCAATATCATTGCCTTGATTTAAGCCTGACAACAGCACTGTGAGGTTATAGGCCTTATTATCCTCATTTTATACACAATGACAATAATAATAGCACTCATTTATCAATTGTTTACTCTGAGCCAGAGAGTATTGTGTTTTGTACTTACTAACTCATTTACTCCATATGCTGATTTTTTATCATCCAAAATACTATTATTATTTTGTGTTCAGATGAAGAAAATGAGAAAAGATGAGGTTTGTTTGAAATCAAATAGCTGGTAAATGACAGAATTAAGATTTGAACCCAGAACAAATGACTTTAAAGGAATATGGTATCGTATGTTTGGTTATACATTGAAGGGCTGCATTGATTCCTGTATTCTTATTTATTTCTTCACTACACCAATGAATACTTTGGCTGAAGAGCTCCCTTTATTCAAACCAGACACATTTGCACTTGGTGTATGATAAATGATAAGGGCTCAAAAATCATTTATTGAATCAAATTGTTTTACTGAAATGTCTCACTGGGATTTTGTATTTTACTTATAAAGCAATGTCCATTAAACTTATCTCCCCCTTGCTGAATTGTACAGTTTGCCTATGATAGGTACAGCCGTATAGCAGTCGTATCATTTGGGATGTGGTATCATAAGATTCTATTTGTATTTTGTACTTTATATAAACGGTTAATGTGATATACTGAAGTTAATTTTATTTTGTAGGTCCCTAGGCTTGTGGAAGGACTGAGTGGTCATAATTGTTCTCAAGTGGCAGCTGCTAAGGATCATACTGTTGTATTAACTGAAGATGGATGTGTTTATACGTTTGGTCTAAATATTTTTCATCAATTAGGGATCATTCCTCCACCTTCCAGTTGTAATGTACCTAGACAGGTAAACTTCTCTTTTTTATTTTTATTTTATTTATTTTATTTTTTATTTTTTTGCAGTACGCGGGCCTCTCACTGTTGTGGCCTCTCCCGTTGTGGAGCACAGGCTCCGGATACGCAGGCTCAGCAGCCATGGCTCACGGGCCCAGCCGCTCCGCGGCATGTGGGGTCTTCCTGGACCGGGGCACAAACCCGTGTCCCCTGCATCGGCAGGTGGACTCTCAACCACTGCGCCACCAGGGAAGCCCAAACTTCTCTTTTTTAAATAATAAGGTGACCATTGGTGTAAAACCTATATGGACAAAAAAATGGAAGGCATTGACAGAGCAACTTATTTAACTTGTATTCAGCAGTGTGTTTCTTCAGTGGTATATTTTTTATTTTTCACAGGAGAAATTAAGCGTAGTAATGTACAGATTAACATTTGTTTGGAGTGAGAAAGAGCACTTGGGACATTAGGCAGCAAACTGCCTTAGATTCAACTTGTAAGTGTTCATAAGCATCAGGGAATCCAGATATTTTGGGTTTGAAATTTAAATAATTTTGAGGCCCTTCTTAAGAAAAAAATAGAAATTTTATAAGTAAAAAGTGGGCCATGTAAATGAGGCATCCAGAAACTTAAGCTTATTGGCTTCATGGTAGATCTGTCTCTGCGCAGAAATCATACCTGGCAAGTTTACGTGAGGGAACATAGGTCTAAAAGCAACTGTTTTTGTTCTGTTTTCCCTTTCGCATTTGTACAACCACCACCAGAGGGTGGCCTTTCCTCAACTTCAGGGACCTAGTACGCAGGACAGGACTGGTGCTTTAAATTAATATGTTACTAGAATCATCACATATAGCAAATGTGTTTTCAACTCATAAGATTTTGCATTTTGGGTGTTAGACTTCTTCATTGGTTTAATCCTCTGGATTTAAAATGATTATTAGATATACATTTTTAGTAATAAGCTTTAAAATCCAGTGCTTTTCCATCCTGGATGGCTAATGAATCAACAGGAATTTCTCCAAAATAATTAGAGGTTGTTTGCAATCTGTGGTACTTCTTAGGCCCATTTTCCCCAACCAACTGTGGAATTTGTAGATATTTAATCATTTTGCAGACTTTAGAAATGGTAGATTTTACTCCCATTTTTATTCTCATTGTGTGGCTACCGTGGAACTCTGGGTTGATATGGACATAGCCAGTATTAAGTGCGGACAGTTTTGTACCCCAGGAGCCATTTGGCAATGTCTAGAAACATTTTTAGTTGTCACAGCTGGGTGTAGGGGTGGGAGTAGTGCTACCGACATCTAGTGGGCAGAGTCCAGGGATGCTGCTAAACCTCCTACGATGCACAACAGAATCCCCACAACGAAGAATGATCTGGTTCAAACTGTCAGTAGTGTCACTGTTGAGATACTCTGGATATGTCAAATTTAAAAGTATCATAGTTTTCAATAAGAATGAGAATGCCTGTTTTGCATATTGCTTGTTAACAAAAGTTTAATGATTTGGTTTTTATACTGTGTCAGTTTTTTTTTTTTTACATGTTTAAACTCCTGACTTAAGGTGGCTGCATCAAGATGTCTTGTATTCTGAGAAGAGTTGGGGTGTCAGTATTAGTGCTGAGATCTATTAGTGATGAATGCCATTAGCACTTGAGGCGGGTACTGGCAGCAAATATGCCATATATTTGCTACCCTGGTCTACTGGATCTTGTGCAAAATTCTGTTAGTTCATAGGTACATAATAAACTGAAGTCTTGTTTGTCTTTTGAATAGATGCAAGCAAAATATCTTAAAGGGAGGACAGTCACCGGAGTAGCAGCAGGCAGGTTTCATACAGTGCTATGGACTAGAGAAGCTGTTTACACCATGGGACTAAATGGTGGACAGCTGGGTAAGAAATCCATGATGACAATATCTGAAAAACAAATTGTATTCTTAAAACGGATATTTTGTGATTTGTTTATTTGTGTAATTTTTTAGGTTATTTACTAGATCCCAATGGAGAAAAGTGTGTAACTGCTCCTCGTCAAGTCTCTGCCCTTCACCATAAGGATATCACTGTGTCTTTGGTTGCTGCTAGTGATGGGGCAACTGTCTGTGTTACCACAAAGGGAGATATTTACTTACTTGCAGACTATCAGTGCAAGAAGATGGCTTCTAAGTATGTGTATTTTTGTGAAAGAAACATACTTTAATAATAATTCAGCTCTTCCAGCAAATATCTGAGTATCAGCTTTATGCATTCTCTGAAATGTCAAATGGAGAAAATTGAATGGTGGGAAAGTCAGGAGTTTTTGCCTTTGATAATCTTAGTCTTTTGGCCAACATCCAGTAAATATATATAAAAGTTCTTTGTAGGTTGTAAAATAGTATTTCTGAATTACGATAACATATGGTTAAATATGACCTATAAGTTTCCCTTTTTTTATGCTTCAGGTGCACAGAACTAGATGAATCATAATTCTTGGTTTGTGACACTATCATTGGTTCACGTGTAGCCTTTTATATATTATACACTTATTTATTTAAAAAAAAAATCATATTCTGTGGACCCTCTACTCAGTCCTTGTATTTATACCTAAGTGGTATATTTTCTTATCTTTGTATCTGTATAGGCAGTTGTTACCTGTTTTAGTAACATGCAGTAAACAAGCCATTGGCTGTCTAATCAAAAAGTCAGTTTAAGCAGGGAATTATAAAACTTAGATGGGTCTACCAACTGGAGTTCTCTGTCTTTTGTGCATAAACCATACTTATAATACTTATAATGTGTTACCGGTTACTTCATTTTGAATGATTTAAGGAGCAAGTGCTTAAAAACAAGTGTGAAGTAAGTTAAAGGCAAAATCCTATATTTTTTATACATTTTCAGTATTTTATATAGTTGGTTAATCCATATCTGATTTGACAGCCGTTGTTTTTTGTTGTTTTTTTTTCTTGCGGTACGCGGGCCTCTCACTGTTGTGGCTTCTCCCGTTGCGGAGCACAGGCTCCGGACACGCAGGCTCAGTGGCCATGGCTCACGGGCCCAGTCGCTCCACGGCATGTGGGATCTTCCCGGACCGGGGCACGAACCCGTGTCCCCTGCATCGGCAGGCGGACTCTCAACCACTGCGCCACCAGGGAAGCCCGACAGCCGTTTTTTGCTTGTCATATTTATTGTGTCTTTTTAAAGTATTCAGCTTTTATAGAAAGTGTTCTTTTGAGACTAATATTTCATTGGTTTACATGATGTTTCATTATATTATAACTGTAGTAATAAATACAAGTAGAGAAATAGATCTTTGAGCAGGTACAATAGCTCAGTTAGTAGAAGCAGGAGTGTGTAGGAATTCTAGAGAGTAGCTATCCAACTTTTAAAGTAATCAGGGATTTGAATTGAAATTCAACAGAATGTGCTTTTGCTAATGTCAATGAGATGGTAACTTCATGAACAGATACCAACTATGAGGTTAGCTCATGAGCAGATGTCAACCATCAATACATACAACTTATCTTTTGTGTGTAACAACTGGAAGGTTATCAATTGTAGGTCATATTTCAGTTATAAAAACATGAAAATGTGAACATACATGTTTCTTAGAACTGACTGTGTAGGTTTCTTTCTGAGCATGAGATGATTTGTGAAATGTTAGGTTTTGTTTTTACTTTACATTTATAAAATCTGCCCTGATAACATTAAATTACATAAATATAAGTTACATCCAAGTTTTCACTAAGAAAATTCTTCTGTTACAGCTGGTTACAATGTAGTAATTTTGAGAAGAAAAACATTAAACAAACAAAAAAAGAAAAACATTTTAAAACGTGGGTAAAATATCTGAAAGGGAGGATAATCATTGGAGTAATAGCAGGCAGGTTTCACACAATGCTATAGGCACATCACGTGTGTAGATGTAATGAAATGTATAATGAATTGGCTAGTGGATGAGTTATTAAATTAGCAATACTAATGATTTTTTTGGTAGGTATATCTAAAGTTGTCCATATTTGAAATTAAGGATTTTTGTTTTGATTTGAGGTTTAAATTTTTTCTGTTAAAATGCAGATATATTTAGGAGCTTTTAGCCTTATCAGTTATTTAATCTAGAGAGAATGTGTGTACATGAGCAAGTGAGGTTTTAGATATTTAATGTGTGTATCTGGGTAGGTAGAGACCTTTGGGGAGGGAAGGACTTGCCATAGAAAGAAATGGTCATTGTGTAGGGGAAACTCATAAAAGGAGGAACTAAGGATAACAAAGGTCAAATCATCTTACTCCACCTTTCACAATAATCACCCTAAATTAGTGTTTGAACAGTAATTTCTTTAAAATTGATTGTATGTTTTAGAGAACATGTTAATCTAGAATTTTTTTTTTCACCCAGACAACTAAATGTGAAAAAGGTTCTTGTATCTGGGGGGCATATGGAATACAAAGTTGATCCTGAACATTTGAAAGAAAATGGGGGTGAAAAAATTTGCATTCTTGCAATGGATGGAGCTGGAAGGGTGAGTATATATTTATAAAAAAGCATAGTAATCTTGTTCTTAGTTGATAGCTGTAGGAGACCTGATAATGTAAAACTGTATTGCTATGATAGTGATGATTCCTGTTGACTTTTGTTTCCCTACTTGTTTTTTTTTGTTTGTTTGTTTTTTTTGCGGTATGCGGGCCTCTCACCTTTGTGGCCTCTCCCTTTGCAGAGCACAGGCTCCAGACGCGCAGGCCTAGCGGCCATGGCTCACGGGCCTAGCCGCTCTGCAGCATGTGGGATCTTCCCGGACCAGGGCACGAACCCGTGTCCCCTGCATCGGCAGGCGGACTCTCAACCACTGCACCACCAGGGAAGCCTTCCCTACTTGTTTTTGATGTCCAGTACTAATTATTGAGAGTTGGGAGCTGGTATTTCAAAGAAAGTATGATGACATTTAACTGATGTTGCATAGTACTGCCTTGTTAAACTGTAGTTTAAATTTTCATTTATTGTGCTTAAAATGGAAGTAAGAGGTTTTGATAGCTTATTTGATATATACACTGAGTACTGAAAAATGGTTTTGAATTGCATACATATGAGATATGTAACTATTCTTAAAAAATAAAAAGCTAAGCTGGCAATATTAAAAATACATAATTGGAAATTTTCTCTCAAATTTGGTTTTAAACAAATGTACACATAATATATATGCAGAGATCGTAACTATCATATAGAAAATGTAATGTATTTCTAGATCACTATATAAAGAATCTCTGGGACTTCCCTGGCGGTCCAGGGGTTAAGACTCCACACTCCCAGTGCAGGGGGCATGGGTTCAATCCCTGGTCAGGAAACTAAGATTCCGCATGCTGCATGGTGCAGCCAAAAAAAAAAAAAAAAAAAAAAAAGACTCTCTTACCTCTTTTCCTTTAAGTAAATAGAGTTCTAATTTTTATTCCTCTGATAAAATTGTCAATTAAAAATATGTATTATACATTAGAAACACTGAAAAAATTTTACACTGTGACTGGAAAAACACAGATTGCTTTCTGCTTTTTGTTTATAAAATAATAACATGCAAGTGTTTTCTGAGGTTTTATAAAGTGCTATACAAATTGGCATTTTAGAAATTGAAGAATTAATCATAAAGCTCCACCTGCTGGTACATTACAAGCATAAATCTACTGTGGTTGATGATTTTATTTGAGGGAACTATATTTAAGAATTAGAGATCTAATTTGTACTAAAAGCAGGAAGCAGAGGCATGGAATTGCATTTAAAAGGTTGAATATGTAAACACTTGACTTTGGGGGCTTCCCTGGTGGCGTAGTGGTTGAGAGTCCGCCTGCCAATGCAGGGGACACAGGTTCGTGCCCCGGTCCAGGAAGATCCCACATGCCGCGGAGCGGCTGGGCCTGTGAGCCATGGCCGCTGAGCCTGCGCGTCGGAGCCTGTGCTCCGCAACGGGAGGGGCCACAACAGTGAGAGGCCCGTGTACTGCAAAAAAAACAAACAAACAAAATTTGACTTTGGGATTTATTTCATTTACATTAATAAGGATCTAGCTTGTTTATACACGTGGATATTTACTTCCTGTAAAATTAATTACTTTGCTGTAAAAATGACAACCAAGCTCTGACGGAATCAGTTAATCAATACAGTCTACTTTTTGTGTACGTAACTTTTGAGTGACCTTGGCAGATACCATTCTGTGCTTCAGGTTTCTTAATTATGAGGGGATTGAGCTTTTAAAGATCAGCAGTATTAATTGCTCAAATGAAATCATACTTGGAATACCAATCTGTGAAGCAGATAAAAGGGTTACTGCTCTGGATAGAGCTGGATTGGGAAGCCCTCATCGCTCTCCATCCCTGAGCTATTTCTCAGGAACACTAAGGTTTGCAGAACCTGAGCTATTTCTCAGGAACACTAAGGTTTGCAGAACCACGTGGAAGCCATTGAATTCTATGATTTATTTTGTCTCTAAGACTTTGTTTTACCTGAGTTATGCAGACATCTCTTTTTTCTCCCCCTTGAGAGTAAAGTTTGGATTTTCATAGGGTGGTTTACATTCTTGTAAATACTACATCAAGTCTAATATTCCGAGTTTTAGCATTAAGATTTTTGTTTTTCTTTCCATTGTATCTGTTTGCCCCAAACAAGTAACAGTGAAAATTACTTCATAAGAGGAGTGTCTTTAAAGCATTTTTAATGCTTCATGTTAGCTTGATGTATTTTCTGAAAGACACACCATCTTGACTTTTGTAGTGTTTATCTTTTACTTTGAAAGAATGAACACTGAAAATACTAATCAGAGCTTTTATTTTTAGAGATAATATCTCTTGATTTCATTTTTTGGTTGTTCAGATGCTATATTGCTTTCTATTCCACTGAAATTTGGTTTTATCTTAGGTATTTTGCTGGAGATCAGTCAACAGTTCTCTGAAGCAGTGTCGATGGGCCTACCCACGCCAAGTCTTCATTTCTGATATTGCTTTAAGTAGAAATGAAATTCTTTTTGTCACAAGAGATGGAGAGGGATTTAGAGGGAAATGGTTTGAAGAAAAAAGAAAGAGTTCTGAAAAGAAAGGTTTGTTCATATATGTGAATGGCATACCTTTAGCTAACGTTTAATTTTGTAAGTATTTATCATTAGGTTTAACTGACAAGTGTTATTAGGTTTTATCCCTATATCGCTTCTTTTGATTTTGGTTGTGTGTTTGCAGGTAAACAAAGGGAATTCAATTCACTTAAATCCAGAGTTTTCAACCTTTTAGTATGCCCTGAGGTCATGGTACATTCCCATCAGTAACAGGGGCACATTAGTCTCTAGCCTTGGCTCTCGGGGCAGGGATATATAAAGTTTAAAAAAAAAAAACTTCCCAGATGGATTTGAACCATCTTCCAAGCTCCTTTTTTTTTCTCTCCCCAAACTGAGAATTGAGTGGCTTATGCTATGGGTTTTTTTGTTTTTGTTTTTTTACATGTTTGAATATATAAAATTAAACTTTTATAAAGTATCTTAGGACTTAGAGGAAAATTACAGGAAGAATAAGGTTTTTATGTTCATTGAGAATTTTAAAAAGTACAGGTGGTTTTATTAAACAGTTGCTGAATAATTGGAGATAAGTTTTATTCATTCCTTGATGAATATAAAGGAGAGCTTTAATTAAATGCTACCATTGAAAATAGAAGTCATTCATTACATTATATAGTTCATTCTTAATTATCTGATTATAAATTTACAAACTTGTGGGTTATTTAACATTGGTTTTTAACTTAGATTAGCAGCTTTTTTCTTTCATCCGTAACTAGTAATCTGTTGATTTTTTTTTTCCTTCCAGAAAAATTTGAATTCATTTATCTCTTTACATCTCATTGCTCCCACCCTAGCCCAAGTCATCACATGACTGACTGCAAAAAATAAGTTTTCTTATTTCCACTCTTACTTCTTTTTATTCTCTTACCAGAGTGAGCTTTTAAGCTCTGATCCTAATATTCCTGTGTTTAAAAACTCTGATGGTTTCCTCACTTCCTGTACATGGCCTACAAGCCTCCTGCTCTGGCTCTTGTCTGCATCTCTGAACTCCTCTTGAATTCTCTCCCTCTCACTTACCACTCTTCAGACACACTGACCTTCAGGTATTCAGTCTTGTCCAGCTATGATTAGTCCCAGGGCCTTTCCTAATTTTTCACATCTCAGCTTAATTTTTACTTCATCAGAGATGTTTTCACTGATTCCTTAATCTAAACTTAGTAACCCTGTTTTACTTTTAATACTCTCTTTGTATTTTCATCATGCAACTTATTTTACTTGTTTTTATGTATTTATCTTTGTGATTAATTTTTTTAATGCTGGTCTCCTATCAGATCATAAGATGGCAAGGACCATGATATAAGGTCTGTGTATCCTTATAGAGGAATCAAAGGTTCCTCTATATTACTTAGCATTCAGCATATTTCCTGACACATAATAGTCCCTCATTAAGTCATCTGTTGAATAAATAAATCAAATTATTATATGCTAAAAGATATATAAAGAACATTTATAATTACTCAGGAAGTTATAAACATATTCTTCAAAACTATAAAGCTACAAAGGAATGATTTTTGGATAGTTTATTGAGTTGTCATATTTTATTTCTTTATAGATTACACAAGTCTGTAAACATTTAAGATATATTTACTATGTGCCGGATATAGGGCTAGGTTTTAATAATACAAAAATATATGACAGGCCCCTGTTCTCAGACACTTACGAGTTTGTAGGGGCAATAGACATGTATATAAATATTTGCAGTTCATGGAGACAAATACTAATGTGCACATAATAAGTTTTTTGAGAGCATAGAAATTAGAGTAACTGAGTGTCAGGGGAAGATTAGGAAAGCCCTGTGAGGCTGAAAAAGTGAATTTTTGAGAGAGTAACTAGAATGCACATTTGACTTGTAAGTGTTGGAAGTCCTCAGAATTGTGTCTTAGTCATATTTAGTGGTCTAAAACTGAATTCTGATCTCATGCTCATGCATCTGCTTTTCAGTGTTTCTAAGTAAATGGGTATCTTTCACACCCCATGTTCACTCACCCTCTACATCCCATTGGTCACCAAGTTTTGTCACTTCCATTTTAAATATTTTTGAAATCTTCACGTTCTCTAGTTTCATTGCTACAACTTCAGTCTATAGTGTTCATTCTTTTTCTGGACTCTTAGTTTCCTAAATGATCTCTCTTTCGTTATTTTTGTTTACTTTAAACATTTTTCATACTACAGTCAGAATCATTTCTTTGCATGCACATTTCATATTTTTTTTAAATAGGCTTGATCTGACTTTTAATGAAAAAATCATTTGTTTAATGTCTGCCTTCTCTGCTACATTGTGTACTTCAAGATGGTAGGGACATGCCTATCTTATAGGTTCACTACTGTATTACTAGGGATACACTGAAAAGCACTTTATCACAGTAGCACAGTGTGGTCACTCAGATATTTGCTGAATAAATGGAAGGAAGGGGGAGAAGAAGGGAGGGAGCAAATAAAATTTTTAATGGAAGCTAAGGAATTTTAAAAGGTAGTATAACATTGTATTTGCCTTTTAGATAGCTTTGGTTGCAATGTGGAGGATAATATCATGAATAATTGAGAATTGACCCACCAAAATTTCCTTTATATAAGCCAACCAATATATAGGGTGTAAATTATGTTGAAGAGAGAGAAGATGTAGTTCTTCAGAAGGACTTAACACAGACAAAAGATATTTCCATAGTCTCCTAATTGTTTTTCTATTATTTACTCCTAAATCATTTTAAGTTTCAACAGAGCCTTGATTAATGGAAGTTTATTTCTTTCTTTTTAGCAGAGATTTTATCAAACCTTCATAATTCCTCACCAGATGTGTCTTGTGTCTCTGATATAAATAGTGCATATGAAAGAATTCGACTTGAGAAACTTACTTTTGCCCATAGAGCTGTTAGTGTCAGCACAGATCCAAGTGGATGCAACTTTGCAATCTTGCAATCAGATCCTAAAACAAGGTAGGTACTCTTGTATGTACTAACTTTCTTTTTTAGAAGGAACAATCACTGGGCTTTCTGTTTTCAATAGCTCTTGGAACAAATTTAATTGAAGAGCTGTTGTCAAGTCTTGTAGAGACTTCAGACATATTGATACAGTCATGTTACCAGGTTAACTCAGGGGTGGAATTTGTTACGTTGGAAATGTTGTATGTTCCTTTTAGTTTGTAAACTGATATTTATTGAAAATATTGAAGATAATATGTACATATACACACAAAATTTATTCATATCTTTAGTACTTTGTGATGTACTGTAGGTTCTCAGATTCTGAGAAACAGATTATAAATATTTGTTATGTAGTTCATAAAAATTTCTGACCCTTGAATACAATGAGAAATGACAAAGGAAGAGGTAGTATAGAGTCATCTGGAGGGCATTGTGAATCTCAGTGCAAATCTTCTGTCACATTAGTACAGAGATGACAGGTTAAGATAAATATCAAGGGTCTTATTGAAGAGGGAAAAAGTCCTAGAGACAGGGTTAACATTCCTCTTGCTTTGCCCAGGTCAGTCCCATATTTAGCACTGAAAGTCTGTTCTCCTGGGAAACACCCTCAGTCCCAGGCTGACCAGGGGGGTTGGTCACCCTACCTAGAAGGGCAAAATGTAGATTGGGAAGGTATGATTGCATGTTTACAGTACTAAAGAACCAGGGTTGTGGACTGATGTATGTCTGTGTGTGTATTTATCTTTACTTCCTTAAGTTTCTAACCTATTCCGGGATCTGGGACCTGAAGTATTTACTCGTTTCTGTATATGTTTTCTCCACTTGTGAAATAAAAGGATATAAAAGAGGAAAAAGTTGAAAACTGTACTCTTTTTTAATGTTTTTAGTGATACTTTTAATCATTTAAAAAATTTCTGTGAAACAGTCGTTCAAATTTATATTCTAGTGTTTCCTTGTAGAAAGAAAACAATGCTTTCAAAGGAACACTTAATTCTTGTCATTTTAGTTTAGGGGAAAAAATACGTAAAGGAATAGAAAATACTTAAAGGGTGATACAGTATCAAAGACTGTGAGCAATATTCTTATGTTATTGGAAGTGCTAAATTTAAAATTTTCTAAGTTTAATAAATAAAAAATTACACTTTAAAAGGAGAGTTGGCTAGGGATGCTTTCTTTTTTCATTTTCTGGAAAGTAAAAATAATTTTTGTTTCATTTCTAGCCTTTATGAAATTCCATCTGTGTCCTCATCATCCTTTTTCGAAGAGTTTGGCAAACTGTTGAGGGAAACGGATGAAATGGACAACATCCATGATGTGACATTTCAAGTTGGCAATAGAATCTTCCCTGCACATAAATATATTTTGGCAGTGCGTTCTGACTTTTTCCAGAAATTGTTTCTTTCAGACGGTACTACTTTAGACTTTATAGATGTTTACCGGAAAGATGAAGATTCTGCAGGGTGCCATCTCTTTGTGGTAGAGAAGGTTCATCCTGACTTGTTTGAATACCTTTTACAATTTATATACACAGATACTTGTGACTTTTTAACTCATGGCTTCAAACCAAGAATAAATTCAAACAAAAAACCAGAAGAATATCAGAGCACTCCGAATTGTCATTTGAATAAAATGAATTCCCATGAAGATAATCAGAAGTCAGCATTTGAAGTTTACAAAAGTAATCAAGCTCATACAATTAGTGAAAAGCAGAAAAGCAAAAACAAATCTTTCAAAAAAGTAAAAAGTGTTGGGGAAGATGATCCTGTAAAAATGTTGCAAAATGTTGCAAAGAAACTTGGTTTCAATAGTTTGAGTAGTAGGTATGACTCCTCCTTAATATCTGTTCATGTACCTCATATGTCCTCCTTTTAGAAATTCTTTGTTGTTTTTTTTGTTTTTTTTGCTTTGATTTACTGCTGCTACTGCTCTTGCTTCTGTTCTTGGACCTGCTTCTCCTCCTCCCCTCCCTTCCCCCCATTCCCTCCTCATCTTCCTTCTCTTATTTCTCTTTCCCTCAGTCTCCGTCTCCATCTCCTTTTCTCTCCACCTCCCCTTTATTTTTTGGATTTGTATCTTTCTTTTCATGGACCCCTTTCTCCATTTTCTGTGAAAGCTATCTCTGGGATTCCCTGGATTAAAACATTAAAGGATAGGAAGGCTGTTAGTCGGTTTGAACTCTCAATGGTGTTTGTATAACAGGGATCTGGAGTGGCAGACAGAGTGGTATTCTGGAAAGAGTACTGTCTTTGGAGTTATAAGGAACTATACATGACTCTTAGCTCTACTGTGACTAGGTAGGGCAAATTTCTTATTTCCTTGAACCTCAGTTTCTCAGTATATAAAAGGGGATGGATAATATTGACCTAATATTGTTGGTGTAGTTTGGTCATATAGCATGTATGAAGTGCCTAATACAGTATTTGTCGTCTTATATTATATACCAGATTTTTTGGAATTCTCTGTTTTTAAGGTATTTATATTGCCGGGGGCAGTATAACCTTAGTTGTGGGGCAGGAGCAAGGGAGGGTAGTATATCATGTTTTCTAATTGCAAACAGTGAAGGGCTTTATGCATACTGATGTTTAATATATTTTTAATATTAAGTATGATATTTCTTTATCACAGAATGGGGGTTAGTTGAGATACTCTTCCAGGTGATACAGATTATATAATTATGTTCAGGTGTGGGCCAATTTGTTGGATTTTTGTTGTTCGTTTTGGTAGGGGAATATATTCACCAGTTGTTAATTTTTATCCTTGATAGGTTAGATGGAGTCCGATTTGAGAATGAAGAAATTAATGTCATTGCCAAGAAAACTGGTAATAAACCAAAGCTAAGTCAGAGAAAATGGTAAGTTAGGAAATGAAGATAAACTTTTCATCCCTAGATTTTGAGACCTAAGTGTGGAAATAGAGCTCTTTTTACTCATATGTGAAGCAAAATGTGTATGTGAATACCCTCTTACCTTTATTAGTCTTCTTTATTTCTGGAAATGTTAGAGAGCTGTTGAGGCAAATGGATGAAAGTATTAACTGCTCAATAAGACACTGATACAGTTCATTTTTTTCTGATTACTTTCTAATAAAGAAAGGAATTAAAAAAATTTTTTGGCCTGAATTTTGTAGTTTTTTATAAGTAGGTAATGATGTTAACCCAAAAACCAGTATAATTATGACTCGTCAGCATTATGAAGATTATTTCCTTTAGTATAATCTTTTTCCGTAATAGATATGCTATTCTAAATATGTTTATTATTAAAAGTTTTTGTTTTTAGGTATGTGTACTTGGTAGGTGAAAAGTCTTGGAGAAAAAAAAACTGTGGCGGTATCTAGACTGTGCTTAGCACAGAATAGGTTGTACAAATAAGTGAATTAAAGACCTTTGACTATGATGTTACTTATTACACCGGGCCTGTATTGAAAAAGGAAAATAAAAAGCAAGACTTCTTTGAATATTTATCTGTATTGAGTTCCCTTTACAAATATTATCTTTATTGTAAGGCCTTATTATCTTCCCTAAAGTGGAAGGAGATGAAGTACTTTATATGTATACCCTCAAGTTGTATATTCTCTGCCACCTTTAATTAGGAGAAAATCAAATGTTAAATCCTATAATGGATTTTCTTATTTGCTGAATATGTAAAGAAATTGCTCTTCAATTAAACTTTTTTTTTTTTTTCCAGTTCTTATTTATGTGATGTGACCATGAAATCAGTGGATGGAAAGGAATTTCCTTGTCATAAATGCGTTCTTTGTGCTAGACTTGGTAGGTACACTTTTGTTAGTTGCTAATTTATTTGTTTTGGTATTGTTTCACTATTCTTACTCAATTGTTTTTCTTTCAGAATATTTCCATAGTATGCTGAGTAGCTCATGGATTGAGGTAAGATTTAAATAGAACACATAGACTGGTAGTTATACTTTTGGGAAATTATATGCTAAAGAAAGTAAAAAATATTTTAACTCAGTTTTTGCTTTGTATTCGACTTTATTTATGCATAAGTCTGCTGGAAAATAGCAACATTCGAAAATGAAAATTGTTGCAAAAAAGTTACTTAAGTTAAATTCTCCACTATTATTTGGACTTGTATTTGGAATACCAGTTTGTTTCTTTTTTTCTCAATTTTTCTTGATTCTTTTTCATGTTACAAGGCATTTAAAAATTAAATGTATCTCATTTTAGCTTTGTGTTTTATAAATGTTATGTTGTTTTGCATTTGATGTGATTCCTGTTAAAAGTTTTTCATACCAGTAACCTCAGTCAGATTGTAGTAGTATTTTGTAGTTTAATTATTTTATTTTATTTTATTTAGGCTTCCAGTTGTGCAGCTCTGGAAATGCCAATACATTCTGACATACTGAAAGTTATTTTGGACTACCTCTATACTGATGAAGCTGTGGTGATAAAAGGTATTAATAAGAGTTAAGACATTTCAGATATTTAAGATATAGTTAAAAATGATAAAGTCACGTGAATCTTAATTTCTACTCTAATTGAAATAAGCCATCAACAGAGGCTTAAATTTAAAATAAGCAAATAGGGATGATTACTAATAGTAAAGGAATGGAAAAGAAAATTTTCATTACCTATGTGAATATATAAGACTTATTAATATTGGTTGAGATTAGATTTAACATTTCCATACCCAGCTACTTATATGATTAAGATGAGGACTTGACAGCAGGGAGTAGAGTTTTGATAGTCTACAAAAGTTCTTTCTTGCCTGTTTTTCCCCTGTGTGAACATACCTGAAGTAAAATAAATAGACTAATAATTGAACCGAAATTTATAAAGACAGTTCATTTGTATACTTTGTCAGGCAACACACCCATGTTTTATTTACCAGGTGTCTTTAGTCATAGAGTGGTATGCTTTTGTGTTCTGTGTATGTCGATACCACATTTTCTTTATCCATTTGTCGATGGACATTTAGGCTGTTTCTATATTTTAACTATTGTGAATAATGCTGCAGTGAACTTGGAAATGCATGTATATCTTCAAAATCCTGATTTCAGTTCCTTTGGCTAAATACTCAGAAGTGGGATTGCTGTATCATATGGTAGTCCTATTTTTAATTTTTTGAGGAGCCTCCATACTGTTCTCCATAGTGGCTACACCAATTTACACTCCCACCAACACTGCACAAGGGTTCCCTTTTCTCCCCATCTTCATCAACACCTGTTATCTTGGTTTTTTTTGATAATAGCCTTCCTAACAGGTATAAGGTGACATCTCACTGTGGTTTTGATTTTCATTTCCTTGATAAATAATGACATTGAGCACCTTCTCATTTACCTGTTGGCCATTTGTATGTTTTATTTGGACAAATAAATGTCTATTAAGGTCTTTTGCACATTAAAAAAATTTTTTTTATGTTTTTAAAAAATTTTTGTTTTGTATTGGACTATAGTTTCAGGTGTACAGCAAAGTGAATCAGTTATACATATACATGTATCTATTCTTTTTCAAATTCTTTTCCCATTTAGGTTATTACAGAATATTGAGCAGAGTTCCCTGTGCTATATGTAGGTCCTTGTTTGTTATCTATGTTAAACATAGTAGTGTGTATATGTTAATCCTAAACTCCCAATTTATCCCTCCACACACCTTTCCCCTTTGGTAACCATAAGTTTGTTTTCTAAGTCTGTAATTTTTTTTTTTTTTTTTTTTTGCTATTGTATTTTTAGGAGTTCGTTATATATTCTGGATGTTAATCTCTTATCAGTTATGGTTTGCAAATATTTTCTACCATTCCAAAGTTGCCTTTTTATTTTGTTGACTGCTTTGCTGTGCTTTTGGTTTCATGTAATACCACTTGTTTATTTTTGCTTTTTGTTTCATGTGGTTTGGTGTCACATCTAAAAAATCATTGCCAAGACCAATGTTTGGGAGCTTTTCCCCTTTTTTCTTCTAGGAGTTTTATAGTTTCAGGTCTTAGATTCAAGTCTTTAATCCACTTTGAGTTGATTTTTATGTTATGGTGTAAGATGTGGGTCCAGTTTCATTGTTTTGCACGTGGATATTAAGTTTTTCTAATACCCTTTAGTGAAGTGACTGTCCTTTCCCCATTTTATATTCTTGACACCCTTGTCAAAGATTAATTGGCTGTATATATGAGGGTTTATTTCTGGGCTCTGTATTATGTCTCATTGGTCTACATGTCTGTTTTAATGGCAGTACGTTATAGTGTTGATTACTGTAGCTTTGTAATAGAATTTGGAAATCAGGAAATGTGATGCCTCCAGCTTTGTTGTACTTTTTCAGTAGTGCTTTGGCTATTTACGGTCTTTATGGTTCCGTATGAATTTTAGGATTACTTTTTCTACTTCTGTGAAAGATGCCATTGGAATTTTTATGGGATTTCATTGAATATGTAGATTGCTTTGGGTAGAATGGGCATTTTAACAATATCAATTATTCCAGTCCATGAACATGGGATATCTTTCCATTTATTTGTACCTTCTTTAATTTCTTGTCTCAGTGTTTCATAGCTTTTGGTGTGCAGATCTTTCACCTCCTTGGTTCAGTTTATTCCTGAGTCTTTTATTCTTTGTGATGCGATTGTGCATGGCATTGTTTCCTTAATTTCTCTTTCTGTTAGCTCATTGTTAGCATATAGAAATGCAACAGGTTTTTGTGTATTGATTTTGTACCCTGCAACTTTATTCTTTCTTTATTTTTAAGAGTATTTTGGTGGCGTCTTCAGGGTTTTCTATGTATACTGTCATGTCATCTGCAAACAATGGCAGTTTACTTCTTCTTATTCAATTTGGATTCCTTCTGTTTCTTGTCTCATTGCTGTGGCTAGGACTTCCAGTACTGTGTTGAATAAACATGGCGAGGGTGTGCATCCTTGTCTTGTTCCTGATCTTAGGTGAAAGCTTTCAGGTTTTTACTGTTGAATATGATGTTAGCTTTAGGCTTGTCATATATGGCCTTTATTGTGTTGAGGTACATTCCTTATATACCTAATTTCTTAAGAGTTTTTATTATGAATGCATGTTGAATTTTGTCATATTCGTTTTTTGCAGCTATTGAGATGATCGTATGATTTTTAGCCTATGTTCTGTTAATGTCGTGTATCGTGTTTATTGATTTGCACATGTTGAACTATCCTTGCATCACAGGTGTAAATCCCACTCGATCATGGTGTATGATCCTTTTAATATGTTGTTTAATTTGGTTTACTGGTATTTTATTGAGGATATTTATATGTATGTTAATCAGGGATATTCTGTAATTTTTATTGTAGTGAACTTGTCTGCCTTTGGTATCAGGATAATGCTGGCCTCATAAAATGAGTTTGGAAGTTTTCCCTCCTATTCAATTTTTGGTATGAGTTTAACAAGGATTGACGTGAATGTTTCTTTAAATATTTGGTAGAATTCACCTGTGAAGCTTTCTAGTTTTGGGCTTTACTTATTTTGGAGACTTCTAATTATTGATTCAATCTCCTTACTGTGTTATTGGTCTGTTCACATTTTCTATCTCTTCATGATTCAGTTTTGGTATGTTTCTAGGAACTGACCCATTTCTTCTAGATTATCCAGTTCATTAGCATATAGTTCATAGTAGTATCTTATGATCGTTTGTATTTCTGCGATATCACTGGTAATGTTTCCTCTTTCGTTTACAATTATTTATTTGAGTCTTCTTTTTTCTTAGTCTACTTAAGGGTGTGTTAATTTTGTTTATCTTTTCAAATAACCAACTCTTAGTTTAATTGGTCCTTTCTATTGTTTTAGTAGTGTCTGGTTCATTGATTCCTGCTCTATCTATATTATTTCTTTTCTTCTCCTAACTTTGGGCTCTGTTTTTCTTTTTATAGTTCTTTGTTGTGTAAAAACCTTAAGGTTGTTCTTTTGCAATCTTTCTTTTTAAGGCATTTATCAGTATAAACATGTTTCTTAGAACTTCTTTTGTTTAATCCTATAAGTTTTGATACGTTGTGTTTCCCATTTTCCTTTGTCTCAAGATATTTTTTTGCTTTCTCTTTGATTTCTTCTTTGACATATTGGTTGTTCAGGACTGTATTGTTTAATTTCTACATATTTGTGAATTTTCCAGTTTTCCTCCTGTTTTTCTGATTTTATACCATTGTGGTTGGTAGAGAAGATACTTGGTGTGATTTCAGTCTTCTTAAATTGTTAGACTTGTTCTGTGGCCTCACATATCGTCTGTTTTGTAGAATGTTTTGCGTACGCTTGAGAAGAATGTGTATTTTGCTGTTGTTGGATGGAATGTTCTCTATATGTCTGTTAGGGCCATTTGGCGTATATTGTTGGGCAGGTCTGCTATTTCCTTATTGATTTTCTGTGTGGATTATCTATTCCTATTGAATATGGAGTATTGAAGTCCTCTATTGTTTTACTGATGTCTATTTCTGCCTTCAGCTCTTTTACTGTTTCCTTTGTATATTTAGGTGCTTCAACTGTATGCCTGTAACAATTGTTATATCTTATTGATGTATTGACCCCTTTGTCATTATATACTGACCTCTTTGTCTCATGTGACTGTTTTTGACTTAAAGCCTATTTTGTGTGATACAAGTATGCCTATCCCCCCCATTACCATTTGCATTGAGTATATGTTTTCATCCTGTCACTTTCAGCCTATGTGTGTCCTTAAAGGTAAAGTAATTTTTTTGTAGGCAGCATATAGTTGTACCTTGTTTTTTAATCTATTCAACTACTTTGCTTTTGACTGGAGAATTTAATCCATTTACATTTAAAGTAATTATTGGTAGGTAAGGATGTACTTCTGGAATTTTGTCAGTTGTCTTCTGACTGTTTTGCAGTTTCTTTGTTCCCTTCTTCCTCTTGTGTGTGCTGTCTTCCTTTGTAATTTAATGATTTTTTGGTAGCGGTATGCTTGTGTTTCTACTGTAGGTTTTCTACTGTAGGTTTGTGTTTCTACTGTAGGTTTTTGCTTTCTGGTTACCATGAGGCTTACATGTAATAATATTTTATAATTACAACAGTCTGTTTTAAACTAACCACAACTTTTTTTCTTTTTCTTTTTTTTTAAATTGATGTTTGGTTGATTTACAATATTAGTTTCAGGTGTATAGCATAGTGGCTGAATATTTTTATTGATTATACTCCACTTAAAGTTGTTACAAAATAATGTCGGTATTTCTGTGTGCTGTACACTACATATATCCTTGTTGCTTATTTATTTTATACATAGTAGTTTCTAACTCTTAATCCCATAAACCTATCTTGCCCCCTCCCCCTCCCCTCTCCCCACTGGTAACAACTGCTTTTGTTCTCTATATCTGTGCATCTGTTTTTGTTATATACATCTGTGTTATTTTTTTTTTAGATTCCAGTATTCCACATATAATAACATGAAGTATTTATCTCTCTCTGACTTATTTCATTAAGCACAATACTCTCTAGGTCCATTGATGCACATGGCAGAATTTCATTCATTTTTTGTGGCTGAGTAATATTCCACTGTATGTGAGATATACACACACACACACACCCCACATCTTTATCCATTTGTCTATTGATGGGTACTGGGGTTGCTCCCTATCTTGGTTTTTATTCACAGCTGAACTTTGATTCCATACAAATCCTCTTCACTTTTACTTTTCTCCCCCTCTGCATTATTTCTTCAGATATTCTTTATGTCTGTTCTTTTTTCCTTCTGGGACTCCCATAAATATCTATCTAGGCTGGATAGTGTTCCATAGGTCTCTTATACTCAGTATATTTTTTATTCATTCTTGTTTTTCTTTCTGTTCCTCTGATTGGATAATCTCAATTGATGTACAGTTTCTGTCCTCATTGATAGTCTTAATTTCATGAGATATTATTCTTATACTTTCTTTTAGATTTTTAAGCATGATTTTTTTAGTTCTTTGAACATATTCAAAATAATTGATTTAAAGTCTGTAATATGTAATGGCTCAGCACCTTAGCATTCTCAGGGACAGATTCTCTTGGCCACTTTTTTTCTGTATATAGACCATATATTTACATCCCTCTTTTCATTTTTTCTAATTTTTTGTTGAGAACTGGACATATCTAAATAATATCATGTAGCAACTCTTGAAATCAGATTTTCCTCCTTTCCCAGGGATTGTTGTGTTTGCTGTTTGTTAAGTGACTTATTGGAACTAATTCTGTAAAATTGGTATTTTTCGTCATCTATGACCACTGAGGTCTCTGCTTGGTCAGCTTAGTGGTCAGCTACTAATTAGACAGAATTTTCCTTAATTGCCTAAGCCAGTAAATCTCCCAGCCTGTGCCTAGGGGCTCTTTGTGTGTATGGCGGCCTGGCTTCAGTTCTTAGCTGGGCAGTTTACAACTGTGCCTTAGATTCATTTCCTGCCTTTGTGGTCTCAAGGTCATCCAGAAGTAAGAGTTTTGGGCCTTCTTAAATTTTTTCTGGGCATGTGCACAGCCCTCCACAGATGTATGACCTTCTAGGTTCATAGGAATATGTTAAAACTTTTCAAAACCCCTTATGGACACAGCTCATACTGCCATAACAGAATAACAGAGACTGAAATTTGTTATTCACGGTTCTGGAGGCTAACGTCTCAGGTCAGGGTCCAGCAGGGTTGGTTTCTGGTGAGGATTCTCTTCCTGGCTTGTACATGGCTGCCTTCTTGTTATGTCCTTACTTGACCTTTCCTCAGTGCTTGTGTGTGAGTGTGAGTGTGAGTGGAGAAAGAGAGAGTGAGAGAGTACACACACGCGCACGTGGGCGCGTGAAGGGGATTAGTGGGGGGAGATGATGGATCTGTGATGTCTCCTCTTAGAAAGACACTAATCCTGTCAGATCAGGGCCCTACCTTATGACTGCATTTAACCTTAATTAGTTCCTTAGAGGCCCTGTCTCCAGATAAAACCACACTGGAAATTATACCTTCAACATATGAATTTTCAGGGGACATAAACATTCAGTCACAACAATATCTCTTTCCCTAGCTCTTCTTTTTAAGTTTTTTTAACCTGCTTCTTGTTTGCGCTATCCCTTATTTATTGTCTTGGGCAGCTTCAGTGTTAAGTAGTTGCTAATTGTTTTGAATAAATGCCCTCTTCTGAGGCTGTTCACACTGGGCAAGCTTTAAGGTCAAATAAACCCCTGCTAGCTGGGTTTCCAGGAAACTGCCAGACAGGTCAAATAATGACAGTTTCTTGATAATGTTGCTCCACAACTGTTCTGTCTCCTCCAGTGGATGTAGCTTCTCGTACCTGCCTGTGATTGTAGGATTGATGGTTTTCAAGACTACTGAGGAGGAGAGGCGAGGAGGAGAGGCGAGGAGAGGAGAGGAGGATCTAAGCAGGAGCAGCTAGTGTCCCAAAGCTTACTGTTCTTAAGATTCCGCAAAGTTCTTTGAGTCAGTGCTCCCTAGATTATTGCAAGCCTTTGGCTAATTTCTAGAACTCTAAAAAAGTTGATTTTTGATAATTTTTTGTAATATTCTCATTGCTTTTGTGGAGAAGAATTTTTGAAGTAGTTCTTAGTCTGCCATTTGCAATGACTTTACCTCTCCCTCATCTTTTAGAATGTTTTTTCTACTTTCATTTTTTCTTTTTTTTTTAAATGCATATATTTCATCTCTATTTTGAGGGCTTTTTGCTTTTTATTTATTTATTTATTTTTGGCTGTGCCAGGTCTTAGCTGCAGCACGCAGGATCTTTTAGTTGTTGGCATGTGGACTTCTTAGTTGCGGCATGCAGACTTCTCAGTTGCGGTGTGTGGACTTTTAGTTGTGGCGTGTGAACTCTTAGTTGTGGCACGCATGTGGGATCTAGTTCCCCCACTGGGGATTGAACCTGGGCCCCCTGCATTGGGAGCACAGCGTCTTACCCACTGGACCACCAGGAAAGTCCCTCATTTTTTTCTTTTTAAACATTTTTTTTCTTCCTATGGTGGTGGGATTGTTTTTTTTTTTTTTTTTCCTATTTATACTACTATTCTGGCAGTGATTCTAGCGTTGCTTAAGGTCATTAATAGTACACTGGATCAAGTTTATGTTAAATTAAGGAACTTCTATAATTTTTTTTAAAAGTACTCTTAGGTGACCAACTTTGTTTTAAATAAGGAAGCCTAAGAGCATTATTCACCTCTCCCTTCGTCCTTCCCTGCCCCCCTCTACCCCCTGTATGTATATATATGTTTTAACATATGTGTATCTATTTAACATATACCTGTATATTACCTTTAAGGATGAGATTTGACTTTCCCCTCTATTAGTTTGAGAAATGTTTGTCCAACAGCAATGGGAGATTTTAAACAAGTCAGGCATTCTAGTGGTTCTTTAGACTAAAAAAGATCTACTCAAGTTGCCCATTTTATGGTCCTAGTGTGAACCAGGGCATTTTGGGTGTGTTTTATTTTACAGCTTTCTACTGAAAAGACAGAAATATTTTGATGTTACTACTGTTTATCATACTTACCATTTCAACATTTAGAAAATAATCATCATAATTCTCTTGTTTGTAGTGTCTTAATTACTTGAACTTTTTCCCCTTAGGTATAATGTTTACAAAATAATAATAAAGAGTGACGCTTCTTTTTCTTTTCTTTTTTTTTTAGAATCTCAAAATTTGGATTTTGTTTGTAGTGTTCTTGTGGTGGCTGATCAGCTTCTCATATCTCGATTGAAAGAGATTTGTGAAGTGGCATTAAGTGAAAAACGTGAGTTTTTGAATTGGAATCTTAGTGTGTTTTCAGGTTGATCCAGGATTTACTGTATTTTATTGACTTTCTGATGTAGTTTATGATAAAATACATGTTTTTGTATCATTAAAAATTCAAGACATTTAAACTATTTAAATATTTAAACTATTTAAACTATTAAAAATTCAAGACATTTAAACATTTAAACTATTAAACACATCCTTATTTTAGAGATGTTAATATGTGAAAACATGAACATCTTAGAATTGAAATACGTTAATTTTTTGGAAATGCCATAAAAGCTTGAATAATAAGGATGGCATGAAACTTATTTTGGAATCTGAAAGATGAGAGTTTGAAAGCAGAAATTTTTTACCCTTGCCCTGGTCTGTAAGTCTACACTTAGCTACCCTGCTATTTGCTGGAATTTTTATGTAACCATCCCATTAATATATTTATCAAAAACTTCTTTTCTCTCAAACTCTTATTTTTCTCTTTCTGTTCATTATTTCTGTTAATTGCATGGCTGTCATCCTAACACTCAACTTTGGAACCCAAAGTTAGTTTTTGTTATTTTGTTTTTATACCCAAATTGCAGCTGTCAAAATTGATTAATCTTAACTGTGTTGATCACATTTCCCCTACTTTTTTTTTTTTTTTTTTTTGCGGTATGCGGGCCTCTCACTGTTGTGGCCTCTCCCGTTGCGGAGCACAGGCTCCGGACATGCATGCTCAGCGGCCATGGCTCACGGGCCCCGCTGCTCCACAGCATGTGGGATCTTCCCAGACTGGGGCATGAACCCGTGTCCCCTGCATCGGCAGGCGGACTCTCAACCACTGCGCCACCAGGGAAGCCCTCCACTACCTTTTTATTCTCACTGTCACTATACTAGTTGAGATCACTGTTATCCATCCCTTCTGTGTAGTGTCATAGTAGTCTTTTAAGTCCTGTTTCTCTTTTCTAACTTCTTCTTTAATCTTTCTGTAGGAAGGAGTTAATGTCTTCCCTCGTTCATATATTTTTAATCACTTACTCTGGGATAAAGGTTAAATTTCCTCACCCTGATATAAAAGTTTCTTGGCTTTCTAATCTTATCTTTGTTCTTTTTCTTTGCCTCTTCAGGAAGTGTGAAGGGATTTCCTGTCAAATTTTTCTAATTTGTACTTCTAATAGTTTGTCTTAGCTCTAGAGTCTTATTTACTCACTTTTCTTGAGCTCTGTGGATTATCTTCTCCTTGAACAACTCTAAAGTTTTTGTATGATCCAGTTTTATTTCTGTGAAATGGGAGAATTTGGGTTCATCATTAGTTGAAACATTAGGTTAGTCAAGAGTGAGGCAGCGATCATTATTGTCTGCATATTGTCTGCATATAACTTTTGACTGAGTTATAAGGGAGAAAGAACAAAGAAGTGGAGGAAGCCAGGTGTAGAAAATAGTTGTGTTCCTCTGTTGGCTGGGACTCAGAGTAAGTAAGAAAAAGAATGGAGGGGTTTGGGAAGCCAAAGTTACATGCTAGGTAAATAGAATATTCTGGGACAGTCTCTAGCAAAACACACTTCATATATAAAGTTAACAAGGATTGTAACAAAATCTAGCATGTTTTGTACAGTATGCCAGATTCTGCACTGGCATGAACTATAATATGGTAAGATTTAAATGTACTTATTTTCTAAATATATAGTATTTGTATGTGTTTATATATGTAAATATACCCACGTAAAGTCTGATAGACGACTCAACATAAATATATTTTGTAGAATGATTTCATCAATTTCTCCTACTCCTAAGTATACTTTGTTAGTTTTATAGGAGAATGACTATTCTGTGCTATATAAATTAAAGGAATGTTGTTTATCAGTGAAAGTTAAAAATATTCTGAAAAGGTTAGGTAGAAGATTGTCAATTCTTACATGTTTGCTTTTTAGATGACACTATAATGCACCTTCTGTATTTTCTTTTGCTTAAAATTTTACGTGTGCTTATAGTTCCTCTGAACAAGTCATTTAAAATTACTTTGGCATATTGGGATGGAAAATGAGTTGTATATTTGCCCTAGTATAACTTATTTTTGGCAAGACACTACTTTCAATTTTCCTTCTTCTAAATGTTCAAACCTGACAACTTGAGAAATAAGTATATTTCATTTGCTGTAGTAACATGCCTTTCATCTCATTTCGCATATCTTTTCCTTTGTAGTTACCCTTAAGAATGCTGCTATGCTACTGGAATTCGCAGCAATGTATAATGCTGAACAGTTGAAACTATCTTGTTTACAATTTATAGGACTGAATATGGCAGCTTTACTTGAAGCAAGGTAGGTTAGAATATATACAGACTGTTGCAAAAGCACTTATTTATATATAATAACAAATATATTAGTAATTTAAAAGTGAATAACGATAAATCCCAGCTTTGTAGAAAAAGTGAAAATGTAAGGGGATTTAATCATTCCATCAGTATTTGGATGCTTAATATATGCCAGCCATTGCTAAGATACTACCGGGAACAAATAAAGACAATATCCTTGCCCTCAGTGGTGCTTACATGCTGGTTGGAAGGTTGTGGGACAATATTATCACAAGTATATTTGTATATGTTTTCATATCTCTTTGCTTGTTTAGGCTAATTTGTAACTATGTAGTTTTTACCTTGGCTTTTAGAAAGTATCTGTAATACTAATTAAGCCAGCACTTAATTACTTCACATATCATGCAAACAGTTTGTTATTGGTTGATTTCTGTTTTTGTATTTATTCTCTTTTAAGATATTTCCTATACTACATATTGATTCTTTGGTCAAACTTAGGCTGCAGCAGATGGCCTGAAAAAATTTAGTTGGTCTAGTTTATGGCAAGCTGATTTGTGTGTTGAAGCTTTCATGGTAATGAAATTTTTCTTACGAAAAATGACACACTTTACGTGAAAAAAATCAGCTAAGTATATGTATCCTGTTTTATAAGCTAATATTTCATGCTATATTGATGTTTACCTGGATGGAAAGAATTTGATAAATGCTAATGATTTAGGAGTCATAGACATTTTAGAATTAGAGGAATCTTGGGAAATTTAATCCCATTGTTTTCAACTATTTTAGCTGTGGAATTTTTTTTTTTTTTTTTTTTTGTGGTATGCGGGCCTCTCACTGTTGTGGCCTCTCCTGTTGCGGAGCACCGGCTCCAGACGCGCAGGCTCAGCAGCCGTGGCTCACGGGCCTAGCCGCTTCGCGGCATGTGGGATCTTCCCGGACCGGGGCACGAACCCGTGTCCCCTGCATCGGCAGGCAGACTCTCAACCACTGACTTTATAGTAAAATTGTGACTTTATGCTAAAAAATAAATCTGTAACATTTATTGCGCCACCAGGGAAGCCCTATTTGTTTGTTTTTGATTGCCCTGGTTTGATCAGCACGGGAATTTCAGATTAGATTTCTTGGTGTCAGTTGCATTTTTAAAGTCGATGTCTAGTGTAATGCTGTATTTTGTTTTAACTGTAATAATAGCTAACACTGCCATAATAATAGTAATTAATAGTTATAACTAAAAATAGTACTACAATAATAGTTACATAGTAATAATGATAATTAATGGTATGTGCCAGGTGGCATTCTAAAAGTGTTGTACAGATTCACTTAATTTTCATGAAATCCTTACGAAGTAGATTCTGTTTATATCCTCAAATGAGGATGAGAAAACCCGTGAAACTTTTTTTGGCAAATAATCAAGAAAACCTTGATCCATATAATTAATTATAAATGGTAACAGTTTTTTGATAACTCACCTTTCAAAGTCAGGATGATGCTTAATGAAACTAATTCCAAAACATGTTTGAAATAAAAGTTTTCTACCATTTTTAAAAGGTGAATCACTAACAGATTCCTTAGTTGCCATTTAGGGTTCAATTTAGAGAAAATTCTTCTGGCTATTTAATGCTTTGTTATTTTGTGGAAAATGCTTTCCAAATGCAAATTAATATTATGGGATATTAGACAGTGTCATTTCAAAATGCCTCTGGTATTTCATTGTCAGAACCTGGCAGAGGTTTCAGAATACATTTATTTTTTTTGCTGACATTACATTAGTCATTCAAATCATAGTAATTTTTTCCCCTTGCATTGCCAAATTAACTCATTTAATTTGTCAGAAAAGAATCAACCACAGTGTGAAACAAGCCAAATCTATCTAAAATACGATATTGGAGGATGATGTGTCACATTACTATTGTTCCATTATTATGTTGTGACAAGTTTGTCAGCTGAACTGTTAAGGGAGGCACATGTGCTGTGGTGAATCATTTTACATGAGTAGACATTATAACTTGCATTAAAGCAAAGATTTGTTTAAATGTAACCATTCCTAGTCAAATATGTGTTTGCCAGAAGTGTAAATAAATATGCACAGAGATGTTAAGAAAACAGCTGCATCAAAATTGACGTAGCATCACAAGTTAATTGTCTTCAAAATGTTAGAAAACCAGTATGGTACAGATTTGAATATGGTTGCTTTGTATTAGTTTTAAAAATAGTTTGAAGTACATTTTAGAATGTAAACTTTGATTTAAATTTTACTGATGCCTCAAAGTACCTCTTTGGAACCTGAGAGTTCCTTAAAATCTCCTTTGACTGCAATTGAACTAGTCCAAATGTCGTTTTATTTTTTTAATTTTTAAATTTATTTTTATTTTGGGCTGCGTTGGGTCTTTGTTGCTGTGTGCAGGCTTTCTCTAGTTGCAGCGAGCAGGGGCTACTCCTCGTTGCAGTGTGCGGGCTTCTCATTGCAGAGCATGGGCTCTAGGTTTGTGGGCTTCAGTAGTTGTGGCGTGTGGGCTCAGAAGTTGCAGCACGTGGGCCCTAGACTGTGTGGGCTTCAGTAGTTTTGGCTCGCAGGCTCTAGAGCGCAGGCTCAGTAGTTGTGGCGCACAGGCTTAGTTGCTCCGTGGCATGTGGGGTCTTCCCAGATCAGGGATCGAACCTGTGTCCCCTGCATTGGCAGGCGGATTCTTTACCACTGCGCCACCAGGGAAGTCCCCAAATGTCATTTTACACATGAAGATATTAAGGACTAGAGAGGGAAAGTGAGTTGCTCAAGGTCATGTAGGTAATTGGGAGCAGTGATAATCCTAGATAGAATTCAGGTACCTGATAGGCCATTGTTCTGTCAATATAGTACTCCTTCTGTAGTAAAGATTATATTTGTGGAAAATGAAAGTTGAATACTTGCTATTATGATAGAAAATATTTTTCTATCACCTATTTGTAAGAGTTACTTGAGTTTTATTCAGTATGTTTGTCTAACATGTTTGCTATTTATGTGAAATATATAACTATACGTACTTCCAAGAAGAATTTGTTGCAGCTGGCATATTAATTCTTTAAAAAAATATTCCTTACTCAACAATATAAAATGTCTCTGCATATTTGAAAGTCTTAATAGGTATTAAACTTGAGTGTTAAGATAGAATTTTATATCTTATTATTTAGGTCTCTTGATGTTTTAAGTGACGGTGTTTTGAAGGATCTTTCTGTGTTTTACCGAAAAATGGTAAGGTTTATGTTTTTGTCAATTACAATATCAACTAAAGCAGTATATTTGGTCAGACTTCTCAATGGAACAATTTCCTAATGAATTCTGATTCATTAGGATCTTTTAAAAATGAGGACATAAGATTTCTTTACAAGCTCTACAGGGAAACACGATAATAAAAATTGAAGATATTTAATGATAAAATTAATATCTATTTAAATTTCTTTATAAATGAAAGTTATTGAATGCTTTGTGGTCTTTCGTTATTTACTAAAGATCAGGACAGTGTAAAAATATGGATTTTAATGATTTTATTATTTTTATTGAGGTAACATTGATTTATAACACTACGTAAGTTTCATGTGTACATTGTTACGTTTCTACTTCTGTATACCCTACAGCTTCCTCCCTACCAAAAATTTAACTTCCATCTGTCAGCATATAGTTGATCCCCTTTATCTATTTCACTCCCCCACTCCTCTTCTCCCTCTGGTAACTACTACTCTATTCTCTGTATCCATGTGTTTGGGTTTTTTTTTGTTTGTTCAGTAAATTTATTTTGTTTTTGTTTGTTTATTAGTGTTTTATGTTCCATCTATGAGTGAAATCATACAGTATTTGTCTTTCTCCATCTGACTTACTTCACTTAGCATAATATCCTCACGGTCCATCTGTGTTGTTGAAAATGGCAAAAAAGATTTCATCTTTTTTCATGGCTGAGTAGTATTCCATTGTGTGTGTGTGTGTGTGTGTGTGTGTGTGCATTTATATACATACACATATACTACATTTTCTTTATCCATTCATCCCTTGATGGGCACTTAGGTGGTTTCCATATATTGGCATTGCAAATAATGCTGCAGTGAACATAGGGGAGCATATATCTTTTCAAATAAGTGTTTTTGTATTCTTTGGATGAGTACCCAGAAATGGGATAGCTGGGTATCTTATGGTAGTCTATTCTTAATTTTTTTAGGAATCTTCATACTGTCATTGGTGTAGTGACTGCACCAATTCACAGTCTCACCAACAGTGTATGAGGGTTCTCTTTTCTCCACATCCTTGCCAACACATGGTATTTCTTGTCATTTTGACCCTAGCCATTCTGACAGGTGTACAGTGATATCTCAGTGTGGTTTTGATTTGCATTTCCCTGATAATTAGTGATGCTGAACATCTTTTCATCTGTCTGTTTGCCATCTATATGTCTTCTTTGAAAAAATATGTATTCAACTCCTCTGTCCGTTTTTTAATCAGGTAATTTTGTTGTTGTTGTTGAGTTGTATGAGTTATTTTAGGGCATATGATTTACAAATATCTCCTCCCATTTGGTAGGTTGTCTTTTTGTTTTATTGATGGTTTCCTGTGCTGTGCAGAAGCTTTTTAGTTTGGTGTAATCCCATTTATTTTTGCTTTTGTTTTCATTGACTGAGGAGGCATATTTTAAAAGATACTGCTATGACTGATATCAAAGAGTATACCACCTGTGTTTTCTTTCAGGAGTTTTATGGTTTCAGGTCTTACACTCAAGCCTTTAATCTACTTTGACTTAATTTTTGTGTATATTGTGAAATAATGGTCTAATTTAATTATTTGGCATGTGGCTGTCCAGTTTTCCCAGCACTATTTATTGAAGAGACTGT
Source organism: Delphinus delphis (assembly GCF_949987515.2). Classification (NCBI taxonomy): domain Eukaryota; kingdom Metazoa; phylum Chordata; class Mammalia; order Artiodactyla; family Delphinidae; genus Delphinus; species Delphinus delphis. The sequence continues at coordinate 72,076,006 of NC_082696.1, forward strand.
CCCTTCTCCATTGTGTATTCTTTGCTCCTTTGTTGTAAATTAATTGTCCGTGTGTGCAAGTGTTTATTCCTGGGCTTTCAATTCTGTTTAGAAATCTTTGCATCTGTTTTTCTGCCAATATCATGCCGTTTTGACTACAGTGGCTTTGTAATATAGTTTGAAATCAGGAAATATGATACCTCCAGCTTTGTTCTTTTTTCTCAGCATCGCTTTGACTATTCAGGGTCATTTGTGGTTCCATATAAATTTTAGAATTTTTTGTTCTATTTCTGTGAAAAATGTTGTTGGGATTTTGATAGGGATTGTATTGAATTAGATTGCTTTAGGTAATATGGACATTTTGATAATGTTAATTCTTCTAATCCTTGACCCTGGCACATCTTTCCATTTATTTGTGTCAGATTTCTGGTAGAATCTTTAGGGTTTTCTATGTATATAAAAATCATGCCATCTGCAGATAGTGACAGTTTTATGTCTTCTTTTCCAATTTGGATGTCTTTTATTTATTTTTTCTTGACTAATTGCTCTGGCTAACACTTCCAGTACTATGTTGAATAAGAGTGGTGAGATTGAGCATCCTTGTCTTATTCCTGATCTTAGAGGGATAGCTTTTACTACTTAACCATTGAGTATGTTAGCTGTGGGTTTGTCACATATCATCCCTTCTACACCATTCTCTTGAGAGTTTTTATCATAAATGGGTGTTGAATGTTGTCAAATGTTTTTTCTGCATCTTTTGAGATGATCGCATGATTTTTGTTCATTTTGTGGATGTGTTGTATCATGTTGATCAATTTGAGGATGTTGAACCATCCTTACATCCCTGGTATAAATCCCACTTGATCATGTTGTATGATCCTTTTGATGTATTTTTTAATTTGTTTTGCTAATATGTTGTTGAGGATTTTTGCAACTGGCAGCCATCAGAGATATTGGCCTGTGATTTTCTTTCTTTGTGTTGTCTTTGTCTGGTTTTGGTATCAGGGTGATATTGGCCTTGTAAAATGAGTTAGGAAGCATTCCCTCCTTTTCAGTTTTTTGGAATACTTTTAGTATAGTTATTAAATCTTCTTTGAATATTGGTAGAATTCACCTGTGAAGCAATCTGGTCCTGGACCTATGTTTTTTGGGAGCTTTTTGATTACTGTTTCAATCTCTGTACTAGTGATTGGTCTATTCAGATTTTCTATTCATGATTCAGCCCTGGAAGGTTGTATGATTCTAAGAATTTGTCCATTTCTTCTAGATTGTCCAGTTTTTGTATTCTCTTATACTCCTTTATATTTCTGTAAGTATCTATTTTTTTTTTTCTCTTTCATTTTTTATTTTATTTATCAGGGCTTCTCTTTTTTTTCTTAGTGAATCTAGCTAATGGTTTGTCAGTTTTGTTTATCTTTTCAAAGAACTGACTCTTAGTTTAGTTTGTCTTTTCAAAAAACCAATTCTTAGTTTCATTCATCTTTTCTTCTGTCTTCTCTGATCTTTATATTTCCTTCTTTCTACTGACTTCGGGCTTTGTTCTTCTTTTTCTAGTACCTTTAGGTGTAAGTTTTTCTTGTTTCTTGAGGTAAGCCTTTATTGCTACAAACTCTTAATACTGCTTTTGCTGTTTCCCATAGATTTTGGTATATTGTATTTTCATTTCCATTTGTCTTCAGGTAATTTTTTGTTTCTCCTTTGATTTCTTCAGTGACCCAATTGTTGTTCTGTAGCATATTGTTCATCTTTACATATCTGTCATTTTTCTAGTGTTCTTGTTCTTGATTTCTAGTTTCTCATACCATTGTGATCGGAAAAGATGTTTGATAGAATTTCAGTCTTCTTAAATCTATATTGAGACTTCTTTTGTGTCCCGATTTATGGCCTATCCTTGAGAATGTTCCATGAGCATTTGAGAAGAATGTGTGTTTTGCTGCATTGTTCTTTTTAAATCTGTTAAATATATCTGATCTAACGTTTCAGTTAAGGCCACTGTTTCCTTGTTGACTTTCTGTCTGGGTAATCTATCTGTTGATGTAAGTGGGGTGTTAAATGTCCCCTACAATTATTTTGTTGCTGTCAGTTCTCTCGCTTTGGGAATGTTAGTAATTGTTGTATATATTTTGGTGCTCTTATGTTAGGTACATATACATTAGTCACTTTTATGTGTTCTTGCTGAGTTGTCCTCTTTATAATTATATGCTGACCATTTTTTGTCTCTTGTTATCTTTTGGCTTGAAGTCTAATTTGTCTGGTATAAGGATGGCTACACTTGCTTTCTTTTGGCAGCCATTTGCTTAGAGTATCATCTTCCATCTCTTCACATTTAGCCTGTGTTTGTCTTCAGAGCTGAGGTGTGTCTCCTGGAGCAGCATTTGGTTGAGTCTTATGTTTTAATGCATCCAGCCACTCTGTCTTTTGATTGATGAATTCAGTCCATTTACATTCAGGGGGATTAGTGACAGATGAGGATGTAGTCCTGAAATTTTGTGTTTTGTTTTTTGGTTGCTTGATACCTCTGTGGTTTCTTTTTCCTGTGTTTCTGTCTGTTATTTTGGTTTGGAGGTTTTCTCTGGTATGTTTCTTAGTTTCTTCTTTTATTATGTTTCATGTCTCTGCTCTGTAACAAAGTTTTGCGGTTGCCCCGAGCTTTGTATAAAACGTCTCACAGATAAAATAGTCTCTTTTCTGCTGATAGTATGTTATCTTCATTTACCTGTATGAATTTTTTCATCCCCTTTTATGTTTTTTCACATTATTCCTTTTTTTTTCCACTTTTTTTTTTAAACATCTTTATTGGGGTATAATTGCTTTACAATGGTGTGTTAGTTTCTGCTTTATAACAAAGTGAATCAGTTATACATGTACATACGTTCCCATATCTCTTCCCTCTTGCATCTCCCTCCCTCCCACCCTCCCTATCCCACCCCTCCAGGCGGTCACAAAGCACCAAGCTGATCTCCCTGTGCTATGCGGCTGCTTCCCACTAGCTATCTACCTTACGTTTGGTAGTGTATATATGTCCATGCCTCTCTCTCGCTTTGTCACAGCTCACCCTTCCCCCTCCCCATATCCTCAAGTCCGTTCTCTAGTAGGTCTGTGTGTTTATTCCTGTCTTACCCCTAGGTTCTTCATGACATTTTTTTTTCTTAAATTCCATATATAAAATGAATCTTTTTTGGGTTTTTTTTTCGGTACGCGGGCCTCTCACTGCTGTGGCCTCTCCCGCTGCGGAGCACAGGCTCTGGACGCGCAGGCTCAGCAGCCATGGCTCACGGGCCCAGCCGCTCCGCAGCATGTGGGATCTTCCTGGACCGGGGTACAAACCCGTGTCCCCTGCATCGGCAGGCAGACTCTCAACCACTACGCCACCAGGGAAGCCCTCACATTATCCCTTTTGATGTGAGTTTGCTACCAAACAGAAATAGCTTATAGTTATTTTCCTGCTTTCTTTTTTTCTCCTTTTAACCTTTATGCTCTCATAGAGTTGCAATTTTCTGGTTCTGTTTTATCATCTTGCTCAAAGTTTTGTATCCGTTTGTCTTTTTTGTTTCTGGTAGAAGTGCTGCTTTCAGCATGTCTTGTTAGGCAGGTCTTGTGTTGATGAACTCTCTCAGCTTCTGTTTGAGAAAGTCTTTATCTCTCCTTCATATTTGAACGATGTCTTTGCTGGATAGAGTATTCTAGTCTGACGGTTTTTATCTTTTAGTATTCTGAGATTGTCATTTCACTCTCTCCTGGCCTGTTGGGTTTCTGCTGAGACATCTGCTGCTAGCCTAGTGGAGGTTCCTTTGTAGGCCACCAGCCTTTTTTTTTTTTTTAACTTTTTGGCCATGCCACGTGGCTTGCAGGATCTTAGTTCCCCAACCAGGAATCAAACCTGGGCCCTGGCAGTGAAAGCACTGAGTCCTAACCGCTGAACTACCAGGGAATTCCCAGCTACCATCCTTTTTCTTGGCTGCCTTTAAAAATCTTTGTCATTGACTTTTGACAATTTTAATATTTATTACACATCTTGGAGAAGGTTGTTCTGCATTGAGGTAATTAGGTATTCTTTTAATTTCATGGACTTGTGTATCCAGATCCTTTTCCAGCTTTGGGATGTTCTCAGATATTATTTCTTTAAATAAACTCTCTTTTGCCTTCTCCCTCTCTTCTCCTTCTGGGTTACTCATTACCCTAATATTTTTCTTCCTAAATGAGTTGGATAGGTCTTGTGAAATTTCCTCACTTTTTTAATATTCTGTTTCTCTTCTTCTACTTGTATCATTTCAAGATTTCTACCTTTGAGCTTGCTAATTCTCTCTTTCATATGATCTGCTCTATTTCCATTTCTTTCTAATTCATTCTTCATCTCATTTATTGAGTTCTTCAACTCCAGCGTTTGTTTGGTTCTTTTTTAGAGTTTCAGTCTCTTTGGTAAAGTATTTCGTCTGTTCATTAATTTTATTCCTGAGCTCATTAAACCGCCTTTCTGACTTCTTACAGCTTATTGAGTTCCTTCATGACAGCTATTTTGAATTCTCTATCAGTTAGATTGAAATATTCTGTGACTTAGTTTGGTTTCTGGAGAACTGTTATTTTCTTTTTGTGGTCGAGTGTTATTGTGGTTGTATATGGTACTTGAATTAAATTGTTCCTCTGCAGGTGCATTTGAAGTTAATGACAGGTTAGAAGTTAGAGTCCTTTCTTTTGCTTTCCAGTAGGTGGCCCTATAACACAGGTTTGTTTTCTCTTACCTGAGCTGGCTCTGATTATATTTGCTAGTTGACACTTTCCAGCCTCCACCGGCTCTGTAAGAGGTGTGCTTCTGTGCCTTCATTATTGCTTCTTGTGCCTCCCAGGTCCTTACTGCCTTTCTTCTGCCAGAGCTACTGTCATCATCGGAATGTTGGGCTCTTCCCCAGTTTGTGAAGTTCCTTGAGTAACAGTCTTTGCATGGGGGGAGGAGGATCATGGGGGTATTGGGAGCCAGGGTTGCACAGGTGCCTGTACTGTATCTGATACTGTATAAGGTTCGTGGGCTTCCGCCACTGTTGATGGTGGGCGATGGCGGCTGGGTTCCAGGGCCCACTTCCGTTGCTACCAAGCTACCTGTGGTTGTGAGCACCCCTCCATTCAGGATGCCATAGTTGTAAGTGCACCACCTCACATGCTGGTACTGGGTTCCCTGAAGCTGTGGGCTCAGCTTCCATGGTTAGAGGCCCAGGATTGCAGGCACAGACTCCACTCTTTCATCTGTTCTTCCTCTCTCCTGTATGTGTTCCAGCCTCCCCACCTTTAGATGTACAAATGTGTGGAATTCTCTGGTGACCTAGTGTGTTGGGCAGAGGCAACTTTGTTGAGCTCTGGATGTTTTACTGGTTGTAGACTGAAGGGGAGACAGAAAGGTAGCTGATGTCTTTGCTCTACAAATTTTGTATTTAAAAAGTGACATCTTTTTTTCTATAGATTCCAGCAATGGATAGAAGAGTCATTACACCATATCAAGATGGACCAGATATTAGCTATTTGGATGTAGAAGATGGAGATATCTTTTTGAAAGAAGAAATAAATATGGAACAAAATTATTCGTAAGCTCTGTTTTTTTTTTCCCCCTTCCTTTTCTCCTTCCCTCATCCCCAATCTTGGACACTGTTGACACCTTTATATTAATATGGAAAGAAAAATTGAGAAACCTAACATAAAAAATAGGTATTTATGTTCATTTTTAGCCTGATACAATACAAAGTAAATGCATAATTAATATTTGCAGATATAACAAAGTTAACTATAAACACAAAAGGAATGTAGCCTTCTGGTTAAATATGTTGGGTTGAATAAGTGCAATTATCTTAACTACCTTTCCAAACCCTGCTGAGATTATAGTAAAGAAATAAAAAAGGCATATTGCACTAGATCAGAGAGAACAGGAAAGGAGTAAATGGCAATCAGGAGATGTTAACAGTTTTGGAAGTTGGAAAGTGGTTGCCAAGCAGTAATGACTTAGAAAAAACTAAAACAGAATTCTGGAAAGGCTTAAGAATTACAGGTACTAGGTTTATGAAGACCAGTGTAAGTGGTTGGATTTGGAAAAGAGCTTTTTTTTTTTTGAAAATTTTTCAAAGAGCATTGATGTATTCCTGAACCAAGTGATTGATTGCCCCTCCTCCATCTTAGCAGAAGACGAGAGATTTGCCTTCTGGAGAGCGTGAACCAAGGGGAGTTCATCAGCCAGTCTTCTAGATCCCTCTCTGTAGAGAACCCTACTCATTCAAGAGACATGACCCACAGTGACTGGCATTTGGGAGTCCTTCAATAAAATATCCCAGGTTCTACACAATCTCCCTGTTGACCATTTAATAAGTCCTGCTTAGAATTTCCAGTCGGCATTTTAGGCTAATTTATCAGCTGGTTATAGAATTACTTTCCTTCTGCTGGGTAAATGACCTGTTAAAATAAAATCTTCGGACGTTCAAGTCATTTACTACATACATGTGTGAGTGTATATATACGTATGAGTATAATTGTAGCTCACTGAAAAGCTGCTCTTGGTTCCAGAAATCTTCTTTAACCTCTTTTCTAGAGTTTGGTGGTAGCCACTGGAATACTTGAGGTTTATAAATATCTGACTTGGATGTATGACATGTTATTACATTAAAAATTATAATAAAATGATTAACATTGACATAAATACATTATCCTTCACAAAATAATAGTATTCACAGCTGACCTGTGTTACTGTGGATGAATTATGTAATGAGATCTATAATTTTTAGGTGAAATAAGACTGTTGTAGTCCTTATAGATAATGTTATTTTCTCTTTCCTGATTAATAATAATTCAAGGAATTAAGCAGCCCCTGAAATACTTTAAAAATTATCACCAAATATTTCTAGTTCCAGATCATAGATTATAATAGCTTGTGTGTGAACATGTACAGTATTTTACTTTTCAAAGTATTTTCTTATATACCATCTTGTTTCTAATTTTCACAGAAGTGCTAGGGTTAGAACAAGTGATAGTATCACACTGAAGTTTGGTGGAATTAACTAATGTGCTCTGGGCCACTTAGATAAATGGGACTAGAACATATATATTCTTTTGTGTTTTCTGTTTGACCAAAATGCTGTATTCCGTTGCTCAAAATGCATAGTTCTTCTCCTGTTTCATCTGTAATTTTAAAAAAAAATATTTTAATTTATTTATTTTTGGCTGCGTTGGGTCTTTGTTGCTGCATGTGGGCTTTCTCTAGTTGCAGTGAGTGGGGGCTACTCTTCGTTGCAGTGCTCGGGCTTCTCATTGCAGTGGCTTCTCTTGTTGCGGAGCATGGGCTCTAGGCGCACAGGCTCAGTAGTTGTGGCTCGCGGGCTCTAGAGCACAGGCTCAGTAGTTGTGGCGCACGCGCTTAGTTGCTCTGCGGCATGTGGGATCTTCCTGGACCAGGGATCGAACCCGTGTCCCATGCATTGGCAGGCGGATTCTTAACCACTGTGCCACAAGGGAAGCCCTGTAACTTTAATTTTTTTAAATGACTTTTATGTTTGCTTTTTTCCTAGGGAAAGTGTGTTCAAGAAGACAAAAACAAAAGCAAAAAAGAAGCCACGTAAGCGGTCTGATAGTTCTGGAGGTTATAACCTTTCAGATATTATTCAGAGTCCACCATCTACAGGTTAGTGGAAAATATTTTACGGTATATTTTCTGATCTAATCTTTCTTGTCTCTGTTCCTTATCTAATTCATTTAACATGTATTAAATACTATTATATGCCATCTGCTGGGGCTACAGAAATAGAAAATAGTCCTTGTCTTAGGGAGGCCACAGAAAGTGGTAATGTATTGTGATAAGTACTCTGATTGACATTTGCTCTGTGATCACAGAAGGGGCACCCAAACTAGTCTGAGAAGATCGGGGCACATCTGTTAGAGGAAAGTGATACCTGAGCTGGATCTCGAAGAGTGAAGAGAATTTAGCCAAGAAAAGGAGGCAGATTGACGTGCTAAGAGAATGGGGCAGTGTGTTTCAAGCCTAGAGGCAGTAGAAAGACTGCACGTTTGTTGTGCATAGCTCGGCCATATCCGGTAGCTGCAGATAGGAGATAGGTTGGAGAGCGTCAGATTTTGGAGGGTGTTATATGCCAAACTAAGGAATTTGGACTTTAATCTGAAGGCTGCAGGTAGCTGTTGATGGATTTTTTAAGGCAGGGTGTGACTGGATAAGGTTTATGTTTTTAGAAAGACCACTCTGTCTAGTGGCATAGAGGGTTAGAGGTGGGCAAAACATGACAGAGATACTATTAACACGTGCATTCAGTTCATATATATCAGTGCTTCAAGTGAGATGCCACGTGGGATTCCATTCATGCGTGTTAAGGAGGTTATAATCCAGTAGTAAAATACAACACGTTTTATACCTAGGCATTATGTGAGCCTGTTTGAAAGTAAGGTTATATAGTTTTTCTAAAATTTTTTTTCCCAGTTTTTAATTTTGAAAATCTTTAAGTTACTAAAAAGGCGAAAGAAAAATACCATGAACATCTGTATACCCATTATCCAGATCTATTGTTCACCTCTTACCACATTTGCTTTTTCTTGCAGGCTTTGTCTTGCATGCTCTGTTCCCTCATCCTACAAACATTCTACACACACACTTTTTTTTTTAACCTGATCCACTTGGAACTAAGCTGTAGACATGACATTTTCCCCCCAAGGTTAATATGAATCTCCTAAGCATAAGGGAGATACAACCGTTATCCTATACAACCACAATACCATTATCACATTGAAAGACAGTTAACATTAATTCATATTATGTAGTGCTGTAGTCTATGCCCATATTTCCCTAATTGTCCAAACATGTTTTTATAGCCTTTTCTGTTTTAACATTAAGGAAAAAAAAAAAAATCTAATGTCGTATCAGGGTTGACATTGTCTTTGCTTATTAATGTCTTTTTAGTCTCTTAAGTAGAACAGCACCGCCACACCTTTCTGTTTTGTTTTGTTTTGTTTTCAGAAGTTGAGGCCAGTGGTATTGTAGACTACCCCACATTCTGGATTCATCTGATTAGATCCAGATTAAATGACCTAAATTTTAAGTTTCTTTAGATAAAAATTTGAAGTGTAACCAAAAAAGAATGGCAGCACAGCATGGCTTTCAGAAATAGTTGGTGTGTCTATAGCCATAAGACAAACTGGTGCAGTTTCTATCAGTGTTTTCACAGTCAATCAGCCTTATACAGGCAACTTTGAAAAGTACAAATGAGGTATTTGACATGTTTGATAAATAACGTGAAGAATAGTCGTTTTAGATAACACACGAGATATTAAAAAAGAAAGCTAATATACCTAAATTGATTGATGAAGTATAGGTCTATAGGTCTTTCTCATTTGCTGCATCTCCTGATTCCTATTTTAGGACCTTTCTAAAGTTTAAATTCTGTGATTTTGCATCCTCTGTGTTATATGAATTACCCGTAGTACTTAGAAGGAGGCATAGGTGGATTGATGGCAGGATGAATAAATGGATAGACAGTCGTGGAGCTAGTGATTTTCCAAATACCTAAAAGATTTATGGAAAAAGCAGATATTTGGTTTGTTTTAAAGGATGTTATTGATAGCACATGTGTTAAGAGTCTTAGCATTTCAGAGCTGGAAGAGACCTTAATAATGAATTAATTTACACCCCTTCCTTTAAACTTGAGGAAACAAGCTCAGAAAACTTTGAAGTGATTTCAGGTCGTAGCAGCCAGAGGTAGAATTTATTTTCTTGATTCCTGTTCGGTATTCTTCCTGCTATACTACTCCCTTCTGTGGCCAAAGCCAAAAATGATTGAAAGGTTAAATTTAACTGGGGGCCAAAGTAACCTATTCTGGGAGAAATTCTGAGTATGAAGCTAATTTCATCAAGGACAGTTATATGAAGGCTTAACGTTTGTTTGTGTTGGTCCTTAAAGTTAGAAGTCATTCTGTGAAAATATTTTTTTATCAAAGATAATTGTTGGCCACTTTAATCGTCTTCTTTATTAGATTTGTTTCCAATTGACTTTTGGGAGCATCCCAGTATTAAATATACTCTCTTATATAAAAATTTGCTACTCTTAAAAATATTTAAAACATTGTGGGGGAGAAAAGTTTGAATGTTCTTCCAAATTGTATTTTAGCAATAACAACAAAAAAGGCACGTATCTTGTCAGGGTGATTTACTTTTTTTTTTTTTAATTAATTAATATAATTTATTTATTTTTGGCTGCGTTGGGTCTTCATTGCTGCATGCAGGCTTTCTCTAGTTGCGGTGAGCGGGGGCTACTCTTCCTTGAAGTGCGCTGGCTTCTCACTGCGATGGCTTCTCGTTGCGGAGCACGGGTTCTAGGCGCCTGGGCTTCAGTAGTTGTGGCTCGCGGGCTCTAGAGCGCAGGCTCAGTAGTTGTGGCGCACGGGCTTAGTTGCTTCGCGGCATGTGGGATCTTCCCAGACCAGGGATTGAACTCGTGTCCCCTGCATTGGCAGGCGGATTCTTAACCAGCGCGCCACCAGGGAAGCCCAGGGTGATTTACTTTTAAAGAAAACAACACTTACTGAATTTATGAGATATGTTTTATAATGTATTTATTTTGCCACTTCATTTAGATTGTACTGCATTTTAAATATGTGGAAATAAACACATGAACCTAAGCAAAAGTTTTTTTTTTTTTTTTTTACTCTGTACTTGAAATGACTGATTTTCTAATGAGCCAGGATACCAGATGTAGCAGGGAGACAGGTATTGAGGTATTGAGCTTGCCTAAGAGAACAAATGGTATATGCATTTCATAACAACTTATGCTTTAGGTGATAAGCTAATTGAAAATAGCTCTCAATTCACAGATATTTTGCAGAAGGGAAAAACCCTCAAACAGGCCACAGTAGGCTTCAGCAAAGCCTCTGCTACCTGGCCAGTCTGCTGGCTTAGATGAGTGGCAGAAAGGTTATAATGCTTCTCCCACACAGACTAGGACTAATCCCCCTTTGCATAGGTGCAGAGACAGATGAGAAAGGGAAAGGGGAGGGGTCTAGAGTTTATTAATTTTGTCTTGCTCTCTTATCTTTATGGGGAAAAAAATGTTCTGAGTCACTTTTTAAATCAGATACCAAATAACTATCTTCCTCAGGTTTATTGCTTAATTGGTGTGTAATTAAAATGAATAAAACTGTTGTTTTAAAATTTTCCATTTCAGTTTTTCACTTCAACTGATTTCTTTCTTCAGTTAGCTTGAATTATTAAGACTTTAGTACAGTGACTATAATTTAAATGTTACTAAATCTGGATAAATGGACGCTTTTAGCTCTATTTGGTTCATCAAATGTAATACATATATGTTTACGTATATGTGTTTAAATATGAAAAAATTTTTACCTTTTAGGATTACTAAAGTCTGGTAAGACCAATTCTGTGGAATCTCTTCCAGAACTGTTGACATCAGACTCTGAAGGAAGCTATGCAGGAGTGGGTAGTCCTAGAGATTTACAGTCTCCTGATTTCACAACAGGATTTCATTCAGATAAGATTGAGGTTTGTCTTCGTTTATTAATGCACTATTTTCTTCATATTTTAATCTATAGACAGTTTAGTTTTTCATTATTTTTACTCTAACTTTAAAACATTCTTCTGGCTGGTTTATAAGAAAATACAATTAATGACATAATATATGTAGTGTTAGTTTTCTCAAATTTGCCTAATATTTCTAGTTTTAAAGATTTTAATTGCAGTTTTGAGCCCTTTATGATGTTGTATTTCTGCAATAAAAGTAATGTTGATGTAAAGTATAGCAATACTGTATAGGCATATTGAAATATATATTCATAGCTAAATTACTTAAAATATATTTTGTGAAATGTCAGTTAACACCAGCTAAAAATTGTCAAAGGAAAGTGATTTTGAAAGTAAGCCTAATACCAAAATCTGTTTAGTGTCTTTCTGCCACGGTGTGAACTGGAGCAATGCAATCTGGAATGGAGTTCTTCTCCTAGTCTAGCATAATTGACACTAAGCTGCTGAATTCCTAGGCTGGTCAGCTCTAGGGGAGGCCATGTTTCAGACATCTGTTAACATTTAATTCCATAGTTGTTAATCTACAGGGAAGGAGAATGTCAAACTTACCAGATAGAGTAATTTTTTTCTAACCTCTATACATCCACAAAATATATTAGAACATCTAGAAATTTGTGAGACAATAGAAAATTTACCCTTTATTAAGAGTCTTCTAGGCCTCAAGGATTGATATAAAACAAATTTTTATCATAAAAATTTTTTTATGTAAGGTAGAAGTTTGGGGGAAATTCATATTACACTTAGGTTGGCCTGGAAGACAGTTGAGGTTTAAAAGAAGGTTGAAGGCATACTGAATTTTTGGCAATAGTAGAGAATCTATCCTGGCAGTGGAAATACCATTTCAATAACTTCCTTGACCTATTGTAATAGCAATAGTTTTAGGGTCCCTTTTGAAGTGTCAGTATTATTTGGCTTTAATTTTATTCAGAGTCCTTTAATTATATTCAGAGTAAATTGTATGAAATTTATACCAGACTTTCATTTTGTTTCATTTTAAAGTCATGGATGTTAATTTTAAAGTTACTGCTTCATATCTTATTTGAACAACTTATATTTATTAACATTTGTTTAATACTCAGGTAAATAAGAACTTGATATGCAAACTTATGTCCCTAAAAATTATTCCCAAAGCTTTTAATAATTGGGTTATAGCCACTGATATGGTTTGAGAATTGATCAAGATACTAAACTGTAGAAGCACTGAATTGAAAATACTAGATAATTATTCTTGTAAGGTTTTACTCTTTAATATAGTTTAACCAGTATTTACCGAGTACCAACTATGTGTTAGCTACTGTGCTAGGGGTACCTGCTATTACTCACGCTTCAATTTTTTTTTTTTTTTTTTTTTTAACCTCCAGGGGAAAATTAAATCCTATGTTAATGGTACACCTCCTACACATTTTAGGGAAGATTTAAAACCATGGGAAAAATCACCAGTACTTAAAATATCTGCTCCACAGCCCATTCCCAGTAACAGAATTGATATTACAAGCTCTTCCAGTTGGGTTTCTGGCTCTTTCAGGTAGGATTTTTATTTTGTTCTGTACTTGTTAGTCTGAGAAATATCATTTATTTTTGGTCAAGTGAAACTTTTTAATGAAGCACATTTAAAAAAATTTCTGATATACAGAAAATTACCTAAATGCATACAAATAAGCAGCTAAAGTGCATACAAATTACTAACCGGCTAAAATAGGCTTTTTTTCCCAGACAGAATTTAGTTGCCTTTGCAGTGTCATCAGGGAATACTTAGTAAAATACTCTATAACACACACACACACACACACAGTGACTTGATATCAGCTTCTTTTTCTTTTTTAATGGATAGTGTATATTAGTAAAAACTCCCACTCAGGACGACCATTTTGCCATTTGTAGGCTTACTTTATCTTTTTTTTTTTGCACATTAAAGTGTATTTAAGATCTCACAAAATGTGTTGTTACAGTTAATTTTCAGAGGCTATTCATTTAATGTTATGCTGTAGTTTTAACTTAACCTATATTCTATCCGTATTTTTTTTTTACTTATAAAAGTCAGTTTTTAAAACTGAAGGAATAAGTGTAATTAACATACAGTATTCTTTCAAAGAGCTAATTGAGCTTATGCTTCATCTTTATTACCTAGTATTGTTTATAATAGGCTAAGACTGTTAATTGACTTACCAATTATATTGCCATCTGGGCCATTTGTGTAATTATTTTGAAATGTGCTGTATTTTGCACAGTTGGAATAAAGATGATGTCCCGGTTTATGCTGCTTCATGGTCTAAAGATAGTTCAGAAAGTAGACACCTTTTTTCCTAAGTAAACATATTTGTGGGAACACCTGGAAGCATCTTCTAATCACTAATGTTAGACTATTTTATTAAACATGTATCTCTTAACATTATGACTTCTGATGCATTTTATTATTATGTATGTATATATAAAAGTAGCTTTCATTCAAAATATCCTTTTTGAAGTTGGCCGCAGCTGACAAAATAGACCTAAATTATCCTCTCATTAATGATGTTATATATAATTTACAGTTTCAGTAATGTTTGGGTGTTGGACTTCATGGATAAATGAATGGGTTGTAAAGTAACTTTTATATGTCTTTTAGTCCTGTAAGCCCTCCTGTCGTGGATCTCAGAACCATCATGCAAATAGAAGAAAGCAGACAAAGATGTGGAGCTACACCAAAGACAAATTTGGGGTTGGTTACAAAATCATAAGAAAAGGAAAGACCATGTTGTGTTATAGTTCTGCCCTAAACAACTGGAAAGACCTACTGGACCTTTCCTATTATTTTTCTGCATTTGATGTTAAAGTTAGTTGTAAGCTCTTTTCTAGGTAATTTAGCCTCCATAACATTATTTCTTAAATATATGCTGAAGACTGAGTTGGGTTGATAGGTCTAGCTCTTGTGGAATACAGTATTACATGCCGGAAATTTGCCTCTAAAATGATCTATTTCTGCTACAAGTGTGATGCAAGTGTATTAGGAGGGCCCCCATGTAGCTATTACTTGATCTTTGATAGTATAAACTAATTATATATATTGCCACTGTTGAAACTTGTGGTCATTTTGATCTAGTAATAGTAAAATCCCATCAAATAAACACAGAGCAATATAATTACCAGTAACCTGTGTTGAGCAGAAATTAATGTTAATTGGTTTAATTTATAGCAAAATTATTTCTTATGGAATTAAACTTTCTCAGAAGCGGTGAAACTGATTGGTTTAATTTAACAATTTCTAGAAAAATGATTTCTCATGGAGTTAAACTGTCTCAGAAGCAACGAAAAATGATTGCAATGACTACCAAAGATAATAATTCAGGAATGAATAGCATGGAAACAGCATTAAGTGCTCCTTCAAAAACCCCCAAACCAGCGAATGCATGGTATGCTCTAATTTTTATTAAAATAAGCTTTGTACATTAGCTTTTAAGGTACTTCTTGGCTTTGGGTGGGGTTTTTTTTTTTCCTTCCTGTCTTTTCAAATATTTCATTCCCCTCTTTGCTTTCAAGTTAAAAATTGGACCTTGGGAAATACTTTATTTTCTTGTTTGTTTTGAGAAGTACATCATGATTTTTGAATTTTTTTCATATGTGTAGATAAAATTTCTTCTTGGTATTTTAATTAATGTTTATTGCTAAGGCAGTTTAAGGGAATATTCTTAATTTTTCATTTTTTATAAAAAATAATGTATATCATAGAGAAGTTTGATAAAAGCAAACAGTTTTAGCACCCTAATTTCTTTGTATATTCCCTGTATGCATCATGAATATCTTAAAATTTTTATAATCATAGCTTGTCATTGTCACTTTTAAGCAGGGCTGTTTACTTAACATTGTCTTATATAACTTTTCTCAATTAGAATTTACCCATAATGCAACATTAATAGGAATAATCTCCAAAGAGGTCAGATAGCAATTTTGACATATGAAAAATAGGTTGTACTTCTGCTCCCCTCCCATCCTCCCTTTTTTTGGTAACTAATATCATAATAATTGGAAACCAATTTTAGAAGAAAAACACATGGATAGTATGATGGGCAGGAAAGATCAGTAGAACCCTGTTGTTCTCACAAGCATTGAAGAGGGTATTAGAGACTACTCTTGGTTTGGGGGAATCCCTTCATTACTCTAATGCCACTTTTTTCTATTTGTAAGAGGGAATATTTTTCCCATTAAAATGTAAATTGTTTTGAAGAGAGTGGCAACTCATTTTATTTTGATTGCCACCAATAGGACTAAATATCAGACCTACTAGTAAATCTAAAACATGATCACAGAAAAAGAAAACAAGAGGTGAGAACACCCAAGTGAAAAAGAAAAGAGAGTAAAACTTGAGGGATTGGGTTTAGTAGAATTTTTTTTTAATTAATTTATTTATCTTTGGCTGTTTTGGGTCTTCGTTTCTGTGCGAGGGCTTCCTCCAGTTGCAGCGAGCAGGGGCCACTCTTCATCGCGGTGCGCAGGCCTCTCACTGTCGCGGCCTCTCCCGTTGCGGAGCACAGGCTCCAGACGCGCAGGCTCAGTAGTTGTGGCTCACGGGCTTAGTTGCTCAGCAGCATGTGGGATCTTCCTGGACCAGGGCTCTAACCCGTGTCCCCTGCATTGGCAGGCAGAGTCTTAACCACAGCGCCACCAGGGAAGCCCAAGTAGAATGTTTTAATTCATTGGTATTTGTTGTGTGCCTTCTACATGCAAGGCACTGTTCTAGTTTCTGATGATAAGGCAATATATACAAAACTGATTTAATCACTGCCTCTGTAGGGTTTATGGAGTAGCTGTTATAATATATTTTTTTTAATATAAATCTATTTTATTTATTTACTTTAAAAAATTTTTTGGCTGTGTTGGGTCCTCATCGCTGCGCCCGGGCTTTCTCTAGTTGTGGTGAGCAGGGGCTACTCTTTGTTGCGGTGTGTGGGCTTCTCATTGCAGTGGCTTCTCTTGTTGCGGAGCTCGGGCTCTAGGTGCATGGGCTTCAGTAGTTGTGGCGTGCGGGCTCAGTAGTTGTGCCTCTTGGGCTCTAGAGCGCAGGCTCAGTAGTTGTGGTGCACGGGCTTAGTTGTTCCGCGGCATGTGGGATCCTCCCGGACCAGGGCTCGAACCCGTGTCCCCTGCCTTGGCAGGCAGATTCTTAACCACTGCGCCACCAGGGAAGTCCCCTGTTACAATACTGAGTTATGTTTTCCCTAAACAAAAGTATGGAAAAGACAAAAAAAAAAGTTCTTTGACTAGCTCTCAAGATACTAAATATATCTCAAT
The DNA here is from genome assembly GCF_949987515.2 of Delphinus delphis. Classification (NCBI taxonomy): domain Eukaryota; kingdom Metazoa; phylum Chordata; class Mammalia; order Artiodactyla; family Delphinidae; genus Delphinus; species Delphinus delphis. The sequence continues at coordinate 72,092,816 of NC_082696.1, forward strand.
TTGAGAGAATTAGCTAAGCACATGAGGAAGCTTTGGGCTTATTAGTAAATACAGTTTTAGCCCTGCCATCAACCAGTTTCCTTATTTAAAAACAAAAAGTAAATGAACAAAAGAAGGAACAAAACAATGATCACTCAAGTTAGGAAATCCAACTACTGGACAAATACTCTTGGTTTAGCATCTATTTCAAACATAGGAGTTCTTTCCAGCCCCAATAAAATAATTTTTTAAATCAAAACACATAGTTTAAAAAATTTAATAGTATGGTAATACTTCAAGGCTTCTTATCATGAAAGATAGCAGTTGCCTGGCCTGCCCCAAACTTTCTTTTTTATGACTGGTTAATTAAGATTCACAACAGAGTCATATTGTGAAGATGATTTTATTTCCTTTTTTTACACTATTCTATTTTTTCCCTAGACTAATTCAGTCAGTTTTCCTGTACTGCCTATGTACTCATCACTAATTTTCCCCCCAAAACTCTCTAAAACATACCTCTCTCTCTCCATTATGATGAAACATACCAGGTAATTTATTACTTTTGTTTTTTATTGAAGGCATCTCTCTCTTTTTTTTTTTTTTTTTTTTTTGCGGTATGCGGGCCTCTCACTGTTGTGGCCTCTCCTGTTGCGGAGCACAGGCTCCGGACGCGCAGGCTCAGCGGCCATGGCTCATGGGCCCAGCCTCTCCGCGGCATGTGCGATCCTCCCGGACCGGGGCACGAACCCGTGTCCCTTGCATCGGCAGGCGGACTCTCAACCACTGCGCCACCAGGGAAGCCCTGGAGGCATCTTCATTAGAACTCTTGACTTCTCTGGTCTGAACTAGGCCTTTTCCAGGCCTGCTTAGTATCTGTGATCTTGAGACTTCTCTTAACTGTCATCCTGGGAATTTCTTTTTCTTCCCTCCGGTGTTTGATCCCCAGTTTCCTAAATCCTGTTTTTCTATTTCTTGGTTTACTCTTTGTTTTGATGTAGCACAATCTACATCAAAACCAGTGGTTTTCTGAGAAAAGATGTATAGGACATACATTTTTGGAGCTCTTATATCTTTGAAAATGTTTCTATTCTCACCATTCTTGACTGATAGATTGGAACAGAATTCTGAGTTGGAAATCATTTGTAGAGCTCCTTTTTCTTATTGCTGTTGTGAAGTCTAATGCCATTCCAATTCCTTACTCTTGCTATTTTTACCAGTTTCCTCCCTCTCCCCCTCCTCCCTTCTTCTTTTCTTTTTTTTTTTTTTAATTAATTTGGCTGCATTGTGTCTTAGTTGCAGCATGCAGGCTCCTCCTTGAGGCGCGTGGGCTCTCTAGCTGTGGCACAGGCTCCAGAGCACATGGGCTCAGTTGCCCCGGGGCATGTGGAAATCTTAGTTACCCAACCAGGGATCCAACCTGCGTCCCCTGCATTGGAAGGAGGACTCTTAAACCATTGGACCACCAAGGAAGTCCCCCCCGCTTCCCTTTTTCTTTATCTCTAGCATTCTAAAATTTCAGAGTGATGTGCCTTGACGTGGGTTCTCTTTTTATAGATTATGCTGGGTACTTGATGGGCTCTTTTAATTGGGAAGAGCATGTCTTTAAGTTCTAGGAACATCTTGTACTCTATTTGATACTTTCTTCTGTACTGTTTTCTCTAGAAATCACATTAGTTGGATATGGCTCTTCCTGGATTTCCCTAATTTTCTTACTTTTGCTCTTCTAATGTTCATATAATTATTTTCCTATTCTAAATACTTTCTGGAACATTTCCCAGACTTTATCTTACAACCCTTCTACTGAATGTTTTAATTTAACTATTAAAATCTTTAATTGCCAAGAGCTTTCTTATTTGCCGATAGTGCCCTTTTATTAGTATCCTGTTCAATATTCAACTGTTAAAGATACCTGTACTCTATAAACTTTTTCACTCTTTTATATCCAACAGAAATATATGTACGTGTGCACCAGGCAACACGTATCAGAATGTTTGTATCATCCTTATTTGTAAAAGCCAAAAACTGTAAACAACCTAAACGTCTATAGCAGTAAATGGATAAATTATAGTTTATTAGTATAGTAGAGTACTACACAATGATGAAAATGAATTATGACTAAATATAACTGTGTGAATGAATCTCATCAATGTAATATTGAGCAAAAGAAGCCAATCAGAAAAAAAGACCCTATATGACTCCATTTATAAAAGTTAAAAAATAGTCATTGATTTACACTGATGTGTATTCACTCTTTTTTCATGTATGTTTTAGTTACGTTTTGTTTTATTTGGTGGATTGTTTTAAGTTCTGGTTGGAATCTGTGTGCCTGTGTGGGACAGGTTGACTGATGGGTGCGACTGTAGGGTGACCCAGCGGTACCCTTAGAGGACCCCCGCACCATTGTCCCCTTGTTTTTTCTCCTTGGTCTGTCAGTTTCTCTAAGGAGAAGCCTTTTAATTTTTGTATTTGGTTGCCAGCCTTCTGGAAGCTGATCAGGGTGAGGCAGTTCGGCCTGGGACTGAGGTTCTCACAATTTGGTCTAGATTCTCACGTATCTCATCATTTAGTATATAGATTTTAAACACAGCAGTTTAGTCCTACCTGCCTCTGTATACTGGTGATTTTCAATCAAATCCTCCTGCTACCAAGGTGAAGGAAGTACAGTCATCTGATCGCGTGGAGATGGGGAGGGCATCTGGCATTCTCTGCCACTCCGCAAGTAAACCTTGAGCCAGTATTCCTGTTTTCATCTGCATGACTACTTCAGGATTTGATACTTAAGATGTCTCCAACGTAGGAGACTTTTCAGGGTTCCGAGCTTCACACTCTACCCCCACTCCACTTGATGACAGGTTTTCTTTATTTCTACTATATCAAGGTTCATTCTGGCCCTGTTCTGTCCTCCAATAGAGTATTATTACTTTTAGTCTGCCATTGTCTTAATGCCTTATTCTTTTGCCTGTGTGGGTTTATGCCTTTCTGATTATTCTCTAGTTCACTTAACATGGGATTTTAGAGGAAAGGATTAGAGTAATCATTTATCTGAAACTTCAGACTTTGATTTTCAGGTTTAGGAAAAAATTTTCCCTAGTCATTATTAGCAATATGAACTCAGACTCCTACGTTGAAGAGACTGTCTAAATTTCAAAAGAAATATATTATGGCATATTAAGGAGAATTCTAGGAATGTGGGAGGAAGAATGCCATAAAATTTGGCCAAAAATATAATCAGGGTATTTTTCTTTGAAAAGTAATTTGGTGACTGAATTATAAGTGATGTTTATTATATATTTAGTTGATGAAAATGCGACTGGAAAATCTAAATACAAACAAATGAATAATGGATCTTATGTATTTTACGGAACCAAAGAAATTTATCTAACTGACCAATTATAGGTAATTTATTCTGAATTTTTATGAAAGTGAGAGAGATCTGAATTGTCATAAAATCAATCATTTATACCTTTTATGACTTTATGAGACCAAATTTTTGGTATCTGAAGGATCTTTTAAAGTTCATTTCTGCTAAATTCTTCTGAATTTATGTACTGCTTAAGTTATTAAATAAATAGTGGGCTGAGTTAGAAGAATATATGTATGTAAGATATATATGTCAATAAATGTACATAATTATACATATATATTATAAGTATATATGTATATAATATATGCATATAAATTAATGACAGGGATCAGAAAACATGTGTTAGAAGTTTTTTTAAAAAAATATTTCTATTTATTTATTTATTTGGCTGTGCCAGGTCTTAGTTGTGGCTCGCGGGCTGCTTAGTTGTGGCATGCGAACTCTTAGTTGTGGGCATGCATGCATGTGGGATCTAGTTCCCTGACCAGGGATTGAACCCGGGCTCCCTGCATTGGCAGCATGGAGTCTTAACCACTGCACCACCAGGGAAGTCCCTTGTTATAACTTTTAAGAACATATTTATGTAAAATGGTTGATGTTTGGTATTCTTGAATTATGATGTATATTTAGTATAAATGGAAATAGTCATTTTTAGGTTGTTGAATTTTCTTTCTTGAATTCTTAGAAGGCTGCAGGTTTAGTATATCACTTCATTTTTAATCCATTACGCATAGGTTGTAAATACGTGTGGTATATGCTTAAAGAAATAAAATAGTAATAGATTTGTTTTCCTGAGACTATCTCTTGTAAATATTGGTTTATAGAAAATTGGTAGAATTTAAACTTTGCCCAGCTTTGAAAAAAGTAGAAAATTAATCTGAAATTAGCATTTTAATCTGATTTACAGATTGTATTTATGGAATATATTCATTACTGTAGTGATTTATCTTTTTTTAAATACTTCTCAAAGGGACATCTTCATCATCCTGATGAATCATCTAATGCGATTTTATTTATTTATTAGAAGGTGTTTTTATACTGTGTTTATCTTAGTAATGAGGTTAATGTGCCGCAGTTCATTAGCAAATCACACATTAGCCCTCTAAGTCTGCTCCTGGTCGTGGTAAGGAATTTTACTTAGTTTGTTCACACAATAACTGGTTTTTGCATTACAATGAAGTTCTAACCAGTTGACTTTTAAATCTAATGTGAAAACGCCAAGTGTACATGGGAGTTGGTCACTTTTCATTATCCTTTATTTTACTTGGAGAAATAATACATTTCTCACCAGTCATCTTGAGTGGAAGAATGCACAATCTTTGTGGCCTGGCTTGATGTATGAATGTAAATTCTCCAAATTCCATTTAGAGCTAACCTATAAATTATAAACTAATTTCAATTATTTAACTTTTTAGAGCTAGAAATTTTATTCATTAAAGCAAAAATTTCATGGCTGCTTTAGTTGAGGAACAAAATCTTGATTAATTTTTTATGTGGCTACAGATGCTGCTTCATTAAGTTTCTCTGGCTGCTAAAATGGAAAAGAGCCAGAACCTTTGAGTTAGGAAAGTAAAATCGTTGGAAATCAGACACTGTTTCAAAGTATGGCATGATCAGTGGAAAGAATAACAGAACTCATTTAAAGAAGTCTGCATAAGACATTTTATAGGTAGCCACTATGCATGGTTAATGAACATGTGAGTTTAAGATATCTTGTAAGCATTGTTACCTATATTTATTCTTAAGGAGATGTTATCCTAAGTAGCCATTAAAGAAATAAAAATTTTTAGTGTGTATATTATTTACCACATCTAGAAGTTCCCAAATTACCACGAAGATGAATCTGACACCGTGTGGTTCTTACACAGATCATTGTGAAGCTTCTGTATTTAGAGACATGAATTACTTACAAAAGACATTCAGCAGATTTTTTTGGCAGAGTATTCGCCAGCAGTGTTCCCTAATGACTGATGAGACACTGTACTTTCCACCATAGATACGTTGTTTGCCAGTAGAAACCTTCAGGTATGTGTGTTTTCGGCAGGAGCAGAAAGGAGTTGGTAAGGAAACGGAGAGTGGTTCTTTGTATTTAATTTTTCAGTGTTCTGCATATGTATGTGCTTTGGAGAAAATTTTGTGGTAAAGTCAGGTAAGCTCCTTTTGAAGAAATATCTTTTATGTGAATACTTTAGTAGGTCATGTTGCTGATAAATCTGTAAAGAAAATTTCCTTTCTATGATTTAAGATTTTACATAGGGTAAATGATTTTTAAATGTGGACACAGTAGTCGAGTATAGTGATCTTAATATAGTGATCTCCTGGGTTCTGGAGTGAGCCTTGCCTGAGCTTGACATTGTGAGTCTGTTAACCTGGTAGCAGTGTGAATTCAGATAAGTTATTAGAAGGCCTTGCTAATTTTTTATGGGGAACCCCAAATAGTTTATGAATTTAACCTGGGTTTGGATTTTATGGTTTCTTCAAAGTATGAATTTAACTTTTTGGGAAATTAACTGGTTAGCATTGTGTTCACTTTGTTTTCTGAGTAAATAAAATGGAAGAAGTATTAGAATAGGAAATTGCTTATGTTGTTACTCATAATTTTGACTTATTAAGGATTTCTGAAAATGATGCTAAGGTTACAGTGTAGTTCTAGTATACAAAATCATAGCTAAAGGTTACATTTCTGAATCAGTTTTTCTAAGTTAGACTTTAGGAAGGAAAGACATTATGCCTATGAACTGACTATATTTCTTCATGTCAGAATTTCTGTGTTCTCATTGTCTTCTTTTTCTCTTAAAATAAGTTAGTTTTGTTAAATGCTGTGAAAATTGTGGACAGTAACAGACTTGACATAGCATTTCTATGTATCAGGTACTGTTTAAGTATTTTACCATAGGTTAACATTTGATCCTCACAACAACCATTATAAGGAAGGAGATGGTATCAGTATCTCCATGTTACTGATGAGGAAACTGAAGCTCAGAGGTTAGTATCTCCCCAAGGTCAAAGCTGGTATGTGACAGAGCCAAGATTTGAACCTACAACAGTAGCAGCCGCAGAGCCTGTGTGCCTGACCCTGACTACTACCCTGCAAATCCTTTTTACATTTTGGATTGCAGTAAAACATTGTTGAATAAAAAGATTCTAATACCATAGCAATCTGAGCATGAAATCTTTGGAAGCTAAATTAATCTGTAAAGGTGATTTTTAATTTGTATACTGTTTTCTGGTAGATATTCTAAAGTGCATTCCACTCAACTAATTCTCAAAGCACTACACCTATACTGGGTGTGATTAGTTTTGTGTATTTTTGATTATTTAGATCAACTTAATTTTTATTTCCTCTATGTTCTCCATGTAAAATTAGATTTAAATTTTAAATTACTTTTTATTGAAACATAATGTATACACTTCGGAGTGCAGTTATCATAAGTGTGTAGGTTGTTGTATTTTCACAAACTGAACACGTCTTGTGCAACCAGCACTCAAATCAAGAAGTAACACTACCAGCAAGTCCCCTCCCCCAGTCCACTATCCTGACTTCTACTTCCATAGAGTAATCTCCCCTTTTTAATACACACACACACACACACACACACACACACACACACACACACAGAATCATTATTGTTTCTAGCTTCTTTTGCTCAACATTATATTTATGAAATTCATATTTTGATGAGTACTAATATTCCATTGTGTAAATATACTTATTTTACTCATTCAGTTCTTGCTGGCATTTTAGTAGCTTTGTTGTTCTACTGTTGTTAGGGTTAGTGCTGCTGTAGATATTCTAGTTCACGTCTTTGTTGAACATATTTGCATTTTTGTTGCTTATATAACTAGGAATAAAATTACCGGGTTGTAGGATATGCATATATTCATTTCTAGTAGATACCACTAAACACTCTCACTAGTGGTATGTGAGTTGACCTTTTTCCACTTCCTTTCCATAAAAAATTGTTTTATTCAGAAGGAGTGCAGATTTCATTGTGTATTCTGTTTTTTTGAAATAACTTTACCGAGGTATAATTTACATAAAGTAAAATGCAGTAATTTCAAGTGTATAGTGGGAGTTTTGACAAATGTACCACCTGTGTAATCACCACTCCAATTAAGAAAAATATTTCCACCATCCCACTATCTTTTCTCAACCAACCCTCACCCTCTACCCATGCCCCCGGCTACCATTGATGAAATTTCTATCACTGTAGCTTAGTTTTTGCCTGTTCTGGAACTTCTTATAAATGGCATCTAAGTACAGTATGCTCTCTTTTGTGTCTGGCTTCCTTCATTCAACATAAAGGAGCTTCATCCATGTTGTTCCATGTATCAGTAAATTTCTTCCTTTCTTATTGTTGAGAAATACTGAGTTTATTTTTATGAAAAAAGTTATTTATGTACAAATCTTATATTATTTCTCTTGAGTAAATGCTTAGGATTGGAATTGCTGGTTTGTATGTTAAGTGAATGTTTGACTTCCTAGGAAAAGTACCAAACAGTTTTCCAAAATGGTCATGCCATTGGACATTCCTACTAGTAGCATGTAAGAGTTCCCATTATTCCACATCCTTTCCAACACTTTGTATATTTAATCTTTTTAATTTTAGGTCTTCTAGTAGGTGTGGTTTATTTTGTCTTTCTCAGGGGCTTATTGGCTATTTTCATATCTCTGAAATGTCTTTTCAGATCTTTTGCCTTTTATTGGGGCTATTTTGTTAATCTAGAATTCTGAGAGTCTGTATTCTGAAAATAAGGATGTTTTTGGATAAGTTTTGTGGATATTATCTCCCAGTCTGTATTTTGGTTTTTCATTTCTTAGTAACATTGTCTTTGTAGGAGCAGAAGTTTTTAATTTTGGTAAAACCCATTGCATCCATTTTTTTGTTTGTTTTCATTGAAAGTTAGGGCTTTTTATGTCTTTGACTAAGGTTACAAAATTTTTTTGTTTTGATTTAGATGTTTCCTAAGTTTAGCTTTTGTGATTTTTCTTTTTATACGTGGGTAAGGTAGAGATCAAGGTTTTTGTCTCATACAGATATCTAGTTGTTCCAGCACAATTTGTTGAAAAGATTGTTCTTGCTCCATTTTATTACTTGGCACTTTTGCTGAAAGTCAGTTGACCATGATGTGTGTGGGGGTCTAATTCTGGACTCTACTCAGTTCCGTTTGACCTATATGTATGTGCTTCTGATGATAGCTTTTATAAGTGTTGAAATCAGATAGTATAATTTCTCTGATTTTGTTTTTTTCAAAATTATTTTTTCTATTTTTAGTTTTGACCATGTTTAAATAAATCTTAGATTTGGCTTGTCAAAAAAAAAATGCCTACTGGGATTTTGTTGGGTGTTGCTTTGACTCTGTAGATAAATTGAAGAGTATTGACAGGTTACCAATATTGGGTCATTGAGTCCCCTAAGAATGAACATGGTATCCTTTAGATTCTCTTTAAAATCTCTCAGCAGTCTTCTATAGTTTTAAATATATGTATCATGTCCATCCATGTTTTGTTAATTGTATCCCTAATTATTTAATTTTTTTGATGTGTCCATTGACTGGATCATAGAACTTTTCTCCTTTATCCTGTTAATGTGATGAATTATGTTAATTATTTTTTTTTTGAGTGTTAGAACGCTGTTAGAACAACCTTGCATTAAATAAAGCCCACTTGGTCATTGTTTATATTACATTTTTAGTAAATTGATGAGCATTACCATTATCCCAGAAAATTTCCTTCAAAACAATTCTTTTTTATCTTTGCCCCCCTCTCACCCCAGTGTCAACCATTGTTGTGGTTTTTCTTTTTTGACTATAGTTGAGTTTGCTTGTTCTAGAAGTTTATGTAATTAGAATGAAACATAATATACTTTTGTGTCTGGCTTCTTTCACTCAGCATGTTTTTCAGATTTATTTGGATTGTGTATACCAATAGTTTATTCCTTTTTATTACTCAGTAGTATTCCAAGGTATGAATATACTTGTGTTTACTCCTGTTGATTGATGGACACCTGGACTCTTTCCAGTTTTTGGCTCTTAAGAATAAAGGTGCTCTGACCATTCTTGTTTAGTCCTTTTTGTAGACATGTATTTTAACTTCTCTTGGGTAAACACTAGGGAGTAGAATTACTGGATTTTACAGAAAATGCATGTTTTTTTATAAAAACTGCCAGATCTTTCCACAGCATTTGTATCATTTTATCCTCCCAGCAAAATTTTTGAGACTGTTGGCTGTTTCACATCCTTGCCAACATTTGGTATTGTCAATTAATTTTACCTGTTTGGGTGGGCGTGTAGTGGTTTCTCCTTGCGGTTTTGTGTTTCCCTCATGAGTAATGAGCACACTTTTTCACGTGCTTATTGACCAATTAACATCTCTTCCTCTGTGAAGTGTCTATTCAGATCCTTTCTGCATGCCTTTTGAAATTGCCTTGTCTTCTGTATTTGTCTTTTTTTTAGTTCTAGGATTTCCTGTTTTTTTTTTTTTTTTGGCTGCGTTCGATCTTCATCTAGTTGTGGCGAGCAGGGCCTACTCTTCGTTGTGGTGCGTGGGCTTCGCATTGCGGTGGCTTCTGTTGTTGTGGAGCACGGCCTCTAGGTGCGTGGGCTTCAGTAGTTGCAGCACACCTTCCCTGGAGCATGCGGGCTTCAGTGTTGTGGTGAGCGGGCTCAGAGTTGTGGCTCACGGGCTCCAGAGCACAGGCTCAGTAGTTGTGGTGCACGGGCTTAGTTGCTCCGAGGCACGTGGGATCTGCCCAGACCAGGGCTTGAACCCATGTCCCCTGTGTTGGTAGGTGGATTCCTAACCACTGCACCACCAGGGAAGTCCTTAGGATTTCTTTTTAGAGTCTGGGTAGAAGTCCTTTGCCAGATGTATGTTTTACAAATATTTTCTGTTTTCTTAACGATATCTTCTGATGAACAGAAGTTTTTAATTATGTCTAATTTATCATTTCTTGATTTGACGGTTATTGCTGTTTATGTCCTAAGAACCCTTTGCTTACCACTGAGTTATGAAGATAGTCTTCTGTTTTCTTCCAGGATATTTAGCTTTTATGTTTGTTAGTTCTATAATTCATCTTGAAATAATTTTGGGGTATGGTGTGAAGTAAAGGTCAAGGTTTTTTTTCCTTCTATAAACCATTTGTTTATTATAGAAAACATTCTTCCCACCGGGTTGCTTTGGCAGTTCTGTTATTGAAAGTAAAATGACTGTCTACATGAGGGTCTAGTACTGGGTTCTCTAATCTGTTCCATTGATCAGTTAATCCTTAATACCCTACTGTCTTGATTACTGTACCTTGTTTTATCTTCTTCCAGTTTTGTATCTCTTTTGTACAACAATGTTGGCTAATCTAGGTTTTTGTTTTGTTAATTTCTACAATAAAAAGCTGGTGGGATTAAGAAAATTTTTTAAAGAGGTATAGGTCTATACAGATTTTCTTATTATTCTGACCATATTTTTTGTTGTTACCTGAGGCATAGTTATAATAGCTGTTTTTACTTCACCATCTGGGTTATCACCAGTGTTGGTCTCCATTGTTTTTTCTTATCACACAGTTTTGATTAGTCTACAATTGACAGCAAGAATCCAACATCACATTGAAAACTGTAATTATATCATTGTAAAATTTTTGGTATATATTCTCTCCATATCCCCTTGTCACTTCCAGCAAAAATGAGTGTTTTTTACATGATCTTTATTGTTTTTTCACAGGGCATCTTCTCTACATTCAGTTTCATCCAAGTCATTCCGGGATTTCTTACTAGAAGAAAAAAAATCTATTACTGGCCAAAGCTCAGGAGACAATGTCAAAAAAGTTTGTTTTAAAGGAATTGAAAGTTCCCAGGCTGCAAAAGTTGTAAGGTAATAATCATTTTCCTACCTTAAAATGTGCTGTGGTGGTTCTATATCCTTAAATAATCTTTAAAGGTAGATTTTTTATACATTCTTTTACATTCAAAATTAACGTATTTTTTTTAAGATAGATAATTTTGGTATAATTGGCTTGCAGTAAATTGTATATATTTAAAGTATACAGTTTGACGAAGTCTGTCATACGCATACCTTCGTGCAATCATCATCACCAGCTATTGAAGTCAGTGCATAGATCCATCATTCTCAGAAGTTTCTTCATGCCCCTCTGTAGTCCTTCTCTGTCCTGTCTCCTTGCAGCTACTAACCTGTTTCTGTTATTATAGACTAGCACTGATATTCTGTAGTTTTATATCAATAGAATCATTTAGCATGTGCTTTTATAAAAATCTTTTACTTAGCATACATTTTGAGATTCATCCAAGTTGTTATGTGTATCAGTAGTTCATTCCATTTTATTGCTGAATAGTATATTTCTTTGTTTGGCTATGAACCCACCTGTTTATTTGCATCTGTTGAGTGACTTGGGCATTTCCAGCTTTTTCTCTCGCTATTTTTGATACTAATTTTAAAATACATTGGACTTCAACAAAGATGTTTCATATTATAAATGCCTACATGAACCATGAAAATCTAAACACAGCTTCACCATGATCCGTAAATTCTCTTAATTATTATTCAAAAAGGAACCAAACATTCTTGGGGCATCAGATAGTTTTTTCTTCCAACATTGGCGTATGTTTCAAGTTGGTTAACTAAATGGAGGGTTTTTTTCCCTATTTCTGCTAATATGACATCTCCCAAATAATATACTCCCTAGAGTGTTTCAGGGAGTGTTTGTTTAATTACAAAATGATTAAAAATGTTAGTTGTGACCAGATTAATAATTTTGTTTTTCATAATAATTTTTCACTGTCAAACCTCTTTTTTTCCTCCCTAAACGCTTTTTAAAAATCAAATCTCATGTCCAATTATTTTATCAAACAGGTAATATAAACTTCTCTGATTGAAGTGAGGAGAGGGGTCTGGGAATCAAACTAATTTAACCTCACCTTACCTACCTGTCCTGTAAGCAGCTCCTGAGGAACTGTCAGAATCTTCCAAGAACCTTGGACTGCTGGTTTAGATGAACTGTTTAAACATAGTTTTATTCTATGTACATTTACAGACAAAGTTCTTGAGCCACATACTTACAGTACAGAAAATCAGAGAGAGATTACAAAGGACCTGAAGAAGTCATCTGGTCTATCTTCCTAACTTTTCAAATACTTTTGAGCAGTGTAATGCTTTTTAGCAGTGTAATGCTATTTTAAAATAAAAATCTTAAATGGAACCCTAACATACAAAACAGATAGATAAACCTTTTTACATAATGTTTACTTAGGATATTAAGGCTCTTTTGATAGGCTCATAAATACAAATTGGATGCAATGTAAGACGCTGTCTTAATGTTGACAAATATTTATTAGCTGCTCTGTATCAGACATCACACTAGGTACTAGAGTTACAGTGGTGAACTGTAACATAGCCCCTGCTCATGTAGAACTTAGTCCAAAAGAGAAGAGCAACCTTATTACAGAAATGATTAATTACAAGAGTACAAGGCATTATGAAGAGCAAGTTTATCAGCCTCAATGTTCAATCTGTTTCTAATTTTGTCTAGTATTTATTTCAATTAGGATTTTCTTAATAAGTCATTATAAATGAGAACAAATCAGCTCCTTGGCATTCCATGTCCAAACTACATTCGAGTGCTCCTTGTATACATACACACACTTATCCATATATATTTTATATATATTTACTTCATTAAATATAGCATTACATATGTATACACATCTCATGAGGTTTTTCTATTCAAAATTTTAATTAGAAAAACATTTTAATTGGTTATTTATCATCCTCTGTAATGACCCTACATCTATTATATTAAAAAAAATGAATAGTCTTCTGATAGAAGAAAAAATGTTAAGTTATATGATAAGTTATATGATGTGTTGTCCTGTAGACCATGCTTTTAAATAGAAAGACATAACTTCTTTATTTTTTCTACTTCAAGACACACAAATCTGCCTCTATTTGTATTCATCTTATCTTCCTTTCTTGTTTTACAGTAGAAGAGTTATCCTTCCCATCTAAGGCTAGGATTTATACCTGTACCTTGTATCTTAACCCCTTTCCACTTCTGAAGGCTTCAACTATTTAAGTAGATTTTTTCCCGTCTGGTTTTGAACATGCACAGGTCTCTCACACGTGGAATGGGTGGGGTAATCGATCCCCCACTTATCCCCCACACGTTTTCTAGCAATTGTCCTATTGTTACCAATTTCCTGTTTCCTTCACAGCCAGATTTCTCAAAAGAGCTGTCAGCATCCGCTCACTTCTCAATCACCCGCTCACTTCTCAATCCATTCTGGCTTCCAATCCCATTACTAAACTGAAACAGTTCAGGCTAATAAGTTCAGCAGTGACCTCCATATTGCCAACACCATGGACTTTTTACATGACTCGTAGTACTTGAAGTTCACTTATAGGTCGTCTTGTCATTTCACTTATATTCTTTCTATGCTAATATTCCTGAGCTTCTATGTTATCAGCTATACCCTAAAGACTCAAAGTTAAACTGCCTGTCCACCTCTGTTACCTGAGCTTCACACTTAATTCTCCATCTGCCTTCTTGATGTCGCCATCCTATTTGGATGTTCAGAAATACCTTCAACTTTATGTCCGAAACCAAACTTAATGTTTTCCTCATAGCCTTATCATAAAACCAAAATCGAACAAAAACACAGACAAAACATAAAACCAGCCTATTCTTGATTTCTCTTCCTCAGTAAATGTCATTTGCAAGTCTTTGACATGTCCATCTTCTTCAGCAATTTCCATTCTTTCAACAGGACATGACAGTTTTATCTCTTAAGTATTTCTCAGATCGATGTATTAACCTCATCTCCACTGCCATCACCCTCAGACTACTGTGATCTTTCACCTGGGCCATCTGAGTAAGCCTCCTAACTGGCCTTGCCATAGCCTTTCTTCCTTCTCTACAATAATATTGAGCTAGTGTGTGTGGTGTTTTTTTTTTCTTTAATGCAAATCTTAACCTCGTAGGATAAAAGCTAGCGTCTTATATGGCCTTCAAGGCCCACATAGTCTAGCCCCTGCCAGCCTCTTTAGCTTTATCTTTTAAATAAGATCTCTGTATTTTAGCCACCTTGGCCTCCTCTTAGTTTCTCAAATACCAGTTACTTCTTCCCACTTACTTACCCTTTGAATAGTCGACTCTCCTCCAATCTCTGTTCAGTCATATTTGAAGAAGTCTGACTTCTCTTATTCTCTTACTGGGTCAGTTTCCTGTTATATGTCTTCGTAGCGCTTCTCACTCATCACACTTAGCACAGTTAGAGTAGTCCCTCCTTATCTGCGGTTTTCCTTTCCGTGGTTCTGGTTACCCGTTGTCAACTGTAGTCTGAAAATATTAAATGGAAAATTCCAGAAATAAACAATTTTTAAGTTTTAAATTGTACGCTGTCTTGAGTAGTGTGATGAAATCTCTCGCCGTCCTGCTCCATCTTACCTGGGACGTGAATCATGCCTTTGTGCAGCATATCCTGCCCGTTAGTCACTTAGTAGCCATCTGCGTTATCAGATCGATTGTCAGGGTATCACAGTGCTTGTTCAGGTAACCTGTACTTTACTTAATAATGGCCCCAAAGCACAAGAGTAGTGATGTTGACAATTCGGATACGCCAAAGAGAAGCCATAAAGTGCTTCCTTTAAGTGAAAAAATTGAAAGTTCTCCACCTAATAAGGAGAGGAAAAAAACTGTATCCTTAGGTTGCTAAGATCTATGATACAAGTGAATCTTCTATCCATGACATTATGAAGGAGGAAAAAGAAATTCATGCCAGTTTTACTATCATACCTCAGAATGCAGAAGTTACGGCCACAGTGCGTAAGTTCCTAGTTAAGATGGAAAAGGCATATTTGTACAAGATATTTTGAAAGAGCGAGAGACCACATTCATATAACTTTTATTACAATATGTTATAATTGTTCTATTATTGTTGTAACTTTCTTACTGTGCCTAATTTATAAATGAAACTTTATCATAGGTATGTATGTATAGGAAAAACATGGTATGTATAGGGTTCAGTACTATCCGCAGTTTCAGGCATCCACTAGACTTGGAACGTATTCCTGTGGATAAGGGCGGAATTACTGTAAACTTACTATTGGTGTGATTCTTTGTTTAATGTTTTCAAATACAAGTATTTTAATGTCTCTATTTTTAGCTGTATGTTCAGTGAGAGCGAGGAAGATTGATCTTTGCTCATCACCGATTAGAATGTTTCCTAGCATGTGCTCAGTGAGCATCTGGTGAATGAGAAGAATAAATGAAACAAAATTTTAGCTGTTTCAAGTACCGTTTACTTCTAATGTAATGAGTTATGTTGTATGCCTTAGATGTATAAATGTTAAGGTATGAATGTTACGATTGTTTTTGTAATATTTTTACATTTTAAATATTGAATGTATTTTTTAAAATTTATTTTCTTTGGATATTTTTATTTGTCGTGGAACTTTAAAAATTTTAAGGATATGTGGTTTCATAGTTGATCGCTAGGGTGTGCTATAACATCAGGCTCTTAATTGTGAAAACTGGTATGTGCTGTTAGACTGCTTTGCAAATTTTAGTTAAAGGAGTGTGTGATAGTATCATGCTCTCTGATATATCATGCTCTCCATAGCTTGGGTGTTTGGCAAGTGGAAGTTAATGTTTTAAATAGCTGTTTGTTATCATCTGATCACTGAGAAAGAAAACAGCTTGGGTTTCATTTTTAATTTCATCATAGAAAATATGTTATCATAGGAGAGCTTTTTTTAAAGGAAATAATAAAACGTAACAGATAAAGTAAAATATTAACTCAGCAAATTATGGGACACTAGATATACGTACAGTATTCTACTGGCCTCTTGGGTATATATAAAAGTATAATACACAGGCGCATCCTTAAATATGTTTGAAATCAAGTTGGTAAGTCTATGCACACACGGAATTTAACTGACAGAGCAAGAATAAAATTGCAGTATAATATAACAGTGTTAGAGAAGTCCCAAAGCAATATATGACTAAGTGCTGTATGAGTGGTTCAGAGAAGGAAAAATGACAGTGGGCTAGAGTTGTCTGGAAAAACTTCATTGAGGAGGAAAGGCTTGAGTATTACGTTCATAAACACTTTTCCTATTCAGTCGCAAATATTTGATTGTTATATTTATGGCCATATGAATAGTGTTAGAAAAATATCGAACTATTTCATTGCTACTAACTTTTGAACATAGGATGGGATTTTTAAAAGAAGAGAGGAGAAAGGGCAGTATAAACAGGAAATGGTGGGAATTAAAGCAAGAAAACAAGAATGCTTATGATTCTTTAGGGAATCAGGGTGGCAGGGATGGAGGGCTCATCCTAGGAAATTCCACAAATAATAAATTCTTGTTTTAATTGTAGGAAATGTGATATTTTTCCCCCCAAGGCTAGGGAACTAGAAGAATGGCAGTGTTGTTACTTATTGATGTGAAAAGAAGGATAATGCAGTTTCTGTTTATCGTTACTTCTGTATTCTTTTTCATTTTAATGTGTTTCCTTTCATTTTCCTTTCACTTGAATACCTCCTTATGTAATTCTAGGCAGAAAATGTGATCTTGTGTTTCTAATTAGTAAGAAAAACTATATGTGAGACAAAATCATTATATCACTCTAATTTTAATATAAAATCTTTGTAAGTGGGATAATACAAAATTCTTTTTAAAAATAGTCAACTATGGGAGCAAAAAGTAATTTAGTTTTTCTCTTGAAGTCTAAATTTGGCAAGATTAATATTCTTCAGTTTGAACAAAAATCTTTGAAAGATTTTAGCCAGCCCTTTTATGATGGTTTTATTTTCAGAAGGCTAAATTTTATATGGATTATCTATTGGGATGTCTGTTTGTGTTGCAAATACCTAAGGCTTAATAATGCTGTTATTTATTGTTGGAAAGCTTATACTGTTTTTATATTTGTTTAGTCATAGCTCTGTTTTATTTAGCAATTTTGCTTCATTGGAAGATGAAATTTTGACAGACTTGTAAATTTATAATTAATGAGATTATCCATAGGAAAATCATTAATGGAAAGAATTCTAACATCTTATGAAAACAGATTTAAGTCTAATGCTTACAGCAACCCTCTGTGAACCTTTCTGAAACGAGAACAGTAATGCCTATCGTATGTGAAAGTACTTTATGAATTATAGAATGTTACATAGATAAAGCTGTTATGCTTAAGCTCTGATTGTGTGGCTTTGATTTAACAAGGCCTATACAAGATACTTTAGTCCTTATATTCAGTTCTGTTTGCCAGTGACATCATTTTCAAAGATAGGGCTTATAGTTGCTGCTTCTTACTTAACAATTAAAAAATAACTGGTTCTACATGATTTTTGCATTTCTTTGAACGTGTCAAAACACTTTAGCTGATCCCTAGACACCAGGATGATTTTTGAGCACCAGTTTATCATTATCTGTTATGCTATAATTTATTGTCCTAGAAGGCCTCTAATCTCCAGCCCTGACTGACTGAAGGACCTTTCAAGGAATTTAACCAAGGGGATTTGCATAGAACATAGACTTTTCCCATTTATTTTATAGTCATTTTAGTTTAGATTCTCATCATCTCCTAACAGGTTTATCCCAACAGCTTTCTAGTTATCTCCTTGGCTTCATTTTTCTTCTGGCTGGAGTCCTTTACTTCATCCTGGAGATTCTCTTATTTTTTTGGATGTCATAGGTCAGGTATCCGGCAGGATTCAAGTCATAGAACTTCATTAAAACTAAGAACCTAATAAGTACCCATTTTCATTTCATTTTGTATTTCAGTACCCACATCTGGAAGGAAGAAGTTATTAGTAATTCGAAAGAATAAAGAATTTTTTTAAGAGAAACTCTGCTTTTATTCTGTCCCATATTTAAAATCCTTTGGCTTTCTGCTTCAGTTATTTATTCTCTAATTACTTTTTTTTTTTTAACAAACAACTATGTTCCAGGTGTTTTGCTGGACACTGAGATACAAAGATGAAAGAAACAGAGTCCTGTACCTTGAGAGACTAGTCTAGCAGTTAAGACAGACGTGTGTGTGTGAAGTTTTAGAACAGTAATTGAAGTGCTCTGAAAAGAGGAAAGGTGATATTTGAACCAGTCCTTAAAGAATGAGAAGACATTTTTAATGGACTGTATTCTACACTACAGTGTATAGAAAATACACTGTATTCTGAGTGAAAAAGGCCTGGATTTGAGTTCTGTCCTTACCATTTTCCCAATTTGCGAGTCAGGCAAATTGTCGAATATTCTTTGAGTATTAGTTTCCTAATCAGTATAACGGAAATAATGCATGCTTTCTTCATGGAGTATTAGAAAGATTAAATGAGATAATGTATATGAAAATACTCTCAGTGAATTTGCCCACTCACATCATTCCATTTTAACTTATTTCCCTCCTAATCTCTTAATCCAATCATTCAGTTTATTGAAGAGAACAACCTACCTTTACTTAAGCCAACAAAATCTTTTACTGTTCCATGTATTTGTATGACCAAAACCGTATCTCAATGCCACTCCTCTCAGCTTTAATGTCATTTCCTCAGTGAAGCCAACAGTTTATACCCTCCTCCATATTGTTAATTTCTCCTGTGAATCCATAGTACTTGGTACATATTGGTATAAATATTAATTATATACTCTCACATTGCTTTGTCATTCTTAAATACCTTTTAAAATCGCTTTTACTGTTAAATACCTTTTAAAATCGCTTTTACCGGAGTTTTTTTAGTGGAGGGGACTGAGTTTCAATCAGCCTGATTTTCAGTACCATAGTGCTGAAACAAACCCAATAAATGTGCATAAATGAATCAGGAAGTCAGTATTTTAGGCCCTGCTTGTTCACTTGCCGTTTGACTTTCTGTTGTTAAAACCCAGCTAGACCTAAATTTGCTTATTGCTGAAAAGAGGGCATTGGATTAATCTAAGTAATTTCTAGGTATCTTTCTAAGCATAGAATTCCACATTTAGGTCATGCTCTGTAGCTCCTTTGTTAATTTTTCTCCTTACAGGAATGCTTCTTACCCCCCCTCATTCTATAGCCCTTTTATTGTCTTCTCCATGGTTTTTACAGTCCTTATAGTCAGTCAGAAGACCTTTAAGTTTGTTTTCTTAAATTCTTTTCTGTTGTGTTATGTCATTTTATTGTTTCCTGATCTAGTTTGTGAGTTCTTAGAAGGCAGATTGTGTCTTAAGTTTCTGTCCTATCAGCCACATGTAACTCATGAAGTTAGAACACACCCTCTTACCATATACAAAAATAAACTCAAAATGGTTTAAAGACTTTAAGACATGACAATAAAACCTCCTAGAAGAGAACATAGGCAAAACATTCTCTGACATAAATTGTACCAGTGTTTTCTTAGGTCAGTCTCCCAAGGCAATAGAAATAAAAACAAAAATAAACAAATGGGACCTAATCAAACTTACAAGCTTTTGCATAGCACAGGAAACCATTAAAAAAAAAAAAAAGACAGCCCACAGAGTGGGAAAAAATATTTGCAAACTATGAGACTGACAGGGCTTAATTTCCAAAATATACAAACAGCTCATACAACTCAACAACAAAACGACCTATCCAAAAATGGGCAGAAGACCTAAATAGACATTTCTCCAAAAAAGACATACAGATGGCCAATCGGTACATGAAAAGATGCTCAACATCACTAATTATTAGGGATATGCAAATCAAAACTACAATGAGGTACCACCCTACACCAGTCAGAATGGCCATCATTAAAAGGTCTACAGATAAATGCTGGAGAGGATGTGGGGGAAAAAAGGGACCCTACTACACTGTGGGTAGGAATGTAAACTGGTGCAGCCACTGTGGAAAACAGTATGGACGTTCCTCAGAAAACTAAAAATAGAATTACATATGATCCAGCAATCCCACTCCTGGGCATATATCCAGACAAAACTATAATTCAGAAAGATACATGCACCCTCTAGTTTCATAGCAGTACTACTGTTCACAATGGCCAGCAACCTAAATGTCCATTGACAGATGAATGGATAAAGATGTGGAATACATAAACAATGGACAATTAGCCATAAAAAATAATGAAATAATGCCATTTACAACAACATGGATGGACCTAGAGATTATCATACCAAGTGAAGTAAGCCCGAAAGACAAATACCGTATGATATCACTTATATGTGGACTCTAAATTATGACACAAATCTATGACACTGACATAGAGAACAGACTGGTGGTTGCCAAGGGAGAGGGGGTTGGGGAAAGGATGGAGTGGGAGGTTGGGTTTAGCAGATGTAAGCTATTGTAATATGGAATGGATAAACAACAAGCTCCTACAGTATAGCCCAGGGAACTATATTCAATGTCCTATGATAAACCATAATGGAAAAGAATATTTTAAAAAAAGGAAAATCAACTATACTTCAATAAAATAATTTTCTGTCCTATCTATAATCCTTAGAGTGTCAGAGTATTTACTGTATTTTTCTTTTTTCTTTTTTTTTTTTTTTTTGCGGTACGCGGGTCTCTCACTGCCGTGGCCTCTCCCGTTGTGGAGCACAGGCTCCGGACGCGCAGGCTCAGTGGCCATGGCTCACGGGCCCAGCCGCTCCGCAATAGGTGGGATCTTCCCGGACCGGGGCACGAACCCGTGTCCCCTGCATCGGCAGGCGGACTCTCAACCACTGCGCCACCAGGGAAGCCCTGTATTTTTCTTGCTTACAAAATTTAGACTATATATTATAGTCACAAAATTTGGCTGCTAATTATCTTGTTTCTGTATATTTTGAAGCTCAGTGCTAATTTGTCACTCTTATTCATAAATGTTACCAATATAAAACATTCTTCACAAAGTTGTCTGTATTTCCTAACATATGTTTGATTACAGTAAATTGGCTATATGAATATTATTAGAAAAAATAGACCATATTTTTTGGGGGGGGAATATAGTTGATTTACAGTGTTGTGTTAGTTTCAGGTGTACAGCAAAGTGAATCAGTTATACATATATCTACTCTTTCTTAGATTCTTTTCCCATATAGGCCATTACAGAGTACTGAGTAGAGTTCCCTGTGCTATACAGTAGGTCCTTATTAATTATCTATTTTCTATATAGTAGTGTGTACATGTCAATCCCAGTCTCCCAATTTATTCCTCTGCCACCCCGTTTCCCCCTTGGTAACCGTAAGTCTGTTTTCTACATCTGTGTCTCTATTTCTGAAAAACAGACCATTTCTTGCAAGATCTTTCCCCATGGTATTTTATACACAAGATTTTATAACTACCTACAAATTTTTTTGTTGTTCTTTACTTACAATTTCACAGGTAAGTCTGATTGCATATATTAATTTGTCTTCTGAGTCAGGGCCTTGCAATTCCTCCTCTGTATTTCTATTAATAAGCAATTTTACTAATGGTACTAGAAGCTTTAATCTTCAGTTTTTGTTTTGAAGATGTTCTACTCACGGTTCCCCAGGACCAGAAGGCAACAATAGGTGTACCACTTCTAGATAGGTAACCATAGGGGTACCACTTCTAGATAGTCCCAAGTAAGGTTAATTGATTAGCTTTGGGACCTCAAAGCTAGACTGCTTTTTAGCACTGAGAGAGAATATTAAGAAATTGGGAATAGTGGAATGTCTTATCTGAATACTTTCTGCTCCACAGTTTGAGCTACCTTTCTGTTTACTTATATAGCTTAGCTCCATTCCAGTTTTTGGTGTTTCCAAAGTTTTCTCTACAGCACCAATCCAAAGAAAATATTAGTTCTCCTTGTTTCTGTTTGTCACTTTGTCATTCTGTAAGTTGAATGCAAAAGCTTCCAGGTCCCCGTATATTATAGGTCACAAGGAAAAAACGTAACACTGTTAAAGAGTATTTCAGAGGAGATTTTGTGTGCAAAATTTGGCAAGATGAATGAAAACTCATAATTCCTGTTCTTTCAGTCCCTGGCTGTGTTCTTCATTGCCTGCTCCTTCCGTGCTAGCGCCAGTCACTTTTGCATCTATTGTAGAAGAAGAGCTACAGCAGGAAGCAGCTCTTATCAGAAGTCGAGAAAAACCCTTGGCTTTGATTCAGGTAAATAACATGCTTATTTGGGTTTAATTTAGGGTAAGAACTATACTACATTTCATTCTTAGGTCTTAAGAAAATTCTCTTTGTTTGCTTTGCAGAGGTGCATGTATTTATCACATTAAAATGTGAGTGCAATGTAAAACAAAACTGAAGCATTCAGCAAGTATTAATTGAAGGTATTCAGGATAATTAATTTACAACTAATAAATTGTGCTAAAGCTAATATTTTTAGCACTGGTGATGCTTTGGACTGTTTTTGAAAGTGACCAGTAGAGAACTTGGCATTATCTAGCTCTACACCTGGATTCTGTATCAGTAAGAGTTCTTAGGTTGTAAGCCACAGACACCAAGTCAGGCTAACTTAAGGAGAAGAGAACTTTCTTGAGAGACACTGAGATTCCACAGACTTAGCTGAAAACCAGATAGCCAGGCTTAGGAAACAGACAAGACTCACAGTTGTCCTAAAGAGCTTAAAGAACTAGACTTATACAACAACAGAAAGTATCTCACAGGATGAGCAATTGGAATGAATGGATTCCAACAGCCATCTTCAGTTTCTTTTTCCTTGCTCTAGATTAAAATCAAGGGAAGGTGGGTATCTGATTATTCTAACTCAGGCCTCAACCCTTCTCCTTTCGAAGGGGATAACAGGATACCTATTCCACTGTTTTGTATGCACAGAAAGTGGTAGTTCCACAAAAGGAAATCGGAAAGCTAATAGGATCCTGCTCAGTTTATAATTGAAGGAGTAAAGCAACTTCTCTTTTTTCCTTCCTCCTTTCAGATTGAGGAGCGTGCGATACAAGATTTATTGGTTTTCTATGAAGCATTTGGCAACCCTGATGAGTTTGTCATTGTTGAAAGGACACCGCAGGGACCACTGGCAGTACCTATGTGGAATAAGCATGGATGCTAGTTCACCATGGAGTTGAGATACGATTTTCATAAGTTGTGACTGTTATAAATAAATGCTATGGGAAAAGAGTTCTTACAAGTTTGGTAACAGATCATTCTAGATAGAATAAGAAAGGATTTAATTTCTTTACTGAACTTTAAGCATATACTGTTTGTATGATTAAAATGAAATCCCTCAGAATTGTGATTTTAGTAACCTTTTGTGTAAAAATGTGTGAGAGGAAAAACTTATTTAAATAGAACTATTTTTCTGAATAGTCTTAAAAGGAAAACATGAGTGATTGAAGTGTAAAATTTAAGAGTGATGCATTAAAAATAACTTTCCATTTGAGAATTTGGGATAAATAATTTAGAAGATTTTTGCCAAATATCATGTTTTTTTTTAGTGTGACATTGATGAGCTTTAAGTAGGAGTGTCAGCCATTACTTTTGATCCATTAATGGCCAAAATTTTGCGTTTGCTATAGTAGTTATGCCTCCATTCTTGTGTCTTTTTCATCAGGCTTTGAACGTTCTGGCCTGATTTTTAAAGCCTGAGCTGCTTGAATGCCATTTTATTTCGGTTTCAACAGCACATTCTCCATTTTGCATTGAACTGTGGAGTATGGTGGAAAGGAAATAAGAATACTATTCTGAGCAGCTTAGTCTAAAATAATAGTTTCTTACAAGATTTGGAGTCATCGTGGGGATTGTTTTTGGATGGGGAGAGGAGGCCTTATTGTGACAGAATCCATTTCTGAAAGTGTTACAGTTTTCTAAAATAAATGCTTAATTATACATATAAGAATTGAATAGTTTGGAAGAAGGTTGGTTTACAGTTACCTTTACAATGTTACATAATCAGAAATTCTCTGAGCCTGGATTATATGAATAGACATAAACATTGTTTTCTTTACAGTATGCTGTTTGGGTTGTTTTTGAGTGGTTAAATTAAAAAAAAAAGTTAAATCTGTGCTTCAGCACCTAGACAAATTGGGAAAGTTAATGTTTCTGAGAAATAATAAGCCAAGGGGAACATACAGGTAAATCACTGCTATAATTAGGTTGATGAAAATATGGCTGAAATTAACTCAACACTTGAGCTTTAGCTCCACCCAGAGCAGCAAACTTGTAAGCAAATGTGCAATAAAAAATAATCTTGATCCATGTCACTGTTACTGTGTGTTTGATATCTTATACTATATTGACATCTATTATAGGAGGAATTAATAATGATTCCTAATATCATATATTGTAGCCAGTATTTGTTGAAGTTGATGCTGTATCCATTCCTTAACTACTTAAAAAAGGGCAGTTTTCCTAAAGTGCACCTGTATGTTTGAGTAAATTGAGAAGCAATGTATTTTATAATGTTTTATGGATGTTGCTGTAAAGAGATTTTCTGAAGTAACTGATTTATTTCATTTGAACCTTTGATTCTTCCATACTTCTTGGCATCTTTAAAGATGCCATGAAGTGATGATTTTCGTGTACTCCATGCTGCCTCGGAAGCACCCTAAGGGCCTTTGGTGAGTGGGATGTGAAGGAGGGGCCAGGGTTGACCAGTCTCTGGGGTTTTAGGTCTTCACAAACCTCATTCAGAGCAATTGCACTTTACGACCTGTTTTATATAGTGGGGTATTCGTTTGGGAGAAAAAAGTTCTTTTGCTGGTAAAATGAAAGGTGGTAAGCACTGCTATAAACTACATGAAGATAGCAACCTGATACACTGTGACCAAAAAGCCCAGGAAAGTGATGGGTTTTTTCCTTAACATTATTCTGCCTACAATAATTAACTCATCTTTAATCCCATGACTTTAAGAAAGTCTTAAGACTCTAGAAATGGGCAATTTAAGGGATCAGTGGGATGAAGAGGTTTTTAAGATTGCATAGAACTCCTTAGCCTAGAAAGGTGTTGATTGGATGGGGAATTGGGATTGGGGGTAGAGGTGTCAGAGCAGAATATGCGTAACATTTGCAAAATCAAGACCAGTCAGGTAAAGTCGTATTTGTTGACAAAATACTAGGATTCAGGACTTCTCGTAAAGTCTAAACAGGTGGCTTTTAAAATAAATTGTAGACAGTCTTTATAGAGGAACAACAACAGATAGTCAGTTGAAAAGGGTATTGCTAGTTAATATCTTGGTTGGTTCTGTACTCTTTTGGAGGCTGGGTTGTATTTTTTAGTTCATGATGAGGGGGTTGATAGCTGATTCATAAAACTTTATTTTTTTGGCTGCGTTGGGTCTTCATTGCTGTGCGCCGGCTTTCTCTAGTTGTGGCAAGCAGGGGCTACTGTTCATTGTGGTGCACGGGCTTCTTATTGAGGTGGCTTCTCTTGTTATGGAGCACAGGCTTCAGTAGTTGTGGCACGTGGGCTCAGTAGTCGTGGCTTGTGGGCTCTAGAGCGCAGGCTCAGTAGTTGTGGCGCACAGGCTTAGTTGCTCTGCTGAGTGTGGGATTTTCCCGGACCAGGGATTGAACCCATGTCCCCTGCATTGGCTGGCAGATTCTTATGAATCAGGACTGCACCAGCAGGGAAGTCCTGATTCATAAAATTTTAGATCTGAAGAAACCTTGTAGATTAACCCTGTATATTCACTTTATTATATAAATTGAAGAGCATGAACTCCAGAGAAAGTGACTAATGAGATTGAAATCTTCTGTCTTTTCAGTCTGGTCCACCTACAACTACACCAGACTGCCTCTTAGAAATCACTAATTGTCTGTAGCATTTAGCCAAGACTAAGAAAATATTAAAAAGCACTTAGTAAAAATACATATAACCCAGAAGCTTCCAGAATTATCAATTTAAGAACTATTTTCAGAAGAAACTGCAGCAACCTCCCACCAGGGAACTGGGGACAAGTGATCCAAGATATTCATGGTAATGTTGATGTATATCTTTTTTGCTTGAGGTGATGTTCAGTCGTGTAAGATGCCAAAACAACCTGGTCTTTCCTATACACATGACCATCAAACTATATTTTAGACCCTATATATATTTCATTTCCTTGTATGTCTCTACTTGGCTGCTTGGCTATTTGTGTCAAAACTGAATTCTTGCCTTTTCCAAACTCTCTGATCTTTTTATTTCCTTATCTCTTAGTCTGTCATTCTCCTAAGTCATTAAGGTTAAACTTTTGGTTTCTTTGTCTCTTTCCCCATTTTGTCCCCACATTTATTGTCCAACTCCTGTCAGTTCTGTCTCTGCAATATCTTTTATCTAATTTTTTTCATTTCATTCACATTACTACTACTGTTTTAGGTCCTGAAGTTTTTCTGAAAGTTCTCAAACTTTTTGGTGTCAGGATCCCTTTATACTGATTAAAATTATTGAGGACCCCAAAGAGCTTTTGTTTATATTCATTACATATCTATCATATATAATGTACTGCAGATTAGAATAAACTTTAAAATTTAGTTCATTTAAAAATAAGCCAACACATACTAACAAAATTTTTAATGAAAATGTAACTGTTTTACAAAACAAAATTAGAAGAGTGAGCTTGTTTTATATTTTTATATATATGAAAATATGTAACTCAGTATTTCAGGTTTAGGCCTTTACTGTCTGGTTTAATAGAGGACTCCTACATTCTCATATCTGTTTCCACATTTAGTCTGTTGTGAAAACAAATGTCATAGTGTCTGGAAACTTGAAAGACTGAGATTGCAAAAGGCAGGTAACATGTTATGAAAATAGTTTTGACCTCACCAACTCCTGAAAGGTCGAGAAAGTGGTCTACTTAACTGCTTAAGTCCCTTAATTGCTGAGTCCCTTAACTGCCACCCCATTCTCTGTTTCCTGGTCCAAGACATTAAATTCTTCAACTCTCAAACTAATACCCCCAAAGCATATCTTCCTGCTCTGAAAACTTAAGTTACTCCCTCTACACTTTAAGTTCATATTTCCTCAGCTTGGGCTTCCAGTGATTTCTTTTTTTTTAATCTATACACATAGTGGTGGAGCCAAACCTGACCTGATGTGTCTCCCAAATAGGCTTCAAGCTTTGCTCATGTAGATCTCTACCTAAATCTTTCTTTCTCTTCACCTATTGAAATTCTACCCATCCATGATAAAGGCAGCCCCAATTTTATTTTCCTTATAAACTTTGTTTTTTCCTTCTCATACCTCCTCAGAAGTAAACCAAAATAAAGTATTAGTATACATGGATCAATTATGTTCCCATTTCCTCTCAACACTTTATATCTTTTAGGGAACTTGTCAAATTCTGCCATTATTTTTGTTTTTCTGTTTGTCTTTTACTTTTACTTATAGTTTGAAGGCATAGGCTAGGCACTTCTTTCTTTCTTGTGTTTAAATCTTCAAAATCTTGAACCGTAACACAAGACAAAAAGGTTTACTTCAGTGATTTACCAGTAAGTCAAGCTATGGACCATTAACAGCCTCTTGGAAAGAGGTGCTGGATTTGATTCGCTGGTATTTCATGGAGGATTTCTGTTTCTATAATTCATGATATTGGTCTGTGGTTTTTCTTTTGCTCTCTTTTTCTAGCTTTAGAATTAGTTTAATAATGGCCTTATGGAGTGATTTAAGAAGTAGTCCCTTTTCCTCTGTGTTCTGGATGTTGATAAATGATTGGTATTATTTAAATATTTGATAGAATGAACCAGTGAAGCCATCTGGTTATGGACTTTTCTTTGTGGAACGGTTTTAAATTATTAATTCAGTTTCTTTCTCTTTACATGTTATATGTAAGTCTATTGAGATTTTCTGTCTTCTTGAGTCAGTTTCAGTAATTTGTGTGTCTAGGAATTTTTCCAGTTCTTCTAAATTGTCTAGTTTGTTGGCATAAAGTTGTTCATAGCATTTACTTCTAATCCTTTTAATTTGTGCAGAGTTGGTGGTGAGGTCCCCCCTTTCATTCTTGATTTTGGTAGTCCATTTCTCTTTTTTTCTTTGATCATATCAATTTTATTCTGTTCAAAGAACCAACGTTGTGGATCCTTCTGATCTTTCCCTAGTTTGCCTGCATCTCCCTTGTTTCAACCCTGATCTTTATTATTTCCTTTTTTTTTTTTTTTTTTTTTTTTTTTTGCGGTACGAGGGCCTCTCACTGTTGTGGCCTCTCCTGTTGTGGAGCACAGGCTCCGGACACGCAGGCTCAGCGGCCATGGCTCACGGGCCCAGCCACTCCGCGGCATGTGGGATCCTCCCGGATTGAGGCACGAACCCATGTCCCCTGCATCGGCAGGCGGACTCTCAACCACTGCGCCATCAGGGAAGCCCTATTACTTCCTTTTTTCCTGCTTGCTTTAGCTTTAATTTGCTGTTCTTTTTCTAGCTGTTTAAGCTTAGATTATTGATTTAAGGTCTTTCTTCTTTCCAAAACATAGGCATTTAAAGCTGTACATTTGCTGGTAAGCACTGCTTTAGCTGCATTACATAAATTTGTATATGTTGTGTTTTCATTTTCATTCAGTTCAAAATACTTTCTAATTTCCTCTTGATTTCTTCTTTGAACCATGGATTATCTAAAAAGTATATTGTTTAATTTCAAAATATTTGTGAATTTCCCCCAATATCCTTTTGTTGTTGATTTCTAATTTAATTTTGTTAAATTTGGAATACTTATTTTTTACTGTTTCAGTCCTTTAAATTTGAGACATGTCTTATCATCTAACATATGAAAGTTCCATTGTATTCATGAGAAGAGTATGACTGAATTGACATCAACCTCTTATGAAACGGTAGCTTACAGGACTCTGTTTACTATGTTGCAGACATAAATTTGTTGCCTAAATAAAGGACAAGAATAGATGCTGAAGAAGCAAAGGAGTGGACTGTGCTGGATATATTCTGTTTGCACCTCAGATCCATTCTCTGTTCTTCTCCCCTCTACTATGTCTTGTGGAGTTGAACTCTAGGACTTTACCAGTCAGCTTATTTACCAGCCAGGGTCAGGCAACCTCTGGCTTCTGGTTACATTAGCCAGTTTGGAACACTAGCAGAATACTGGCATATTGACGGGAGGAAAGATAAAGCTTTTTTTTTTTTCTGCCCTTTACCTCCATGGTGTTGCTATGGGCCACACATCTCACAGGCTCCTATCAGGTAGCTCACTCTCCACACAGCACTTTTCTCTCCAGATTCTGTTTCCCTTCACCCATTCAGTTCTAGGAATGGCAAAAGATCTCCCATTATTTCTAGCTCAGGTTACTGCAGTATTCATTGTAGTTTCCCTATATCCTGCCCACATTATAAAGAGTCCTTCAGTAATTTACCCAAGTTGAGAGTGCTGTTTTCTGCTAGGACTCTAATTGATTAGAGATCATCCGAGTAATGGAGAAAAGTAAGAGAATGCAGAGGTTATGATTCAAAGATATTCCATTTAGAAACTTGGCAGTGAACAGGTAGATGCACGAGACACAGAAATGATAGATGGGTCACTTGTTTTGTGTTTTAAAAATGGAAGTCTATGCATCAAGAAAGCAGAAGGTGAGAAGTCGATGCATAGAGAAAGAGATTGGAGGTGCTGGGAATAGAGTAAATAATTGCAGAATGGGGATGAAGATGGAATCAAGAGTGCAAAGTGAAACTTGTGGGAAAGGAGAGAAGTACTACATGTTTCTCCTAAACTGCAGGGAAGAAACTGAGGATAATCATTGATCAGTGGTTCTCAGTTTGGTCTCCACATTAGCAACCAACATCACTGGGAACTTGAGAGAAATACAAATTACAGGGCTCCACTCCAGTTCTATGGAATCCAAAATGTGTAGAGTGGATCCCCACAATCAGAGTTTTAGCAAGGCCTCCAGGTGATTCTGACGCATGCCACGTTACTCTGATACTAAAACCAGGCAAAGATGCCAGAGAAAAAGAGAAACTACAGGCCAATATCCCTGATGAACAAAAAATCCTCAACAAAATATTATCAAAGTGAACTCAGCAATACATTAAAAGGCTAATACACCATGATGAAGTGGAATTTAACTTCAGGAATGCAAGGGTGATTCAATATCTGCAAATGAAAATGAAGGATAGAAATCATATCATCTCAATAGATGGAGAAAAAGCATTTGACAAAATCCAACATTCATTTGTGATGACTCTTAACAAAGTGGGTTTAGAGGGAATAAAGGCCACATATGACAAGCTCAGAGCCAACATCATACTCAGTGGTTGAAAGCTAAGAGCTTTTCCTCCAAGATCAGGAACAAAACAAGAATGCCAACTCTCACCACTTTTATTCAGCATAGTATTGGAAGCCCTAGAGCAATTAGGCTAAATAAATATATAAAAGGCATCCAAATTGCAAAGGAAAAAAGTAAAACTTCACTATTTGCAGGTAACACATTATTTACAGAAAACCCTAAAGACTCCACCAAAAAACTTAGAATAAATGAATTCAGTAAAGTTGCAGTATACAAATCAACATGTAAAAATCTGTTGTGAATCTATACCTTAATAAAGAACTATGAGAAAGAGGAATTAAGGAAATCCCTTTTATAATTGCATCAAAAGGAATAAAATACTTCGGGATAAATATAACCAAGGAGGTGAAAGACCTATTAAAACTATAAAATACTGATGAAAGAAACTGAAGAAGACACAAATAAATGGGAAGATATTCTGTGCACATGGATAGGAAGAATTAATATTGTTAAAATGTTCACATTACTCGAAGCAATCTATGGATTCAATGCAATTCCTATCAAAATTCCCATGGCATTTTTCACAAAAATAGAACAGACCTAAAATTTGTATGGAACCACAAAGAACTCAAATAGCCAAAGAAATACTGAGAAAGAACAAAGCTGGAGGCATCACACTTCCTGATTTTAAGCCTATAGTAATTAAAACAGAATGGTATTGGCATAAAAATAGACACGTAGATCAATGGAACAGAACAGAAACCCACAAATATATGGCCAATTTATGACAAAGGAGCCAAGATTATACAATGGGGAAGGGATAGTGTCTTCAATAAACAGTGTTGGGAAAACTGGACAGCTGCAGGGAAAAGAATGAAACGACTACTATCTTACATCATATAAAAAATTAAAATGGATTAGATTTGAGTGAAATACCTGAAACCATAAAACTAGGGGGGAAAAAGGGGGTAAGCTCCTTGACGTCGGTTTTGGCGATGGCTTTTTGGATTTGTCACCAAGAGCAAAGGCAACAAAAGCAAAAACAAGTGGGACTACATCAAACTAAAAAGCTGCACAGCAAAGTAAACCGTCAACAAAATGGAAAGGCAATCTACTAGATTGGAGAAAATATTTCCAACTTATATTTCTGATAAGGGAATAATCCAAAACGTAAAAAGAACTCATACAACTCAGTAGCAAAAAACAAAAAAACAACAAAAATTGATTAAAAAATGGGCAGAGGACCTGAAGAGACATTTTTCCAAAGACTACATAGAGATGGCCATGAAAAGATGCTCAACATCACTAATCATCAGGGAAATGCAAATCAAGACCATAATGAGATATCACACACCTGTTAGAATGGCTATTATCAAATAAACAAGAAATAACACGTTTTGGTGAGAATGTGGAGACAGGAACCCTTGTGCACTGTTGGTATAAGTGAAATTGGTACAGCCACTATGGAAAACAGTATGGAGGTTCCTCAAAAAATTAAAAATAGAACTACTGTATGATCCAGCAACTCCACTTCTGGGTATTTATCTGAAGAAAATGAAAATACTAACTCTTTTAAAAAGATATATGCAGCCCCGTGCTCATTGCAGCATTATTTACAATAGTGAAGATATGGAAACAACCTAAGTGTCCACTGATGGATTAATGGATAAAGAAGATGTGATACACACACACACACACATACACACACAGTGGAATATTATTCCATAAAAAGAAGGAAGTCTTGCTATTTGCAACATCATGGATGGACCTTGAGGGCATTATACTAAGTGAAGTAAGTCAGACAGGAAAGACAAGTACTATATGATCTTACTATGTGTAATCTAGGAAAAACAGAAAACAACAAGAAAAAAACCAAGCTCATAGAGACAGAGAGCAGATTGGTGGTTGCCAGAGGTGGGAGGTGAGGGGTGAGCAAAATGGCTGAAGGGATTCAAAAGGTACTAGCTTCCTGTTATAAAATAAGTATAACTTCCTGTTATAAGTGTTATAAGTCATGGGGTGTTATGTACAGCACTGTTAAACAGAATTTTTGTGACTGTGTATAGTGACAGATGTTAACTAGGTTTATGGTGATCATTTCACAGTATATGTGAATACTGAACCATTCTGTGGTACACCTGAATCTAATGTTTATGTCAGTTATACCTCAATAAAAAAATTTCTAGCACCATTCTTTGTTTGAAAATAAAAATTAAATGGCCCAAGTTAAGACTGTGTGGGAAAAATTATAGGGCCAAACTCAATTTCAAATATTGAAGACAGACTGTGACTTCTCAAGTAATCAGGTATTCTGTTTTATAGTCTCCCTTCACCTATCTTTTATACACTTAATTATGTGCATATAGTCTTTTTAGATTCCACACCTGGTATAACTAAGTTTGGAATAACTTGCATAGAAAACGAACTAGATACATTGTTAGGTGGTTGTGAATATGAATTTATAATGCACATAATTTTCCAAATGCTTAAAATTTTTGTTTAGCTATGGAGCTTAATTTAGTGTGTATTTGGTGCTCCTAAAAAATAAAATCCTACAAATATGCTCCTTTTAAAATAGATGGCATTTGAAATAGATGGCAAATATTTTGTACCTTTTAAGATTCGGCTAAAAATATTAAGGGAATCTTCAATCCCTTCATCTGCATATGAGATGATGAAAAAAAGGTGATGTAACTTTGTTTTTTTTTTTACTTACATAGACTTTGGGAGCACAATTTAGCGTGCACTAGGATTTCTACTTTTAAGATAGAGAAAAGACATCTTCAACTTTCTCTTGAAAAATCACCTCTAAATAACAAGAAAAGCAAGAAGCAAACACACAGTTCACTTTTGATCAAATCAGGACATATCTCTAAGACTGCACCACAGTGTAGGAAGACAGAATGAGTGTGGGTCCTATGAAACTTCTACTAGAATGGCCTCCACTTTTATTAGTTTATTATAACTACATAAAGCCCTTGTTCTTTAACTATTTTCCTTTTTCAGCTGGTTCTGATTTGAGCTCTTCTGGGTCCAATACATCTATCCTGAGCTGCTCAAAATTTCCCCAGAACTCAGAGTAGATTTGGTCATCCACTTTGGGGAGTTTCAGGTATTGTAGGTCAACTGATGAAACTGGCTTGTGATCAACTTAAGCATGCTGCTTGCTCATGGCCCAAGCCATCTCATTATCAGGCTGACCACTGCCATGTTGCAGCCCACAAAGCACGGTCTCACTTTCCCTACAGTGATTGTGTGTGTGTGTGTGTGTGTGTGTGTGTGTGTGTGCGCGCGTGCGTGCTCCTTCCCCAGGTGACTGGAAGGGGCCAGAACTAACTTCCCTTGCAAAAATAAGTACTGGAGATCTATTCAGCACAGTGCCTGTAGCTAACAGTATGACTGTATACTTAAAACATGCAGATCATGTGTTGTTACCACACACATGCAAAATACTACTGTTAAAGGGGGTGGGAGGAAACTGGGAGGTGACGGATTTGTCAACAGCCTTGACGGTGGTGATGCTTTCATGGCGTGTTCTTATTCCCAAACTCATCGAGTTGTATACATTAAAAACGTACAGCTTTTTACATATCAATCATACCTCAGTAAAGTGGTTTTAAAAGTAAACAGAATTTAAAAAAGAACAGAAGAGCTGAAAGTGATGCCTCTGAGCTGGGGTTAGGGGCCACTTTTGGCACAAGTCTTTTTAGCAGGGTTTGACTTCTAAGCTCTGCAAGTGTATGTTACTTATATAATAATATAAAGACTGTAAAGTTAACTAGAAGCTCAGAAATGTAGTAAGTAGATTGATGGTTTTATAGAAGAGAGAACCAGACATAATTTTTGCTCAGTATAAATATTGATTGAAATTGTGTTTAATCTTAAAATTTGAGACTGTATAAAATAAGTGCCCCAAACTTGGTTAACATGAAAGTTCTAATTATTAAGCCAAGTTTCCTTCATAAAGTAAGCCCCAGTTTCAGAAAACGTACAAGTATAAAGCATCTGTCTTCACTCTGATGTACTGTAACTGCATTAGGTATTTTAAGGTAAAATCTATGGTGGAATGTAACAAACATGTAGATTATTTACATATATAAAATCTTGTTCCCATTCCTGAGTACATTTCACATTTGTTAAAGTAATACTAAACTTCTGAATCCGATTATGAGGTATTAATGATATGAAAAGAGGTAAACTGTGGATTCTGATAAGTTACCAATATGTGCCATATAGTTACAGCAGCAGACAGCAGATCTGAATAAACCCTCTTCTAATAATCATATTAATTGCTGGGTCTTCCTATATGGACTATCAGTAAAGAAAATAAATACAAAGCAGGAAGTTAAAGTCAGTTAAAATTTCTGAAGGCTTCACATTGATTTCTACTAAAGTTAAGCACGTTTAAAGCTGGTTTTAATTTTTTTTTTTTGCAGTACACGGGCCTCTCACTACTGTGGCCTCTCCCACTGTGGAGCACAGGCTCCGGACGCGCAGGCCCAGTGGCCATGGCTCACAGGCCCAGCCGCTCCACAGCACGCAGGATCCTCCCGGACTGGGGCACGAACCCGTGTCCCCTGCATTGGCAGGTGGACTCCCAACCACTGTGCCACCAGGGAAACCCAAAGCTGGTTTTAATTTTGTGTTTGATTTGAGCCTAAGAGTCTTCTTTGGAATTGCTCTTTTAAGAAAGCATGTGGGGAGGAGTCAAGATGGCGGTGTGGGAAGACGTGGAGTTAGCGTCTCCCCACAACTAGGGTGCCTCCCTGGTCGCTAGTGGGGGGCTCTGACCCTCAAGGAGATGGGAGGAACCCCAAAGTGAACTGGTAGGATGTAGGGGGACCGAGGGGAGAGGAAAAGTGGAGGCCAGACAAGATTGGTGCCCCTGAGGCCTGGGAAATCAGGAGAAGCAGGCGGGAGGGGCCCTCCAGGAGGAGCAGGAGAGGAGAGGAGGGCGTTTGCCCCATCCACTCGAGCACAGGAAGCCTGCTGGGCTCCCAGGTGAGGTCCCCTGCCCTCTGAGACTGGGGTGGGGGGCATGCCTGGGCCCCTTCTGTTCCTTGAGCTTAAGCCCTACCCCCCCACAGCCTCCAGGGCCTTTTCCAGCCCTGTGGGTCCTGAGCATTGTCCCCGCCCACCACCCAGACCTCGCCCTTGCTTAGGCCCCACCCCCCACAGCCAAGGCCTTCCCCCCCTTTTTTCCTTTCCCTCCTCTTTTTTACTATTGCGGTACTGATGTACCTTCCAGTTTTTGATTCATCTCTATTTTTATTTTTACATTCTTTATAACATGTCTGTTAGGTTCCTAGTCTAATTTTATTTTTTACTTTGTTTTTTGTTTTTTTTTTTTGCCTTCCCACATGGCTTGCGGGATCTTGATTTGCAAGCCTGGGGTTGGGGGGAAGCTCCTACAGTGGGAGCTCCGAGTCCAAACCACTGGACTAACAGAGAACCTCAGACCCCAAGGAATATTCATCGGAGTGAGGTGTCACGGAGGTCCCCATAGCAGCACCAGCACCCAGCTCTACCCAATAGCCTACAAACTCCAGGGTTGGACGCCTCACGCCAAACAACCAGTAAAACAGGAACACAATCCCACTCATAAAAAAAAAAAAAAAAATGAGACGGCAAAAAAATATGTCACAGGTGAAGGAGTGAGGTTAAAACCTACAAGACCAAATAAATGAAGAGGAAATAAGCAATCTACCTGAAAAAAAATTCAGTCATGATAGTAAAGATGATCCAGAATCATGGAAATAGAATGGAAGCATGGATTGAGAAAATACAAGAAATGCTTAACAAAGATCTAGAAGAACTAAAGAACAAACAGATGAACAACACAATAACTGAAATGAAAAATACACTAGAAGGAATCAATAACAGAGGCAGAAGAACGAATAAGTGAGCTGGAAGACAAAATGGTGGAAATAACTGCCAAGGAGAAGAATAAAGAAAACAGAATGAAAAGAATTGAAGACAATCTCAGAGACCTCTCTAACAACACTAAACACACCAACATTCGAATTATAGGGGTCCCAGAACAAGAAGAGCAAAAGAAAGGGTCTGAGAAAATACTTGAAGAGATTATAGTGGAAAACTTCCCTAATATAGGAAAGGAAATAGTCACCCAAGTCCAGGAAGCACAGAGAGTCCCATACAGGATAAACCCTAGGAAAAACACACCAAGACACATATTAATCAAACTAATAAAACTTAAATTCAAAGAAAAAATATTAAAAGCAGCAAGGGAAAAACAAAAAATAACATACAAAGGAATCCCCATAATTTTATCAGCTGATTTTTCAGTGGAAATTCTGCAGGCCAGAAGGGAGTGGCAGGATATACTTAAAGTGATGAAAGAGAAAAACCTACAACCAAGATTACTCTACCCAGCAAGGATCTCATTCAGAGTCAATGGAGAAGTCAAAAGCTTTTCAGACAAACAAAGCTAAGAGAATTCAGCACCACCAAACCAGCGTTACAACAAATGCTAAAGAAACTTCTCTAAGTGGGAAACACAAGAGAAGAAAAACACCCACAAAAACAAGCCCCAAACAATTAAGAAAATGGTAATAGGAACATACATATCAATAATAACCTTGAATGTAAATGGATTAAATGCCCCAACCAAAAGACACAGACTGGCTGAATGGATACAAAAACAAGACCCATATATATGCTGTCTACAAGAGACCCACTTCAGATGTAGGGATACATACAGACTGAAAGGGAAGGGATGGAAAAAGATATTCCATGCAAATGGAAATCAAAAGAAAGCTGGAGTAGCAATACTCATATCAGATAAAATAGACTTTAAAATAAAGACTGTTACAAGAGATAAGGAGGGACACTACATAATGATCAAAGGATCAATCCAAGAAGAATATAATAACAATAACAAGTGTTTATGCACCCAACATAGGAGCACCCCAATACATAAGGCAAATACTAACAACCATGAAAGGAGAAATCGACAGTAACACAATAATAGTAGGGGACTTTAACACCCCACTTATACCAATGAACAGATAAAACAGAAAATAAATAAGGAAACACAAGCTTTAAATGACACAATAGACCAGATAGCTCTAATTGATATTTATAGAACATTCCACCCAAAAGTGGCAGAATACACTTTCTTCTCAAGTGCACATGAAACATTCTCCAGGATAGATCACATCTTGGGTCACAAATCAAGCCTTGGAAAATTTAAGAAAATTGAAGTCATATCAAGCATCTTTTCTGACCACATTGCTATGAGATTGGAAATCAATTACAGAAAGAAAACTGTAAGAAACACAAACACATGGAGGCTAAACAGTGCACTACTAAATAACCAAGAGATCACTGAAGAAATCAAAGAAAAAATACATACAAACAAATGACAATGAAAAACAACGACCCAAAACCTATGGGATGCAGCAAAAGCAATTCTCAGAGGGAAGTTTACAACAATTCAATCTCATCTCAAGAAACAAGAAAAATCTCAAATAAACAATCTAACCCTACACTTAAAGCAACTAGAGAAAGAACAACAAAGAAAACCCAAAGTTAGTAGAAGGAAAGAAATAATAAAGATCACTGTAGAAGTAAATGAAATAGAAATGAATAAAACAATAGCAAAGATCAATAAAACTAAAAGCTGGTTCTTTGAGAAGATAAAATTGATAAACCCTTAGCCAGACTCATAAGAAAAAAAGGGAGGATGCAAATCAATAAAATCAGAAATGAAAAAGGAGAAATCACTACTGACACTGTAGAAATGCAAAGGATTATAAGAGACTACTACAAACAGCTATATGCCAATAAAATGGACAACCACGAAGAAATGGACAAACTCTTGGAAAGGTACAATTTTCCAAGACTGAACCAGGAAGAATTAGACAATAACAGACCTATCACAAGTATTTAAATTGAAACTGTAATTAAAAATCTTCCAACAAAAGTCCAGGACCAGATGGCTTCACAGGCAAATTCTATCAAACATTTAGAGAAGAGCTAACACTGAATCTTCTCAAACTCTTCCAAAAAATTGCAGAGGGAGAAACATTCCCAAATTCATTCTACAAAGGCACCATCACCCTGATACCAAAACCAGAAAAAGATATCACAAAAAAAGAAAATTATAGACCAATATCACTGATGAACATAGATGCAAAAATCCTGAACAAAATACTAGCAAACAGAATCCAACAGCACATTAAAAGGGTCATACACCAGGATCAAGTGGGATTTATCCCAGGGATGCAAGGATTCTTCAATATATGCAAATCAATCAATGTGATACACCATATTAACAAATTAAGGGAGAAAAACCATATGATCATCTCAATAGATGAAAAAAAAGCTTTTGACAAAATTCAACACCCATTTATGATAAAAACTCTCCAGAAATGGGCATAGAGGGAACTTGCCTCAACATAATAAAGGCCATATATGACAAACCCACAGTGAGCATCATACTCAATGGTGAAAAACTGAAAGAGTTTCCACTAGGATCAGGAACAAGACAAGATGTCTACTCTTGCCACTCTTATTCAACATAGTTTTGGAAGTCTTAGCCACAGCAATCAGAGAAGAAAAAGAACTAAAAGGAATACAAATTGGAAAAGAAGAAGTAAAACTGTCACTTTTTGCCAATGACAATGATACTATACATAGAAAATCCTAAAGATGCTACCAGAAAACTACTAGAACTGATGAATTTGGTAGGGTTGCAGGATACAAAATTAATGCACAGAAATTTCTGGCATTCCTATACACCAACAATGAAAAATCAAACACCCCCATTTACCATTGCAACAAAAAGAATAAAATACCTAGGAATAAACCTGCCTAAGGAGATGAAAGACTTGTACTCAGAAAACTACAAGACACTGATGAAAGAAATCAAAGACGACATAAACAGATGGAGAAATGTACCATGTTCTTGGATTGGAAGAATCAGTATTTTGAAAATAACTATACTACCCAAAGCAATCTACAGATTCAATGCAACCCCTATCAAACTACCAATGGCATTCTTCACAGAATTAGAATAAAAAAATCTTACAATTCATATGGAAACACAAAATACCCCGAATAGCCAAAGCAATCTTGAGAAAGGAAAACGGAGTTGGAGGAATCAGGCTCCCCGGTTTCAATCTATACCACAAAGCTACAGTAATCAAGACAGTATGGTACTGGCACAAAAACAGAAATATAGATCAATGGTACAGGACAGAATGCCCAGAGATAAACCCACGCACATATGGGCACCTAATTTACAACAAAGGAGGCAAGAACATACAATGGAGAAAAGACAGCCTCTTCAATAAGTGATGCTGGGAAATCTGGACAATCTGGACAGCTATAAAAGAATGAAATTAGAACACTACCTAACACTATATGCAAAAATAAACTCCAAATGGATTAAAGACTTAAATGTAAGACCAGACACTATAAAACTTTTAGAGGAAAACATAGGAAAAACACTCTTTGACATAAACCACAGGACGATCTTTTTTGACCCACCTCCTAGAGTAACAGAAATAAAACCAAAAATAAACAAATGGGACTTAATTAAAAGCTTTTGCACAGCAAAGAAAACCATAAACGAGACAAAAAGACAACCCTCAGAATGGGAGAAATATTTACAAATGAAACAACAGACAAAGGATTAATTTCCAAAATATACAAACAGCTCATGGAGCTCAGTATCAAAAAAACAAACAATCCATTTTAAAAATGGGCAGAAGACCTACAGAGACATTTCACCAAGGAAGACATACAGATAGCATGGCCAACAGGCACATGAAAAGATGCTCAACATCACTAATTATTAGAGAAATGCAAATCAAAGCTACAATGAGGTATCACCTCACACCGGTCAGAATCGCCATCATCAAAAAAGCTAGAAAAAGTAAATGCTGGAAAGGGTGTGGTGAAAAGGAACCCTCCTATACTATTGGTGGGAATGTAAATTGATACAGCCACTATGGCAAACAGTATGGAGGTTCCTTAAAAAACTAAAAATAGAACTACCATAGGACCCAGCAATCCCACTACTGGGCATACACCCTGAGAAAACCATAATTCAAAAAGAGACATGCACCACAATGTTCACTGCAGCACTATTTACAATAGATAGGACATGGAACCAACGTAGATGTCTATCAAAAGATGAATGGATGAAGAAGATGTGGCACATATATACAATGGAATATTACTCAGCCATAAAAAGAAACGAAATTGAGTTATCTGTGGGAGGTAGATGGACCTAGAATCTGTCACACAGAGTGAAGTAAGTCAGAAAGAGGAAAACAAATTCCGTATGCTAACGCATATATATGGAATCTAAAAAAAAAAAAAAATGGTACTGATGAACCTAGTTGCAGGGCAGGAATAAAGATGTAGACATAAGAATGGACTTGAGGACACAGGGTGGGAGGGGGAAGCTGGGTGAAGTGACAGTAGCATCGACACGTATACACTACCGAATGTAAAACAGTTGGCTGGTGGGAAGCAGCCTCACAGCACAGGGAGATTGGCTCGGTGCTTTGCGGTGACCTAGGGGGTGGGATAGGGAGGACGGGAGGGAGGCTCAAGAGGGAGGGGACATGGGGACATGTGTATGCATATGGCTGATTTGCTTTGTTGTGCAACAGAAACTAACATGGTATTGTGAAGCAATTATACTCCAATAAAGATCTATTAAAAAAAAAGGGAGCATGTGAATCCTAAAGGTGTTCCAAAATTAGAGATTTTTACAGGTTACCGGGAGTTCGCGAGTCCACATTTCATGCTTTAATGTAGTAAGAGTCTCCAAATGAAGCACTAATCTTTCATATTCATAGCAACAGATGGCATACTAGTTTAGAATTTTTAAGTTGTGAATTGTATCACACTTATTAGTAAAAATAGAAAAATGGATGTTACAGGAAGAGTGGATGGTGTGAAAGGGTGGTATGATGAGGCATGAACCACAGTGATTGTGAGGGGAGACGGGACTGCTGGGCAGTTTGCATCTTTCTTTGTGAATATCAGTGTGACCTCTGAACCCCACGAGGTGTCTGCCCTGTGGTTCTCGTGGTATGTGAAGCAGTGTGGAGGCACCACTCGGA
This sequence comes from Delphinus delphis, assembly GCF_949987515.2. Lineage (NCBI taxonomy): Eukaryota > Metazoa > Chordata > Mammalia > Artiodactyla > Delphinidae > Delphinus > Delphinus delphis. The sequence continues at coordinate 72,134,338 of NC_082696.1, forward strand.
TATCCTCCATTACCAACGGGGCCAGGAACGGAAGTCTGCAGGTGGATCTGGTCAGCCAAGCAAGCGGATAATGCACCTCCTCGGGGACAGAGTGAAGCTGGGGTGTCCTGTCACCTATGTGGACCAGTCAGGTGACAACATCATGATGGAGATGCTGGATCATCAACTTTATGAGTGCCGATACGTAATTAGTGCCATCCCTCCAACTTTCACTGCCAAGATACACGTCAGAGCAGAGCTTCCTTCAGAGAGAAACCAGTTAATCCAGCATCTTCCAGTGGGGGCTATCATTAAGTGCATGACGTATTACAAGGAGGCCTTTTGGAAGAAAAAGGATTACTGCGGCTGTATGATCATCGAAGATGAGGAAGCTCCGATTTCAATAACGCTGGATGACACCAAGCCAGATGGATCGCTGCCCACCCTTATGGGCTTCATCCTTGCTCGAAAAGCTGACCGCCTTCCTGAGGTCCATAAAGAACTAAGGAAGAGGAGAATCTGTGAGCTGTATGCCAAAGCGCTAGGATCCCAAGAAGCTTTACAACGGTGCGCTATGAGGAGAAGAACTGGTGTGAGGAGGGGTACTCCGGGGGCTGCCACACTGCCCACCTCCCCCCTGGGATATGACTCAGTACGGAAGGGTGATTCGCCAGCCCGTAGGCAGGATTTACGTTGCTGGCACGAAGACTGCCACATAGTGGAGCGGTCACATGCAAGGAGCAGTAGAGGCTGGAGAACGGGCAGCTGGAGAGGTCTTGAATGCTTTGGGGAAGGCGGCAAAGAGAGACATATGGGTCCAAGAACCTGAATCAGAGGATGTTCCAGCTGTAGAAATCACGCACACCTTCTGGGAGAGGAACTGGCCTTCCGTGACAGGCCTGCTGAAGATCGTCGGATTTTCCACATCGATAACTGCCCTGTGGTTTGTGGTGTACAAATTCAGGCTGCCGACCTGATCCTGAAGTTTCGGCTTCATGCTTTCTGCTTACTCTTTCCCAGCATCATCAGAAGCCAAATGTTGACAAATCGGAAGGCTGTGTCATCGGATCATCTTTAAGTGCACTGATTTAACCCCTCAGTTTAATCTCTGTATCACCTCCTTAATTTCCGTAAGATCAAGCTCCGTCTTGTGACTTGTCTGTAGACCAGCTTGTGTTGATTGCTAGAAAATCACCTTGTGATCAATTTCTTAACTTCAAGAAATTAAAGCTGACGTGCTCATAAAAAAAAATAGAAAAACACTCAAGTTTTGTAATCCTAGTATTCCTTTTATTTTCAATCCCAGTGAAATGGAAATAACATTAAGCTGGAGTGAAAAGATGAATTTTCCTTTACTTTCTAAGAATAACATAGCAGTGACCAGCCTGGGTTTGCTCATTACTCTGATTCTGTTACCATAAAATAGAATAGTGTATTTGACTCATTTTGTGTCATTAGAAATGGAAAACTTTTAGAGGCAAAGAGCCATTTAGTATGGTTTCATATTAGATGTAAGCCCATAACTACGTATCTAAAACCATCAACATCACATCCATTAACAAGCATTTGTTTAAATAGAGAGTAGAATTCAAGGACAGGGAATAGCATGTAGCCCTCCTGCCTAGGGACTGATGTTTGAGTGATGAGTGGCAGGAAGTAATATAATGTAGTATGTTCTAAGAACCTATAAGAAGAGATATTGGAAATAAGTACTATAATTAAAGGTAGTGGCTGAGATTTAAAGAAAGTAAATTTGGGACTTCCCTGGTGGTCAAGTGGTTAAGAATCCGCCTTCCAATGCAGGGGACAGGGACGCGGGTTCGATCCCTGGTCAGGGAACTAAGATCCCACAGGCCGTGGGGCAACTAAGCCTGCATGCTCTAGAGCCCACGTGCCACAACTAGAGAGCCCGTGTGCCGCAACTACTGAGCCCGCACGCTCTGGAGTCCGAGTGCCACAACTAGAGAGCCTGTGCGCTCTAGAGCCCATGTGCCACAACGAAGATCCTGCGTGCCACAACTAAGACCCAACGCAGCCAAATAAATAAATAATTTAAAGAAAGAAAATAAATCTGCTCTTTGGTTGTATATTATACATTTATGTTGCATTAGTTAAATAGAGCCCTCCAAATGACCTTACCTTAAACTTTTGGGAACTGTACACCATTCAAGATGAAAAGCAGACTTCTTAGAAAAGAGGTTTATTTTCTCTTTAACATCATTTGCCCTCAGAGTTGTTGGTGTAAACTTGCTATTCTTCTAGGGTAGAAACCAAAGACATATATATATTATATATATATATATATATAATATATATATAATTTCACTAAGTTTGCCATAGGATTATTACTTTCATCAGTAAGATGCTATAACACTATGTAAATGAACTATTTGTAGAGTTCTTGTGAGGCTGAAGCAGTTTGGTATCACAACAGGATTAGGCAGTTTACAGAAATATCAAACATTTAAAAATAGGGCAGAAATGTGTGCTCAGTGCAGAGTTCCCTAAAATGTTTTCTATGGAATGCTAATTCTGAGGGCTGTTGATAGTTCTATATATTTCTAAAAAGCCCAGTGGCTAATTTAATTTGGGAAATGCTGGGTTAAAGACCACAGGACTTCTCAGAACCTTTAATTTGCTAATATGCATTGAAAACTCTCAAGAAGGAACTTTTATAACATGCTTTATTTTAAAATGTATATTAAATTCATTTAATCAATGAACTCTTTTCTTTTCTTTTAGCAATATCCCTAGGGACTGGAGTTCTATGGAGAATATCTGAATCACACTGGCATCAAAGTTAGATATAGAAGCTCTGGAATTAGACAAACTAGCAAGTCATTTTACCTCTCTGAGCCCTGGGTTCTAACCTATACATTAAGAAGAATAATTCCTACCTAATGGGAATATTAGAGATTGCTAATTCATGTAAAGAACATAGCTTATTATAAGCAGTAAAAATGCTGACTTATCAAAACAGCATTAATTGGAGAAGCAGAGATCACAAATGCAGCCACTGTTCATTCTTTGGCAGAATGTACAATAACAAGCCCAGAAAACTGGGTAGTATGTCACCAAAGACAACTGTGAAGCAATAGGAAAAATCGGAACAGTTTTATATTAAAATGTAAATTTTGCATTGGTTTATGATTCATAATTTGATCCCATAATTGAGTCACTACTTATTAAACTGAGTATTTTCATATACGTTATCTCATTTAATCTTCATAAAAAACTAAGACCCAAATGCAGCCAAAAAGAAACAAATAAATATTTTAAAAAATTCTCAAAGTGATAAAAGTATAGAGATGGAGAACAGATTAGTGGTTGGCAGAGGACAGAGACTTGGCGGGGGGAAGGGGGTGGTTAGGAGAGAGGGCCACAGATACGAAGAGGCAGCGCAAAGGAGTTCTTTTCTGGTGATGGAACGGTTCTGTGCCTTGATTGTGGTGATCATGATGTGAATCTATAGGTGGTATGAAATGGTATAGAACTATACATACCCACACACACACATCAATACAGGTTAAAAAATGATGGAAACTGAGTAAGGTCTACAGTCCAATTAACGGTAATATACCAGTGTCGACTTCCTGGTTTTGATATTGCACTGCATCACTATATACTGTCCTATAATTGTGACGTCATACTATAGCTATACTTCTGATATCATAATTTGGGGAAGTTGGTTGAAGGCTACATGGGACTCTGTCATTTTTGCAACTTCTTGTGAATCTATATTTCAAAATACAAAAGTTAAAAGAAAAGTGCATGTGGGATGAGAGCGATTATTGCTACCATCTTGGAGACAAGTTACACAGTCCTACAGCTAAGTGAGTAAATAGTAGCACAGAGACTGAGGACCCGGGCTCTTGGAGCCAACAAAGAAGAGCTGTGACCCTGGATGATCTGCCCAAGAGGACGGGGCAGGCCCCAGACATGGTTTGGTGAGACCGTCATGGCGCCAACTCCATTAACTCAGGCTCAGGATGTAGTGTCTGTCTTTGACAGTGAAGAGTCTACTAGAATGGGTAATTAACTGACAAAAATTAAAGGAAAATGTAGACAGAGATCCCATCCTGAAAATGAGGCCAAATTGGAGAAGGGAATGGGTAGCCTGACATTCGGCAGACCCCAGGAGCTCTGGTGGCAGAGGGAATCTGAGCCAGTGGGTCCTGTGCTGTCTGTGTGACTCATCACCAAGTCCTGCAGCGTGGGGTCCAGAGGCAGGTAAAGTGCACAGACGGTCGAAAGAGCCCTGGATCTCGGACAGACCCCTCGTGGGGAGGCGCCAGACAATAAAGACAGAAATCAAGGGAAGGTCAAAGCACAAAGAGAATTAGGGCACTTTCTCTTCCAAGGAATCCTAGGCTCCACCTCCTTTCCTTTACCACTGCCTTTCTTAAACATGTTTCCAATCTGGAAATGACTGCAAAGCACTGTACTTCTTTTTATAGAACTGAGATACTGCTTTATCAAGATTAAGGTTACACTTAGGCAGAATCAAACCACATATGGTGACCTGAAGTCATTCTGTTTCTTTGGACAGAGGGAGGGTTTTGAGTGTCGATGTGCTTCATGGACACTGTCAATGCTTCTTTGAACAAGAAAGAGCTTTTAAAATAATCACAGCGCAATCCCCCCAAAAAGCTAAGTCAGGGCTTCCCTGGTGGTGCAGTGGTTGAGAGTCCACCTGCCAATGCAGGGGACATGGGTTCGTGCCCCGGTCCGGGAAGATCCCACATGCCGCAGAGCAGCTGGGCCCGTGAGCCATGGCCACTGAGCCTGCGCATCCGGAGCCTGTGCTCCGCAATGGGAGGGGCCACAACAGTGAGAGGCCCGCGTACGGCTAAATAAATAAATAAATAAATAAATAAATAAATAAATAAATAAGCAAGCAAGCTATGTCAATACATTTAAGTATCTGGACTTAAAAATTTCCCTGACCAAGTAGGTCTCTTGTTCACTTTCCAAGATAGTAAACCATAGTGTTACCTGCTCTTTCCTTCCATCCCTGTCCCCCAGGAGATGGGGCTAGGCCAATAGGTTGAGTGTGTGTTCTCATTAATTGTAAATGGTCATGTGGGGCTTCCCTGGTGGCGCACTGGTTGAGAATCCACCTGCCAATGCAGGGGACATGGGTTCGAGTCCTGGTCCAGGAAGATCCCACATGCCGTGGAACAACTAAGCCCATGCTTTGCAACTACTGAGCCCGCGTGCCGCAACTACTGAAGCCCACGCGCCTAGAGCCCGTGCTCTGCAATGAGAAGCCACCGCAGTGAGAAGCCCGCACACCGCAACGAAGAGCAGCCCCTGCTCGCCGCAACTAGAGAGAGCCCGTGCGCAGCAACAAAGACCCAATGCAGCCAAAAATAAATAAATTTAAAAAATAAATTTATTTAAAAAAACAATTGTAAATGGTCACAGGAATGAATGCTGGATGTCTTCCTACTCAGCGTCCCTGCCTTTCCACCACATCCCCGGGAAGAACATCTCGTACAGGCCACCTCCATGGCCCTGCAGTTGCCCCAGCTCCACACTCCTGCCCACACACAGCCGTGACTCAGTCCCCTACTTGAATGTTAGAAATGTCAGCTACTGGGTACACAGTCCAAATGCTTTCTTAGGACCTAATGTGCTCTCTAGTGATAGTCTGGCTTTTACATAGAGGACGTTAAAAAAATCAGTTTGATAGTCAGTGTTTCCACACAGATGAGAGGCCTGTTTTCATTGGCTGCTGAATAAGCAGTACTTCCAAATCTTGGGTTTAGTGTAGGACGCTATTGAAACACACGCTCTTAGTTAGACGGAACATTTGTGAACAATCATTCTAGCGATAAATGCACTTGTTCAGCTGCCCTTATGATTTTTAAATTTGGCATGTATTTTATATAGACTTTTCCATTAGAACATAACTCCAAGTGGTACCAAACATCACCCTGGCTGTATTTTAACAATGACAGTAGTGGCTATGAAGGCCAGGATTTCAATGAGCAGAAGTTTTTTACACGCACAGGAAGATGATTCTGAATTTAGTTTTACATATTGGATAAGTGTATTGCATAAAAGCATGAAGTGACGCTTCAGCAGGAAGCCAGGCTGGTGGCACACAGACCAGAAATTAGTGCAAAGAGGTTTAAGCCCAGTTGTTTGATTGTGCTGCAATCTGTTGGCTGGCCTACCATACCCTCCCCTGCCTAGAACTGCAATATTCCAACAAGAATCTGGTTAACACTTGTCCCCTAGCTCAGTGAGTTGCCATCAAAGTTAGTTTTTTAAAATCGCAAAGCTCTTTGAGCTCTCAAAGTGGGAATTCGCTTTTATTTTCTATTCTAAAATAGGCTATTCCTGGCCCAGGCCCTAGGGCATAGCTAATCTTGCACACTGCATGGCATGTGGGATCTTAGTTCCCTGACTAGGGACCGAATCCCTGCCCCCTGCACTGGAAGCTCAGAGTCTTAACCACTGGACCACCAGGGAAGTCCCAGGGCATAGCTCAGAGTCCCCTTCACACACATCTGTTAGGTTACCCTGATTCCTCTGTAGAAAGCACAGCCTTGACCAGGGGTACTGGAAACCCTCAGGAGATAGCCCGTATTGTAAACTAGCTTTCTGAAGAACCCAAACTATTTCTTATGGCAAAAGGAGAGCTCGGCAGATATTTTTTATTAGGAAAAATATATGCCAAAGAATTGGGCCTCATTTTATATCTGACTCTTGAGTCTTGGCTTCACGACTCTTGCCTACGAATCATCTTGTGATACTTTACAAAAACATTTCCGTGACTACGTATTGCCAGGCTCTGCGAATCAATGCATGTTTTAATCGAAGAGAAAATATGGATTTTGTGTATGTTCTGAACATCAGCAGGGAATCAAACTTTGTTCTGAGCATTGAGTAAAGATTTTAGTGACCAAGCAGGGATTGGACTGCCTTCATTCACACAACCTTCGACACAGTAACTTTCGCTTTGGCCTAACTCCACCCAGAAGATATTTATAATCAGCAGTCCAATCTGTAGGCTAGAGCCAATGTTGAACATTTTGGCTGGATAATATAGCGATGTCATCTTTGTCGCTCTCGAGGCGGTGACATTCCCACAGATGACTCTGCAATTGATCTTGTGGCGAATGTGCAGGCCAGTCATCACAAAGTACTGCAGGTATGGTAAGCGATACAGAACCGTAATCTGCATTCACCAGTGCACGCTCATACACACTGGATCGTCAATGATGACTTGACTTTTCAGAAAACATCCTCTTGATGGCAAGTCCCTCGCTGAGACACATGTGAGGGGATTAGGTGTTTCAGCAACACTTAATATGGGTGAAAAACACGGCAGAACCCCAGGAAGGCTAAAGCTCTTAGTTGCAGCGTGAGCACTGCAGGTGGTTTCCTTGCCTTAATTAAGGCCGGAAGCATTGATGATGTGGCTTAAGAAGGAGACTGACACCTGAAGATCACTTCAGGTGATGTAGGGATCTAGAACTTCCTACAAAGAACCACTTGCTTCCCTAGTGGCTTTATGTCACATCCCTTAAAATGTCAAGTGGAAGCTTCCAGCCACATTCACTGAACACCGAGATCTCAATGCACAGTGGTAACAGCAGTTTTGCAAAAGGCTTTGATAGAAAACCCTGGAAACTCAAGAGACCCAGCAGCCTGGAGTGTTTGGACTCTCTAAGGAAGTATTCAGAGAGGCTGTTGCCTTGAGCAGAGAACAGCCACTCTGCCCACTTCTCACTGAGCCAGTGTGATAAGGGCTGCTCGAACCCTGCTGGGCTGCTCCTTAGGAGATGGGCGTAGACGCCTGCACTTAGTCACACGCTCTTTCTGAGCCACATGGAGCTGGGGGTGGGGTGGGGGGAGGAGGATACTCAGACAAGATAAAGCTCGCTAAGCCTGTCCTGTGCTTACGGACGTCTACGAGCACTGCTACAAACTGCGCAGAATCCTAGGCATCTTTCCCGGCCCCCTTGCGATAGCATCCGGTTCCTCAGCTAACTCCCCCCAGGCGCAGTGAAGAGCTAGGGTGAACAGTAGCTTCACCACCATGAGAAACCAGGACATGTGGGCAGAGGGCAAGATGTGGTGTTCCCGTGACTGTGGGCTGTCATCGTCAGGGATGTGAGCAGGGCCCCTATCTACCAACAGCAAGGAGACTCCACACTGGAACTCTTCCCGAGTTCTGCTTAAACTTGGTTTCTAATTTCTTGAAATGGTCATGGGATCTACAGCTGAGATAAGGGTATTAATATTCACATATTGACTTTGCTTTTAAATTGCATCAGAAAATACTGGGAGCTTTCAAAACTTGCTGTAATATTCGAGCATAGAATAGGACACTCTATCAGACTGTAAACCTTCCCATTGGATCTTGCATCTCATGTGTGTGTGTGTGTGTGTGTGTGTGTGTGTGTGTGTGTGTGTGTCACGGTTTCTGTGAGGTCTTTAGCTATGTAGGGCTCGTCAGCTGATTTACGCTCCAGCATGGTGAACAGCAGGGTAAGCCTGGGTTCCCTTGGACCCAGTAAGGCTATGATTTTGTGGGAACGTTTATAATATCATGTTTGCTGTCTCTCTTCTCCTAAAGGGTGACTGAGGAAACCGGTGATGTCCCTGGGGCTTTTGCATGAGTCAGGCAGCGCCGCTTGCCTGTGAGCTGTTGGCAGGCTCCAGCCACCAGACCCTCCCCGTCCTGGGAAGCACATCCCTGTGTGTGTGTGTGTGTGTGGAGAGAGGTAGACAGAAGAACGGGTGACTTATATGCTTCAAATTCCCTTCCATTTTATAGGGGGGTCGCATGCTATTTCCAAGACAGAGACATTCTATGAGAAACAGGTTTCAATAGAGAGTCCGAAATGACAGGAATGGTTTAAACCCAGCACTGGGGAGAGAATGCTGCCTCTAGGTAACAGACATCAAAAATGATTCCAAATGTTTTCTCTGATGCCAGCGGTGCAACCTTCCGGATAAATCATTTCACATCACCCTGTTCAGCACACTGAGTGCAGATGCATGCCCCGGCCTCAAAGATCTCAGACGGAAGAGCAGCCGCCCCTGCGGTGCCACCACCCCAGGAGGCGCTGCTGGCTGTTGCGGCCCAGCACGCCCCCAGCAGCAGCCCAAGGACCGGTGACAGGCTCCGTGTGATGCAGACCAATAAACTCGGCCCGCCGGGACCGAGTTTCCCTGGGTACACAAGCATCCCCTCCTCTTTATTTTCCTTGGGACCCGGTGAATCATCTTTTGTACCGTCTTACATGGTGTGACTCATTTCAGGCTATTTTCTGCCCAGTCTCAGCCCAGTGGCTCATCTCTGGAGAGGCCCTTCCTCATCTGTTAAATGTCATGAGTCACTACACTGCACTTGGTAGCAACTCCAGGCTCGCTTCACGGGCGCTGAGCGTACTCAAACAAGAAGAACAGAGCAAAGAAACGGCCTTCCTGTGGGTGAAGCTGCCCAGGCCTCTCCCAGCCTTATTTTAAGACCATAATTTGCATATTCCTTCATGGTGGTGACAGTGTTGGACGTGGTCATTTTGCTCTCTTGGCTTTTATCGGGAGGCATGTGTGAATCAAATGCAGGCTGCAAAGTCAACATCTGTTTCAAGAACTATTCAAAACAAACATGGCTCTGTGGCGGTCACTCCCATTTCCTAATGGTCCCCTTCTGCTCCCTTCTTCCAGTTTTATTTTCTTCATGTGACATTTCAGAGCAGAAAAAATCTTTTAGTTTTTAAATTTTTAAATTAAAAAAATTTGGGGGGAGGGTAGAGTTGATTTACAATGTTGTGTTAGTTTCAGGTGTACGGCAAAGTGAATCCATTAAAAAGGTTTTTTTTTTAAAAAATTTCTCCTTGCATGCCCTTTCTAATGTCTGACAAAAGTTTTTCCAGTTGGAATTTAACTCGTTTAATCAGAAAAATAAGAGTTTGTCCAGTATACCTACAGGGATATTCCTATTCTCTGGAGATCTGTGAACATTCGGGTGTCTCTCTTAATTTTAAAGAAGCTCATAATGATTCCTGCTTCCACTGAAGCACCAACGAGAAGATGCAGAAGTGGCTTGTGTCTGGTTCAGGTGCTCTGGGCAGCCTTGGCTGCCCTCAGAGGTTGGCTGTGACTGCTGCTGGCCGGGGCTGCCTACAGCCCTGCGGCATATGTGGAATCTTCTCGGCAGAACAAAGGCAATCTTTTCCCAATCGTTTGATTTCATTGTTTTCATTTTTCAGGGCAAACTTTCAGGTTTATACAAGGGTAAGACTCAGCTTTTCCTGGGTTAGGACATGGAGTGTAAAATATTTTGTTGGGTCAGGACATAATGTGCCTCAACCTGAGATGTGCTCAGACTGTTGCTCCAGGCCCAAATGCCTCGAAAGTTTAGGTTCTGAAGGACAAGTGACAGGAAACAGTGGCAGCCACGCTGGATGGTCACCTAGAGAGCAAGAGGTCCTAGGTGACCTGAGCAGCGGTCCTGATGATTAGACAGTGTGGCTCTTAGTCGAGCAGCCCTGACAGGTCATCACTGGCTTCGAGATGTGCGGCCACTCCACAGCTGCGGCCCAGAGAACGTGAGGCATAGCATGCTTTTGCTGTGTGTTTTAAATTAGCTTAGTCAAGCTATAAATATTTGGGCTAATTTCTAAAAAATGAAATGTCTCTGTCAAAGCCAGAAGACTGGCTTGTGTGATGCAAATTAACTTCTTATGGAGATGAGGTCTGGAAAGCAGGATGGAAATGTGTTTCTAACCCCAGCTGGTCCAATAGGGTGATGGATCATAGGTTAAATTTGCTCTGAAGATTCCTCAGTTACCTCAGATTCAAATGCCTGTCTGTGGAGTCTTAGTAACCTCTGTGGAATGCCAACACCAGCCTCGCACAAGCGTCCGCATCTCCTGATGCACAGCTCCTCCTATGAGCCGCTTCTGAACTGATTCCCACCTTCCCCTACTAGAATAATTTGTCTTTCTTTCTGCCGTGCCCTGTGTCTCCATTTCCCTTGTCAATAACAATAGAGACCCTCTATCCCAAGAACCTTTCCTATAGGTGACCTTTCTCTTCCTGAGTTTTCTTTTTTCAATTTTTTAATGAGTACACTTTAACTGCATAGTTTTGAAAAACACATAAAGCCAATATGCAGCTGCTCAAGCTCATGCTACTCTGATAAATGCAAATGAAATCAGCAACGAGATGCACTTCAGACTCAAAAGATAAGCAAAATGTCATAGTCAGAAAGTCCTGAGTGATGGCAGAGCAATGCGCATTCCGGTACCTCCGGAGAGGAGCGCAAATTGCAACATCAGGACTTGGTAAAGACAAAGAATTGCGCTTAGGCTAGAATGGATCCACTTCCACAAGCTATGAGAAATTCTTCTAGCATGTGTATAAGGAGATTATCCATATGTAATACACACAGACACATATATATAAAATGGCTAATTACAACAGTTTGCAAGAAAAAAATTGGAAACAACGTAAATGTCCATTCTTCTCTATAGAACAATACAGAAACTAAAATAAGTGAACTAGAGCGTCACATGTTGATGTGGATAAATCTCAAAAACATTCAGCCAAAAAAGCTTAATGAGTGTTATACTGGACGTATTTAAATTGTAGATACTAATATTTAAATAAAGCTTAAATCTGCAAAAAACAATCTCTAGTACCCTCTTCTTTTCCCATCCCACACCCTTGCGCAGCCACCAGTGAACAGTGTTACGTATGAGGTGTCTCCCCTGGACAGCGCAGAAAGAAGACACAAAGGATGCTGGGTAGCTCTGGGCAGGGTGCCATGTTTTCCCTCCATGTTGTGGTGGGGTTTGTGGGTTTCTGTCTGCATATTTATGAGCTTCTGTAGGGGGCTCTCCTCCTCTCCTTCTCTCCATTCTCACCTCCTCTCAGCCTGAATTCTTCCCATGAATCCCTTTTCAGCCTAAAACAAGGAGACTATAGTACATGAATCCTATGGCATTTCTTTTTTTCTTTTTTTTTTAATCAGAGGATAATTGCTTTACAATGTTGTGTTAGTTTCTGCTCTACAGCAAAGTGAGTCAGCTATACGTGTACACATATCCCCTCTTTTTTGGGCTTCCTTCCTATTTAGGTCACCACAGAGCACTGAGTAGAGTTCCCTGTGCTATAATAGTATGTTCTCATTAGGTATCTATTTTACACATAGTAGTGTATGTATGTCAGTCCCAATCTCCCAATTCATTCCCCCGCCCTTACCCCTTGGTATCCATACATTTGCTTCCTATGGCATTTTTATTTGCCATGGGAGCATATCCATCTGGGGACAGTTCTGTCAGAAAGAAGACTGAATAAACTATCTCCATCTCAGGGGAATTCAGGGTAGAGAAAAGATAAAGAAAGGGTCAGAGTCATGTTTTTTTTTCATATTCCCTACTGGATTACAATAAAATTTTGTTAAGATTTTGTTTCTTTCCAAGTACCTATAATTTAAAAAACTCTATTGATAAGAACTTAACACACATTTCATCTATTTAATTTTAATTTCAACTCTGATGTCAATGGAGACTATTTCTTAGGTGGCCCTAGCTCAGGTTAAAGTAAGCCAAAATGGTAACTAGTGAGGCTATAAGCTTTTCACTAAGTAGATTAGCAATTTTAGTTTTAAAATGATCTGACCATAAGTTACTTTATTTCTGAGCAATCTGAGACCTTTTGAAGGATTCCTGAAGATATTTTAAAGAAACGCTCAGGCTTCAACTCTTGTTATTTATTCCATCAATACATTCATACTTCCATTCTTTCTAAGTTCCAAATAATTTGAAGACTTATTTAATTAAGGCTGAATTTAATAACTATATGATTTTTAAAAATATTTATTTATTTATTTGGCTGTGCCAGGTGATTAGTTGTGGCATGAAGGATCTTTAGTTGTGGCATGTGAACTCTTAGTTGTGGCACATGGGATCTAGTTCCCTGACCAGGGATCAAATCTGGGCCCCCTGCATTGGGAGTGCGGAGTCTTAGCCCCTGGACCACCGGGTAAGTCCCAATAACTATGTGATTTTTGATGTATGCTTTTTGAGAAAATTATATAGAAGGTCAATTCATCACTTTGTACGCAATTATCTTGAGTCACTGTTAATGTTTACACACAAAAAGATTCCGATTTTAGTTAGAAATTGTAACCTAATATTTTTAGGATACAAAGAAAGAGAGAAAAGTCTACATGATAGAAACACAAACTCACCCAAACCCCATCATTCGTGAACTTTTTCAGTGACATCATTTACTATGGACAGCAACAGAAACGGCTAAATTTAAGCTTGAGACCCACATCCAATGACCATCTGGGCCAATCTTATCCTTGTATCTCAAGCAAAACATTATCAAATAGAAGTAGTCATATTTTTTTCCAAACGGGCTCTCCAAACAATAAAAAAAATCAAGGCACAATAGTAGAGAATCAGCAGCCCCTTCAGGATGGAGGTTCAAAATGTAGAATAGAAAAGTTGTGTACTGGAAGGTTGCAGGGGTTTATAAAATATTAAAAATAAGAGATATATCTTAACATAATTGGCCTAATACCAACTTAGATGAAAGGAAATGGATGAATTAGCTTCTAGAAGTGTTTTGCATACCTGATTTTATCTCAAAATATGTTTTTATGTGCTTTCCACTGTACCTAATAATGTCCTATTATCAACAGACCATGCAGTTTATTTTTATTTTTTTTAAATTTGTTTATTTATTTTTGGCTCCGTTGGGCCTTTGTTGCTGTGCGTGGGCTTTCTCTAGTTGCAGTGAGTGGGGGCTACTCTTGGTTGCGGTGTGCGGGCTTCTCATTGTGGTGGCTTATCTTGTCGAGGAGCACAGGCTCTAGGTTGTTGTGGCATGTGGGCTTCAGTAGTTGTGGCTCGCGGGTTCTAGAGCGCAGGCTCAGTAGCTGTGGCGCACGGGCTTAGCTGCTCCGCAGCATGTGGGATCTTCCCAGACCAGGGATCGAACCCGTGTCCCCTGCATTGGGAGGTGGATTCTTAATCACTGTGCCACCAGGGAAGTCCCCACGCAGTTTATTTTTTGCACAGTAGACACATTTTTACCAATATTCCCATATTGTTGACAAAAAGTTGATGGCTAGCTGGCAAGGAGATGAGTAGAGTTATTTGATCTTTACAAGACTGGCATTCTTGATCTGGGACTCATTACAGCAATGTTTTGCTAAACCAACCTCTGTTCTCTTTAGAACAGCACCAATTATTATTCTAGAGATTCAGTATTAATATATTTGTTTATTTTATTTTTCAACAAGCTTTTATTTAATCTTAGTGTGTCCTGGGCAGAGGGGTTACAGGGATGAAACTGTTCTTGTCCTTAAAAAGTTTACAAACCAGGAATTATAATATAATGAGAAATTCCTTTCACAACGATATATGCAAAGGGCAGTCAGAACATAGGAGAAGCCCATATTTTCTCTGACTTAGGGAAGACTTCACAGTGGCAAAGATACGTACTGAGAATTCTCTGGGTATATAAGTGAGGAAAGTACATTTGAAAGAGAGAACAGAGTGTGCAAAGGAATGGAAGCATGAGAGAGTATGATGTGTTCTGTACAAACAGTTCACTATGGTGAGAGAGTAAGATTAGAGTGAGGAGGAAAGGAAGGGGAGACAAAAGATGAGAACAGACAGGCGTATATCAGAAGAGGCTCAAATTTACCCTTTGGGCAATTTAGAGCCACTGAAGAATTTTGAGCCAACATGTTCAATAGAAAGACCTCCCTAGGCACTTCCCTGGTGGCGCAGTGGTTAAGAATCTGCCTGACAATGCAGGGAACACGGGTTCGAGCCCTGGTCTGGGAAGATCCCACTTGCCATGGAGCAACTAAGCCCGTGTGCCACAGCTACTGAACCTGCACTCTAGAGCCCAAGAGCCGCAACTACTGAGCCCACATGCCACAACTACTGAAGCCCACGTGCCTAGAGCCCGTGCTCCGCAACAGGAGAAGCCACCGCAATGAGAAGCCTGCGCACTGCAACAAAGAGTAGCTCCCGCTCGCCGCCAACTAGAGAAAGCCCACTGGCAGTAATGAAGACCCAATGCAGCCAAAAATAAATAAATAAGTAAATAAATTTAAAAAAGGAAAAAAGGAAGACCTCTCTAGAAAAGCTGGATAGGACAGATTAAATGTGTGCAAGAAAATCTAGAGACACAGAGAACATTCAGGCTATTGCAATGGTCCAGAAAGAGGCGACGAGTTCCTAAATACGGATCCAGCACCTGAGTAAGGATCTGGGAGATATTTAGGAGGGAGACTCACAAGACTGGGCTTTCCTTGGAATAAGGGTAGAGGAAACGGAAGGGTGTAATATGACTCTCAACAATCTCATCTGGATAACTGATGTCAGCCATGGACACCAGCAACGCAGCGGCAGTAGCTTTGGCGATGCTTGGGAGATCTTAATATGTAAATATATAAAAGATAGTTGGATATGTAGATCTGGAATTAAAAGGAAAAAAAAAAGGTTTTGACTGAAGATAAGTTATTGGGGGTTATCTGCATTTTCAAGGAGAGCTAATGGTTAAACATGGACCAGCACACAATGCATGTGATCCATTCCTGGTGATGGACCCTGGGTACAGCATACCTGGTTGCTCCTGGGGAGGATTTTTCCCTTTTGATGAAAGAGATATGACAGATGGAATGTTGGCTGCCATATCGGTCAACAAAGGATGTCACAGTCACCAGCGATTGCAGCCCTCTAATGTGAGCCAGTGAGCCCTGAGGAAACTCAGGAAGGAAAGCATACCTGCCATCTAGCAGCCATCAGACTGCAGCCACTCCCCACCGTGAGCCCTGAGGAAACTCAGGATGTGAAAACACAGGATACTGGCCCCAGATAGCTGAGGTGCCTATCAAAGGAATGATTTCAGTGAGCCCAGACTCTTGCATCTTCCCATATACAGCAAAGCTCTAAACTTAACTTGGGATATCTGGTTTTTTGTAATTAACGACAGTCTTTTGATGTTCAGACAACCTGCTCTTTGTCGTAAGGCATCTATATGACCTGGCTGCCCCCTCACCTCCTTGGAGCATTTCTCTCAGGGTTACTTGAGATGCTGCCTCCCGGGCCTGAAGTCCTAAAAATTCCCGCCAAATAAAACGTCACTCTCAACTTTTAGGTTGTGAATAGTTTTTAAGTCGACAGATAGATGAAGAGATCTCACTACTAACCTTTTCGCCTTTGGACTATGTTGAGTGAGGAGGTGATACCTAAAGAGGAAGGCCAACCTGATGGGGACTGAAGTGTGGGAAGATGGAAGGGAGTTGGGTCCTTGATGACATAAACTACTGAACCAGCCCTGAAACTCCAGACTTCTTGTTACGTGAAGGTTTATATTTCCTTGCTGTTTAAACTCCATTCATTTTAATATTTTGGTACTTAGAGCAGACATCATCCAAACTAAAAAGCCTCTTTCTGTGAGATAAGGTAGAAACAATTAAAAATAGATAGAGCGACATCTTATTTTGTGGGTAAAAGGGCAGTAGACTGAGGGAGCTCTTGTGTGTGTGTGTGTGTGTGTGTGTGTGTGTGTGTGTGTGTGTGTGTGTGTGTGTGTGTGTGTGGCTTAAGAAGCTAGATGATGAGAGAGGGGATGACATTGAGGATTGATGACAATTACGAAGGGGATGAAAGAGGATCTGTCTTCGGACGTGAATAAGACTGTCAAAGAGTGTGTTGGGCAGAGTCAAGGCCTAAGATCATATCAGACAATGGCACTAATTTGCGTGGCTATATAATCTTTTCTACGTTGTCTTGGCTGGATAGGAAGGAAGTGCAGGTAGAGGGATGGATACACTGTGGATCAGGGAAGAGTCACGGCCTGGAGGACATAAGGAGTGACTGAAGCAGGAGGGAGGGGAATAGGAGGATAAGAAGCTGTGGTCAAAGAATGGGCTGTTGGGGTCTGAGAATTCAACAGTGAGAGTAGATACAGGCTGACCATGTGTAGCCTGTGAAAAAGGCCTGTGTGTGGAGCATAGAGAACAGGGGAAGTGGTACGAGATCATGATGGAGAGGTAGGCCTGAGCCAGATGTGGTAGGGCCTCCATACAAAGAGTTGAGGTTTTCATCTAAATAGGCTGAGAAGCCATTAAAGGGATTTAAAAATGGCAATGAGGGGCTTCCCTGGTGGCGCAGTGGTTGAGAGTCCGCCTGCCGATGCAGGGGACACGGCTTCGTGCCCCGGTCCGGGAGGATCCCACATGCCGCGGAGCGGCTGGGCCCGTGAGCCATGGCCGCTGAGCCTGCGCGTCCCGAGCCTGTGCTCCGCAACGGGAGAGGCCACAACAGTGAGAGGCCCGCGTACCGCAAAAAAAAAAAAAAAAAAAAAAAAAGGCAATGACATGGAAGAGCCTTTAGAAAGGCAATGATCTGATACTTTGGAAAGACCACTTCTGGAGGTTGTGTCGAGAATGGATAATAGGAGGGCAAGAAAGAAATCAGGACAGCAGTTGGCTGGTGACTGCAGTAGTTGAGGCAAGAGGTAGGGACGACCTGAATCTAGAAGGTGACAGTGGAGGGAGAGAGAGAAATAAGTAGCTTCAATATATAATTGGGACATAGGACCAATAGGACTCGTAGGTGGAATAGATTACGGGGTAAGGAAGAGCAAGAAGACAAAGAAAATCCCTAAATTTTGGTCTTTTGCAAAGTGATAGTGGTTCCATTTACTGACAAGGGAATATTGGAGAAAAAAGTGGATTTCTTGAGGGGAGATGGGGGAAGCAGAGAGTCGAGAGTGCTAGTTTGATTATATCACAAGGAGATGTCACACATATAGTTGGATATTTGAGTCTGGAGCACAGAGAAGAGATCAGAGACAAAGCATAATTTTGGAAACTGTATGTGGGTACCTCCCCACTACTCTTTCTTTCCCATCACCACTGTGTGGCACCTGTATTATTTGGAGGGAATTGACTCCTCACCTGGAATCTGATATGGATCTCGATTGTTTTATCTCAATCAAGATAATCCTTCCTCTCCCACATCATCATTATTGACTGAGGTAACTCAGATCGAAGCCTCCCTGCACATGGCATTACCCTATCCAAAGGAATTGCATCAGAAGTACGTATGTGAAAAATTTGGGCCAGTGGGACACATGGAAGCTCATTTCTGGGATCTCCTAAGCAAGAATGTTTCCTGTCCTTCGGAGAGCCCAGAGAAAGCGACCAGAAATCAACCTTCTCTCTCATTTTGGACGGCACGATTTGTGGATGTAAAATCTGGAACTGCTGCAGCCATTTTGTCAACATGACGGACATCAGCTTGAGGAGGAAGCTAATAACATGGGAGGTGGGATAGAGACTTGGAAAGAAAGTGGTCCCCTGATGATACTGTTGAAGCCCTGAAGACTATCTCGCTTCTGAACTTTTCAGTTATGGGAACCAATAACTGGCCCCCCTCCCCACTTTAGTATTTAAGACAGAGTTTGATTTTTGGTTATTTGCAGTATGAGTCCTAACCGATGACTCCTAAGCCACTAGCACATAAATCATATTTCATCCCAGGGAGAAAATGTTGAGAAGTGAGATTGAATCCCGAGGCATCCCAACCTTAGAGACTGGGCCAAGGAAGAGGAACATAAAAGAGAGAAAAGGAACAGGCAGAAACATAGAAGGCGACGCAGGAAAGTGAGGAGTCACGGGGCGGGGGGGGGGGGAATGTGTTTGAAGAATGAGGGAGGAGTCCCCTCTTTGAGAGCTCCTGGGAGTTCAGGTAACATGAGGGCAGGTACATGACCTTGGAAATGGCAACATGCAGCTTGCTAGTGACCCTGTGAAGTGCAGTCAGAAGAGGGGAGGAGGGAAGCTGGTAGAGTAGAAGGCAGGGGAGAAGGGGTTCGGGAGTGAAGACAGTGGGTGGACACACATTTCAAGAACTTTTGCTGCAAAGACAGGAAGAGCAGCGAGTCAGGAACAGCCAAGGCTGTGGGGCTGGGAGAGTTTGTTTTCATAGCTTTCATCATTTTTTTTTTTTTTTTTTTTTTTTTTTTGCGGTACGCGGGCCTCTCACTGCCACGGCGTCTCCCGTTGCGGAGCATAGGCTCCGGACGCGCAGGCTCAGCGGCCATGGCTCACGGGCCCAGCCGCTCCGCGGCATGTGGGATCTTCCCAGACCGGGGCACGAACCAATGTCCCCTGCATTGGCGGGCGGACTCTCAACCACTGCGCCACCAGGGACGCCCCATCATTTGTTTTTTTGAGAATGGAACAGTCGAGCGTTCCATATGCTGAGGGAACGATCCAGAGGAGAATAGTAAATAAAGGATGCAGAAAAGAAGAGCAAGTGCAGAGGCGCTCCTAGTAAAGGTGAGAGGGATGGTACCCGAGGACAAGAGGAGACGCTTAGTAAGAGCACAAACACCTCGTCCTTCGTCAAAGGAGAGAACAAAGAACGTGACTGGGCAAAAGAAGGCTTGTGGATTTGTGCTAAGAAGTTGGAGAAGCGTCTGTTCTGTTTTCTCAGTTGAGTGTGAGTGAACATCACCTGCCAAGATGTAGGAAAAGCGTGTGATCAAATGTGGTCATGGCTTCCCGGCAGGACAGAACTTTTCTTTGTTAGGCTTCTGGAAAATGACCTTTTACATTCCTGAAGTTGTAAAACTCTTCCAAGTGACTTTCTTGTCTATTAAATTCTAAAAGGGATGCCTTACATTTTTTGAAAGTTTTGCTACATGTAAATGGGACAGGAGGGGGTGATGGAGGGGGTGTTTCTTTTACCGCCAGTTTAAGGTTTAGGCAACTGGATTCAGATTCTCTTAAAGCTGGTTTTTGTTAAAGGGAAATTTAAAACTTTCCACCTGAAATATTTATAAGCCCGTGACATGTTATTTTCTCTCCAACAGAGAGTTCCTGTTTGCTACAGTTAAGTTAGCTCACATCTGTGGTCTTCATTGACAAGAGTCCTGGCCTTTTCCTCTTTCTTTAGATTTCCTCTAGTTTTCTGGTACTATGAAAAGTTGGAAAAATAATTTATAACACTTAAAAATCAAAGCTATAACTAAAATATATATTATTCATAGCCTAGAAGAAAATAAAGTATCATATTCCACTTCTCTGGACAGTTTTATAATAAGTGTCAAGTTGAGAAACTGCTTGATGTTTCAAGATGAGTAGTTATGACTTCTAGTTATAAGTAGGGGGCTCTTATTACATTGTAATTATAGGTTTTAGCTAACAAGATAATTTAAGTTAATTAGACT
This sequence comes from Delphinus delphis, assembly GCF_949987515.2. Taxonomy (NCBI): domain Eukaryota; kingdom Metazoa; phylum Chordata; class Mammalia; order Artiodactyla; family Delphinidae; genus Delphinus; species Delphinus delphis. The sequence continues at coordinate 72,154,558 of NC_082696.1, forward strand.
ATTATAAAGACCATGTAGAGGAGGAAAGTGTGGGTTATTGTTTTGTGAACACTGCTGGATTTGTCCTCATTTTGGGCAGTACGAAATAACTTATTTTGCACAAAACCACTTAAGAGACTTAAAATACAACTTCGTGTGTAACCTCTCTAGCTGTGCAATGCTAAAGAGCGAGCCCATCATATCCACCTGGGGTACTGGCTTCAAATCCTGATGACACGGAGCTGAGAACAAGGACTAATTTCATTCAAAGTCAAATCCAGTCTATGAACCAAAGTGCCTTGGGGGCAGAGATGAAAATACAAGCCTTACTCAGAATGTTGTTCAAAACACATGGCCCAGGAGAGGGTAAACCCACACATCTATAAAACACACTCAGTGGGACAGTTCTAGGCTTTTCTGAAAGGTCGTCAATTAAAACCACCTTAAAGATGCTTTGTTAGAACAGAAGATTTCAATCACGGTCTTTCTAGCTACCAGTGTATAACTATTTGGACTTAAAATAAGTTTTAACTTAAGATATGTAACTGCATATGGTATATGTCTGTGTGGTGCGTGTGTATAAAACGTTCCTTTAGTGAAGGGACTTGAGTGAATGGTGGGGGCGGTGCCAGGTGAGAGAGTCCGATAGCTGTGATCACATTTTAAAGCTGATCTTCAAAGACGTTCTCCTATTGTACTGAATAGCTCAGCACCTCAGGTCATGAGTTTAAAGGTATTTCCTACAGCAGCGGAGCTCACGGAGTTATCCTTACTCTGGAAATGTCAGATACGGATTCACTGGGATGAAATTGTTAATGGGATTATCAGTAGAAATTTGATGTGCTTTCAGGTTGCAGCCAGGAGAGCGAAGTTTGGCTAAACTGACTAATTACTGATCCCAATCAGTAATGACCATGCTTATGGTTTTCATTTTCTCTTAATAGGGGCAAGTTCTCTGTGTCCCCTGCCCAGTTCAAAAATAGAAGAGGTGAGAACAAGAAGGAAAAAAAGAAAGTAAAGCCCCAATCATCATTTTTTTTTTTAATTTTATTTTTGGCTGAGTTGGGTCTTCATTGCTGCGCGCAGGCTTTTCTCTAGTTCCGGCGAGTCGGGGCTACTCTTCATTGTGGTGCACAGGCTTCTCATTGCGGTGGCTTCTCTTGCTGTGGAGCACGGGCTCTAGGCACGCAGGTTTCAGTAGTTGTGGTACACGGGCTCAGTAGTTGCGGCTCGCGGGCTCTAGCACTCAGGCTCAGTAGCTGAGGTGCACAGGCTTAGTTGCTCTGCGGCATGTGGGATCGTCCTGGACCAGGGCTTGAACACGTGTCCCCTGCATTGGCAGGTGGATTCTTAACCACTGCGCCACCAGGGAAGCCCAAGTCCCAATCATTAACCTTGGATTTGTGCCTTTTCTCTTGAATCCTCTTCCTTATCTTGGTAAGAGAATGTCATGCTCTCTCAGTGGGATTTTGAAGCCTTTCACCAGCTTTGTTACTGGCTCAGATATAGCCCAGAGTCAGGTAGTTATTTAGACACAACTGTCTGCTTTTCATCAAGTCATCCAGACCTATCTTCAGTGACACATTGGCAGGGCCAAGGGGACCTGCACACAGCCCTGTCAGGGAAGATGAGCCGGGAGCCATGAAGAAAGCAGGGCCTCAGGTGGCCCACGCCAACTTCCCACTCATGGAGCTCCATGCCATTCATAGCTTAAAGCAAACCAAACAAACCCTGTTCCCTTTCGAGAGGAGTGGGCAGGTTTCAATTTTCTCTTGGATATGGCCAACAATCAGAATTTTTAGGCAGGAGATAATGGAAGATTGAATGTTTTTCTTCTTTTAAAAAATATCTAGGAGTATTAAGCTAGAGCAGTGAAAGTTCAGACAATTATACCATTTTCTTTTGTTTACTGTTTTTCTCAAATTGAAAGAAAAACAAACTACAAGCAAAACAGATTTGGGATGAAAGCCAAGATTTGTCTGTGGTTCGATTCTGCACTGCCCTGTGGTTCTGATTCCTTTCTCTGTCACAGGGAATATGCAGTGGCCCAAGCCCAGAGTGACTTTCAAGTTCTGCATCCCTAATGTGGGGTTTTTAAAAGTGTGTTCCACTGAGAAACAGTATTGCTAAATGCTCCCTGTAGGAGGAGTACACCTCTTCTTATATCAGACTTGGCCATGTAACTTGCTTCAGCCAACGAAATGTGTGTTGTTTCCAGCAAAACCTTAAGACCATCACAAGGTTCTACCATTTTCCTTTTATCTCTTCCATGAGACCAGCAATGGCTCAAATGGGAGTTGCCCTTTCAGCCTTGATCCAAGAGTTAAGAAGATGCTGAATAGAGCTACAGCCACCTAGCAGCTGTCTTGTAAAGTGAAAGAGAAATAGAGCACTGTTGTTATAAACCACTGAAATTTTGTTACTGCAGCATTACCCAGCTCATCCTCACCAACACGTTGTCAGGACAAAGGGGGCTCTTTGTATCAAATGATTTTTTAAATGCTACATATGCTATCCCACTTAAAACATAATAATGTAGACTGGCATTTTAAAAGATGTCCAAAAATCTTGCAGGAAAGAAACTGGTTTACTACTGTAATCTAGCATTTTCCCAGTAATCTTGAGTAAAGAATTTTTTTTACATAATACTTAATAACTTTTCACCAAACACACTTTTTAAAAAAGCTGCCCTAATGCATTTTTGTCTGTTACCTGAAACAGAGGTTGATTCATGAAGCTGGTGGCTCTTGTGAACTTCTGCAAACTAGTCATTACTGGCTTCATTCCTTTGTTTGTTCATTCATTCATTCATGAAAAAATATATCAGGTACTAGAGTTAGTGTTGGAGATGCTAAGGTCTCCCACTGCTATCTCGTGGGTGTGCAAGAAATATCACTGTCATTAATTTCTATAAGTGAACTTCACTTCTGACTGGGTATCTAAGCACATGTACCAGGTTGTTTTATTTTATTTTATTTTATTTTTTGCGGTACGTGGGCCTCTCACTGTTGTGGCCTCTCCCGTTGCGGAGCACAGGCTCTGGACGCGCAGGCTCAGCGGCCATGGCTCACGGGCCCAGCCACTCTGCGGCACGTGGGATCTTCCCAGACCGGGGCACGAACCCGTGTCCCCTGCATCGGCAGGCGGACTCTCAACCACTGCACCACCAGGGAAGTCCATGTACCAGGTTTTGAGAGTATGATTACTGCTGGTCACATGTCCACTGTCCAGTTCCACATGGTGGCTTCGGGACTGGGGATGTGACACCGTCCTATGAGTTTCAGGCCAAGCCTAGGGCGTGGGAGCATCTTTGCAGGGGTCTCCACAATCCTGCGTTGCTGGGCACATCACCCAGCCCTTCCCTCCACGGCCTTAATGCTGCTGCCAAGAAGCAGGGTTCAGTTCCTTGCCCCGGGACTACAGGAGGCAGAATTCTATGACAGCCTCCAAGATTCCTGGTCCCAGGGGTACACACACCTTTCCTGAGTTATACAACGAACAATAATCTCGGTACTGCTGTGTAGGGAGTTTGCAGATGTGACTGAAGTGCCGAATCTGTTGACCTTAAATTAAAGAGAACAGTCACGTGAGCCTCACCTAATTACACAAGTCCTTTAAGAGCAGAGCATTCTTCCTGCTGGTTGTAGGAGAGGAAGCCAAGGATTCAAAGCATGGGAAGGATTCAACACGCCATTGCTGGCTTGATGACAGAATGGAGGGCAGCCCTGACTGTCAGCCAGCAAGGAAGCATGGGCCTCAGCCCCATAAGTGCCAAGAAACTGAGTTCTTCCAGCCCGAGTGAGCTTGGAAGCGCATTTCTCCCAGCCTGGCTGACACCCTGATTTCAGCCTTGTGATACTCTGAGCAGAGACCCAGCCCTATCGCACTGGACCTATGGAACCAGGATTGTAGACTCTAGGACCAGCTGGGTCTATAGAACTGCGATCAGTGTTTCAAGCTGCCAGGTATGTGGGGATGTGTGATGCAGCAACAGAAAACCAGCACATGCACCCCAGGCCCTGTCTTCTCTCTTCCTCTCCTCTGGCCTGGGGTCTCTGTTTCCAGTTTGGAGGGGAAATCAGAGAGCATGAGGGAAGCCTGGGCAACCTTACTTCTTCAAGACATTCTCTCTCTTTTTTTTTTTTTTTTTTTAGATATTTGAAATACAACTTTATTCTGATTCTAAACGAAAAGGAATGGGAATGACAGTAAGATTCCACCACTGAATATTGTGATGTGACTGTAGCAGTCTTATATTTGAAACTCAAGGAGGAAAGAACTGTGTTCCAAAACACCTAAATATGCAGGTCCAAAAAAATGAAGGTTTGTTTGTTTTTTTTAACTGCCACATTCACTCCAAAGCCCATTCATCTCCTTCAGCATCCCAAACATTAAGCACATGTTCTGCTTAGCTATGTAATAAAGTGGCAAACATGCTGCACCACTGACATCACAGGACAGTTGCCTATAAAACTAGACTTCTGACGCTGGGCTCCAGCTTCACTTTTCTCACAGGTCATCATGTTCATCCGGGAGGGCAGTTGTCTGAGCAACCTCTAGATCGTGCTCGTACTGCGCTGCCAACACTGGGTCCATGACCCCCTCTGCTGGGGCGAGAGCAGGCATGGCGACGAACTCCGAGTTAGGGTCTCCGATCGGTTTTCTAGCAAGCCAGAGGAAGGGCTTTTCAAAATTGTAGTTACTTTTGGCAGAGATGTCATAGTACTGAAGATTCTTCTTTTGGTGGAAGACAATCGACTTTGCCTTAACCTTTCTGTCCTTAATATCCACTTTGTTGCCACACAACACGATGGGGATGTTCTCACACACTCGTACCAGATCTCTATGCCAGTTAGGCACGTTCTTGTAAGTAACCCTCGATGTTACATCAGACATTATGATGGTACACTGAGCTTGGATGTAATAGCCATCTCTCAGTCCACCAAATTTCTCCTGGCCAGCTGTATCCCATACGTTGAACTTAACGGGTCCCCTGTTGGTATGCAACACAAGGGGATGGACCTCAACGCCCAAGGTGGCTACATACTTCTTCTCAAATTCACCAGTCAGATGGCGTTTCACAAATGTAGTTTTCCCAGTACCGCCGTCACCAACCAATACGAGCTTGAACTGCACTTGGGGCTCTCCTTGCGCAGCCATCGCGATGCTGCTTCCAGAAGCGTCTCCGCGCCCGTCTGACTCAAGACATTCTCTTTACAACCTCTTCCTCTCACTTCTTTCAAAGCCCGGATGTGGGTTTCTGTTTTTTGATAGGTATCTCACTTCCTTTTTAAAATTTTTATTGGCGTATAGATGAGTTACAATGTTGTGTTAGTTTCAGGTGTACAGCAAAGCAGTTATACATATACATATATCCACTTTTTAAATTTTTTTTTAGAATCTTTTCCCATATAGGCCATTACAGAGTATTGAGTTCCCTGTGCTATACAGCAGGTTCTTATTAGTTATCTATTTTATATATAGTAGTGTGTATATGTCAATCCCAGTCTCCCAATTTATCCCTCCCCCCACCCCGATCCCCTGGTAACCATAAGTTTGTTTTCTACATCTGGATGTGTTTTCTTAAAGAGACTTCTAGAAAGCAAAATCCAGGGAGCCCTGCAAGCTGCATTTCCCCTTCTCCATCCTCCAGACACACTCAGAGCTACCACCTGTTAGCCCGAGACAATAAGATCTGAGCCTGCTGGAAGTGAGGAAAGAGAAGTGAGGAAAGAGAACACACAAGGAGGCGAAAATACTCCACGGACTAGTATCTTCACATACTGTTCCTTCCCAAAGCTTCGCCTCATGGCCCTGCGGATCTAGATGTGACAGAGGCAAGTTTTCCAGCAGGAACACCAGAGGCAGCATGTGACCAAGAGACAGCCCGCCCCGGCCCTCGCCTTGTTACACTCCCCAAGTGGTGCAGGATGAAATGCCAGATCAGCCTGTGGGAAACAGAAAGGAAAGCTGTGTCCCAGGCTCTGGCCGGTGGGCAGGGCACCTACACGGAGCATTGCCCTGAGGGTGGCAGCATTTGGCAATGAAGGATGTTTAGACGGTGGAAATCCTAGACTCCCAGGCAAAGGGAGAACCCATCTGGTGACATCTCCTGGTATCAGGCTCTGGTGGACCAAATCTCGACTGGTAATTTCGTAAGTGCACATGTTTCTCTGGGGTCCAAAGAGGGGCTGACTGCAGCCCCTGGAATGTGGGCTGTGAGGGTGAAACTTCTGAGAATCACAGGACAAGCAGCCTTCGTATTTCTTTCCCCAGGGCAGCCTCTAGAGAGAAGAGGCAAATAGAACGAGCAGTTCCCAGCTCTTCAGGGCCCGTTTTCTGCCAGACAGTGTGCCATGCATCTTCTGTGCATTATATAGTTTAGCCCTCATAACAAACCTGCAAGGTCAATAAATCCCCATTTTAAAGCCCAGGCAGTTGAGCCGCAAGAGGTTAAGATAAGCTGTCCAATTCACACACTCCCTAAGCGGTAGAGTCAGGGTCAATCAGAAAAGAAAGCTCAGGCAGCAGAGTTGTCAGGGGTCAGCCCAGCAGATCCTGGCCACCATTGCTCTGGTCCTGCACTCTCTAGAACAGGTTTCCTTCACATAGGGATCCCCAAAATATCTGTAGGCTGGTGGTGGAAAGGAAAGTCCCATGGCTCAGAGGCGGCATGCATGCGCATATGGGTGAATCTGTTTAGATTAGTTGGCAAAGAGTCCAAATGAAGTGAGGAATTGGGATTACTTTGATCTTGGTGGCTGCAGGATAACCTAGACTCATACCCTTGGTTCGCCAAAGGTGGTTATGCTTGTTTGCACTCACTATGGCTGCCTGACAGGCTCCCACTCTAGCTCTCCACTGTTTTAGGTCTCTTTAACACACGCATAGGAAGAATTACTCATTTCCTCCTTTTGGTCCAATAGGTTAGATTCCAACTGCTTCTAATATACCCCATTGTGTTCAAGTGTGTTGTCACCGAACATTCCACCCAACCACCATTAGCATTTATTCTTGTTTCTTCAAGACCAAAGTAAGTCTAGCACATAGTGGGTCTTTGGTATTTGAGAGGAGAAAGAGAGAAACCTTTGCACTGTCCTGGCCACAGAGATATAAGGGTTTGGTTCTAGAATGTGTTCTTACAAATCAACCAAGGCCTAGCCAGCTCCAAAAGCAGAAGCATCTCTGACCTGCCCCCTAGTGCTTGCACTGAAGGATAAATGTTGACACTGTGTTGAGATCAGATGTCCCATGGGACAGAAGGTCAAGGATACAGTCATGTGAGCTGGGTCTGAGGCAGTCCCTGGGGGGTGGGGGAGGCCCAGGTGAGTTGTGGATCTGCACTGCAGATAAGTAAGGTGCATTTAAAGGGGCCTCCACCAGTGAAGATGACAACAGAAAATCTCCATTGCTGCTCTTCTCCTTGGGCTTCCAAAGGAACGCCCGATGAAACCATTACCAGGAAAATTACCTCCCTTAAAACCTCTGCTCCTATCTGGCTCGACGTCCCTTCCCAATCTGGTTCTTTACACAACCCCCCACCTAAACCCTCTTCCTGCCCCACCAGACTCAGTGGTGACTGTTCCTACAGAATCCCAGTTGATGATCTCACTGGGGCATGGCTCTGTACTTCTCAAATCTGGAGGCGCTCACATCCTCCATTTCCCCCTTGGGCCTTGCACCCCCACACCAGCCTTTGCTGGGACTGCTTTGCCACATGCTGTGAGGAGACCTCCTGTGGCTCACTGGCGCCAGATTGGAGCTAGGAGATGGGGGAAGATCTTGCCACTGAACCGGGGAAAGCGAGAGTGCTGTGGTTCTGGTAGACCTATTTGAGACTTGCGATGTGCTCTCTCAGAAGCAGTGCCCATTAGGCTCTAGAATGCTGTTAGCACAGCACTCTTTTTGCTATGTGATGAGTGCTGCTGGCTGTGGTGGGCTGACCTAACATTTCCTATGGGAAAATGCATTCTGAGTTCCCAAGGATGTCTTAGAAATGAACTTTTGAATCTACAACGTGTTTCTCAAATTTCTCCCAAGGAGCTTATGATTTTTCTCTGTCATGATGCTGAGCTAGTTCTGGTTTCGTGTTCAGTATAAACCAACATCCAATGCCCAACCTCAGGCTCTTGGAAGTGAGTGATGCCGGGAAGAGAAAAAGTTTCCCTGAAAACACCTTCCCAGAAAGCAACACAGAAGCTGGACTCTTCCTTTGGAACAAAAACTCAGAACATTCTGACCTTGGATTGGATTCCTATTTTGAACACTCAGGAGGAGGGAAGTGAGATAAGGAATTGTGGGGCAGCCCAATTGCAGTGGCTATGAACCAAGTCCCAGGTTCCAGTAACGTTACTTTACTTCCTCCTCTGACATCTGCCCTTTCATTTCATGTCCTTGTCAAGATGATATTATGAGAACATGTGTCTAATATGATCTTAGGAACAATGATTTTGAAAATATCTCTTTATTGAAGCCTTGTCCTTGACACTTCCTGGTTGGATCTAAGTTACATGTTCTCTTCTGAATGAAAGAGATGTGATCACCAGTTTCCTTAAATGGACTCAACCCTGGCAAACTTGGCTTAAGATGTTGGGTAAGTTCTGAGGAAGGATTAGACTCAGTTCATAATTTCAGACAACGTGCTCCACACTCTTCTCCACATCACCACCTTGAAATGTTACTAAATGAGCAGCAAAAAAAATCCCTGTCTTTCCTTTCTGGCTCCATGGTTTCCTTCTGCTTGCTGACTTTGCAGGCAGCCTGAGCAATTCCACTGTTTGTCTGAGCCTCTTGAAGTAAACTGGCTGTCTGCTTAGCACTCTGAACTTTAGAAGGACAGGGTTTTTGAAATTCAAGGGAGCACAAGAAGGACTGTACTATTAATTTATTAATGTGCCAGTGTTGCTGTCAGAATGGCCAACATTAAAAAGTCTACAAATAAGAAATGCTGGAGAGGCTGTGGAGAGAAGGGAACCCTCCTACACTGCTGGTGGGAATGGAAACTGGTGCAGCCACATGGAGAATAGTATGGAAGTTCCTCAAAAAACTAAAAATAGAGTTACCATACAATCCAGCAATCCCACTCCTGGGCATATATCTGGACAAAACTATAATTCGAAAAGATACATGCACCCCTATGTTCACAGCACTATTTAAAATAGCCAAGACATGGAAACAACCTAAATGTCCATCAACATAGAAATGGATAAAGAAGATGTGATATATATAATATATATTATACACACACACACACACACACACACACACACACACACACACAAAATGGAATATTACTCAGCCATAAAAAAGAATGAAATAATGCCATTTGCAGCAACATGGATGGACCTAGAGATTATCACACTAAGTGAAGTAAGTCAGAAAGAGAAAGACAAGTACCATATGATACCACTTATATGTGGAATCTAAAATATGACATAAATGAACTTATTTACAAAGCAGAAACAGACTCACAGACATAGAGAACAGACTTGTGATTGTCAAGGGGGAGGGGGATGGGGGAGGGAAGACTGGAAGTTTGGGATTAACAGATGCAAACTATTACATACAAGGTGGATAAACAACAAGGTCCTACTGTATAGCACAAGGAACTATACTCAATATCCTGTGATAAACCATAATGGAAAAGAATATAAAAAAAAGAATGTATATATACATATGTATAACTGAATCACTTTGCTATACAGCTGAAGTTAACACAACATTGTAAATCAATTATAATTCAATAAAAGTAAAAAAAACATGCCAGTATTGTTTCTCTTGTATCCTTTTTTGTTTGTTTGTTTGTTTGTTTTTTGCGGTACGTGGGCCTCTCACTGTTGTGGCCTCTCCCGTTGCGGAGCACAGGCTCCGGACGCGCAGGCTCAGCGGTCATGGCTCACGGGCCCAGCCGCTCCGCGGCATGTGGGATCTTCCCGGACCGGGGCACGAACCCGCGTCCCCTGCATCGGCAGGCGGACTCTCAACCACTGCGCCACCAGGGAAGCCCTCTCTTGTATCTTTGAAATGGATTTTCATCGTCTAAGAGAATTCACAGGCAAAGAATATCCTTCCCTCTCATTTTTGTCTTAAGGTCTCTACTTAAGTCTTGGAATAGTGAAGCTTGAACACAGGAAAAACAAACCAAATCAAAACAAAAACCGCGAAACACCCAAAGAGGCTGCCTGTTGACTCTGCTAAGCTCTGCTCCATACATACCCTTCCACTGGCGGGGCCGGGGTTGGAAAACTCTTCAGTGAAAGTCAGAAGGTGAAACTCAAGGCTTCTATGAAAAGGCAGGCCTGTCTTTGACATTTTTGTTTCCCTCCAGAGATCTTTCACAGTATCTTTCATTGCAAGAATGACTCTGAATAACAGCTAATAATTACCACAATGGACATTTAATATTTATCATGCTAAGTTCTTAATAACCTTTAATAGGCATTAATCATGTAAATTTATTAAGAATCGCAGAAATTCGTGAGGCACCATTTCCTAGGGTAATTTATAAAACCACAGAGACAATGAAATTTCAACAAATCATTCCTTGAAGTGAAGGTAATTTAAAAATGAATATAATCAGATTTGGTGTCTGACTGACTTCAATGGAATATTAATGCAAGTTCCTTGATGCTATTTGTTAAGGCACGGAAAGGAATAACTTGAGGTTTTGACTGTTAACAATAAAGTAATTTTACTCAAATATTCACGATTCTGAAAGGCTAGCAAAGTCTCAGTGGACCTACGGTCTGGGATACTGAAGTCAGAAGAGCATTCTCGGTGGGCGTGAATTTTGTTTTGTTTCTTTGCTGTCTACCTATGTACTAGGACAGTGATTGAATTTAAAGAAAAGGTGGGATACATGTAAGTTCACACACAAGAATTGCTGGATCATATACTAGGAAATTTGAACTGATGCTTTTTCTAATTCGTAAGCTCGCTGATTAAGAAAAACCCTCGAATTAAGAAATTCTCTTTTTCACTTTGAATGCCACCCTCCCGCTCTCCTTCTGCACACAGCTCCAGGACCTTCAGATGCAGGAATGCTCCACAATGAATATAGTTATAAATATAGAGATGTATGTATAGAGCTCTCTAATCCTCTTATTGAGAGAAAAGTTCCCTCACACCTCAAATTCCTGGGTTTAAATCAAATGTCAGCTCTCCAGCTCGTCCACAGGTGATGACTACGGGTTCCCATACCCAGCTGGTCCTGCCCACTGTCCAGGAGAGGAATGTAGATTCTGTTTCTTGAGTAAATAGGTTTTCTTTAGATACCAATATCTAGATATCTGCTGAACTTGATGCAGAGGCTTTTTCTTAATACCATTTTTATGGAGGTTCCTCAAAAAACTAAAAATAGAGTTACCATATGATCTAGCAATCCCACTCCTGGGCATAGATCTGGACAAAACTATAATTCAAAAAGATACATGCACCCCTAGGTTCAAAGCACTGTTTACAACAGCCAGGACATGGAAGCAACCTAAATGTCCATCAACAGATGAATGGATAAAGAAGATGTGGTACGTATGTATGAGTGTGTGTGCGTGTGTGTATATATAATATACACTGGAATACTACTCAGTCATAAAAAATAATGAAATAATGCCATTTGCAGCAACATGGATGGACCTAGATATCATGCTAAGTGACGTAAGTCAGACAAAGACAAATACTGTATGATATCACTTATGTGTAGAATCTAAAATATGACACAAATGAACCTATCTACAAAACAGAAACAGACTCGCAGATAGAACAGATTTGTGGTTGCCAAGGGGGAGAGGGGTGGGGAGGGATGGATTGGAAGTTTGGGGTCAGCAGATGCAAACTGGCATATACAGAACAGATAAACAACAAGGTCCTACTGTAGAGCACAGGGAACTATATGCAATATCCTGGGATAAACCATAATGGAAAAGAATAGGAAAAAGAATGTATGTATATGTATAACTGAATCACTCTGCTGTACAAGCAGAAATTAATACAACATTGTGAGTCAACTATACTTCAATAAAATAAAAATTTTTTAAATGTTAATAGTTCCTTTTTTCTTTTAACTGTGTATTACCACAAGTAATACATGTAAGGTTGCCAGATAAAATAGAAGATATCTAGTTAAATTTGAATTTCAGATAAGAAATGAATCATTTTTGGTATAAATTATGTCCCATGCAATCTTTGGGACATATTTACACTAAAAAATTACTCATTGTTTATCTGAAATCCAAATTTAACTGGACATCCTCTATTTTTATTTGCTAAGTCTGGCAACGCTTCGTTCGTGCTTTGCATAAATGCAAAAAGAAAGAAACATAAATCACCAGAATTCTCACATTCTTGATTCTTTTCCTAATCCCTTAATATAATTGGAACTAATGTGGGTCCTTCCCAACCAAATTATTATAAATTAAAATGTTTTAAAAGTTACGTATTCTCAATAAATAGTATCAGCATCCTTAACCCCCTTTGGTTTTTCTTTCTTCTCCAGGAGTCATCTTGTTAAGAAAAATAAAGATGGATGAATCCCAGAGTAAAGCCAGAAATACCACTAGTCAGGCTGTTAAGAGTCTGCTAAAATACTGACAAAGAAAACCTAGGTTACAGATAACACAGTGTCTCATCTTTGGCAGCGAGAGAAGGGTGAGGGTGGCACTCCCTCACTGAAGGACATGTGTGTGTTGGTGTGTGTCTCCGTCCTTCTATCTGTCTGATTATAATCGACAGAATGGAAAAAGAAAAATATACCGCAGCCCCCAAATTTGAGCAAATTGCCCTCATTTCCTTCTTTTTTCTGTTGGTTGATCGAAGCAGGTTATCTATCCATTTTGCTAAGATAAAACGGGAGAATGGGCATCGACTTTGCAAAGGATTTTTAAGCTATTGCTGACACCAGGACACTCATATGAGTGGTGGATTGTGTGTGTGTGTGTGTGTGTGCATGTGTGGGCATGAATGTGTATAAGTGTAAGTGGGCAAGCAGGAGTGCATGCCTGGGCGTGAGTATGTGCGCACGCGTGGGCGTGTGGCGTTTGTGCCGGGGCGGGCAGAGAACAACTTGCAGGGTAAAGACGGCCCCTGAGACAGCAAGACCTGACACGGAGGGAGCACCTCTCCTGGCCTGTCTGGGTGGTGCCTGGGCACATCAAGATAGCAACAGTGATTTAATCACTACTTTAATGCAATGTGTAATTGTTTTTGAGGAAGAAATACTGGTCAAGGAGTAGATTTCTAGGCAAGTGCTAAAGGCACCTCTCGCCTCCGCTGCTCCTATCCCAAGGATGCGTCAAGGGCAAGGGTGTTGCGTGAGATCCCACTGCTGGGGGGAAGTTGAGGGCCTCAGCCCACAGAGGTGTGGTCTCTCTATGGCCCTTGGACTTTGACTCCCTTGGACTTCCCATTCCTACTTGAAGTGTTTGCTTTGCCCTGGGCCTTGGGGACACTCTTCCATTGATTCTCTTCTGGACTGTAGCTTAATAAAAGGAGCCCTCCTCTGCTTTCTGTGCTGTGTCATATCTGAAAAATAACCGGAAGGTTGTGAACTTTCCTTCAAAGTGTCACTGGTATAGGAGAGCTCCTATGACTCAACTACTGAGCTCTTGTTTTCCATCTGCCGGACAACCTCAAGGTCATGCCTGATGAAAGGCATGCTCTTCCTGTCTGGACAGGGATTCCAAAGAAGATTCCTTCTGGGTGGATCCCCTCAACTCTTCACACTGGTCAGGGTCAGGAGAATGCCGGGTCCCAAACAAGTTGTTGGAGAGAAAACAATGGAAATCTCAGTAGCCCTCAAGGAGCTCATGTGGTAGCAAAAACAGAGAGGAAACCATACCGATATGAGAAGCATATGAGAGACTATGGCCACAGGGATGGAAGAAGGGTCTGTGTGTGTCTGTGTGTGGCGTGAGATGGAGATCATTTCAGGTAGGCTGGAACAGGTGGTGTTTAAATCGAGCTTTGAAGATCCCTAAGAGTCAGCTCAATAGGAAAATTATGCTCGGAACGGCACTGGCGACACACAGAGATGGGGAGATGGCTGCACACTCCAGGGGCTGCAGGGCAATGTGTCCGGATTCTGGAGCCGCGGGAGAGGTACATCAACAGGACTCTGGTGAGGGGGTGGGGCCCATCATGAGGAGGCTGGTGAGCTTTGCTAAAGCGCTTGGGTTTATACTGAGGACCACAGCGAGACACTGAAGGATTTTAGGAGTGTTAGAACTGGACTTCACCTTTAGAAAGATGTTGTTGGCAACAGCATAGGGAAGCGGCTAGAGGGGGCATAAACAGAGGCAAGAGGATCAATCAGAGGAAAGAATTAAGGCAGTGGTGCTTGGAGCAGATACAGACACGTCTGTGAACAGAATTTAGGAGTAAGTGATGGGGTGGGGCAGCGCATGACAGTTTCTGGTGTGTGTCGCTGGATGGATGGTGATGTCATTCGTTAAGAAAGAGAAAACAGGAGGCGGGACAGACTTTGAGGTAGGTTTTGCTATCCTGATTTGGAGGCCTGTATGACATTCAGATAAGGTCTCGAACTCAGAAGAGAGGTTAGCTACATTGATAGGTTTGAAAATCCTCAGTATTTAAATGTTACATTTAAAGGACCTATCTGGGGTGTTGAGGACTCTCTGTAATAGGCAGGAACAGGTTTCAGTACGTTATTATTATTATTATTTTATTTTTTTTTTTTGCAGTACACGGGCCTCTCACTGTCGTGGCCTCCCCCGTTACGGAGCACAGGCTCTGGACGTGCAGGCTCAGTAGTTGTGGCTCACGGGCCCAGCCGCTCCGCGGCATGTGGGATCTTCCCGGACTGGGGCACGAACCCGTGTCCCCTGCATCAGCAGGCGGACTCTCAACCACTGCGCCACCAGGGAAGCCCCAGTACGTTATTTTAATATTCGCTTATGTAGTGCTTTACAGATATTCATAGATACCTATCTTTTAGAGAAAATTAAAGATTTTCATTTCAAACATCTCATGGTGGTCACCACAGTTCTGAAAGATGAGAAAGGCACCATTTGTCTAATTTGATAGAGGAGGAAACCGAGGCTCAGATTAAATGCCTTTCCTGAGGTTACACAGCTAGTCAGTTGGCAGGGTTTCCTGCCTTTGAATCCAGGACTCTTTCCTGCACTCTCCGGGGCCTTTCCCATTGCAGTGGAGGCCAGCACCGCTCACCACATCCTGCTTCCTGCAGCAGGCAAATGTGGATTTCTTAAGAGCTTTAAAACCCAAAGGTACAATACCCACACGAAGATTATACCACAGCGCTCCTGGCACGCAGGGCATGATCCTAGAAGTCCTTATTTTGTTGCTAAATGTATTCTTTGTACATGCTTATTGTGTGGAATGCAGTATAAAAAGAGTAGGGTTACATCAAGGACCAGAAACTCCAGTTTATCTGCATCCTTCTGCTAATCTCTCTCTTTCAGTGCCATGGAAGGTAGAAGCTTGGGTTGGCACAGGGTTGAGATAAAGCTGTGCTGTCTTCAGCACAATGCCTCTCCCACCACAGCTCTTCTGGGAGGGCTGCACCCACGGGAAACGGGTTGTACAGGAGAAGTATTAAAACAGCCTGTGAGTGCTTCGTCAATTCCCTATCCCATTTCCTACACTGAGAAACGAATGGTTCATGCCGGTTCTGAGCCCTTAACATTGCTGTCCTTGCCCACGAGTGAGGCCACAGACCTTCTACAAAAGCTCCTTAGGGAATCTCTTTAGCGTCTGCCTCCCCCCACTTCCGAGCTCAGGTGTTCTGACTTTCTCAGGCCCCACGTCCCTCTCCATGCCTGGCCTTCCTGGAGGCTTGGATGCTCTGCTAGGCCAGCCTTTCAACCACTCTTCACCTGTGCTCTCTAGCCTTAGGCAAATCAACCTCAGATTCCTGGAAAGGATGCCAGGTCCAGCAACCTTGGTTTCAACAGTAAAAGGGAGGTGAAGACAATCCTGGGAACTCAGGGAGGGAGTGGATCTCAGGTTCCACGACAGAATTTTTGTTTTCGTTAAGTCTCAGCATGTAGTCAGATCATTAAATGATACTTTTCATTCTCACCATAGTTTACGTCCTCATTACGTCCTATCACTGAACGTTTTGGTTATTTATAAATTTCTGCTTATAGGTAATGTACAAATACATGCATCCATACTGCCTTTATTCCGTTGAGTTATTATTAATAGTTTACCTCAATTGGTATAAGTGTCAGGAGCCTGGGGATTCGTCATCATTCCTCTCCACTAAGATCCTTCCTAACGCCAAATCCACTAATACCTCTATCCTGTTTCTCACCTTTGTTTTTGTTCCACGACCATAATTCAATTCCTTACTATCTTCCTTGGGACTGTTTGTAACATCTACAAAGACTTAAAAGTCCCCACATCAAAAATGATCAGTCTTGGTAACTCAGGAAATCCATAACTAAACCACCAGGAGGGCTCAGAACTAAAGACCACCATCTCCGAGAAATATAATCCCTGTCTAGTTGACTGTTCTTCAAAAAGCAGCAAATAGCTGTTTTCTCCCCCCAGAGGTTGCCCTCCTGGCCAGCGCCATGGGCCCGCGACTAAGCAGAGTCAAGTACTTGCGAATATTTTCTTTTTTGTTTTTATGGTTTTACCGCTTCTCTGGTTTTCACTGTATGTCACCACAAAGATAATTTTAGAAATATTTAGTGCACAAATAATTAAAAACATAAATATAGCTACATTTATACAACAAACCTTGTGATACTGCAGCACAGGCCCACTAAACCTCCGTAACGATTAAGAGTCTTAAAACGTGTAGCAATGAAGAAGCTCATCTTATCCAGAACACTCCAGCCTCTGACTTCAGAAGCACTGGCCTGAATACGTGCACACTGTTCAAGAGGAAAAGTCCCGAGGTCGTTAGCTGGGATCTCTATACGTTACTTGGAAAGAAGCATCATAAATAAAGATATGCCTCCTTGATCTATCACTGAATATTCTGACTCTTTCTTTTAATTAGTAAACCATGGGGAGAAAGCACTCAGGTGTAAGAGTGCTAAGACATACTCCGGGGTGACGATGGACTGTCTGCCTGTTCACAGATACCATTATTAGCGGAAGCGGATGATTGATGAGAAACACTGAGCCAGAGGTAAAGACAACTTTTCAAAGAAGTTGTACCAAACCCCAGGCAGCTACATTCAGTGCTCACAGGGCCACTGTGGTCAGATGCTGCATGTGTCTGCAAGAGCGTAATGGCATTTGATAGATGCTGTAAGGTTTTTAGCACAAGTAGCATGGCTGATAAGGGGACCTATCCTTAATATCTCTTTAAAAAATGTATTAATGGCTGAATTTAAACTGTCTCTACTTCCAACGACCTAATGGTGTTGAGGTGACGTACGCTCACCTGAGTTCTTTGCTATCCTAAAGGAAGATGTTACACCTTTCTAAAAATCTCACGTCAAAGACATGTTTCTACAATATGTTGTATCAGAGAAAGGTAAAAATCAGCTGTACAGAGTTCAAATGAAATAAAACCAGAAAATAAATTAATTAACCATGTCCACTTTTTATGACTGGATAAAATAAAAAAGGGTACTTAACTCATCTTCCAGACTGTTCAGGAACATAATATGTAAGTATTCTCAACACAAATACAACAAAATCTACAAATACAGACTATTGGTGTAGTGCAAAGAGACCTGTGGCAAAGTCATATTCTTTTGCAACTAACTAAGAAAGAAAATAGGGAAATGTGACTCCACTAGGGCTAGTAGCCGCTGATATGGCCTATTTTCATATTTATTTGCTCCTGAATGGCACTGACCTTTTGATATACTGAAAATAGATTTTCTCCTTGACAAGAAAAATCTTCCAAAATAAATGTTACCTTATTTTAAAAGAAAAAAAAATATTTAAAAAACCCCAGTAAATTGCATGTAAATCAATGAAGTTAGAACAATCCCTCACACCATACACAAGAATAAACTCCAAATGGCTTAAAGACTTAAATATAAGACATGATTCCATAAAACTCCTGGAAGAGAACATAGGCAAAATATTCTTTGACATAAATTGTACCAATGTTTTCTTAGGTCAGTCTTCCAAGGCAATAGAAATAAAAGCAAATATAAACAGATTGGACCTAATCAAACTCATAAGCTTTTGAACAGCGAAGGAAACCAGAAACAACAAGAAAAGACAACCTACAGAATGGGAAAAACTATTTGCAAACTATGTGACTGATAAGGGCTTAATTTTCAAAATATACACATAGCTCATACAGCTCAATATCAGAAAAACAAACAACCCAATCAAAAAATAGGCAGAAGACCTAAACAGAAATTTTTCCAAGGAACACAATACAGATGGCCAAGAGGCACATGAAAAGATGTTCAGCATCACTAATAATTAGAGAAATGCAAATCAAAACTACAATGAGGTATCACCTCACACTGGTCAGAATGGCTATCAGAAAGTCTACAAACAACAAATGCTGGAGAGAGTGTGGAGAAAAGGGAACCCTCTTGCACTATTGGTGGGAATGTAAATTGATACAGTCACTGTGGAGAACCATACGGAGGTTCCTTAAAAAACTAAAAATAGAGCTACCACATGATCCAGCAATCCCACTCCTGGGCATATATCCAGAGAAAACTCTAATTTGAAAAGACACATGCAGCCCAACGTGTACTGCGGCATTATTTGCAATAGCCAAACATGGAAGAAACCTAAGTGTCCATTGACAGATGAATGGATAAAGAAGATGTGTTGTATGTGAATATATATATGTATATATATACACAATGGAATATTACTCAGCCATAAAAAAGAATGAAATAATGTCATTTGCAGCAACGTGGATGGACCTAGAGATTATCATACTAAGTGAAGTAAGTCAGACAAAGACAAATATCATATGATATCACTTATATGTGGAATCTAAAAAAATGATACAAATGAACTTATTTACAAAACAGAAATAGACTCACAGACATAGAAAACAAACTTATGGTTAACAAAGGGGAAAGGGCAGGAGGCATAAATTAGGAGTCTGGGATTAACAGATACAGAATATTATATATAAAATAGATAAACAAGGACCTACTATATAACAGTATATATATATATATTTTTTTTCCACTGAGTGTGTGTGTGTGTGTGTGTGTGTGTGTGTATATATATATATATATACACACATATATATATATATTTTCATTGAATCATTTTGCCATACACCTGAATAAGCCTGTCCGTAAAGGGGAACAGACTTAGGAAATTCAGCCATAGGAGAACACCCTAAGTTCCAGGACTCCACTGAGGAAGCAGAGGCAAAGACAAAGAAGTGGAGGGAGAGTGGTCTCCTGCGAAGCAGATGTGGATTTGAACTATGGCTTGGCTGTGTGGCTTTGGTCAGTTAAGGGGTCCTTGGGGCCCTCGCCTGATAAGTGAGATAAGTGTGTCAGTGAGGAATTCTGTTTGGCTCCAATTATCAAAACGACAGTGGCTGAAACACAGAGGTCAGGGGAAGCAGCCCGGGGCCGGTAGAGGGGCTCTGGCTTTCTGCCTTGCTGTCCTTAGCTGGGCCTCTCTTCATCAAGACGCTAACTTGCCTGCTCTACCTCCAAACATGGTGCCTTTAAGAAAGAAGGGGGAAAGTGCAGGGAGAGAGGCCCAGGCTGCTGAATTCAAAGAGGGTTTCCCAGGAACCCACTGTCAACCACCCCTTACATTGCATTGGACAGAAGTACATCCCATGGCCACCCTGAGCTACAGGGAAGACTGAAAATACAGTGTGTGTGGTTAGCTTGGACAGACTGTTTCCCCAAAACCAAATTAAGTTTCTATTAGTGAGAAGAGGAGCTAAGAACCACATATCAGTGCCTTGCCACGGCGAGAGTAACGTGCTCCCTTGAGGACATGGAAACAAGACAGCACAGAACCCAGAAGCCTCTGACTTCTGTTCAACCATCTGGGTTACTCTATAACTCGATTTTCTCCTGTATTTCACCATTACTTCTATATCTCGACTTTATACACTGAATGACCTGGCCATATCACCGTTTCAAATCCTGTCGCATTTCCCATAAAGGATGGTGACGCAATTCATGTTTGAAATTCTCCAAGTGAAGGGTGTTTGGGTGGTATCAAGGACCATTACGGAGCTTCTGTGTTACTTTACAGATTCGTGTTTCTCTTTAAGGAGTTTGTGTTAAGTAATGAGGAAACAGCTAAATCATCAATCAGAACAGAATACTGCTTAGCTGTAGTGCTTAGGTGCTAGCCAGCCCGGCCTGGGGTGACATGGCGCAGGGACTCCGGTATTTTCCCACTGACAGCTTAACCTGGAAGTAGATGAATTCCACCAGCTCTTAGCTCTGTGCCGGCTGCGGGAGGCCATAAGCCCTGGTGAGAAAGTATCAGCAGTTTAGGCACCATTATTCCTCCTTCTTCCTGGCTCTCCCTTCTACCCTGATGCTCCATCTTTTAGCCTTGAATAACGAAGGTGCCAGATCAGGTACCCCAGAAAAATCTGAGGATGTTTCAGAAGCACAGGAAGTTAAAGGAGGGAAGATGATCACGCTCAGGGTCTCTGCAAAGCTGGGGGAGGCTTGTTAGAAACCACAGTGCTTGACTTCATAGTGACCTCTGCCTGAGAGCCTGCAATAAGGGAAAAACTTGTCTGAACCACAGTCATCCGCCCCCTTCAAATTGTATCGTGTTATTTTTAGTTTAACCATAGTCTTTGAGGCAATGGTTTCCCAAAGTTATTTCTAGCTCTAACTGATAGTGTTTATGGTTGGAAAAATCAGACCTCGTCTATCCTCGCTGATTTTCCTTCAGATATCATTATGGGATTAACAGCCAATGCCTCTAAAAAGATTACACCTACCAGAGAGAGAAGGCAAAAAAAGGAAAGCATGAATCACACCCCATGCCTATTCCAGACGCTCTCCTCTGGGAAGTTTTCATTCTCACTTAGAATGCAGCAGTCTGACTCCTGTATTCTACGAAGAAAATCAGTTTTTAATATGAAGTTAATCAGAATTTGAAAACTGAAAGGAGTATATTTTCACACAAGGTCAACTTTGACTAGGTACTAACATCAAATAAGCCCTTAGGAAAATATGTTCTGTCCATAGTTTACACGGAAGCCTGAGCACGCTGTGAACAACAAAAGCAAAGTGGAAGACAGTCCGCTGGAGGATCTTTTCTGAGCTCCTCCTGTGTTCATTCACTCACAGTAATTCATTCCATGAAACTTCTTGAGTGTCCAGCCCGTAAGGCGACAATCGCTGTTGCTGGTTCTTCTGCAGCTCAGAGGTGGAACGTGGAGGCCCTCAGGGGTGCAATGTCCACTTTCATCGCTACAGTGGCTCAAGAAGAGGGTGGTGGCTGGCATGCTGGCCTGCGGTCACAACCGCCACTGAGCGGACTCTGGGTCTCTTGATGAATGGGTTCAGGGAATCGTTGCCATGGAGCTTTGTTCCCGTGTAAATTCCGAGTCAGCGTGATATTGTGCCTTCTTTCTGAAGACAACTGCTGGATTCCATGAAGCTCAAAGTGGGAAAACTGGAGAAAACCACTCTTGGTTCTTAGCTCCAAACTTTCACATCTAATTGTCGACACTGTTTTTGTCAAGTGACTTTTACGTCACTTCAAGAATGTTTGGCCCTTAGACCAACAAAACAAAGTCTCCCTTTTATTTCATGAAAAAATACAGCATGAAGAGTAGGAGTGTTTTTTGTTCTTGGGAATGGTTTTGCTTAATATTTTTGAGTTGGTATTATTGATTTGTCCATCCATGACTTAGATGTAAGCGTTTTTAGCTTAAATAGTTTAACTTTGGAAATGGGCATCACATGATATAAGCTCATACCCAAGCTGACTGAATTTATGAAACTAGCTATAGCACAAGGGTTGGCGAACTACAGCCGTGGGCCGAATCTAGCATGTTCCCTGTTTTTGTGCAGTTTACAAGCTAAGCATGGTTTTTACTTTAAAAACGATGTGCAGGACATTCATTAAGGATTGCTGTTGGGCTGCCAAAAGGATGCGAAGGAAGTGGGACCGGGCAGAGGGAGAAACTGAACTGTAATGCCGTCCTCTGCTGACGCCCTGGGGAGCTCTGGAGATGGCATTACCTTTCAGAGCTTTCTGGAGTTGGGATGCATTGCTGTAAGTGTGGGCTGACCCTGGAAGGAGGTATAACTTTGACCAGGGCAGCCTTCTTAACGAAGGCAATCCTCAAAGAGGGATGATGACTCAAGATCATCTTCTGTCAGCCCGCCCAGCAGCTGGGGACCAGTCCTTCTCTCCTGAGGAGGCTCCAGACTGGCCCAGGGCCTTCCTGAAGAGTCAGCCCAGCACACTTCCCGTGCCTTTTTCCTAGCTCTGCCCTGGAGCTCCCTGGCTTCACGACATGGGGTAGCACAGAGAGAAAGACCTAAGGAAGAAAGCATCTAAGACAGAAGGAAAGGACATTTCTCTAGAGCTAGAGCTGAATATAAGCTAGATCCTGTCTAGAGCCAGAGCACCCAGGTCTGCTGAGCAGAGGACCTCCCGAGAGAGAAAAAAGTGGCTTATATGTGGAAGCTAAAAAAAAAAAAAAAAAGATACCAATGAACTTATATACAAAACAGAAATAGACCCACAGGCATAGAAAATAAACTTATGCACAGGGAGATCAGCTCGGTGCTTTGTGACCACCTAGAGGGGTGGGATAGGGAGGGTGGGAGGGAGGGAGATGCAAGAGGGAGGGGATATGGGGATATATGTATACGTATAGCTGTTTCACTTTGTTATACAGCAGAAACTAACACACAATTGTAAAGCAGTTATACTCCAATAAAGATGTTAAAAAAATTAAAAATTAAAAAAAATAAACTTATGGCTGCCAAAGGGGGGTGGGGAGGGATATATTAGGAGTCTGGGATTAACAGATACACACAACTGTATATAAAATAACCAACAAGGACCTACTGTATAGCACAGGGAACTATATTCAGTATTTTGAAATAACCTATAAGGGAAAAGAATCTGAAAAAAGAATATATATGTGTGTGTGTGTGTGTGTGTATATATGTATGTATACATAACTGAATCACTTTGCTGTACACCTGAAAATAAAACACAACATTGTAAATCAACTATACTTAAATAAAAAAATAAAATTAATTTCAAAAAGTGAAAAACAAAAAAAAAGTGATTGTCAGTCTCAAGAGTGGAAGGGTCAATGAAAACAGACCCTCAGCGGGCACAGTGCAGGGCCTCGTACACGTCCCTGGTCATGGTGAGGACTCCCTCTGCAGAGGAGCTCTGTTAATGCCTGACTTTGTAACCCACTGGGTACAGTAATGTCATAGCAAGGAAGGGGGAGTCTGGACTCCCTTTTAAAGCTGACCACCCTTTTCTCCCCATTGACACTAAATCTCTTTGATTAACCCTACGACTTCTACCCTAAATCTCTTCTGCTGATATAAGGACCTTTTCTCACGTGTTGGCAACGTTTTCCTCTCCTGCATAACTCAATTCAGAGTTCATCTCATCCGGTAAGTGGTCAAGATGAAGGTTACTCTCAAACTAATACTGGATTTATTGGCCTCACCTCCTACCCTCCCGGAGTTTGTGGGATATGTTTACAAAAGCAGAGAGAGAACCAACTCTGAGCACCTGCCTGTGTTATCTTGTTATCTTCAGGGATGGTGCTTTGTGTATACTAAGCAGTCAGTAAATACGGAACCAGTGCAACAAATACAAAACAGAGAAAGATGAATGACTCACCAGCACTGCATGAAAAAAGTGATCCCCAGAGATCCTGGTTCACAACACGCTTCAACAACATCTAGCTACGTGTTGTGTTGCTGTTATTACTATTATTATTATTGATTTCTTTCATTCTTTTATCTTTTTAAAGTCTAGAGCACCCCTTTACTGGAACAGATGTCAACATCAATTTTATCTAGAAAACGGGTACTATAGTGCCTGTGTTGCTAGTTATCCTTTAGTATCGAAAATCTAACATTCCTACAGTAGTTTCTGATCAATCTAAGTTTTTGTAGGAGAAAAGACTGCATCTGGGTGGATAAGGAGATTAAAAAAAAAGAGGGTTGATTTGAAGCTGTCTATATTGGGTTGGCCAAAAAGTTCGTTCCGGTTTTTCCCTAAGATGCATGGAAAAGCCTGAATGAACTTTTTGGCCAAGGCAATACTTAGGGCTCCTCTGTAAAGGAAATTACTCCTCTTGCAGTGATGTAGAGCCTTGGTGGAAAATGAAAGGTAAATGAAGCAGACCTTCAGGAAAATGTAGTGCAGACCAGCAAATTGAGTGCGCGAATTGAGATAAAGTCTCATTTCGAAAACACAACTGTTTCAAACACTTACTAAAATGGGATCAAAGTGCATAGGAAAAAAATAGTGAATTATTATTTGCCCTGTCTAATTTGAAAAGATGCAAAATAAATCAAAGTTTAAAGTTAATGCCTCAAAGCACATAAAATAGCATCTATTCCAATGTTCCCCTTTCCTTATAGTGATTATTTGCTGGATAATTCATCCTCTCCATCAAAGGAAAACCTCAGAGGTCAGAGCTATGTATTCTTTATTTCTGCTTTCCCTGCAACAATAACAGTCCCTGGCACCCAGTGCTTCATAAGTGGAGGAATTATCCCACATCATATTCCCAGCAGCGAGTGTATCGGTCCCAAACTAAAGTTTTATTGGAAAAATTTTGATGGATTCACTTCACGTTAAAACACAGATGTAAATATAGTAAAAGTCATTCTTCTTTCCCTGTATAATGAGTCCATTATTTCAGGTTTTATAGATCTTTGGTACCCAAGGATCTCTTTGGTACCCAATATCTCATGAAATTTGTCCTCACAAAATTTTATATCAATAATTTACACCTTACTGTTAATCATTTGTTTTACCTTCTGAGACTAGGTGAGAAGAGATAGCATTTTCATTTTAAATCTTGCAAATGTTAAGACCAAAGCTCCTTTTCCCAACAAAAGCCAACAAGAGTAGTAAGTAAATCTGGGGTGATTTTTCATATCATGCAGGTAACCACTTCCTGTGTTTTTGCAAAAGGTTGTCTTTAGATGTAGTAACGTCTATGCACACAGGCAATGGTAAGTAAGTTGCTCGAAGACAGACTAGAAAAGTTAAGTGATGGAAAAAGTGAAAGAAATTTTTGGATATAGAGTTACAAGTTTGAACAGAACCTATCACTTACATTTACATATAAACTGTATTGTACTATCCATTTTAACATACATACTTGTCTTAAACCCAACCAATGACCCATTTTTATTTTGTTTTAAGAGGAAGACATCTGAATTTAGAGAGTTATGTGACTTTTGACTGGCCACATATACAATAAATTAAAAAATCAGTTTCAGCTGAAGTTTCACTTCAAAGCTCATGGTTTTAATTATTATGCAATCTCCCATTAGGAAACTTTGACGCTAATTAAAAATCTGGCCAAAAAGCCAATTCTTAAAAAAGGCTGTACTTCACAGAAAACTTTTCTGAAATGGTTGTTTCACGTAGAAATGCAGGCCTACAGCCATGCCTCAGCTCAAGAAGCTACACTTGAATTATACACTGTTATTCAACCTGGCTACTCAAAGACCATCACCTGTGTGGATCCTGCCAGAAGTACCCTGTTTGTCAGCGTTCTGCCTGTTTTGTACGTATGCTCTGCCTTCCTCGATAAGAGACCCTCTGTCTTAATCAACTTGGCTATGGAAAAAAAGTAACACTGTCTTACAGAGGCAAGAGAAAATCCCGGGATTGACAATAATATTAGGGTTAAAAGATGGTAAATACTGTCCATGTCAGGATAACCTTTCTATAGGAGTGGGGACCCAATGTTCTTCCAATAGTCTATAACAATTTCCTTTTTTAAAAAATTAACTTATGTATTTATATTTTATTTTTGGCCGTGTTGGGTCTTCCTCGCTGCCTGCGGGCTTTCTCTAGTTGCGGCGAGCAGGGGCTACTCTTTGTTGCAGTGTGCGGGCTTCTCATTGCGGTGGCTTCTCTTGTTGCGGAGCACGGGCTCGGGCTCTAGGCGCGTAGGCTTCAGTAGTTGTGGCTCGCGGGCTTAGTTGCTCCGCGGCATGTGGGATCTTCCCGGACCAGGGCTCGAACCCGTGTCCCCTGCCTTGGCAGGTGGATTCTTAACCACTGCACCACCAGGGAAGTCCTATAATAACTTTCTTTCAAACTAGATCTGTCTACAGAAAGGAAGATTTAGCTTTTAGGAAGAAAGTTGCTAGTACATTATTAAATTAGAAAAATTAGCCAATTTAATTTTAAGCCCGAAGACCTGGGTTTAGTATTGAGACCTAGAGCAAATTGCTTAGATTCTCTAGGTCCTGACTTCCTTTTCTGAAGTGAAGAGGCAATAACATCTACTTCTCAATGTGGCTTAAGGCTGGAATGCAATAACATTACCCTAAGGTGTTTTTTTAACTGGAAAGAACTAAGCAATACATTACCACTGCAGATAAAAAGTTTTATCATTATATTATTCCCGGTGATACTTTACAAATGTACTCCAATGTATGGTTCCGTTCTAGGAAAGTATTTAACAGATATTGTGAATTCGTAACAAGTGTTTCTTAATCTGTTCAAAATTGAGCAGGATATGGGTGTGTACCAGAGAGCACTTTATTTTTCCATTATTTCCACATTTGGAAAAATTGCACAGATTTATGGAAAACTGGAGGGGATCACATGCTGAGTTTTAAACTAAAATGTCTGACAAAATGAAATAAATGTAAAACAGTTGTCAGGTTGCACTATTCAGATAGAAATTAAGATGTTCCTTCTTAAAAGCGAGAGTGAGCACAGACTCAGATGATGACAACGCCTCTAAATATTTACCTCAATTTTGATTCGTAGTTGAAAACATTCACTTTCTTAATAATTCATAATCATCACTAATATCTGTACCATCTTATGTAGTTGGTTTATTGAATAATTTAAACTGAGTAGAGATATATATACAAAGTTATTTTATGTTATTTCAAATGCCCCCTTAAACCGTTATGTCAAATATTCCTTTCCCACCCATAGCATTTTGTTTACAGTCCATAATTTCCTGTCACTTTTCAGTTATTTAAAAACTCAATCTGGGGGAGCGCAGAATTATAAGGCTGTCTGCAGAGATTTGAAAAATGGCAACAAATGAAAGTATCAGCATCTTTAGTTCAGCATCCTTGGCTGTGGAATATGTAGATTCACTTTTACCTGAGAATCCTCTGCAGGAACCATTTAAAAATGCTTGGAACTATATGTTGAATAATTATACAAAGTTCCAGATTGCAACATGGGGATCACTCATAGTTCATGAGGTCCTTTATTTCTTGTTCTGTTTACCTGGATTCTTGTTTCAATTTATACCTTACATGAAAAAGTACAAAATTCAAAAGGATAAACCAGAAACGTGGGAAAATCAATGGAAATGTTTTAAAGTACTTCTCTTTAATCACTTTTGTATCCAGCTTCCTTTGATTTGTGGAACCTATTATTTTACAGAGTATTTCAATATTCCTTATGATTGGGAAACAATGCCAAGATGGTACATGCTTTTGGCAAGATGCCTTGGCTGTGCAGTGATTGAGGATACCTGGCACTATTTCCTGCATAGGCTCTTACACCACAAAAGAATATATAAGCATATTCATAAAATTCATCATGAGTTTCAGGCTCCATTTGGAATGGAAGCTGAATATGCACATCCTCTGGAAACCTTAATTCTTGGAACTGGATTTTTCATTGGAATCATGCTTTTATGTGATCATGTTATTCTTCTTTGGGCCTGGGTAACCATTCGTTTGATAGAAACTGTTGATGTCCATAGTGGTTATGACATTCCTCTCAACCCTTTAAATCTCATTCCTTTCTATGCTGGTTCTCGGCATCACGATTTCCACCACATGAACTTCATTGGAAACTATGCTTCGACATTTACATGGTGGGATAGACTTTTTGGAACAGACTCTCAATTTATTGCCTACATTGAGAAAACAAAGAAGGTTGAGAAAAAGACTGAATAAGCATCTCACATAAACCTTCCTGCAGATACACATTTCCTGAATTGAAGCTAGTAGCTAACATTGCTTCTGGGGAGTGGAAATAAACATGTGTCTTGGTTGCTAAGTGATAAAAAGAACATTAACAACTTTTAATTATCTTCCTAGTGGGAACTTTTATATGTTTAAGTACAGTTTCCCTGAGGAACCTTTAAAGGCCATGTTGCTAACTTTACAAAAAGGATTTAAGTAATGGAAGGAATATTAATGTATGTCTTTTCCCCAAGTTGTACCATAGGCCTGAAGCTGAAATTGGTCTTCAAACCTTTTAAATATATAGTGACCATTTCAAGAACTCTTAGTAGTACTGAACTTTAAATACTATTTTGGAATTTGCTTAAAGATCAGATGCCATGGGTTGAACCACACCAATCTGTATAGTGTGAGTGAGTGCTAACTCTGAAATAGCCAGCACCGGGAATTTCTGCTCGTATCTGGAGCTGACCAGTTTGGGGTGATTCTCTTTCTGAGAAGTCCTTTTTGACTGTAATGTACTACTCTTATCTATAAATTAAGGCATTTCTGAAAGACTATTTTAGTCTAAAGGTTTTCGGGTTACTTGAATTTTTTAAACATTGAGCTTTATTTCTGCTATTTACCCTTTCTTTTTTGTATATCAAGTTTTCATTATACTTAAAGCTGTATCTTGAAACTTTGTGTACTGACTTGCTGTATTTGCACTTGGAGCTATTGAAATAAATGTGATTTTGTTTGATTAAAAAAAAAAAAAAAACTCAATCTGGGGTGGGGTAGGGATGGATTGGGAGTTTGGGATTAGCAGATGCAAACTATTATATATAGGATGGATAAACAACAAGGTCCTACTGTATAGCACAGGGAACTACATTCAATATCCTGTGATAAACCATAATGGAAAAGAATATGAAAAAGAATGTATATATATGCATAACTGAATCACTTTGCTGTACAGCAGAAATTAACCCATTGTAAATCAACAATACTTCAATAAAATAAATTAAAAATAAAAACCTTAATCTGGTCCAACCTCAAATGTGAACGTCTAGTTTCAAATCTGATTTAAACCTTATCTTCTTCTCACCTCCCAGGCATCCCCATCCCATTGTAGCTGGTGTCCAAAGATGGCCCTTAATGAACCATGGCCTTCGTCGTCCCTCCCATACTGGATCTGAGCTGGGCCTTTCACTCCTGTTAACTAGCGGAAAGGCTGCTGTGCCAGTTCTGAGCCTAAGTCAAAAGAGGGCCTGGCAACTTCTTATTTTCCACTTTGGGAAGCCCTGAGCCGTCATGCAGGGAATCTGGCATGTCACCGTGTCGCGTGGAGAAACCACGTAGGGAAGGAAGAGTCCTCAGCCCAGTCACCCCACAGTCCTAGCTAAGCCCCGTCTTCTAGGTTTCTCTGCCAAGGGGCGGGACATGTACATGGGCCACCCTGGGCGTGAAAGCCTACTCAAGGCACCAGGTGGCTGCAGCTCTAGCGGCCTGCTCGTGGAGCAGAGCCACCCAGATGAGCCCCGCTGACTCTCCGAAGCAAGAGAGAAAAGTCACTGCATCCTGGGGTGGTTTATTACGCAGCAGGGCAGAACTGGAACACTTCCCACGCCCATCTCTATCTGGTCGGGGAGAGGGGACATGATTTTTTCTCTCTCTTCTCTACCTTCCTCTTCTGCTTCTAGCTTTTTGTGCTAGGGACTGGTAAGAGGCATGAAGAACTGCTCCGGCACCAGATGATGTGCTGGAGTTGGCCTGAGACAGGCTGTTCGAGCTGACTGTTAAACGTTAAGGAATTTTATGGGCCAACTGTTAAATATGCCACTATTAAAAGTTAAATTACATAAAATGATAATGAAATAAATTATATTAAAAAAGAGGTAATAAGTACTCAAGGCCTGTCACTTCCTATCTTATTTTACTATTATCTACCCCTTTAAGGTTATTTACATGTCTTGTCCCTGTATGGTGGAGATACCATCGAGCCACGTGCTACTGTGTGTCCTTTACAACTTCACCATCAGTGACGTCATGTCGGTAGCTTAAAATCAGCCCTGGTGGAAATCCTTACACCATGGAAATGGGCAAACATTAGAAATCAGTGCTTTTTTCCCCTCTGGATTGAGCTGGTTGGTAACTTTGCCTACAGTCCTCTGCCGTACATATGTGTATCATCTTTGGTCCATCCCGGCTAGTGGGTGATGCCTTCTCTGTGGAAGGCATGAAAATGTTGGCCCCATAAGGGCTACATGCATGAGCTTTTTGAAGGTATCCAGTGAGATCTCCTATTATCCCAGCTCCTAATGGTGGAAACTTGTTCCGCTTCCTCATTTTGGCCTGCAGAAGAACACTCTCAGCCTCTTGCTACTAGGTCCTTTTGCCAGTGGATAGCCCTTATGCGTAAGGCAGAACGGATCAAGCCCACCATCTTCCTTGATGTCCATCTGACCCACCAGATAAGGTTGGCCTGAAGATAAAGGAATATGGTGGTCTGGATAAAGAGTTCACTGTTAATCTAAGTAATCGTGAGCGACCTGAGTTGGGTTCCCTGGGAAGCCAATTCTGAGTTGGAACTTAGTGTACAGAAAGCTTATTAAGTTGGGGTTAAAGAAGAAGAAAAACTGGGCAGAAGGAGAAGTTGGGCTGAGGGGCAGTCAGAGCAGGAGCTCTCCGTACACTGTGGGGAGCTCTGAAGCTGGAAGGACCCTTCACACTATACGTGGTCTGCCCAGAGGGGCACATGACCTTGGGCAGGGGGCCCTCTTCAGCTGAGGCACTTCCCAAAGGGGGCTGACTGTCAACAACTTTCCCCCAGCTGGGGCATAAATGTTTCAATCTTGAAGGGAGGATCTGGCTGTGCCACTGCAGACAGGACAGCCCCTTCCTGGTGCTGGGTGGGTCTACTTTGTATGACTTCTGGGGCCAGCTCCTTGAGGATTCTGGTGGGCCTCTAAAGGGAACTTACAGGAGGACAGTTAGTGAGACAAACGACATCCCCACCACCGCAGTTAGCCTCAAGGCCACACATGATACTCATTCTCCCCCTTCTTTGCTAACCATTCAAAATCCCCTTGGCCCTCGGCTAGTGGCTCTGCTGGTCTCTGGGGATTCCTCTGGGGGAGATCCGGACTCTCCTCCCTGAGGGGTTCAGTCCCCTTTCTCAGGCTCTGGCTGCACGTTGATGAGTATCACACTGCAGTGGTAGAACACTAAGAGCAGCCCAAGTGGGCCACCTGTGTGCCAAACGTAATCCTCTCTGCCCTCTCCGGGTAACGGCAGTTCTTCCTTCTCGTGACTGACGGTCAGAGTGGATTACCCGTGCTAGGCCTCTGGCATGAGTTGCCCAAAGTGGCTGGGCCACAGGTGTAGCTTAGGGCACGGTGGGATTCTCACGAGGATCCCTCTTTGGGATCCAAACTCTAAACTCACAGAAGTCAACTTACGGGGACTAGAGAATGAATTCCCTAAGAGAATATTGGAAAGTGTTATTTAGCCTAATAAGTAAATTAATGAAGGCTTTATTATGCATCTTCTGTTGTGTATCACTGTGCTAGGAAAAGACAGAATTTTTGCTCTACATGAGATGACAAGTAAAATGAATAACAAGACCCGATTCCTAAACCATTTCTAGCCAGTAAACTGCAAAATAGAAAATAAATCAGTGACGTGATCAGGAGAAATAAAGTTCAGAGCAGATAAATCAGCAACATTTGGATGCCAGGTCCTTGGGGTTTAGTTCTTCCCTTAGATCCTTCCTGGTGGACTGAGTTGCCCACATGTGGGATATGAGGAGCCTCAGAGAGAATTTTCGGAAAGCTTGGAGAGCACAGACTGGGAAATCAAGCACATTAGGTGTGTTTCTTGACGTTTGCAACCCAATACAAGATTTAATTATCATCAAGCCCTAAATGTGTAATTCTTTCTGACCCATCTTAACACACTGCTCTGCTTGTTCCTATTTTAGTTTTAGTAAGTAGAGATCAACAGCGTCTGCCCCATCCACAGTCAACAAGCTTTCCCACATCAACGTCCACAATAACACTAATATCGACACTAACGCGAACAGCATACTGATAACAGCACATCGTACCAAGGGAAGGTCTAAGCCATCTACATGTATCACCAGTATTAGTCCTTACAGCAACACTGTGATGAAGACCTCATTATTATTTTTATTTTACACACAGGACACACGGGCATAGAAAGGCTGGGAGGAATGATCAATACCAGAAGGAAGAGAGGAAACAGGAGGAGCTGTGAGATTTCTTTTGTATCCTTTGGAGGCTTTTCATACAGCTGCCAAGCCTAAGTTCTTTTGCTCTAGTAATTACAGTTTCCAAATAAAAAGATCAGGACTTAGGGCTTTAACAAACGCTTTCTGTGCTGCTGGAGGGAATCAGAGGCAGCCAGTACTGTGGGTCCGAGGAAGCGTCGGGGCTGAGGGCAGGCGTGGAGGCAGCTCCCGCTGTCACACCTCGGCTGTGTCACCATGCACCACCTAGGGGACTCTGGGGAAGGGCCCCTCTCTAAGCCTGGGCTTCCCACCTGCAAAATGAGGGTAATGAAGGGTGGGCTTCTCCTACACTGTTGGTGGCCATGTAAATTGGTGCAGCCACTACAGAAAACAGTATGGAGGTTCCTCAAAAAGCTAAAAATAGAGCTGCCATATGATCCAGAAATCCCACTCCTGGGCATTTATCTGAACAAAACTATAATTCAAAAAGATGCATACACCCCTATGTTCACAGCAGCACTATTTACAATAGCCAAGACATGGAAGCAACGTAAATGCCCATCAACAGATGAATGGATAAATAAAATGTGGTGTGTGTGTATATATACATATATATATATGTATATATACACACACATACATACACACACACAATATGGAATACTATTCAGCCATAAAAACGAATGAAATAATGCCATTTGCAGCAACAGGGCCCTAGAGATGGTCATACTAAGTGAAGTAAACTAGACAAAGACAAATATCATATGATATCACTTATATATGGAATCTAAAATATGACACAAATGAACTTATGTACGAAACAGAAATGGACTCACAGACATAGAGAACAGACTTGTGGTTGCCAAGGCGAGGGGGTTTGGGGGAGGGACTGATTGGGAGTTTGGGATTAGCAGGTGCAAACTATTATATATAAAATGGATAAGCAAGGTACTACACTGTATAGCACAGGGAACTATGTTCAGTATCCTGTGATAAACCATAATGGGAAAAAATATTAAAAAAAGAATGTGTGTGTGTGTGTGTATATATATATATATATATATAACTGAATCACTTTGCTGTACACCAGAAACTAACACAACATCGTAAATCAACTATACTTCAATTTAAAAAAATAAAAATTTTAAAAATGAAGGGTGGTTTTGACCATTAAGCATGATACCCCATGCAAAACATTTAACCTGATGCTCCAGTTATGTAGTTTCAGTGTCAAAACAGTTCTGAGTTATATTTGAGATGTAACCCAGTGAGGGTGACATGTGTACTCTGTTTTGGAACACGTAAGACCCACTGTTGTTCTTTTATTTTTAATATCTTTTTTGGAGTATAATTGCTTTACAATGTTGTGTTAGTTTCTGTTGCACAACAAAGTGAATCAGCTATAAGTATACATACATCCCCATATCCCCTCCCTCTTGAGCCTCCCTCCCACCCTCCTTATCCCACCCCTCTAGGGGGTCACAAAGCATCGAGCTGATCTCCCTGTGCTGTGAAGCAGGTTCCCACTAGCCATCCATTTTACGTTTGGTAGAGTATGTATGTCATTGCTACTCTCTCACTTCGTCTCAGCTTCCCTTCTCCCCCATGTCCTCAAGTCCGTTCTCTACGTCTGCATCTTTATTCCCGCCCTGCCACTAGGTTCATCAGTACTGTTTTTTTAGATTCCATATACGTGTGTTAGCATACGGTATTTGTCTTTCTCTTTCTGACTTACTTCACTTTGTATAATAGACTCTAGGTCCATCCACCTCATTACAAATAACTCAATTTCGTTCCTTTTTATGGCTAACATTCCATGGTACGTATGTGCCACATCTTTATCCATTCATCTGTCGATGGACATTGAGGTTGCTTCCCACAGTTGTTCTTTTAAGAACAAGCTTATCTGGATTTTGCTCCACTCCTAGCTCAGGACTGTCATGGTGCTTTTCTTTTTTTCTTTCTTATTTTTCTCTAAGATCTTATTTTCCAGGCTCCCAGAGCTCCTTCTCTGACCATCTGGTTTTTGGGCCCAGTTAATAAGATAATGCTTTTTTGTTTATTTGATTGGATTTTCATGATTTGGTGGCTTCTGTGCTGATTATCTGATTAGGGCTCTCATTAACTACCTTCCCTTTAGCTTGTCAACAACCTAACTCTGAGAGTTTTTTTACTTACCAGATCATCCGAATAATTACTTAGACATTCTTGAGCCTGAGGCAAAGATTTTAGATCCCTGAACTCATTTCATCTCCTGCTAAGTTCAAAATTAGGAGAGCTGCCTCTTGGCAGTGCAGTGGTTCTTTGGCTGGCATTTCTGCTTTGGGAGTCTTTTCCTGGATGGTGGGGGGTTGCTCGCTATCTGGATAGACCACTGTCACATGACCAGCTGTTTCTAAACTCAACAGCTGATCCTGAGCAACTTGGTGCTCTGAGGCTCCTTGGAGAGTTAGTCAGGCCCTGGGGACCAACCTCCTGGGCATCCCAGTGCCACTGTACCCTCCCCCTGCTCAGAAGGGCTCCGGGCTTGGGGTTTAATGTTCTGTGGTCAAGTGGTCTTGAGATCCTTCATAATTTTATCTTTGAATTTGTGTTTTGTAAGTGAAGTCGAATGGGACCACAGAGTGTGCGACGGGGGCTTGGAGCCTGCTTTACATATGGTCCCTCTTCCTGCCATGTTGCTGCTTCCCTGGGACAGGCTCTTGGCTGCCTGCAGCCCCCGCCTTGGTCCAGCAACCGCTGTCTTCCTCTGGCCTCCGGTGGGGCTGGGTGCAGGTTCAAGGACAGTTACCGGCAACCCCAGGTGCTGAGCTGGGTGTGGGACTGGAAGCCCCATCACGGTGAAGGTTTGCCCTCGCTCAGTGAGTATCCCTTTGACCAAGGGAGTGCTACCTTAAACAGCAAATAAAAATAAATAAGCACAATAAAAATAAAAGGCACCACGACTGGTTGAGAAAGAGACCTCAGGAAAAAAAAGGGAAAAGATATTTCCTTGCTTGGTGAACAAGAAGCCCTGCCAATTATGAGGCTGGCCCTGCAGGGACTTGAAGGAGGTGCAGGGTTTTTACACCCTCCCATCGGGTGTGTAGCGCTGTGAGCGCCCCCATCCTAACAGGCAGGACGGGAGAGCTGGTCAGGGGGCTAGGACCTCCGGAGGCTGTGGTAGGACCAGGACTCTCCCAGCTCTGGTTAGTGGCAGCTCATCCGCTTTTTGACGCTTTCAGGCTTCTTGACCAGGCCTCTCCCGCACCCACAACACCCTCCTGAAACTGGTTACGCAGCAGAAGGGGAGCTTATGTTTCTGTTCCTCAAACTGAGTGTGGGGAAATGCAAACATGTCTCTGCAGAGTTTTCCCAGAAAAGCTGAATCCCAAGAGAATCCCCAATACTATAACAGCAGAGTGAAAAAAATCAACGCAACGTTTGCTGTCCGGTTTCTAGATCTATCATATTTTCCACAGATTTTCTATGACATATTTATATAAACTATAACTTAGTACTAAATCAGAACATCTAACTGCTGTTTTAATGAACAGGCGCTGCTGTTGTGGTCGCTGCTTCCGAGCTGTGACTGCTCAGCCCTCTGGAGCAGAACGGTAAACCCTGCAGGAAGGTGGCTCTGGTTCCTCTCTAAGTCTGAGTAGGTAAATATTTGTGTTCAATCTGACGCAGCTTCTCCCCAGGGAAGTGAAGCTGGGTGGCTGAGTTTGCGTCTCTTAGGAGGGCGCTATCATGAACTCTGGCTTGTTTCTCCTTCTTAAGAAAACAGTGGCTCTGGACAGTCCCGGTTGCAGTGGCGCACACTCGCTGCCCGAGTGAGAAGTGCCATTATCCCGGCGTAGGAGCTTTTAATTGCACACAGTCTCTCCCAAAGAAATCAAAAGCAAGCTGTTTTCCTTCTCCGTGTTACCAAATTGGTTCCTCTTACAAAACATATTACCTAATGTCTACTAAACAGCCCTGACAAAGATGTCCAAAGAAGGTCACAAAGCCAGGGTGGCACCTGGGTCCCCTGTGTTTGGTTCAGAAAACCTGGGTTCTAACCCTTGCCCTGTTATTTACACCGAGTTGTGGAGAGGAAAAGATGACATATGAGAGCCTGGCACGGTCTGCGACAGAGGAGGTAACTAATAATTGTTTGTTATGAAAGGGTATTAAAATCACTTTTGTGTACTTTAAAAATCTCACTTCAGTTCTTATTATCGACCAGAATGGAAGAAGTGTTACTTTATAATTTGAACAATATAGCATTTAGGATGAGAATTTATTCACTTTAATTTACTTGCATGTGGAATTGTGGGTTATTAGGCGCCTGGTTTGCCATTCTCTGTACAGATGTCACAGGCAGGACAATGGAGAGTGGAACTTCCCACCGGTAAGTTCCCGTCTGCTGGGTGTCTGACAGCCTCCCTCTCCAGAAGCCACGTGACTGTGGGTTCTCTTTGGCTCCCAGGGGGGCTCAGCCAGGAAGCTCCGGGCCCCCTCACCAGCTGTACCTCGTGCCCTGTCACTCAGCAGCAAGGAGAGGGTGTGTAAACCCAGTGTAAACTGCCACCAGGCACCAGGGAAATCACAAAATGGAACCAGAAAGTGAACGTATCTTTTTTTGGAAAAGCCATTAGGGATTCCAGGTCTTAAGTGTTTTAGGCACTAGAGGGATATATATAATCAAAGTATCCAAGTTAAAATAGCCAAGATATGGAAGCAACCTAAGTGTCCATCAACAGATGAATATATATATATATACACACACATACATATGTATACACAAATATACATACACATATATACATATACATACACACATATATACATATACACACACACACACACACACAATGGAATACCATTCAGCCATAAAAAAAAATGAAATTTTGC
Source organism: Delphinus delphis (assembly GCF_949987515.2). NCBI lineage: Eukaryota > Metazoa > Chordata > Mammalia > Artiodactyla > Delphinidae > Delphinus > Delphinus delphis. Next base: position 72,191,692 of record NC_082696.1, read on the forward strand.
CACTAGCAGCAACATGGATGGACTTGGAGGGCATTATGCTTAGTGAGACAAGTCAGACAGAGAAAGACAAATACTGTATGCTATCACTTACATGTGGAATCTTAAAAAATACAACAAACTAGTGAATATAACAAAAAGAAGCAGACTCACAGACACAGAGAACAAACTAGTGGTTACCAGTGGGGAGAGGGAAGGAGGGGCAAGATCGGGGTAAGGAATTAAGAAGTGCAAACTATTAGGTTTAAAATAAGCTTCAAGGATATATTGTACAACACAGGGAATATAGCCAATATTTTACAATAACTATAAATGGAATAGAACCTTTAAAAATTGTGAATCACTATGCTGTACATTTGAAACATATAATACTATAAATCAACTATACCTCAATCAAAAAAGAAAAAAGAATCAGAAAAAAGTAGTATCCAAGCAAAGAAAGCTTTCCATAACAAATTAATTTTAATAATAATATAGTAAACATTCCATATGTTAAGTCAGAAATCTATTAATTTATAGTAGGTTGAACAAGATTCAGCTGTTTCTGACCTAAAAAATAGTAGATTCTTAGGATTCTATGACTCTTAACACTCACACACTTTTACCATATAACAATTTGTTTTGCTAATCCTGTGTATCAGCTGAACCCAGAAGGTATCCATGATTTTAGTATAATTTTAGTATTAATTATGCTCTTGGACAGGAAGCATGCCATTGAGTTTTGGGCTACACTACAAACGTCTAGTACTTTCTGCTCAGAGGAGGCATTCAAGTCACACTAGTCATTGATTAACTGAAATGGTTTACAATTTGAAATCCTCATCTGGAATAAGTGGTTAACTCCCTATTGTATCCAGAATACTGTCTATAATTTGGCCAGAACCTCACTGCCCCGCCTTGCCAAATATGGGATATTTAGAGAACTGGAAAGTTCTAAGTCCTTAACATTCTGAAGTGTTCCCAGAGTGATGATTACTGAGCTAAGATCCATCTGATTTGAGGCTACACATAACAAAAGTACTTCCACTTGATTTGGCTACTGATTAAAGAGCCAGGAAAAATAACACCCGTATCAGAGAATCATTGCCTCATCAGCCAGAAAAAGCATCCACCATTTTTAGGATGTTAGCCAGTAAGGGCCTTTCATTGGTGTCAGAGGCTCCGGACCCAAAGCAATCCTTGTGTTTTCTGTCTCTGATACTTCCTTTTAGGGACAGTAAAGCTTCAACTCTTCCATGCATAAGTGCATGTACTGGTTATCCTAAATATTGGGCTGATGTTATCAGCAAGGTCGAAAGACAAACTGACAGATGATTTAGCTTCAACTGCTGCTCTGCACTAACCACCCGCTTACACAAAGATGAATGACTGTGATGCGCCATCTGGAAACATAAATGTTCAGTTATTATTTGTGTTGGGAGGCCCTTGATAAAAGCGTCAATATTTTCCAGAGAGAACAAGTGTTCCTGCCTGCCAGCTACAGGGAACACGGTCCTCTTCACTCTTTGCTTTCTGTGGCTTGACTTCACCAAATGTCTGACCGTGGCTCTCTGTACAGCTGAGAAAATGCGGGAGGCAAAGGAGGCTGAGAGAGCTTATAAAAGATTGGTCACAGATAGAGAAAAGGCTCAACACCTTCATCCTGTAATGGAGCCGCCTGCATGCTTCCCAGCCACTGGGCATTCTGATGTCAGAAACAGAGATTATTTAACAAGAGGGACATTACAATCAATGTCTTTTTCTGTCAGCAGAAAAGTAGTATATGGGTCTTTTAAAGAAGAATATGCACACGGAGAAAAATAATTTTCATTATACTAGACTCTATTACGTATACTGTACTAATATTGATAGAACGTAACTGTCTGACCCCAGAAAATAAGCGCTCTTTGCTTCAATCTCTTTATCCCTAAAATGGGGATACAATAGTACCAACTTCAGAGGTGACTGCGAAGACTGAATGAGCTAATATATGTAAAGTGCTTAGAAAAGGCATCAGTGAACTATGATCCATGGGCCAAATCCAGCCAGCTGCCTGTTTTTGTTTTGTTTTATTTTTTTCCATGAGCTAAGCATGTTTTCTACATTTTTTAAAATGATTGCATTGGAAAATGTTATATAAGTACATACACAATATCCTCAATTTTGCCTGTTGGCCCATAAAGCCTAAAATATTTACTAGCTGACCTTTTAAAAAAAAGTGTTTGCTGACCCCTGGCATAGAACAGTGCCTGGCACGTGGTGAGTGCTTTCAGAATACAAGCTATTATTGACAGTGTTATTTACTACACTATGTTATGTTATACCAAACTATACTCTCATGGTCTGTGAATTAATTGCTGAAGCCGAGGAGAAAGACCCAAGTCTCAGTGGAATACTTCATACAGCCCGATTTGTGGTCTCATAAGAGCCCCAGTTCTCAGTCCTCTTAAAGGTGCTTTGACTGTAGTACAGCTCAAGGAGGGTCATTCAAGATTCACGCCCAGATTCCAGAGGCAAGATTCTTGCCCAGATGCCAGAGGCAAGATTCTGCCACCCTTACAGATCAACTGTTTATTCAAAACTTGGCCAATGGTCCCTGTGACCTTTGTAGCCTACCAGGAAACAATTCTCCGGAGTTCACAGCTGGACAAGGCAGTATTTAAGTTTCACTCCTAAGGGTAAAGGGCACAGGCCTCCTTTGGTTCTTTTACCTGAAGCATTTAAGTTTAGAGAATGTTTTTAACCTAATTTTGGCCAATTCACGATTTTAAAGTTTCATCACAGAAGTCAATTTCTAACTTTCATTCTCCTAGTCAACAGACTACTATTTTCACTTATAGAAAGCCACTTCTGATGTGCATTTGCAAACTTATAAAGCACTGGTTGTTGATCAGGATACAGAACTTTGGATTATGGGCTTCTGGAACACCTGTGTGTCATCCGATCTAGATTAGCATCTGGGTTACGGCTTAGCTTAAGTAATTCTCTGTGTCACACTGCATATGCTGAACTGTTTAAACTAAATTATAGATGTTGAAAATTGCCTGTTGAGAAAACCCATGCTCTATGTGCTTTGTGTCTAAGCCTGCAGGCTTCTAGAGTTCTGCTAATTTCCATGTACAACTCCTACATTTATCAATTCACAATGGTATTTATGTTTTATCTAAAAAAGAAAGCATGAAAACATCTAATAATCTTTTGGAAAGTTGGCTGATGATTCTGCATTTAAAAATGAACAGTTATTAAAGGGCGCCGCACAAACTTGGGGCACAAGAGTATATTTTAAAGAACATACTATGATCTTCCCTGAAGAGGATCTGTTATTATTTCCAAGTATATTTTATCTTCCAACATATATGTGTGTGTGTGTGTGTGTGTCTGTGTGTGTGTGTGTGTGTGTGTGTGTAGGAGGCGGGTGGCTGTTAAAGGGGAGAGTGGTTGGAGGGAAAAAGACAGTAGAGAAAGATCTATTCAAGAAGTGAGACAGTTAAAATTCCCTGAGCCAAAAAGGAACATTGCAGGAAAAGGAGGAGGGTGGATAGCAGGGGTATTTCATTGATGTAGAAACTGGTGAATATTTTTTAATAAACTGGAATGTTTTAGACCAGATATATGCATACATTAGAGATGAAGATATGATACTAAGGATAGCATAGTGTGTAGACCTTCATCTGTAGTCAGATTTTCATACATATCTTCATTATGCCTCATCCAGATTATAAGCTCCTGAGACCAAGAACCCTGCCTTATACTCCTTTTTCCTTCACAGCCTCTAGGTCTAGATGCTCAGCTCTCATTGCTGTTGGTAGCTTTCATATCGACTCTACACAAAGATGGTTCACGTGAATTCGGTTGTAACTCTCAGAGCTCTCTCTCTTTTTTAGGCAAAAAATCATCTGGTTTTATTCAGAAGCTACTGGTCCCATGATGGAAAGGCATATATGGTACAAAATTCAAGTGGTTTGTCTCACTACTCAATACAAATCATTAAGTCTCTACAATTCGTTACAGAGTCCTTGGATTTTTCTGAATTCCCATTTCAGGTGTAGCAAATCACTATCATGCTCAAATCACAATCACTCTTTATATGTGACCCCTTCGCATTTACGGTACTGCACACACACAGAAAATGTTCCAACACAACCAGCATCAGCAGCCTGTGGAGGGCACGAGGGGCTTTTCTGAAAGATGCTAGTAGGTACAACTGAGTCACTGACCTGGGCATAAAATACAGGCTGCACTTCTGGTCCCTGGAGGTGAGGCACGACAGACAGACATGTGGCAACCATCTCGGGGGCTGCCTGTCTGACCCCAGGAGTTGACTGCACCTGAGATACAGGCCCACAGGCAGGCCTTGGGCAAGCAGGGCTAATCTTAGCCTGGAAAATCAATACCCACCATCTTCTCATCTCTTTCACACACAGGGGACTTTAAGCCAAGAGGAGAATATGGGGATCTAAACACAGGCCAAGCCTTTTCAACTCTTCAACGGTCCCCTTCACAGCTCAGTTCTCTCCCTAAACACACAAGGCCCTGCATGCGGGCCCCGGCCGCACCCACTGGCCACGTAGTCTCACTCTCCTGTTCCCTCTGGCCAGGCCTAGGCACCCAGGATGGCTGCCCCCCAATGTCTGCCACAGTCCACTGGTGGGGGGGGGCAGGTGGTGACCATCGATGTGTAGAGTGGGAGGCAGAGGCCCAGGAGGGTTCCTCCCCCCACCAGGTCCCTGAGAGGTCCAGGGTTTCTCCCGTGGCATCTCCAGCCACAGCTCGCACAGCCGCGGCTGCCTCCCCTGGCCCGGATTCAGGCGGCTCAGCCTTTCTTGCTGTCCTACTAAACCCCAGAGCCTGGGACCCTCTAGGAAGGGCGCTGCGGATCCCAGTGCTGATACTTTATTTAAAATTTGGTCTGTTTATCAGTAAGGCAGAAGAGAAGGCAGATAAAATGGAGCCTCCGGCTCCTGTCCTCACTGTCAAGCCAGCACCTTGGGCCCCAGAAACGCTGGGTCATGGGGACTCCCTGGGCATATCGCTCTAGCGACCACGTTTACTGCACGTCACAGATCTTCCAGTCCCGAGTTCACATTAATCTGCCCCCCAAAGTAAGAGCAAAAATGGTAGCCTGGAGCAGGGCAGGCTTCCTTCAGACACGAACCACTCACGACCCAGAAGGTGGAGGGCTCCCTTGAGCTGCCCAGGAAGACAATGGACGACAACAGATGGGCACGGTGAGGGCCCTGCAATGCTCCTGGCTTGATCCATCGACCCTAACTGGGTGTGCAGGACGTAGAACAAGAAGGCTGGAGGGTCAGGCCAGCAAACCACGGCCCCGCTGCAAGGATCCAGCGTCAACCCCCTCTTCCGTAGGCTGCCTCACCTGCCCTACGGAACACAGTGGGGTCACGGCGAACAGACATCCCAGGATACACTGCATTCCCGGCGCGAAGCTCAGGGTGGGCATGCCCAGGGTGGGCAGACGAGCCTCTCCCAGCACAGGGCGGGCTTCCCTGTGGACCTCGTGGCTGCACTACCAGCTCACCAGGACACCAATGGGACAAACGGCTCGTTTTCTCCAACACGCTGCCCGGACAGAGGCCCCAAAGACGCTTCCTTCTAAGAAAACCCCAGGCAAGCTGAGGGCTATGGTCCTTCAGAGCAGGGATGGGAGGTCTCCTCCTAGGAGGAGGCGCTATTTTCCAACACAATGAGCGTGAACACCTGGCCCCGGCAGAAACAGCTGAGAGCTCTGAACTGAGCTGGCCGGGGCAACTTTGGCCAGCTGCTCGGGAGCCCCAGGGTGCTTCAGTACAGGGCCGAAGTTATACAAAATCATTCAAGGCTCTTTCCTTGATCCTGTGAGCTCCCGCTAATAAGAACCCGTTCGAGTCAATAATTCCATTATATTCTATTCCATTTTAATTAAATGAAACGATAAAAGATAGTGAGACACCTCTCATCTCCCAAGTGACCTTCCCAAGACGGGTCTATGGAAGGTTGCTGCTGCCGTGTTACAGGACAGACGGTCTCCAACAAGCACTTAGCTTCATAACTAAGGATCACAAACACCCAAACAACCTTACGTTTCCGGTTTCTTCTGTCCCAGGAGCACAACTTTCTGCCCAAGGGCAGGTCATCTAAGGCTGTGGGCACGAAAGCTGCTTTCCCATCAAGAGGGACGTGCTGGCATCTACATCGATGGACCGAACTTCTGGCGGCCAGCCAGCCAAAGATCTCTAACTGAATACAGATTCTGAAAGGAGGACTTCGGCGCTGGGAAGGGGGTAGACAAGCAGAGCTCGGTAATCGACAGCACTTAACTCAGGGACACATGACCAGCAGGTGTTTCCAAAAACGCCAGCCTCCTTCCCCAAGGCCGTAAGGAATACAAATGAGCGCGCTGCCCCCGGCTGGGCGGGGTCCCCGTAAACCTGAGGCCGTCCCCCCAGGTCTGAGCTACCCCCTCACGGCAAGGAGCCAGGCTTCTCTCTGTCAGGCCCTCTCTCTCAGAGGGCAAATCATCAGCCCCAGGCTCCCTCACGTCTGCCCACCGAGACCGGAGGAACTGAAAGACACCTACCTTCCTAGGCCGAGGGTGCCGCGCGGGCGAGGACAGGACGCTGAAGGCAGCTGTCACGGCTGGGGGTGTGGGTACTCGTATCAGGCGCTCACCCCGTTGTTCACCGAGGGCTGTCCTGAGCCAGCCTTCCGCGGGCTGCTGGCACCAGCGAATGCTCGCGAGAGTTCCGGTTCAATTAATAAAACCTGCGAGCCTCGCCTTCGCCGGGGGCTCTTTGCTCCCTGCGCTGGGGGAGAGGGCGCGGCCTGGCCGGCACAAGTGTGAACCATGCCGTCCCATTACATCCGGGCAAGGGTACCACGCGGAGGGCGGAGAGGCAACTAATCACCTGGCAAACAGCTGACTCTTAGGAAGCTGGGCCCGAGGCAGCGGAACAGGCGATCAGCACGTGTAACTGATGGAAGGGAATTAACCCTCGGCTCCTCCCCACCCCCACCCCCCGGGGGGGACCTTCTAAGCGTGCAGCGCGGGTCAGCGCAGCGTTCTGCTTCCCCTGCCGGGCTGCAGGCCCTACACAAGGCAGGGAACCTGGCACTACTTCTGCAGATGGTGGGCTTCAGAGCCTAGAGAGCCAGAGATTTTTTCAACCAAAGATTTCTGGATGTGGTTTTGAAGGGTCTAAACGTTGAGAACGAAAGAAAGCAGCAAAGGGCGCTGCGTGCAAATCCAGCCCTGGGGCTCTTGTTCCGGACACAGGCCCAGGAGGCTCTCTTGCTGCAGGTTCTGCGCTGGGTCACTGGGCTACTTCGTTAGGAAATTCACCAAAGCTCTTGTCCCAGTGCCTCTTTCAAAGTGACAGTTTTCCCCAAGCTCAAATTACATTATATTTTTAAAAGAGACTTTATTTTGAGAGGCGGGTACTTACAGTATTTACAGGAATGGCAATCCATGAAGAGGCTGTTTTACGTTGTTGTTTGTTTGTTTACTATTTGAGGGTGATGTGGTTTTGGTAACAGTATTATTAAGCTACACCATAGATTCAAGAGGAATGAATGATTCTTGCCAATGAAGTTATATGCTTTTATTTTAGAGGCAAACATATAATGCCTCATAAAATAATTATGGTTTCTGGTATAGAAATGTAGATGATTCTTTTTGTGCAAAATATTTTCAAAACAGTTTCTTAACAGCAAGAGCAAATAAAATGTCTGATAATGTACTTTTTGTTTGCTTGGTCTTTCTATCCTATGACCACATTTTGAATTTGGAGGGAAGGAAAGGCAGGAACAAGTATTTATTTTCATTTTGATTAATTAAACAATCTACTGTGGGAGATAGTGTTATTAAAGTTAAACTATTCAGACAGTAATAAAGGAGCTTCAGCATATATCTTAAACCTTAGCTCAGTCTAATTATTCCTTAATCAAAAACTAAACTATTGTCTTAATAATAAACTCCTAAGCCCATGGGCCTTTGTTTTCATTCTTATGGATAATTAAGAAACATTCTTTTGATACACTTGACCCATTGAACTAACAGATTTTCCCTCCTTTCCTTCTATCCTCCCTTCCTTCCCTCCTTCCTTCCTTCCCTCCTCCCTTCCTTCCTTCCTCCCTTCCTTCCTCCCTTCCTTCCTCCCTTCCTTCCATCCTCCCTCCCTTCCTTCCTTCCTCCCTTCCTTCCTCCCTTCTTTCCTTCCTTCCTCCCTTCTTTCCTTCCTTCCTCCCTTCCTTCCATCCTCCCTCCCTTCCTTCCATCCTCCCTTCCTTCCTCCCTCCCTTCCTTCCATCCTCCCTTCCATCCTCCCTTCCTTCCTCCCTTCCATCCTCCCTTCCTTCCTCCCTTCCTTCCTTCCTTACTCCCCTCCTTCCTTCCTTCGTTCCATCCTCCCTTCTTTCCCTCCTTCCTTCCTCCCTTCCTTCCATCCTCCCTCCCTTCCTTCCTTCTTTCCATCCTCCCTCCTTCCCTCCCTCCCTTCCTTCTCCCTCTCTCATTCCCTCCTCCCCTCCTTTCTCTTCCTAGATCTTCAAGTCATGAGGCTATCATAGTAGAAAGGCAAAAACGTTCTATAATTAACTTGTCAAAACTATTATTACATTTTGGATTTGAAAAAATTATGTGGTCCCATAGTCTGATATATATATCCCTGTAGAAATTTTTGGATGAATGTTTTAGGTTCTACAACGGCTGTTCTGGAGTTCTAGAGTGGAAAATAAAGGAGTTATTTATCTGAGTTATTAGTTCTGTGACACTTTCATTGTAAATCGTATCATGATGAAATGATTAAAAGAATATATTATAAATTAAAAAGAAATACAATATATATTGGTTTTGTGTGTTGATTTACTATCCAGCAACCTTGCTAAACTCACTTATTCGTTATAAATTTCTTAAAAGGAAATGTATATATACTACTTATATGTAGTATGTAGTGTATATATATGTATATATTCTACTTATTAGAGTTTTTTTTCCTTTCTTTCCAAGATGTATGCCTTTTATTTATTTTTCTTGCTTTATTTATTACTTTTTTTTGCGATACGCGGGACTCTCACTGTTGTGGCCTCTCCCATTGTAGAGCACAGGCTCCGGACGCGCAGGCTCAGCGGCCATGGCTCACGGGCCTAGCCGCTCCGCGGCATGTGGGATCCTCGCAGACCAGGGCACGAACCCACATCCCCTGCATCGGCAGGCGGACTCCCAACCACTGTGCCACCAGGGAAGCCCTTTTCTTGCTTTATTGTAGTGGTCCTCCTTTATTTTTGTTGAGAACTTGGCCAATAATCATATTGCTGTTTCTTCAGTGTAATGGGTCATTTTTCTTTCTCCTGCTGCTTTTGAGATGTTTCCTTTTTCTTTGGCTTTCACCAGTTTGGCTATTATATGCCAATATAATAATATATATTTTTACTCTAGGGTTTGTTGAGCTTTCTGGATCTGTAAGTTAAGTTTTTCATGAAAATTGGGAAAATTTTGGCCATGATTTCATCAAATATTTTTCTGCCTCCTTTCTTTTTCCCTTTCTTTCTGGAATTCCAATTACATGTATATTTGATATTTGATCTTATCCCATAAGTCTCTGAGGCTTTGTTCTTTTTTCTTCAATTTTATTTCTATTTTCTAGAGTACATACTATTTATTGATCTTTCCTTAGGTTTATTGATTCTTTTATAATTTCCAACCTGTTATTGAACATATCTGCTAAATATTTCATTTCAGTTATTGCACTTTACAGCTATGGAATTTCTTTTTGGCTGTCTTTATATTGTTTCCATTTCTGTATTGAGATTCTCTATCTATCCCCTCATTAATGCCATATTTTCCTTTAATTCTTTGAATACATTTAGAATAGCTGCTTTGAAGTCCTTGTTTGCTAAATCCAACATCTGGGCACTACTGACTACCTTTCCCCCTGAGAATAGATCATGTTTTCTTATTTCTTTGCATACCCAGTAATTTTTGTTTGAAAAGTAGACATTACAAATAATATCTCACAGTAAAATCTGTTATATTCTTCTGAGGATTGTTGGATTGTTTTTCTATATTAAGCAGTTAACTTGCCTGGATTCAAACTGTGAATGCTGTCTCCAGTGAGGTGTGCAGCAGCTGCTGTCTTTGCTCAGTTTTTCTTTGACTTAGTGTGGCTGTTATTTTAGAATGGTCTCCATGGATGTCTCTTCTGCACCTGTATAATTTAGGAGCCAGAAATGGATTTGATTAAATTTTATACTCAGATTTTAGATATCAGCCTTTCTACAATTGTCATGCTTTAAAAATTTACCCCTTAAATGTATAGCTGCTCTGTTGCTCTTAACTCTGTCATCTGCCACATCTAGCCAAGGTGTAGTTTTCTGTGTCCAGGGTTAGGGATGTGTCATTGGGGAACACCCTCTGGGTAAGAATGTCACAAATTCAGTTATTATCCAATATAGTAACACTCCTCAAGAGTAAATTATTTTTAAGTTTCTGCCTGCCTTTGGTAATTTTCTAAAACCCTGAAATAGTTATTTTTAATTACTGTTCTCAGTTTAAATAAATGTTATCTTCAGGAACAATTTCTCAAATTCTTTATGCCTCCATTACTTAAAATCCAGTTTCTTTTTTTTTTTTTTTTCGGTACGTGGGCCTCTCACTGCTGTGGCCCCTCCCGCTGCGGAGCACAGGCCCTGGACACGCAGGTTCAGCAGCCATGGCTCACGGGCCCAGCCGCTCCGCGGCATGTGGGATCCTCCCGGACCGGGGCACGAACCCGTGTCCCCTGCATCGGCAGGCGGACTCTCAACCACTGTGCCACCAGGGAAGCCCAAAATCTAGCTTCTTAATGGCTAATTTCTTTACTTTAAAAAATGGGCATGATATAATATCTACTTTAGAGTGTTCTTATAAGAATTAAATGGCATAATGTATGCACAGAGCTGAGCATATTATCTGTTACATGTTAAGCATTTGATAAATGCAATAAATGTTACTGCTTAATGTTATTCTTCTCATTCATTTTATTTATCCAAAGCCATACAGAACTGACTCTTGGACCCAAGTCTTTTGATTTCAAGTCCAAGGCTCTTCATATCAAAGAGTTACTTGTTAAAGTAACAGAGTTTCAATGCTTTAGTCACTTAAGTGGCATCAATTACAATACAGGTTGTGAAATATGAATTTGACAGTAACCCTGAGTAATTATTCCTTTTAGTGTTGCCTTAAAAATAATTTATTCAATGGACATATGTAATACTAATTATCATCTCACCTTAGATAACATCCTTCTACTTATTTTTTTTATTCCTGTAAGAGATATTTGCTACCTACTGTACAGCACAGGGAACTCTACTCAGTACCCTCTAATGACCTATACGGGAATAGAATATAAAAAAGAGTAGATATATGTATATGTGTAACTGATTCACTTTGCTGTACAGCAGAAACTAATACAACATTGTAAATCAACTATACTCCAATAAAAATTAATTTAAAAATTAAAAGAAGAAATATTTACTGAGAACCCACCAACTAGAAGTCACTGTAGTTAGTGTAGGGGTTCATAGTGGGTTTTTTTTATTTATTAGAGTACAGTTGCTTTACAATATTGTTAGTTTCTACTGTACAGAAAAGTTAATCAGCTCTACGTATACATATATCCCCTCTTTTTCGTGTTTCCTTCTCATTTAGGTCACCACAGAGCACTGAGTAGGGTTCCCTGTGCTATACAGTCGGTTCTCATTAGTTATCTATTTTATACATAGTATCAATAGTGTATATATGCCAATCCCAATCTCCCAGTTCATCCCACCTCCCTGCTTCCCCTTGGTAGCCATGCGTTTGTACTCTACATCTGTGTCTCTATTTCTGCTTTGTAACTAAGATTGTCTATACCAATTTTTTCAGATGCCACATATATGCATTCATAAATGATATTTTGTTTTTCTCTTTCTGACTTACTTTACTCTGTATGACATTCTCTAGGTCCATCCATGTCTCTACAAATGACCCAATTTCATTCCTTTCTATGGATGAGTACTATTCCATTGTATATATGTACCACATTTTCTTTACCCGTTTCTCTGCTGATGGACATTTAGGTTGCTTCCATGTCCTGGCTCATAGTGGTTTAATGAGTGCACTTAATACCTCACATAACGGGAAGTCTGGAGGTGGGTTAGACACCAGGTTTGGCTGAGTGGCTCAAGGGTTTCATCGCGACTCGGGTTCTTTTAATATCTCCACCCAGCCATGCCTTATGAAGACCTCTTCCTCCAGCTGATAGCAAGATGGCTGTCACATTCCACACATGATATCCAAGAAAAGATGGACAATATGTTTCTGTGTCTCTCTCTTAGGAGTAAGCCAGTAGTCCTTCATGGTTTTTCTCTCTTGTCTCATTGATGGGAACTGAATAAGGATGTAAATCAGGGTGTTGATCATGAGCAGCTCTCTCAACCAACAGAGTAAGACAGCTAGGAATGCTTATTTGGAAAGGCCATACATATATTTGATTAAAACAAAAATTTAGTTAGCATGTATGTTTTTCCTCAGTAACGCTGAAGAGTGATTCATGTACCTTATAATGCATTGCATCTTTACTTTCATCTATCTTTTTTTTTTTTTTTTTTTTTTTTGTCAGTACCCGGGCCTCTCACCATTGTGGCCTCTCCCGCTGTGGAGCACAGGCTCCGGACGCACAGGCTCAGCGGCCATGGCTCACGGGCCCAGCCGCTCCGTGGCATGTGGGATCTTCCCGGACCGGGGCACGAACCCGTGTCCCCTGCCTCGGCAGGCGGACTCTCAACCACTGCGCCACCAGGGAAGCCCTCATCTATCTTTTTCATTTTATTTATTTTTTATTCTTTCTTTGAAATAGAAATCTTAAAAACACACAGTCTACACCTATCTCTGCTTCTGGGTGGGATACAGTAGGTTATGGCAGGCTACCCTCTCACTGAAATTAATAAAAATAAAATAAGTTGCAAAAATAATACTTTTAATGGCACTGAAAAGCTGTGAAAATAATGAGGATTAGATAACTAAAATTCCAGAGAGGAAAAAGCTCTTCTGAGATGACTCGATGTCTGCTAGCAGTTTTGTTCCTGGGAGCATCAACAACTTGCAGGGTGGACTGAGGACCAAGATTTCCTAAGCAGAGGGACTTTACCGGGGAAAAGAGAAGCCAGCACCGGACTGGTGTAACTAATGGGAAAGGAGGGGAGGCCAGAACAGGCCTAAAGAGTCTAACCTTTTTAGCACCAGGGACTGGTTTCATGGAAGACAATTTTTCCACTGGCGGGTGGTGGGGGAGGGGGATGGTTCAGGCAGTAATGTGAGCAATGGGGAGGAGGGTTCAGGCGGTGATGTGAGTGATGGGGGGAGGGTTCAGGTGGTAATATGAGTGATGGGGGAGCGACGGGGAGCGGCAGATGAAGCTTCGCTTGCTTGCCTGCCACTTACCTCCTGCTGTGTGGCCCAGTTACTAACAGGCCACAGACCACTAGTGGTCCGCAGCCCAGTGGTTGGGGACCCCTGCTATAGACCATTTGCTAAATTCTGGTTGTGATGCAGGAGTCTGTGGTGCTGGCTATAAAAGTAGAATGAAGTCTTCCATTGTCCTACAGTACTGAGGAGACAAAATCCTGCTAGAGGGACATAGTCTGTATCACAAATGTTAAAGTTCTCTCCCTTAAGACATTGGCTGAATTATGAACCTGTGTGGGACGGGAGGCCACTGAGCTCATCTTAAACCTCCAAAGGGAAGCCTGGAAGAGCAGTAGGAATAGGGACAAATCAGAGCTGAACTCAGTCTTACTAAAACGTAAGCCTACCCTCAAGCTAGCACAATCTCTGATTCAACTGAAGCTATCAGTCCCTTACTGTATTAACCATGTCTTTTATTTTCTGTGTACTGATGCTTTGACATCTTGGGGTCTTGCTGACCCTGGAGGGAGAGTTAGTCAGTTCATAAGACAGTGAAAATTCACCTATGAGCACACCTTTCAAATGCAAACTAAACAATGCAGAGCCCATCCCCCCAACTACCTTCTTTAATGGACTCTCATACTCTGGGCAACTAGCCATCTGTCCAAATCACCCCAGGACCAGGTACCAACAACTAGGAACAGCCCCTATGCTCCAGAGCTTGTTAAAATTACTCAAATTAGCCAATCCTAAGCCAGTTTACTCTGCCTCACCAGTTTTTTCTCATAGAAACCACAATAAGGGCTCTTGCCCACAGTTTCCCCTTCCCGCTGCCTCCTGACCAACCTGGAACTTCTTTGTGTGGCCCCCAATGGTGTGGTATGCCCTGCTTCTCTTGGTATCTCTGTGTATAACAAACTATCTTTTTGATGTCGATCATCTGATCTGTTTTACTTGCCATACCTAAATAATAATAAAACTTATATTTAAAAACCCCTTATCTAACAGAGCAAAAAGTCAACCCTCCTTGGGGGAAAATAATATCATCTGTAGCCCCTGAAGTACTTTTACATACACTGTATCGCATACGATAAAAATAACTAGGCTATAAAGAAGCAGGAAAATGTGATCTATACAGTATTAATTTCAGAATTAATAACTCACTGGATGGAATCAACAGCAGATTGGGCACAAAAGATGAAAGAATAAGTGAAGTTGAGGATAAGCCCACAGAAAATAACCAACTGGGGACTTCCCTGGGGTCCAGTCATTAAGACTCCATGCTTCTACTGCAGCGGGCACAGGTTCTATTTCTGGTCAGGGAACTAAGATCCCAAATGCCTCGTGGCCAAAAAAAAAAAAAAAAAAAAAAAGAAGAAAAAGAAAATATCCAACTGAAGTATAGAGAGGAAAAATAATGGAATGCACAGGACAGAGTATAAGAGACATGTAGGACCCAACAAAAAACAAGCATGTAATTGGAATCCTAGGACAGGGAGGAGATTTGAAGAGATAATGGGCAAAAATTTTTCAAAACTAATGAAAGTGAGGCTCAACAATAAATCTCGCATTCCTATACACTAATGATGAAACATCTGAAAGAGAAATTAAGGAAACACTCCCATTTACCATTGCAACAAAAATAATAAAATACCTAGGAATAAACCTACCTAAGGAGATAAAAGACCTGTATGCAGAAAACTATAAGACACTGATGAAAGAAATTAAAGATGATACAAACAGATGAAGAGATATACCATGTTCTTGGATTAGAAGAATGAACATTGTGAAAATGACTATACTACCCAAATTAATCTACAGATTCAATGCAATCCCTATCAAACTGCCAACGGCATTATTCACAGAAGTAGAATAAAAAATTTCACAATTTATATGGAAACACAAAAGACCCCTAATAGCCAAAGCAATCTTGAGAAAGAAAAATGGAGCTGGAGGAATCACACTCCCGGACTTCAGACTATACTACAAAGCTACAATAATCACGATAATATAGTACTGGCACAAAAACAGAACTATAGATCAATGGAACAGGATAGAAAGCCCAGAGATAAACCCACACACATATGGTCACCTTATTTTTGATAAAGGAAGCAAGAATATACAATGGAGAAAAGACAGCCTCTTCAATAAGTGGTGCTGGGAAAACTGGACAGCTACATGTAAAAGAATGAAATTAGAACACTCCCTAACACCATACACAAAAATAAACTCAAAATGGATTAAAGACCTAAATGTAAGGCCAGACACTATAAAACTCTTAGAGGAAAACATAGGCAGAACACTCTATGACATAACTCACAGCAAGATCCTTTTTGACACACCTCCTAGAGAAATGGAAATTAAGATAAAAATAAACAAATGGGACCTAATGAAACTAAAAAGCTTTTGCACAGCAAAGGAAACCCTAAACAAGACAAAAAGACGTCCCTCAGAATGGGAGAAAATATTTGCAAACAAAGCAACTGACAAAGGATTAATCTCCAAAATACACAAACAGCTCATGCAGCTCAATATCAAAAACCAAACAACCCAATCCAAATATGGGCAGAAGACCTAAATAGACATTTCTCCAAAGAAGATATACAGATTGCCAACAAACACATGAAAGAATGCTCAACATCATTAATCATTAGAGAAATGCAAATCAAAACTGCAATGAGGCATCACCTCACACCAGTCAGCATGGTCATCATCAAAAAATCCACAAACAATAAATGCCGGAGAGGGTGTGGAGAAAAGGGAACCCTCTTGCACTGTTGGTGGAAATGTAAATTGTTACAACCACTGTGGAGAACAGTATGGAGGTTCCTCAAAAAACTAAAAATAGAATTACCATATGACCCAGCAATCCCACTACTGGACATATACCCTGAGAAAACCATAATTCAAAAAGAGTCATGTACCAAAATGTTCATTGCAGCTCTTTTTACAATAGCCAGGACATGGAAGCAACTTAAGTGTCCATCTACAGATGAATGGATAAAGAAGATGTGGCACATATATACAATGGAATATTACTCAGCCATAAAAAGGAACGAAACTGAGTTATTTGTAGTGAGGTGGATGGACCTAGAATCTGTCATACAGAATGAAGTAAGTCAGAGAGAGAAAAACAAATACCGTATGCTAACACATATATATGGAATCTAAAAAAAAAAAAAAGGTTCTGATGAACCTAGGGGCAGGACAGGAATAAAGACGCAGACATAGAGAATGGACTTGAGGACACAGGGAGAGGGAAGGGTAAGCTGGGACGAAGTGAGAGAGTGGCATGGACATATATACACTACCAAACGTAAAATAGATAGCTAGTGAGAAGCAGCCACATAGCACAGGGAGATCAGCTCGGTGCTTTGTGACCACCTAGAGGGGTGGGATAGGGAGGGTGGGAGGGAGATGCAAGAGGGAAGAGATGTGGGGATATATGTATATGTATACCTGATTCACTTTGTTATACAGCAGAAACTAACACACCATTGTAAAGCAATTATACTCCAATAAAGATGTTAAGATTTCAAAAAAAATGTTTATTAACAGTGGAATGGTTAAATTAATTGTGGTATATTAATGTAGTAATTAAAAAGAATAAGCGGGCTTCCCTGGTGGCGCAGTGGTTGGGAGTCTGCCTGCTGATGCAGGGGACACAAGTTCGTGCCCCGGTCCGGGAGGATCCCACACGCCACGGAGCGGCTGGGCCCGTGAGCCAAGCAACAGGAGGGGCCACAGCAGTGAGAGGTCCGCGTACCGCAAAAAAAAAAAGAATAAGCTACTGTTACACACAACAATAGGGATAAACTGCATAGACATAATGATGAGTGAAATACACTCTACATTCCATTTATACAAAGTCTGAGAATACGGGGAGGGGGAAGGGTAAGCTGGGACGAAGTGAGAGAGTGGCGAGGACACATATACACTACCAAACGTAAAATAGATAGCTAGTGGGAAGCAGCCACATAGCACAGGGAGATCAGCTCGGTGCTTTGTGACCACCCAGAGGGGTGGGATAAGGGAGGGAGACGCAAGAGGGAAGAGATATGGGGATATATGTACATGTATAGCTGATTCACTTTGTTATAAAGCAGAAACTAACACACCATTGTAAAGCAATTATACTCTAATAAAGATGTTAAAAAAAAAAGTTCGAGAATAGGCAAGATTAATCTGTGGTGGTAGAAGTCAGATTAATTATTAACTCTGGGTACTACTTACTAAGAAGGTGTATAAAACATCTTTTTGGAGTATTGGAAATATTCTGTGTCTTGATCTGGGTGGTGGCTACATTTATGTGTGTGTTTGTATTTATATGCACATACATGTACATATATTTATTAATATGTATGCTTAAGATTTGTGCACTTCATAAATTTTGTATTTCAATAAAACAAAACAAAATGAAAAACTAAAACATATTGTCTGTGTTGATCTAAGGTTGTGGTGGAGAAACTGCTACAAATAATACATATGGAGGAATTATACATTCTTATTGAAATAGATGGTGAGTTGAATAAATGTGATGCTTGAAATAAAAGGAAGATTAGAAATGAATTCATTTTAAAATGCCTTGTGGAGCTGAATTAAACATTTTTTGTTGGGCCAGGGCCAAGGACTTTCATTTTAGAGATAGGTAAATGAATTATGAATAATTTTGGCAACATCATAACTTTGTTGTTCCATAGCTAAGCAATAATGTAAACCATTGTACAACTAGAATGTAAACAAAAGCTCATCTATAACATTTTACATTGTTGTTTAAGATTCTAAGTGGAAAGTAGGTCAAGTCTGAGGCTGACAATAGAACACCGTATGTTCTGGCGAAGGGAATGCCAAATGATTTTACCTGTGCTGTTTAAAGGGTTTCTTTTTATAAAGATGATCTCAGAGAATATTTAGAAGTTTGTAGAGGGATGAACTGGAGGATATTTTCAAACCCGAGTGTGAGCGAGAATCAGCAGAAAAGGGCAAGAATCACAGTCACTGAACGGGTTTCCTTTGTTAGCAGTTTGGTCAGGAGCAGCTTTTTAGAAATTTCTCTACCTTCTTTTGAGAGTTGTTGGCATTCATGTACACTGATCGACACCTGTTAAAGTCAGACAACCACAAATAATCTAAGGAGGACTGGATTCTGCCTTTTTTTTTCCCCAGAAATACATATTGTTTAAACTCTTTAACATGAGTAGGGCCATAGTTTGTAGGGCCCAGTAGTAAATGAAATGCAAGGTCTCTTGTTCAAAAATTTAACATTTCAAGTTGGTGACAACAGAGCATTAAACCAGGCCCAGAGGCCCTCTGAGTGTGTGGCCCTGTGCGGCTGCACAGGTCGCATGGACATGGAGCTATCTCTGCTTCTTAACACTGCATTCAAACCCTCTATGACTACGGCCTGACAAACGCTGCAGCCCCGGCATCTACCTTCTTCTCACATGCTCCGGCCATAACACTTGGCTTGCAGTACACAAGACACTTCATGTTGGTTCATTTTCTTTCTAGAAAGTTCTTTACCATCCAGTCTGTCTGATATATTCTATCTATTTTCACCTACTAACTCCCCTGAGGGAACTGCCCACTCCTTCCTCGAGCCATCTCTGACCTTGTGAGATCTCTATTCTTATACTCTCCATATTTTATTGCCATTTTTGCTCACTTGTTCGCCTTCTAAAAAATGTGAGCCCGCTGTGGTCAGGAATTGTGTTTTATTTCTATTATTGCATTGCACAAAATGGATATTTAATAAATGTTTGTAAATGGACAAAGGAGTAGGATTCTAAAGATACAAAATGGAGAAAGTCCAGCTACATTTAAAATAATAGCTACAACTATTTTTTTTCCAATTGAAATAGTGTTATGACATACTTAAAAAATGTGAAGAATGACTGGACTTAATCTTTACAGTTCCTCTTATTCCCTATTTAATGACTCTTTAAGAATTCTGATATTCAAATTGGTAAAATAATTTGATCTCATTCCTACACTCTGATTCAATCTATTTCACTTTCACATTTTTGTCATTTGGTGCGAGGATTAGTAAGTCTATTTCACATAAATAAGATGACAAAAGAGTTATTAGGAGTAATGTTTTGGTATCAACTTTTCCCAAAGAGATTATTATATCCTGAATGACTAAATGAACCAATGACTGAACCCTACTAGTAGCCAGACTAGTAATAATTGCTTTCCTCAACTTTTTATACACAGAATAATTTTTTATTGCTATTTCCATACCCCATGGCCAAATTCTTTCTTGTCTCTTCACAATAATTTCCACCAACTGCTGAGAAGTTAGCAGGTATGAGCTGAAATATAAACTGCGGCTTCTCTGAAATTTTATACTGCTTCTTCACTCAATGAGACATTACTTTCCAGCCCCAAGGGTCAGGATCATGAATCATTTTATTTCCTTTTTTTTTTTTGTCGGAAAAAGTAATTCATCTAAGAGGGCTGACACAGTCTGGGTACTGTAAAAAGCTCTGTTTAATAGCAGGGAAGATAAAGGAGGGAGGAGACACCCTTAGTTGAGTAAAGGGTAGGCTGAGGAGCTTTCTGGCCTTGACAGTGGTCTGGAAGAAGAGAGAGAAACAGAAGCAAGTGGAAATATAAAGAGGAATAGGCATCACCCAGTCAATGGTAACCTGGAATAAGGATAGTCACAGAGAGAACCTTAGTTCTCCCAGCAAGACTCTTTCAAATCAGGTTTATTGGGCAACCACAATTTTCAGAAGACATGGTCTCAGACCTGTTGGTGCCTAAATCCTAAGAAAACAGATAGAGTGACTGTGACATGGTGTCTTTTCACATTTAATTTCATCCTCTATTCCAGGCTAGGGAAGGTATACTGAGTTTGGTTATGGTAGGTAGGAAAATACTCTTGCTTTCAGCTTCTTCAAGGTAAATCCGATTTACCTTGAGAGAACTGAGATGGTTTTTGAGGAAAAAGAGGCATGGGACAGGATTACAAAGAGCAGGGTGGGTGACATGTGAATATGTGAGTTGTCTTCTCATATAATATTTGTCATGTTCAATTCAAAGGACTTTCACATGGGAGCCAAGATTTGAAAAGAAAATTGAAATGATAGAATGGAAGGAAATAATATCAGTAGAAGGGGAGCCCGAAAAGAATGGGAAAACTGATATTAATTCATTCACCCATAAGATTGTCTAATGTTTGCCAGGCAAAGTAATAGACCCTACTGGCCTCTGTTCTTATTTTTTAATGAAATGGCAAGAAGTTAGAGTTATACTTAACTTCAGCTCTACAACTAGTTTATTGCTCAGCCAGGTTATGTTTCTTTTTTTTAGTCAACTGCACTAAGGTTTACCAGCTGACAATGTAAAATCAAAACTACATGTATACTCAAATACATAAAAATATACCACATATTTTATGTTTATAATATATACATATGTAATTACCCAGTATATATTTAAAATTATATGTGCATACTGAGAAATAAAAGGCAAAGAACATCTGATTATTTTCATGAAATTTTCTATGTTCTATCACAGGTATCTGGATGACTAATTTCGCCCAGAACTTACGAAAATTTACTTAAAAGAAAAAAATACTCCGATTACATCTGGAAGTAACATATCTATTGCTGATGTTATGATAGTCATATTAATAGCTCATGTATATTGTGTACCTACTATGTGCCAGGTACTATTCCAGATACTCGAAGTGTCTTAATTAACTTATCCAGGTGGCTTTATAAGAGAAATGATGCTGTTGGTTCTGTTTTCTAAGATGAGGAAACTGAGACACAGAATGTTTGAATCAGTGGCCAGGATCACCCGGATAGAGGGGAGCGGATTTAAATGTAGTCTGGTTGGCTGGAGAGCCCCAATCCTAAACTCCCACACAGAGCTGAATGCACAGTGTTAGTGATTAAGCAAAATACTTAATAGATGTGTAATCTTGCCAGAATGGGTTGCTACTTCATATCAATTCATCACCAGGACTTTATGGCAGATTGATTTATCTTGCGCTTAACCACACAGAAAAGTGGAAAAACACAAAATATTCCATTCTTCTGGATCTGTCAACTCAAGTCATTTAGGAATTTCACCATTTCCTTCTCTGGCCTGTGGACCATTGTTATTTTTCATCCTTACCATTCTCATTCCCACAGGAACAGTACGAGGAGGTTTTTGTTTTCCCTGGTAGATAGCCAGACAGCTAACAGGAAATGCTAGAAGGAAACCTAAGAATTTGAAGAAATCATTTCCAAAGTTACCTAGCATTCCTTTCATTTAATTCATTTTTTTTTTCTCTTAAGAATGATTTTCTTCCTCTCTCTCCCCCGCTCCACTCCCCTTTTCCCTCAATTTAAGACACATGGGGGATTCCTCCTCTTTCCACTTCTTCGATCTCCCTCAGACCCATACCCTTAGTTTTTCCTGAATATCTTATTTCTGTAGTACTTCGAAGGGAACAAAAATGTGCTGTTTGGTGTATGTAGCATGGCAATATTTCTCCTCTTCCGAACTTTGGATGTCTTTGAGTGGGAGTGATGGAGCCACAGGGTACATGGAGCGCCAGTTATGAGAAGGGCCGTGGAATGAAGGCTGCTCATCACCAGAGAGCCCAGAAACCCAAGCTTCTTTAACAGACACACATGACCTTGGTGCCGACAGGAGCTGGCTCTCTCTACAGGGTACACTCACCCACAATGGGGCCCAGTCCTCCATGCAAACCGTGCTCCTTATTCACTGTGCTGAATCATGAGTTCTACTCTGTTTCTCCCTTGACTTGTGAGTTCCCTTCGATGTTTTCATTTACACGACAGACAGCATCATCCACGTCCACACCCTAGCCCACCTCCCCCTCCGCTAATTCCCCTGCAATTTGTCATTCTGTCCTGAAATGAGAAAAGTGCTACATAATGTACTTGATATGGTGCATTGATAAGACATCCCTTGTAAGTGGCACGTCAGTGAGGAGAACAGCTGCAGCAGATGGGTGACCTGCTCGGACAGAGCGGCACAAATGTGAACTCCACCATTGGACAGAAGCCACAAGGGCAGCTTGAGTGGCCCTCTGAACTCAGGTTTAAAGAACTGGATGCAGGGCTTCCCTGGTGGCGCAGCGGTTGAGAGTCCGCCTGCCGATGCAGGGGACACGGGTTCCTGCCCTGGTTTGGGAAGATCCCACATGCCCGGAGCGGCTGGGCCCGTGAGCCATGGCCGCTGAGCCTGCGCGTCCGGAGCCTGTGCTCCACAACGGGAAAAGGCCACCGCAGTGAGAGGCCCGTGTACAGCAAAAAAAAAAAAAAAAAAAAAAGAACGGATGCAGACGTCCATCCTTTAGGGGGTATGGAACCAGGTGCAAAGGATTTCTAAATTCTTAAACATTATCTTTGATGTTGTCAAAATATCATATGTTGTTACCTTTCCCAATGGAGTTTATGTCCAAAGAAATATGAAAGGGGTAATGTTTTTGCCACTCTTGCTTGAGGCTACTTTAGTTTACTCATAAATTTTACCGACTTCGCCAGAGGTTACGTGACTTCTGGTAGAACTGTAAATCCACTGTGTGTGTGTGTGTGCACGTGTGGTGTGTGTGATACATCCTTCAGAAGCCGGTGTAGGATAGGTTTTCAGTGCCTTGGGCCCTGGGCCACAGATTCTGTCTGAACGCCCTTACTTCAAAGTGGTGTGTAGGGAATCGGCACTGTGGAATGATCTCATTTATGGTGTGGATAGGAAATGGAAATTCCAGGTCTGTTTTTACTTCAGAATATTTCTGCCTTTTTGGTTTCCATTTAAATACTAAACCACTTAAATGAAAAACAAAAGCAGATTTTTGTTTTTCCTCAACATACCTTATTTCACACTTACCCTTTTACCTCTGGATTACCTTTACTCGATAGGGACATATTACTGCATAAAGGTGCTGCTGAATGAACCTGGATCCGATTTTACTACCTGATGAACCTTTGACCCTGGTCAGGTCAGTACTTTGAAATTTAGCAGTCAGAATACAATTTTGCTTATTTGACTTCTTTCTAATTGTTCTTCTGAAAGAACTCGTATGTGGTGGTGGATATTGATTCTTGTCAATAAAATCTTATGTGATTTCTATTTTCCTGGAGGATTCTGAACATGCTAAAGGGCTATGTTTAGGACAGGCTTCACGCAGCATCTGGATAGTTGCATAGCAGCTGGGTAACAGCGCCTAAGGAACCTGACTCAAAGCTCAGAACGTTAATTGAGAAAGAGCCTGGGGTTTAGCTCCCAAGCCGGGGGAAAGCAATGTGGGAGGTGAGTATCCAATTCGGAATATTGCTTGAGTAAAAGAGTTACTGTGTTGATAAGAATATAAGGTGGCCTAGCTGCCCGGAGCTGTTGTTTATCTTTGCATATCTCACCCAGGAGATCTCGCCAGGTGCAAGATGGCTCAGTGAGACGGTGTGTTTTCCTTGGCACTGACTCAATTAGAAGGTGGGTGACTACTTCCTGACAAACACTGAACCCAGCGCTGACACGACACAGGGAAGTAAATGATGTATAAGGATCACATGATAGTCATTCCACTATTCTTTTTTTTTTTTTTTTTTTTCGGTACGTGGGCCTCTCACTGCTGTGGCCTCTCCCGTTGCGGAGCACAGGCTCCGGACGCGTAGGCTCAGCAGCCATGGCTCACGGGCCCAGCCGCTCCGCGGCATGTGGGATCTTCCCGGACCAGGGCACAAACCCATGTCCCCTGCATTGGCAGGCGGACTCTCAACCACTGTGCCACCAGGGAAGCCCCAGGATACCACTTTTTAATGATCATACTAAGTGCAGTAAGTCAGACAAAGACAAGTATCATATGATATCACTCATATGTGGAATCTAATTTAAAAAATGATACAAATGAACTTATTTACAAATCAGAAATAGATTCACAGACATAGAAAACAAACTTATGGTTACTAAAGGGGAAATGTATGTGAGATAAATCAGAAGCTTCGGATTAACATACACACACTACTATATATATATGATAGATAACCAACAAGGACCTACTGTAGAGCACAGGGAACTCTACTCAATACTCTGTGATAATCTATATGAGAAATGAATCTGAAAGAGTGGATATATGAATATGTATAACTGAATCACTCTGCTGTACACCTGAAACTAACACAACATTGTAAATCCCTTATACTTCAATAAAATTAAAAACAAATTTCTTCCTATCTTATCAATTACTCCTCCCTGGTTTCCTTTGCTTGTTTTTCTGCTCCCCTGTTCTCTTAATACTGGAGTGCTCCAAGTTCTGTTCTGAGTTTCCTTCTTTGTCCATACTTACTCTCTTGTGGACCTCACCCAGTTCCATGGTGTTGACTAGCACCTGTATGCTGACGCACCCTAACTCATGTCTCCAGCCCATACTTTCTCCTGAGCTTTCGATTTTTACATATAACGGCATGCCTGACATCTCTAATTGGATATTTAATAGAAACCTCAAAATCTCTGCTCAGATGGATTTTCCTTTCTTCCCTCCCCCGCCCCAAATCTGTTCTACCTCCAACCTTTCCCATTTCAGTCAAGGACAACTCCGTGTTCCCATTTGCTTTACATACAGAACCTTGGTGTCATCCTTGCCGCTTCATTTTTTCTCATACTCTAGGTCCAATCTTTGAAGACATTCTGTTCTCTCCACCTTGAAAATACATCCAGAACGTAACTACTCCTTGTTCCCAGTGCTGTTGTGATATTGGCCTGTGCTGTCATTTTCTCCTGCTTGTATTAGCTTGCCAACTGGTTTCCTTCTATTCTTGAGCCCTTATAAATTATTTTCAATCTAGCAGTTCATCAACTTTTCAAAATGTAACCTAGATCATGTTGCTTCTCTGCTCTAACCTTGCTCCCATTTCTCCCCCAATTTAAAGAACAAAATCCTTACAATGTCCTAGAAAGATTGTATTCGGTTCCTAGGGCTGCTATAACAGACTTGGCGGTCTAAAACAACAGCTCTTCATTCTTTCACAGTTCTGGAGGCCAGAAGAATGAACTCAAGGTTTCAGCACACTCCCTCTGAAGGCTCTAAGGGAGAATCCTTCCTTGCCTCTTCTAGCTTGTAGTGGCTCCGGGTGTTTCTTGGCTTGTGGCTGCATCATTCCAATCTCTGCCTCTGTCTTCACATTCTCTCCTTTCTCTTATAAGAGCACTTGTTAGTATTGTATTTAAGCCCATCCAGATAATCCAGGATGTTCTCATCTTGAAATCATTAATTTATTTGCAATGGCAAGACTCTTTTTCCAAATAAGGTCACATTCATAGGGTCCAGGGGTTAGAATGTGAGTCCAATGTATTATGGACCACTGTAACCTCTTGGATTTCTTTTTCCACCACTCTTCCCCTTAATCACCCTGTTGCAATTGTACTGGATTCCCTGATTTTTCTCATACATGCCAGGCACTCATGGATTGGGGCACATTCACTGGTGAGTCCTTCTCCTGGGATTCTTCCTCAGGATAGGATCATGGGTCACTTCCTCATGGTACCTTCTCATGAGGTCTCTCCTGGTTACTCCATTTGAAATGGTAGGGCTCACCTTACTTCTTGGATTCTCCATTTTCCTCCCATTTTGGTTGAAGGTGCAATTCTTCTGCTTCATGTGGTATTAACTGGGGTACCAGGATGGCATGAATGTCCAAATGGCCTCAGACATATGGCTGGAAGTGGTTTCTGGCTTCCAGATGGGAGTTTAGTTGGAGCTGTTAGCAAGGGGCCCTGGTTCTCCTCCATGTGGCCTCTCTGTGTAATTGTTTGGGCTTCCTTGCTGGTTGGCAGCTGAGTTCCAATAAGCAGCAATCTAAGAGGAAGGAAGTAGAAGCTGTCCGTTTTCTTAAAGTCTGGGCTCCAAAGTATCAGAATATTACTTCTACTGTATTCTTTTAGTCAGAGTAGTTGTAAGGGCAGTCTAGATCCAAGTGGAGGAAAAATAAACTGCACCTCCCAGCTGGGGGAGTGGCATGTTTGTACAGGGACAGAAGTAACCATATTTGAAGACTATCTATGGAAAGGACTTTCTTGTATCCTCAATATCATACCTTGGTGGGTATGGCTGTCCACCAAAATAGATAGCTTTATCTGTGTGTTCATTCTCTTTTTATCCCTTCACTATTGTTATTGAGGAGTTTCTATGATCTTAAAAAAGGAAAATATATAAGAAATATTTTAATATTTTAAAATTTGAAACATATAGATAAATCAGTTCATTAGCAATCCTCAATATTTTTTGCAATTTAAGCTTATGAAAATTGTTTTGTGTCCAGTGGGGAGAAGGAAATCCATTATTAAGCCTTAATAATTGGTTGAAGTTTTGTATAGTTTGCCTATGTTTCACAGTTAAAATTACTCCTTGATATTATTACTGTTAGTTGATAGAGATCTGATCTAAAATCATACAGAAGCGGCAATTGTTATTATGAGTAATATTTTGAAGGTCTCAAATCATTCCAATGATCATCGTATTTTAGAATACCCCGGTAGATTTGGGTAAGATTTTTTTGCTCCTGGTTGATAAAATTAGTGATTAAATAAGACCATATCTAATAGAATCTAAGGTTTACTGCTTTTTCAAGAGATTATGCCCCCTTCACTATGAAACTATACATTTCCTTAGATTGAAAGTAGGGGGATGAATCTCTTTTGCGTATACCTAAAACTTCTCTGTTTTAGACAGCTCAAACTGCCATTAAAACAAACACACAAACTAGAGATTGGGTAGCTTAGCAGAAATTCCTTACAGTTCTGGAGTCTGGAAGCCAGAGATCAGGGTGATGGCTTGGTCTGGTTCTGATGAAAAGTCCTCTCCTTGGCTTGCAAACAGCCACCTTCTCACTGTGTGCTCATTTGGCAGACAGAGAGAGAGGAAAAGCTCTCTGGTGTCTCTTCTTCTAAGGGCAGTCATCCCATCATGAGCCTTCATGACTTCGTTGACGTCTAATGTGCTCTGCAAGGCTCCATCTCCAAATACCACTACATTGGGGGTTAGGGCTTCAGCATATTAATCGTCTACAGCATTGAGTAATTTCCTTTCATGTCTCCATGTAGACACTATTGGTAGCAGATAAGAATAGAACAGATGAATGAAGCAAAGAACATTTTCCAGTTTAAGTTCTGTGAAATTAATTTGTCAATCAGTAAATTTTATTCATTTGAAATCCCTTTTGGTAAGCTTATTCTCTTCAGTAGAGGAAATTATTGTTCAGCCAGGGATATATAAGGTTGGCATGGTAGACAAAATAATGGCCTTCCCAAAGGTACCTACGTCCTAACCCCTGGAATTCATGAATGTTTCCTTCCACAGCATAAGTCACTTTGCAGATATGATTAAGGGTACAGACCTTGAGATGGGGAAAGTATCCTGGATTATCCAGGTGGTCTCAATATAATCATGAGTCTTTAAAAGTGGAAGAGGATAGAAAAAAGAGCGGATCAGAGAGATGTCACTTTAGAAGGACTCAATCTGCTATTGCTGCCTTTGAAGATGTAGAATGGGGGCCTCTGGAAGCTGGGAATGGCTCCCAGCTGACAGCCAGCAAAGAAACAAGGACCTCAGACTTTAACCTATAGCTAGGTTAAAGGAATAAATTATGCCAGCAACCCAAATGAACGGGAAACTGATTCTCCCCTAGAGGCTCCAGACAGGCACACAGCTTGACAACACCTTAATTTTAGTCCAGTGAGACCTGTGTTGGACTTCTGACCTACAGAACTATAAGACAGTAAGTTTCTGTTGTCTTAAGCTGCTAAGCTTGTGTTAATTCATTATGGTAGCAATAGCATTTGGTTGTGAATTAAAGTCCTCAATCTCCAAATTCTAAATATCACCCAAACATGGAAGAATTCTTCACCTCTAATCAAAGAGAACTGATGACTTTCACTTTAGCAACTATTCTAGAACCTTCATAAACATTTTTGAATCACTGTATCACTCTGCTCTTTAAAAGCAATTATAGCATTTTGATGAACTATGGCTTTTGTCATAGTTCTGTGTGAGTCAGGAGAGACTTTGCCAGATAAAATGGCTGGATTGGGAGAGTGGGTAGGTCACGTTCAACAACAGGGGTTAGAAGTCGGTGGAGGCACCTAGAAAATTCAGAAGGTGTACAGAGACCAGTCCCATAGTTCTGCTACAATGTTCCTTATTAAAGACAACGGTGTACACCTGCAACTAACACAACATTGTTAATCGACTATACTCCAATAAAAATTAAAAATTAAAAAAAATATATATACAGACAATGGTGCCTTGGTTTTAGAGCCATGACAAGAAGAGGGTCATAACCTTTGTTTTTAAACTTCATCAGGCTTTATGCTTGTCTGCAGTGGTGAGAGACACCTGAAACGCTGTGCTTTTTTGGTCAGTGTATGAAAGAACCTTGAAGTCCCACGTTCCTATGAATTTGATTGCCATGGAGAGCGTGGTATAGAGCCAGTACTATTGAAGCATCCTGCCTGCCCATTTAGTGATCAGCCTCAACAATGACTTAATTAGTAGCCTCAGTGGTGATATGTTAACATAATAAAATTTCTTGCCATATTTCAAATTAAAGCCCTTTTCATTTATGAATATTATTATTCAACAAAAGGAAGAAGGGGTATTTTAAGTTCAGAGAAAAGCTTATGGAAATTTTAAGTAACAATACTGAAGGAATCATCTATTAATTCTACCAGCCACCTCTATGTAAAGCATACATCTCTCATGATAGTCTTATTTGTTTGTTAATATTTTTCAACTGATAAAGTTGAACTGCTTCTATCACTAAAAGGTCAAATATACAAATAAAGTATGATGATTATTAAAAGGCATTAAAATATATTTCAATAATAATTCCTAATGATAATACAATAGCCACTTTTCTTTCCTAAAGTACTATTTTCTTAAATTGGGGTACAGTTGTTTTACAATGTTGTGTTAGTTTCTACTGTACAGCAAAGTGAAGTAGAGTTCCCTGTGCTATACAGCAGGTTCTCATTAGTTATCTACTTTATACATATTATTATATATATGTCAATCTCAATCTCCCAACTCATCGCACCTCCCCCTTTCCCCCCTTGGTGTCCATACGCTTGTTCTCTACATCTGTGTTTCTATTTCTGCCTTGCAAACTGGTTTATCTGTACCATTTTTCTACATTCCACATATATGCGTTAATATACGATATGTGCTATTCTCCTTCTGACTTAATTCACTCTGTAGGATGGTCTCTAGGTCCATCCACATCTCTACAAAGGACCCAATTTCATTCCTTTATATGGCTGAGTAATATTCCATTGTATATGTGTACCACATCTTCTTTATCCACTCCTCTGTTGGTGGACATTTAGGTTGCTTCCATGGCCTGTTTATTGTAAATAGTGCTGCAATGAACATTGGGGTGTATGTGTCCTTTTGAATTATGGTTTTCTCTGGGTATATGTCCAGTAGTGGGATTGCTGGGTCATATGGTAATTCCATTTTTAGTTTTTTAAGGAACCTCCATACTGTTCTCCATAGTGTCTGTATCAATTTACATTTCCACCAACAGTGCAAGAGGGTTCCCTTTTCTCCACACTCTCTCCAGCATTTATTGTTTGTAGATTTTCTGATGATGGCCATTCTGACTGGTGTGAGGTGATACCTCACTGCAGTTCTGATTTGCATTTACCTAACGATTAGTGATGTTGAGCATCCTTTTAGGTGTTTGTTGGTGATCTGTATATCTTCTTTGGAGAAATGTCTATTTAGGTCTTTTGCCCATTTTTGGATTGAGTTGTTTGGTTTTTTTTTTTTTGATGTTGAGCTGCATGAGCTGCTTGTAAATTTTGGAGATTAATCCTTTGTCAGTTGCTTCATTTGCAAATACGTTTTCCCATTCTGAGGGCTGTCTTTTCGTCTAGTTTATGTTTTCCTTTGCTGTGCAAAAGCTTGTAAGTTTCATTAGGTCCCATCTGTTTATTTTTGTTATTTCCATTTCTCTAGGAGGTGGGTCAAAAAGGATCTTGCTGTGATTTATGTCATAGAGTGTTCTGCCTATGTTTTCCTCTAAGAGTTTGATAGTGTCTGGCCTTACATTTCAGTCTATAATCCAGTTTGAGTTTATTTTTGTGTATGGTGTTAAGGAGTGTTCTAATTTCATTCTTTTACATGTAGCAGTCCAGTTTTCCCAGCACCACTTATTGAAGAGGCTGTCTTTTCTCCATTGTATATTCTTGCTTCCTTTATCAAAAATAAGGTGACCATGTGTGCAAGGGTTTAGCTCTGAGCTTTCTATCCTGTTCCATTGATCTATAGTTCTGTTTTTGTGCCAGTACCATACTGCCTTGATTACTGTAACTTTGTAGTATAGTCTGAAGTCAGAGAGTCTGATTCCTCCAGCTCCCTTTTTCTTTCTCAAGATTGCTTTGGCTATTAGGGGTCTTTTGTGTTTCCATACAAATTGTGAATTTTTTTGTTCTAGTTCTGTGAAAAATGCCATTGGTAGTTTGACAGGGATTGCATTGAATCTGTAGATTGCTTTGGGTAGTATAGTCATTTTTACAATGTTGATTCTTCCAGTCCAAGAACATGGTACATCTCTTCATCTATATCATCTTTAATTTCTTTCCTGAGAGTCTTATAGCTTTCTGCATACAGGTCTTTTGTGTCCTTAGGTAGGTTTATTCCTAGGTATTTTATTCTTTTTGTTGCAATTGTAAATGGGAGTGTTGACTTAATTTCTCTTTCAGATTTTTCATCATTAGTGTATAGGAATGCAAGAGATTTCTGTGCATTCATTTTGTTTTTTGTTTGTTTGTTTTTGCGGTACGCGGGCCTCTCACCACCGTGGCATCTCAGGCTGTGGAGCACAGGCTCCGGACGCGCAGGCCCAGCAGCCATGGCTCACAGGCCCAGCCGCTCTGCGGCATGTGGGATCCTCCCAGAATGGGGCACGAACCCGCGTCCCCTGCATTGGCAGGCGGACTCTCAACCACTGCGCCACCAGGGAAGCCCTGTGCATTCATTTTGTATCCTGCTACTTCACCAAATTCATTGATTAGTTGTAGTAGTTTTCTTTTTTTGTTGTTGTTTTTTATTTTGCGGCACACGGGCCTCTCACTGTTGTGGCCTCTCCCGTTGCGGATCACAGGCTCCGGATGCGCAGGCTCAGCGGCCATGGCTCACGGGCCCAGCCGCTCCGCAGCATGTGGGATCTTCCCGGGCCGGGGCAGGAACCCGTGTCCCCTGCATCAGCAGGCGGACTCTCAACCACTCCGCCACCAGGGAAGCTCCAGTTCTAGTAGTTTTCTGTTGGCATCTTTAGGATTCTCTACGTATAGTATCATGTCATCTGCAAACAGTGACAGCTTTACTTCTTCTTTTCCGATTTGTATTCCTTTTATTTCTTTTTCTTCTCTGACTGCTATGGCTAAAACTTCCAAAACTATGCTGAATAATAGTGGTGAAAGTGGGCAACCTTGTCTTGTTCCTGATCTTAGAGGAAATGGTTTCAGTTTTTCACCATTGAGAACGATGTTGGCTGTGGGTTTGTCATATATGGCCTTTATTATGTTGAGGTAAGTTCCTTCTATGCCTACTTTCTGGAGGGTTTCTATCATAAATGGGTGTTGAATTTTGTCAAAAGCTTTTCTGCATCTATTGAGATGATCATATGGTTTTTCTCCTTCAATTTGTTAATATGGTTTATCACATTGATTGATTTGCATATGTTGAAGAACCCTTGCATTCCTGTGATAAACCCCACTTGATCATGGTGTATGATCCTTTTATTGTGCTGTTGGATTCTGTTTGCTAGTATTTTGCTGAGGATTTTTGCATCTATATTCATCAGTGATATTGGCCTGTAGTTTTCTTTCTTTGTGACATCTTTGTCTGGTTTTGGTATCAGGTTGATGGTGGCCTCATAGAACGAGTTTGAAAGTATTCCTCCCTCTGCTATATTTTGGAAGAGACTGAGAAGGATGGGTGTTAGCCCTTCTCTAGATGTTTGATAGAATGCACCTGGTCCTGGGCTTTTGTTTGTTGGAAGATTTTTAATCACAGTCTCAATTTCAGTGCTTGTGATTGGTCGTTTATATTTTGTATTTCTTCCTGGTTCAGTCTTGGAAGGTTGTGGTTTTCTAAGAATTTGTCCATTTCTTCCAGGTTGTCCATCTTATTGGCATATAGTTGCTTGTAGTAATCTCTCATGATCCTTTGCATTTCTGCAGTGTCAGCTGTTACTTCTCCCTTTTTCATTTCTAATTCTATCGATTTGAGTATTCTCCCTTTTTTTTCTTGATGAGTCTGGCTAACGGTTTATCAGTTTTATCTTCCCAAAGAACCAGCTTTTAGTTTTATTGGTCTTTGTTATTGTTTCCTTCATTTCTTTTTCATTTATTTCTGATCTGATCTTTATGATTTCTTTCCTTCTGCTAACTTTGGCGTTTTTTTGTTTTTTTTCCTCTAATTGCTTTAGGTGTAAGGTTAGATTATTTGAGATGTTTCTTGTTTCTTGAGGTAGGATTGTATTGCTCTAAACTTCCCTCTTAGAACTGCTATTGGTGCATTGCATAGGTTTTGAGTCGTCGTGTTTTCATTGTCATTTGTTTCTAGATATTTTTTGATTTCCTCTTTGATTTCTTCAGTGATATCTTGGTTATTTAGTAGGGTGTTGTTTAGCCTCCATATGTTTGTATTTTTTACAGATTTTTTCCTGTAATTGATATCTAGTCTCATAGCGTTGTGGTCAGAAAAGATACTTGATATGATTTCAATTTTCTGAAATTTACCAAGGCTTGATTTGTGACCCAGGATATGATCTATCCTGGAGAATGTTCCATGAGCACTTGAGATGAGAGTGTATTCTGTTGTTTTTGGATGGAATATCCTATAAATATCAATTAAGTCCATCTTGTTTAATGTATCATTTAAATCTTGTGTTTCCTTATTTTTATTTTGGATGATCTGTCCATTGGTGAAAGTGGGGTGTTAAAGTCCCCTACTATGATTTTGTTACTGTCGATTTCCCGTTTTATGGCTGTTAGCATTTGCCTTATGTATTGAGGTGCTCCTGTGTTGGGGGCATAAATATTTACAAGTGTTATGTCTTCTTCTTGGATTGATCCCTTGATCATTATGTAGTGTACTTCTTTGTCTCTTGTAACATTCTTTATTTTAAAGTCTATTTTATCTGGTATGAGAATTGCTACTCCAGCTTTCTTTTGATTTCCATTAGCATGGAATATCTTTTTTCGTTCCCTCACTTTCAGTCTGTATGTGTCCCTAGGTCTGAAGGAGGTCTCTTGTAGACAGCATATATACAGCTCTTGTTTTTGTATCTATTCAGCCAGTCTATGTCTTTTGGTTGGGGCATTTAATCCATTTACATTTAAGGTAGTTATTGATATGTATGTTCCTATTACCATTTTCTCAATTGTTTTGGGTTTTTTATTGTAGGTCTTCTCCTTCTCTTGTGTTTCCTGCCTACAGAAGTTCCTTTACCATTTGTTGTAAAGCTGGTTTGGTGGTGCTGAATTCTCTTAGCTTTTGCCTGTCTGTAAAGGTTTTAATTTCTCCACTGAATCTGAATGAGATCCTTGCTGCATCATCTTGGTTGTAGGTTTTTCCCTTTCATCACTTTAAGTATGTCCTGCCACTCCTTTCTGGCTTGCAGAGTTTCTGCTGAAAGATCAGGTGTTAACCTTAGGGGATGCCCTTGTATGTTATTTGTTGCTTTTCCCTTGCTGCTTTTAATATTTTTTTCTGTGTATTTAATTTTTGATGGTTTGATTAATATGTGTCTTGGCATGTTTCTCCTTGGATTTATCCTGTAAGGGACTCTCTGTGCTTCCTGGACTTGATTAACTATTTCCTTTCCCATATTAGGGAAGTTTTCAACTATAATCTCTTCAAAAATTTTCTCAGTTCCTTTGTTTTTCTCTTCTTCTTCTGGGACCCCTATAATTCAAATGTTGGTGTGTTTAATGTTGTCCCAGAGGTCTCTGAGACTGTCCTCAAATCTTTTCATTCTTTTTTCTCTATTCTGCTCTGCAGTAGTTATTTCCACTATTTTATATTCCAGGTCACTTAACCGTTGTTCTGCCTCAGTTATTCTGCTATTGATTCCTTCTAGAGAATTTTAAATTCCATTTACTGTGTTGTTCATCATTGTTTGTTTGCTCTTTAGTTCTTCTAGGTCCTTGTTAAACATTTCTTGTATTTTTTCCATTTTATTTCCAAGATTTTGGATCATCTTTACTATCATTACTCTGAATTCTTTTTCAGGTAGACTGCCTATTTCCTCTTCATTTGTTAGGTCTAGTGGGTTTTTACCTTGCTCCTTCATCTGCTGTTTCTCTGTCTCCTCATTTTGCTTAACTTACTGTGTTTGGTGTCTCCTTTTCACAGGTTGCAGGTTCATAGTTCCCATTGTTTTTGGTGTCTGCCCCCAGTGGCTGAGGTTGTTTCACTGGGTTGTGTAGGCTTCCTGGTGGAGGGAACTGGTGCCTGTGTTCTGGTGGATGAGGTTGGACCTCGTCTCTCTGGTGGGCAGGACTGCGTCAAGTGGTATGTTTTGGGGTGTCTGTGAGCTTATTATGATTTTATGCAGCCTCTCTGCTAATGGGTGGGGTTGTGTTCCTGACTTGTTGTTTGGCACAGAGGTTCAGCAGTGTAGCTTGCTGGTCGTTGAGTAGAGCTGGTCTTAGCAGTGAGATGGAGATCTCTGGGAGAGCTTTCACCGTTTGATATTATGTGGAGCCTGGAGGTCTCTCGTGGACCAATGTCCTGAACCTGGCTCTCCCACCTCGGTGGCACAGTCCTGACACCCGGCCAGAGCACCAACACCCTCTCAGCCATGTGGATTTAAGTTATCTGTTTCTAGAACTCAACAGCTTTGTCCTTCAGGCTGTATCCGTCATTAATAAGAGGTGCACGAGGTGACTGTGGCTACTAACTGGAGCGCAGAGACTTCTGTTTTTGGGAGTTGGGAGATCACCTTGGTTTGGGGAAGCCAAGAAGGAGTGCCCAGCCCCCTGTGAGCAGTGTTTTAATAAGTTTTAAGAAGTGAGTTATTGATTATTTTATGGAGAATGAATTTTAAATGAATCCCTGAAGGCCTCCAGTCAGCATTTGCTTCCATCTTACAAAGAACAGCAAAGGCCCCCAAGAGCCCTTGGCGCAGAATGTTTGGGGAGAGGAGGGCAGGCATTGCTAAGTTACGAGGTGAGCATGTAATTGTAGGGATTTTCCAACCCCTCCCCTCACCCCTCTTTGTGGAAAACTCTCTTCCAAGTATGTGCTGACCCTTCACATCACTGGGGAAGTTGTGTCATCAATCTAATTTTAAATCATGACATTGAGAAAAGGGGCTGTCTACCTCTGTCTCCAAAGGACACCCCTGGAGTAGCCATTGGTGGTAAAGGATTTAGGTCCTAGCCACCTAATAAAGCCCAAGACCCCTCTGTTCCTGAGAACACCTATACCAGAGCCTGGTCCTACCCTCTCATGCATGGGTTGATCTATTCCTCTGATCTAAGATCTCTCGTGCATGTTTCACAGATGGTAAAGAGTTTGAGTCAAGACACAAGACAGGAATGTGTGTGTGTACCTGTGGGTGCACACATATGTATTTTAATGACTTCAGAATGAACTAGGTTGTTTTAACTCCCCTACTGACTTGTTAGCTTTTTGAGGCAGGAAGATTTCTTTTAATCTATATATTCCTCATCCTACTTAGCACGGTGCTTTGCATATTGAAGATGATGAATATCATGGAATGGATCATGCTTCTGGAAATTGTACAGCAGTGTTTACAAGTGGGGTTAAACACTTTGTTTCTGGAGTCAGATAGCTTGAGCGGACTCCTGGCTGTGCCACTTGACCACCGTGTGACCATAAGCGAGTCCATGAACCTCTCTGTGTCTGGGCTTCCTCCTCTAAAAAACTGAGATATTAATACCACCTACCTCACTGTTGTGAGCATTAACTGAGTTAATATATGTAAAGTAGAACCATGCTTGATATGTGATAAGAGCTCTTTATGTGTGAACTCTGTTTTATTACTATTAACACTTTACAGTTTATAGTGGGCTCTTCCATACAGTAACTCACTTGATTCTCACAAGAACCCTGTGAGATGTGAAGGATATATATCTTTGTTTCATTTTGTAGTTGGAAGGACTAGATCTTACAACCAATCCAAGGCAGTGTTATAGGTGGTGTGTACCCACATCTAGTTTCCAAAACTAGATTTGGTCTTGTTACCACCCTGTCTCTACCATCACATACTCTGTCAACCTAGACAGAATTAAAAAAAAAAAAACAGAGGTGTCAGAGCACTGGCCCGTGAGATCACTCTGGGAGCTCATGTTGACTTAACTCTCACCACGACCTTGTGCCTGATGAGATGAGGAAGCAGTGGAGATGTTGAGAATCACACAGGATGTCACCAACATCCACAGGGGCAGATAGATGTCACTGTGGTTCCCTCGGAGATGGAGCTGTTCTCGGGAATGACTGAAGCCAAGCTGGCCCTTAAAGGCATCTCATTCCTGGGCCACTGGGCAGAGAAAAGGCCAACCTCTCTATACATAAGTTTTTGTCCTGGAAGCCATGTCACCAAAGTCTTACTGTCCTCCTTTCTGTGCCTGATGCCTGACTTGGGGCTCTGCACTTAGTGGGCGTTCATTCAATAACAGCTGAATGAATAGACACATGACTATCATGTACATGAGCACCAACATTTTTAAAATGTGAAATTAGAAATCTATTTTACAACTATACACAATACTTGGTAAAAAAAAAAAAGTCTGGAGGAAAAATTAGGTGCAATCACTAAAACAAGCCTTTGGAATTATCAATGGACTTAACGGATGCTTCCCATCCCGCGCCACCTTTAGATTAATATAAAAATTTATTTTTTCTCTTTTTAAAATAAAAATATTGGCCCAATTTAATATTGCGAGCCATACCTCTCAGACTAATCCCAGCCCCCTTTGCCCTACCTTACTTTTTTTTTTCACAACTCCCTACTCCGTACCACAAAATTCAATTTACTTATTATGTTCATTATTGATGATCTGACTGCCCACTTTGAAACTCTACCCCTTTGAGGACCAGAGTCTTTGCCTGCTTTTTTCACTAATGTATCTCAGGGTCCTAGAACATTTCCTGGAGTATATTCATGCTAAGTATATTTTAAACGTTTAATGGTTCCCTTCAATGTGTAAGCAAAGTGAGTGATCTTGTATATAGGGATAAATAATGAATCAAGGAATGTTTCAAGGAATGTGTATGTATATACTCATTGATGCAAGGGGCTTATAGATCTGTATGTGTAAATATATATTAAAATTTAAATTTTTCAATATTTAAAGTTATTTATAAAACTTAAAGGGCTGTGCCCATCTCAACCCATTTTGACCAGATCAAAGTGTGGCCTCGCTCCCCTGTGTCTCCCCACCTCATTGATGCTGTGCTCTGGGTGTGCAGGTCACCTCCCAGGGCTTGACCCAGCCTGCCACACGCCCTGCCTACCCTCCCTCCCATGCTCTAGAACGCAGCTCACAAACTGCGAGTCTCAGAGTAGCATCTGGCCTACACATGTGTATCGTTGGGCTTGCCGGAGGCTTGAAAATTCTTTAAGTCAATTGCCAACATTTAAAAACCTGGAGAATTCTCATAAACATCCAGATTTCCGCCTTCCCTTGCAAAGCCTCAGTATCTGTGGACACGGGGCTGGCCTTCCCACAGGGCCTTGCTAGGCTGATCAGCAGCTGGCCTGGCAGGTGAGCAGATGAGGCGCATGTCCTCCTGGTGACCAGTGTCCCCACTGGGCTCATCATACCCACTCACCTCCCTGCCTGACCCTGGAAGGGCTGAGTTTGCAGCACCTGATTTATTTAAGACACCCCCCCCTCCCCCCACCATACTGCTGCAAGCTTCCAGAAAGATGGGAATAGATAATAACGCTCAATCCACACTGATAGGTAACTACATACTCTCTTTACATCTAGGGTCTGGCCTATGTATAAATAAAAACTTGATAATTCAGAAAATGGGCATAGATGCTTTCAATGAATACTTAGATCTAACTTAAATGTCTCATCGGAAAATTATGTCTTCTGAATTCTTCCTCCACCATAATTATTCTGTATTGCAGCAAACCCAAGATAATTAGGGCTCAGTTTCTTCTCCCACTTTGGACCCAAGTCTCCCTCCTGGCCTAGGAGAGGTGTTTTGTCATCAGCATCCTTCCAACGGGAAATGACAGCTGGGATGGAGACTGGTTTGCAATTCCTCCCTGCCCCTCCATACAATGTGCTCATTAACTGCACAATCTTAGAAATAGTGTTATTTCTCTTTGAGGAAAAACAGGACAGTGGGGAAAATGGCTCAGCATGCTGCAAAACGTCTTCCTGAGGATTTTCCTTTTTTGAAAGGCGAGCCTACCACTTGAGCCTGTCTGAGTTCATCTATTAGGCAAGTGTGCCTTCTTGCTTGTAAAATCCGTCATCTAGGTCACTCTGGGCAAACTAGCCCCATATGCTTGCCACTCTGTTTATCACAGAGGGGTTTCATCTGAAGTGGGAATGCAGCGAGCTGCAGCCCAGCACATTTATTTACATCCAAATGAAAACACATCAAAAGAAAGCAGACATCTTAACATTAGTGGATGAAAGGGTACCGCTCACCTCACCTCTCCGACCTGAAAGGAGAGAACATGTGAAAACGGATGTGATGTGGTAATTCTTCTATTCTTTTCTTTTTCCTTCCTGCTCTTCCTGCTGACAAGGATGGAAAGGCTGCATGTGGGAGCTAAGTCATATCAGGTGGTACCGAGCCATTTGTAGGACAGCATGGGTGTGAATGTAAATTTTCACTGCTTTGCAACATTGCTAAGCAATTAATTAAAATGTTGTCACTGATACCCCTACTGCAGTTTAAATAACCCCACGCTCAGTAGAGGGTAGCCTGTTTTCAGTAAAAGAGGAAAACACACGGCTCAAAACATTTGACATAAAATAAGTAACATACAAATGTGCAGTGAGACAGATGCTGGGGCGTGTGTAACAGGCTGGTGGGGAAAGAGGGGCCACTAGGACCAGGGTGCACCAAAGTGAGGGGAAACCTAGGGCTTCCCTGGTGGCGCAGTGGTTGAGAGTCTGCCTGCCGATGCAGGGGACACGGGTTCGTGCCCCGGTCCGGGAGGATCCCACGTGCCGTGGAGTGGCTGGGCCCGTGAGCCATGGCCGCTGAGCTTGCGCATCTGGAGCCTGTGCTCCGCAACGGGAGAGGCCACAACAGTGAGAGGCCCGTGTACTGCAAAAAAAAAAAAAAAAAAAAGAAGTGATGGGAAACCTTCCTAGGATTGATTCTTTTTTTTTTTTTTTAAGGTTTTTAAAAGTAAATTTAGTTTTTCCTCTTCTGTGCAGTCCATGCAAGCTGTGATTTCTGTAAGATTTTATTAATTAAAAGTTTAATATATAAGATAGATAAACAACCAGGACCTACTGTATAGCACAGGGAACTATATTACTATCTTTTTTTTTTTTTTTACTTTTTATTTTATATTGGAGTATAGCCAATTAACAATGTTGTGATAGTTTCAGGTGCACAGCAAAGCAACTCAGCCATACATATACATGTATACATTCTCCCACAGACTCCACTCCCATCCGGGCTGCCACATAACATTGAGCAGAGTTCCCTGTGCTATACCATAGGTCCTTTTTGGTTATCCTTTTTAAATATAGCAGTGTGTACATGTCAGTCCCGAACTACCTAACTATCCCTTCCCTCAACCCTTTCCCCCTGGTAACCATAAGTTCATTCTCTAAGTCTGTGAGTCCGTTTCTATTTTGTAAATACGTTCATTTGTGTAATTTCTTTTTAGATTCCACATATAAGTGATCTCATACAATATTTCTCTTTGTCTTCCTTCACTCAGTATGACATCTCTAGTTCCATCCATGTTGCTGCAAATGGCATTATTTAATTCTTTTTTATAACTGAGTGATATTACATTGTGTATATGTACCGCATCTTCTTTA
This sequence comes from Delphinus delphis, assembly GCF_949987515.2. Taxonomy (NCBI): domain Eukaryota; kingdom Metazoa; phylum Chordata; class Mammalia; order Artiodactyla; family Delphinidae; genus Delphinus; species Delphinus delphis. The sequence continues at coordinate 72,232,118 of NC_082696.1, forward strand.
TCCATTCCTCTGTCGATGGACATTTAGGTTGCTTCCATGTCTTGGCTATTGTAAACAGTGCTGCAATGAACACTGGGGTGCATATATCCTTTCAGACCATGTTTTTCTCTGGATATACGCCCAGGAGTGGGATTGCAGGGTCATATGGTAGCTCTATTTTTAGTTTTTTAAGGAACCTCCATACTGCTCTGCATCATGGTTGTATCAATTTACATTCCCACCAGCAGTGTAGGAGAGTTCCTTTCTCTCCACACCCTCTCCACCATTTATTATTTGTAGACTTTTTGGTGATGGCCATTCTGACTGGTGTGAGGTGATATCTCATTGTAGTTTTGATTTGCATTTCTCTAATCATTAGTGATGTTGAACATCTTCTCATGTGCCTCTTGGCCACCTGTATGTCTTCCTTGGAAAAATATCTACTTAGGTCTTCTGCCCGTTTTTTGATTGGGTTGTTTGTTTTGATATTAAGCCACATGAGCTATTTGTAGATTTTGGACACTAATCCCTTGTTGGTCACATCATTTGCAAATATTTTCTCCCAATCTGCATGTTGTCTTTTCATTTTGTTTATGGTTTCCTTTGTTGTGCAAAAGCTTTTGAGTTTAATTAGGTCCCATTTGTTTATTTTTGTTTTTAGTTCCATTACCCTGGGAGACGGACTGGAAAAGATATTGCTGAAATTTATGTCAGAGAGTGTTCTGCCTATGTTTTCCTCTAGGAGTTTTATAGTGTCTGGTCTCACATTTAGGTGTTTAATTCATTTTGAGCTTATTTTTGTGTATGGTGTTAAAGAATGATCTAATTTCATTTTTTTACATGTAGCTGTCCAGTTTTCCCAAACCCACCATAGGTGCATGGGTTTATTTCTGGGCTTTATATTCTGTTCCATTGATCTATAGTTCTATTTTTGTGCCAGTACCATATTGTTTTGATGACTATACCTTTGTAGTATTGTCTGAAGTTAGGGAGCCTGATTCCCTCCAGCTCCGTTTTTCTTTCTCAATATTAGATTGCTTTGGCTATTCAGGGTCTTTTGTGTCCCCATACAAATTTTAAGATTTTTTGTTCTAGTTCTGTGAAAAATGCCATCGGTAATTTGATAGGGATTGCATTGAATCTGTACATTGCTTGGGTAGTATAGTCATTTTGATAGTATTGATTCTTCCAATCCAAGAACACGGTATATCCTTCCATCTGTTTGTGTCTTCTTTGATTTCTTTCATCAGCATCTTATAGTTTTTGGAGTACAGGTCTTTTGTGTCCTTACGTGGGTTTATTCCTGGGTATTTCATTCTTTTTGATGCAGTGGTAAATGGGATTGTTTCTTGAATTTCTCTTTCTGATCTTTCATTGTTAGTGTATAGGAATGCAACAGATTTCTGTGTATTAATTTTGTAGCCTGCAACTATAACAAATTCATTGATGAGCTCTAGTAGTTTTCTGGTGGCATCTTTAGGATTTTCTATGTATAGCATCATGTCATCTGAAAACAGTGACAGCTTAACTTCTTCTTTTCCAATTTGGATTCCTTTTCTTTCTTTTTCTTCTCTGACTGCCGTAGATAGGACTTCCAAAACTATGTTGAATAAAAGTGGTGAGAGTGGGCATCCTTGTCTTGTTCCTAATCTTAGAGCAAATGCTTTCAGCTTTTCACTGTTGAGTATGATGCGAGCTGTAGGTTTGTCATATATGGCCTTTATTTTGTTAATGTAGGTTTCCTTTATGCTAGGGCTGATTCTTGATGAAAATGGCCCAAATCCAGTGTCAAAGATGCCTGGCAATTTCAGCACTCAGGGAGAATCTGATCTGGTGGGTGGGTTGTTACAGTTGAAATCTCCAGGAAGTAACATGGGCAGATGGGCACAGTAGCCCACAGGGTGTAGTGACCCAGAAAAAGGGGACCCTGGCAGAGCTAGGCTGAGTGTGAAGCCCTACATGAGGAGTTTAGGTGGCACAGGGTTCTAGGTGTTGGATGGGGAATGAAATCACAAATCAGAAAACTGAGGCAGCCCAGCCACCCAGCCCTATAGAGTGCACACACTTAATGTGGGCTGGGAAGGCTATAGCTCCAGATTCTCACAGGATCCCAAGGCTCTTCTTGGCCACCACAGAACCACAGTAGTAAGATGAGTTCCAGACCCGGCCAGATCATGGGAGCCGTGTCTACTGTTATGTTACCAGTATCGGCCCCATAGATATCAGGGAAAGGCTGGGGCAGGACTGGGAAGCCAAGAGCTTACGGATACCAAAACTGGCTAGGATATCTGAACACATACACACACACTCACCTCACTTACTACAAGGATATACTCCAAAATGTTCACAGTAATTATCATTGGGTGGTAAGAATATGTAAGGGTTCTTTGTTGCTTTTTAAAAACTTTATGTCCCCTTATTTTTTTTAGCATAGAAATAAAACTTATGAAAATTTTGGTAAGAAGAAAAAAGGTTCTTAAATTATGCTTCACTTTAATTGAATGTATACTTGAAGCAGATTTAAAGGTAGGCCACTTGAAAAAAACAAAAAAAGGAATGGTGAAGGTTTCTTTTCACATTATAGTCTAATCTTAATCCTATACCATCCTCAAACCCTCTCTCCCCATTCTTGCAGGGTTGGGGGGGGGTAAGGTGGAAAAAAAAATCATTTTAGAGAGTTCCTCTGGCCTGGCCTTGAAATCTTAATTTGAGGAATAAAGTGAAGGCTGCCAAAATAAGAATCAGAGTGCTTGTACTTGGATCAAGAGAAAAATCTTATCAGTTAATGTTTTAGTCTCTACTTTCAAGAATATGTATAATCTTCTTGCCTTTATTCACATATTTATCCTTAGCTACTTAATTTATGGAATTAAATTTCTTTCCTAACATTTGGTAACATTACATAAATAATGTTACGTAAAATTACGTAAATTTCTTTTGTAACATTACATAACATTTTTGTAATATTACATAAATTTCTCTTCGTAACATTTTAGCAGTATAACATCTAGCTTTCAGGAAATACCCAGTTATGCTTATTTACTGATTTGTACTCTGAAGGAGGCAGAGAGATGCAAAGCTACATTCCCTGGGGTCTCCAGCCCATTTTCCTCTATTCCTGCTCCTGCTAGAATTGCAGTGTTTAATTACAGAAATGGCAATAATTACTCATAATTGTGCTTCTCATATGCAATGATCGACTTCAAATGTTGTTAGCACAGCTCAGTATCTCAGTAGCAGCTCGTTGGCAAGGTTGCCTATTACAATTTATTTGTATCACTCAGTTTATGTGAAGCGGCTAGAGACTAGGTAGTGGATGGATTGTACGGTTAGCTTTTTCAAAGGGAGCAAAATCTGTCTTGTGCTTTGTTTTTTTTTTTGGCGGTACGGGGCCTCTCACTGTTGTGGCCTCTCCCGTTGTGGAGCACAGGCTCTGGACACGCAGGCTCATCCCGGACTGGGGCACGAACCCGTGTCCCCTGCATCAGCAGGTAGACTCTCAACCACTGCGCCACCAGGGAAGCCCTGTCTTGTACTTTTGACAAAGTGTAACTCTAGGGAAGTTGCTCAATCTCTGGGCATCAATGTCTTAATCTGTAAAATGGGTTGGATTTAGTGATCTCTATAAATGCTCTCTACCTTCAGAGATATATTGACTTTAATTGGCCAAGTCTGAATTAATCTGGGGGTGGAAATGGGATGTCTTTTCAAGAGTAGGTGGTTCAACTTGTATATGGTGTCCAAAGGAAATATCAGAACCAAGAAAAGGTTTGATTGATAGAGAGGCATTACATCTCAGTTGAAGATATTTCTCTTGCTACTATCCCTTAGTACTATGCCACATCCCTCCCCTGGCTTTGTCCAATAGGGAAAGACTGACGAGGAAAAGTGGAAGCAGGGAGTGACTGATTCAGAGAGGGGATTCCATTCAAAAACATGGGTGTCCAAGGCAAAAGAAATAAAAGCAAAAATAAATACATGGGGCCTAATCAAACTTATAAGCTTTTGCACAGCAAAGGAAACTATCCACAAAGTGAAAAGACAACCTACAGAGTGGCAGAAAAATATTTGCAACTGATTCGACTGACAAGGGGTTAATATCCAAAATATACAAACAATTCATACAACTTAATATAAAAAAACCACAAGCAACCCAATCAAAAAATGGGCAGAATATCTAAATAGATATTTTTCCAAAGAAAGACATGCAGATGGTCAACAGGCACGTGAAAAGATGCTCAACATTGTTAATTATTATAGAAACTCAAACCAAAACCACAATGAGGTATCAACTCACACCAGTCAGAATGGCCATCACCAAAAACTCTGCAAATAATAAATGCTGGAGAGGGTGTGGAGAGAAAGGAACTCTCCTACACTGCTGGTGGGAATGTAAATTGGTACAATCACGATGGAGAGCAGTATGGAGGTTCCTTAGAAAACTAAAAATGGAACTACCATGTGACCCAGCAATCCCACTCCTGGGCATATATCTGGAGAAAACTATAATTCAAAAAGATACATGAACCCCAGTGTTCATTGCAGTCCTATTTATAATAGCCAAGACATGAAAGCAACTTAAATGTCTAGTGACAGAGGAATGGATAAAGAAGATGTGGTACATATACAGAATGGAATATTACTCAGCCATAAAAAGAACAAAATTATGTCATCTGCAGCAACATGGATGGACCTAGAGATTATCATACTAAATGAAGTAAGACAGACAGAAAAAGACAAATATCATATGATATCACTCATATATGGAATCTAATCTTAAAAAATGATATAAATGAACTTATTACAAAACAGGAACAGACTCAAAGACTTTGAAAATATGGTTACCAAAGGGAAAATGTGGGGGGAAAGGATAAATTAGGAGGTTGGGATTAACATATACACACTACTATATATAAAATAGATAACCAACAGGGACCTACTATATAGCACATGGAACTCAATATTCTGTAATAACCTATATGGGAAAATAATCTGAAAACCATATATATATGTTTTGTTGAAAACAACCAGAAACAAAAGCACAGGTGTCCCTTTCTAACTCCAGACCTGCTGTTAATTAGTTCTGGTCCTTTCTTCTCTCTTCCAGACCTTGGGGATTGATTTTTGTTCTTTATGGATTTGACAAGAGTGAAATATCTATTTCACCCACATGCTGAGAAGAGGAAAACTCTTACTTCTGACTGAAAGGATGCTTGTTAGAACACAAGTCTTACTGGTTGTGTAAAGTTCAAGTCTTCTGAACAGCTCCTGTTCTCACCACTACACAGCCACTGTGGACCTGGAAGCTGACTTCCAGAGGCCCAACAAGAAAGGCAAAGTAGACACTGATGCTGTAGTGCTGGCATCATATCCAGCCTCTCACCCAGGGAACTTCAATCAATTTCTCTTTTTGGACCAGTTTCATCACTGCAGAACTAAAGGGCTGGTAATCAACTAGTTTACTGATTATTCCTAGCATGTGATACAACTGCTCCTCTAATCACAGGTGAGCAAGGAGAAGTAGAGAAATCATTACTTGGCTGGACTTCGGGTGTCAGGAAATGTCTGGTCTGGCTCCTACCACTGAAATGCTGATGGATAATACATATGTAATAAATCTAGGATACAGCCTGGCCGTTTGTCTTATTAAAAAGTTAGAGAATGTCAGGAAATGGATAAAGAAGGAAAAAGGGAAATGGAAGGAGAGAGCATACCAACAGGTTTTCATGACCCTATAAACTATCTTGGGCTCCAGTTTTATCACCTGGCACCCTTGGTCAGTTTTTATTTCCTGGGGAGAGTCAAATCTTTGTCTAAAGCCTAGGGGGTTTTGGATTCTTCTAAAGATCCTTTTTGTTTGTTTAAAGAATGTTCAGAATTATAATGCTTTATAATGGATTGTTTGATGCTATGGTAATGATCTCCACGGAAAGAGGCTAGATGATCAAGACTGCAAAGGATAACAGAGTACAAATTAGCATTTTCTCGAGGAAGAGCTCTAGATCAAATCAGTTCCTCTCTGAACAGGACCAGGTGGTGACAAGAATATTATTGAAAATATTGATGATTGTGCTGGTATGATTTCCTAAAATGAGGAATGATTCAGAGTCATTTTTAGGCAAACTTGTGGCGGAGGTGGCATAAGAGGCTTTTCTTAGGCTTCCTCTCCGAAGCTCACAGACCTCATGCCACATGGAGGCCTTGCCTATGCCAGAGGCCTCTCCTGGGTCCTTGTTCTGTCATCCCTGACACCACAATCCCCACAGCTGATACAGATCTTTCCATCTTATACTATCAAGCTCTTTCCTTTCTCTATACTTTTGCCCCTGCTACTCCCTCTGTCTAGATGTTCTCTCACCCCTTACTCTGTCTTCCCAGCAAACTCTTATTTACCTTTCAAGGCTCAGCTCCAAATGGTTTTTATCTGCTCTTTCCTGACCTTTTCATAAAAAATCGTGGTAAAAAACACATACAACAAATTTAACATCTAACCATTTTTAGTGTTGCCTATTCACACTGTTGTGCAATAATCTAGAACTTCTTCATTTGCAAAACTAAAACTCAAAACACACCCACTAAACACTGATTCTCCCTCCCCACTCTCCTCAGCCCTTGATAATCACTTTTCCACTCTCTATGATTTTTATTACTTTCAATACTTCCTATAAGTGGAATCATACAGCATCTATCTTTTTGTGATTGGTTTGTTTTGCTCAGCATAACGTCCTCGAGGTTCATCCATGTTGTAGCATGGGACATGATTTCCTTCTGTTTAATCAGTTAATCTGCCTTGACCTTCTTTTAACATCTCTGTTCCACATCGATAGGCTAAGTGTTCTAAAGTATTAATGATGCTCTGTCTCCTCTAATGTTAACACACTTGCCTTTTTCCTTAATTAATAGAGTGTAGGTTGAAGGCAGATTCAAAGTAGTCTATTTTCTCAGGAAGCCTACAATCTAATTGTGGAAATAAAAACCAACACACATAAATATTACTGTACTATGCTCTAATTATATGTTATATATTTATAGAAGCTGCAGAAATTCTTGAGAGGGCTGTTATAATCTGAAAAGGAATATTATGAATTGCTTTGAAACAGTAAAGTTTGACAACTGTGATGAAGTGGAAACATTTCTTGAAAATTCCATTGACCAAACTAACATAAGACATAAAAAATGTGAATAGTCCCATATTTGTTCAAATAAACTGAATTATCAAAAAACCTTCTCACAAATAAAATGCCCAGATTGTTTCACTAGTAAAGTCTAGTAGTTTAATAAATATTACAAATTTATACAAAATTTTTTCAGAAAATAGAGATGAAGAGAGTACTTCTTATATCATTCTGAGACCATCATTACCCTGATGCCAAAACTAGACAAAAATATTGCCAACAAATAAAATAGTTCAATATCCCCCATCATATAGACACAGAAATCCTTAACAAAATATCAGCAAATAGAATCCTGCAATACACACACACACACACACACATATATAGTGATCAAATTTTTCTAAGGAATGAAAGGATTTATTTAAGATTCTAATGTTAATTAATATAGTTCACCATATTAAGAAAATAAATATGGGAGAAAAACATATAATCATTTCAATAGACACAGAAAAAACATAGTATTCAACACCCATTCATGGTTAAAAACTCCTAGCAAATTAAGAATAGAAAGGAATTTTCCCAATCTGATAAAGAATACCCACTGAAAATCAACAGCTAGCATCATGTTTAGTAGTGAAACTCAACACTTTCCCCCTAAGTTTGGGAACAAGAAGAGAATGTTTGCTCTTACCATTTCTTTTGCACTTGAGGAATTACCCAGTGCAAAAAGACAAGAATAAACAAAAGTCACAAAGATCAGATAAAAAGTAAAACATTTTATTCACAGGAGTAAGCATTGTTTTCATAGAAAATCCTAAGGAGCCTACAAAACAACTGCTAGAATAAATGAATTTAGGAGGGATACAGTATAGAAGATCAATATTAAAAAAACAATTTTATTTCTATGTGTTAGTAGTAAATAATTGGAAAGGAAAATAACAATTCCATTGAAAAAGCATTAAAAACATAAAATTTTCAGGAATAAACTTAAAATATATGCAAGACCTCAACACTGAAAACTATAACACACTGTTGAAAGAAATTAAAGACCTAAATAAATAGGAAGATATACAGTATTCATGAATTGAAAATTCAATATTAAGTTATGAATTCTCCCCCAATTTAAGTATAGATTGAATGTAATGTCAACCAAAATAATAGTTTTTTTAAATGTAGAAATTGAGAAACTGAATCAAAATTTGTAGGGGAAATTGAAGGACCTAGAATAGTCAAAACAATCTTGTGAAAGAAGAGCAATGTTAGAGGCTTCACTTTATCTAATTTCAAGATACTATTGGGCTGTAGTACTCAAGACAACTAGTTATTGTCATAAGGATAGGTAGATAGACAAAGATCAATAGAACAGAGAGTCCATAAATAGACCCATATATATGTGGTCATTTGATTTCTCCCAAAAGAACCAAGACTACTAAAAAGGGGAGAAGAAAGTCTTTTCAACAAATGGTGCTGGAATAAATGTATAATTTTATGAAAAAGTATATCAACACTGCCTTATACCATACTCAAAAATAAAATTGAGGTGAACAAACTTAAAAAGTTAAAATTTAAAAAGCTTCTAAAAACCATAAGAATATCTTCAAAAAATTTGGGTAGGTAAAGATTTTTCAATAGAAGAGGAAAATACTAGTAATAAAAAATAAAAATTTGAACTTCAAACCTGAAAACTTCTACTTATCAAAAGACACCATTAAGAAAATGAAAAGGTAGGTGTGTTTTTCTTTAGTCAATAGTTTTGGTGACCATGAAGGGACCCAGACCAGACTTCTCTCCTTCACCTGAACTCTGTGAGGATCCAGGGCTTTGCCACCAGCAGAGGCCCCTTGTGCTCGTCTACCTCCTTGGAGAGTCCAGACGAATTTAGGTCTCTCCTGGGTTTCGGATCTCCCTTTTTTGGCTAACGGCCCTAAATTTTATTCAGTGGTGAAAAAGCTCCTCTCTGTGAGGAGTGTGTTTTCCTTGAACTTAGTTTCAAAAAGAGGTACCTGGGTTACCCCAGTTGAAAAACACCGGTAAGGTTTTGCTCAGCTGAAAGACACTGAGTGTATTACCCAAGTTGAGAGACACTGGGAAGATTTTATTATGTACATACAGAATTTATACTTACAAGTACTTGCTTAATTGGAAATTAAAGGAAATCTCAACCTAAAAATGGCCAAATTGGGGTTCTTTTGACATTTGAATATTTTTTTTTGCCTGTGCAGCTAGAAAAATCTGGCTTCATAAAACATCTTTTCAGAATTCTGACCTTAAAGAAACAAAATCCCTTCTAGGAGGAACTTGCATTTCTCTCCCTGTGTCTTTGAGATGTAAATGTTCTACATGATCTTCTTAGGCTTTTTTTTCCTCTCTGTTTGAGAGCTTGATCTTGGCACCTGCAAGATACACATACAATGTACATTTGGCAGCCAGTCAAATAGACTGGAATTCCAAGCAGTCTTTTAGTCTGGCTGTGGCAACTCTCAAGGAGATTTGTCATAAGGGGTTCCAGCCCATAAGGGTCCTTTGTCATCTCAATCTTAATTGTGTCACGTCTACAATAAAGGTCTTTACTTTCTTCAACTATTTTTGGAAGTAAACTTTCTGGATATTAGGAAGGCTGCATCCTTTGCACTTTTTGTGGGGATGCCTCTTGAATCTTACTGGTTTGAGTCATTATTAAGATACTACTCATTTAGAGAAATGCAAATCAAAACTATAATGAGGTATCACCTCACACTAGTCAGAATGGCCATCATCAAAAAGTCTACAAACAAGGGCTTCCCTGGTGGTGCAGTGGTTGAGAGTCTGCCTGCCGATGCAGGGGACACGGGTTCGTGCCCCAGTCCGGGAAGATCCCACATGCTGTGGAGCGGCTGGGCCTGTGAGCCATGGCTGCTGAGCCTGTGCGTCTGGAGCTGTGCTCCGCAACAGGAGAGGCCACAACAGTGAGAGGCCCGCGTACAGCAAAAAAAAAAAAAAAAGTCTACAAACAATAAATGTTGGAGAGGGTGTGGAGAAGAAGGAACACTTCTACACTATAGGTGGGAATATAAACTGGTGCAGCCACTATGGAAAACAGTATGGAGGTTCCTCAAACAACTAAAAACAGAGTTACCATATGATCCTGCGATCCCACTCCTGGACATATATCGGGAGTAAACTCTAATTTGAAAAGATACAGGCATGTCAATGTTCACTGCTGCACTATCTACAATAGCCAAGACATGGAAGCAACCTAAGTGTCCATCAACAGATGAATGGATAAAGAAGATGTGGTACATATATATATACATTGGAATATTACTCAGCTATAAGAAAGAATGAAATAATACCATTTCCAGCAACACAGATGGACCTAGATATTATCATATTAAGTCAACTCAGTCAGTCAAAGAAAGACATATGATATCACTTCTATGTGGAATCTAAAAAAATGATACAAATGAACTTATTTACAAAACAGAAACAGACTCACAGACATAGAAAACAGACTTATGGTTACCAAAGGGGATAGCAGGTTGGGGGAGAGATAAGTCAGTTACCTATATATAAAATAGGTAAACAACAAGGACCTACAGCATAGCACAGGGAACTATACTCAATCTCTTGTAATAACTTATAATGGAAATGAATTTGAAAAAGAAAAAAAATATATATGTATGTATGTATCACTGAATCACTTTGCTGTACACTTGAAACTCACTCAACATTGTAAATTAACTATACTTCAATACAAATAACATACACACAGAAGGATACTACTCATCAATGGCCAGACACAAGATCCTTTGAATTGGAGAAATTTCTAAGGAAATTACAACATCAAAAGTAGTAATCACGAGGGGAGGAGAGTAAAAATGCATAGTTTAAAAAATGCATTAGAAATTAAGAGATCAGCAACTTAAAACAATCATGAATATATAGAGATGGCTATACAAAAACCTCATGATAACCACAAACCAAAAATCTATAATAGATACACACACAGAAAAGAAAAAGGAATCCAAACATAGCACTAAAGATAGTCATCAAATCACAAGAGGAGAGAGCAAAAGAAGAAAGGAGAAAAACAGACCTACAAAAACAAATCCAAAACAATTAACAAAATGGCAAAAAAGAACATACATATCAATAATTACCTTAAATATAAATGGACTAAATGCTCCAACCAAAAGACAGAGTGGCTGAATTGATACAAATCAAGACCTGTACATATGCTGCCTATAAGAGACTCACTTGAGATCTAGAGACACATACAGACTGAAAGTGAGGGAATGGAAAAAGGTATTCCATGCAAATGGAAATCAAAAGAAAGCCAGAGGAGTGATACTTGTATCAGACAAAATAGACTTTAAATTAAAGACTATTACAAGAGACAAAGAAGAACACTACATAATGATCAAGGGATCAATCCAAGAAGAAGACATAACAATTGTAAATATACATGCACCCAACATAGGAGCACCTCAAAATATAAGGCAAGTATTGACATAAAAAGAGAAATTAACAGTAATACAATAATAGTAGGGGACCTTAACATCCCACTTACATCAGTAGTCAGATCATCCAGGCAGAAAATCAATAAAGAAACACAGATGTTAAATAACACATTAGAGCAAATGGACTTGACATTTAAAGAGCATTCAATCCAAAAGCAGAATACACCTTTTTTTCTAGTGCACATGGAACATTCTCCAGGATAGATCACGTGCTAGTCCACAAAACAAGCCTTGGTAAATTTAAGAAAGTTGAAATCATAACAAGCATCTTTTCTGACCACAATGCTATGAGACTAGAAATCAACTACAAGGAAAAAACTGCAAAAAAACACAGTGCAGACTAAACTCTATACTACTAACCAATCAATGGATCACTGAAAAAAATCAGAGGAAATCAAAAATACGTAGACACAAATGAAAATACAAAGATACAAAACTTATGGTATGCAGCAAAAGCAGTTCTAAAAGGTAAGTTTATAGTGCTACAAGCTTACCTCAGGGAACAAAAATCTCAAACAACCTAATCCTACACCTAAAGGAACTAGAGAAAGAAGAACAAACAAAACCCAAAGTTAGTAGAAGGAAGGAAATCATAAAGATCAGAGAAGAAATAGAGACCAAAAAAAAAAAAAAAAAAACAAAACCAGAAAGGATCAATGAAACTAAAAATTGATTCCTTGACAAGATAAAATCGATAAACCTGTAGTGAGACTCATCAAGAAAAAAGGCAGAGGGCCCAGATATATAAAACCAGAAATGAAAAAGGGGAAGTTACGACTGACACCACAGAAATACAAAGGATCGTAAGAAACCACTATGAGCAACTGTATGCCAATAAAATGGACAACCTAAAAAAATGGACAAATTCTTTGCAAGGTATAATCTCCCAAGACTGAGCCAGGAAGAAATAAACAGACCAAACAAACAAAATATCAACAGACCAATTACCAGTACTGAAACTGAATCAGTAATTTTAAAACTCCCAACAAATAAAAGTCCAGGATCAGACGACATTACAGGTGAATAGTACCAAACATTGAGAGAAGAGTTAACACCTTTCCTCCTGAAAAACTGCAGAGAAAGAAACACTTCTGAACTCATTCTGTGAAGTCACCTTCACCCTGATACCAAAACCAGAAAAAGATATCCAAAAAAAGAAAATTACAGGCCAATACTACTGATGAACATAGATGCAAAAGTCCTCAACAAAATACTAGCACTATGAATCCAACAATACATTAAAAGGATCATACAGCATGATCAACTGGGATTTATCCCAGTGATGCAAGGATTTTTCAACATCCACAAATCAGTGTGATGCACCACGTTAACAAACTGAAGAATAAAAACCATATGATCATCTCATTAGATGCAGAAAAATCTTTTGATAAAGTTCAACATCCACTTATGATAAAAACTCTCCAGAAAATGGGCACAGAGGGAACATATTTCAACATAATAAAGGTCACATATGACAAAGCCACAGCCAACATCATACTCAATGGTCAAAAGCTGAAAACATTCCCTCTAAGATCAGGAACAAGAAAGGCTGCCCACTTGCACTTTTATTCAACATAATTTTGAAAGTCCTAGTCACAGAAGTCAGAGGAAAACAAATAAAAGGAATATAAACGGGCAAGGAAGAAGTAAAATTGCCACTGTTTGTGGATAGCATAGTATACATAGAAAATCCTAAAGACACCACCAGAAAACTAGAGCTCATCAATGAATTTGGTAAAGTTGCAGTATACAAAGTTAATATACAGAAATCTGTTGCATTTCTATATACTAACAACAAAATACCAGGAATAGAAATTAAGGAAACAAACCCATTTACCATTGCATCAAAAAGAATAAAATACCTAGCAATAAACCTAAGGAGACGAAAGACCTGTACTCTGAAAACCGTAAGACACTGATGAAAGAAATTGAAGACAACAAAGACAAATGGAAAGATATACTGTATTCTTGGAATGGAAGAATCAATATTGTTAAAATGATCATACTACCCAAGGCAATCTAAAGATTCAATGCAGTCCTTATCAAAATACCAATGACATTTTTCACAGAACTAGAATAATTTAAAAATTTGTATGGAAACACAAAAGACCCTGAATAGCTAAAACAATCTTAAGAACAGAGCTGGAGGAATTAGGCTCCCTGACTTCAGACTATACTAAAAAACTACAGTAATCAAAACAGTATGGTACCAACACAAAAACAGACACATAGATCAATGGAACAGGATAGAAAGCCCAGAAATAAACCCACGCACTTACAGTCAATTAATCTATGACAAGGCAAGCATATACAATGGGGAAAAGACAGTCTCTTTAATAAGTGATTCTGAAAAACTGGACAGCTACATGTAAAAGGATGAAATTAGAACATTCTCTAACACCGTAAAGAAAATTAACTAAAAATGGATTAAAGACCTAAATGTAAGACAAGACACTATAAAACTCCTAGAGGAAAACACAGGCAGAACACTCTTTGACATAAATCACAGCAATATATAATTTTTTGGATCTGTCTTCTAAAGTAAAGGAAATATAAGCAAAAATAAACATATGGGACCTAATTAAACTTAAAAGTTTTGCACAGCAAAGGGAACCATAAACAAAATGAAAAGACAACCTACTGAATGGGAGAAAATATTTGCAAATTATATGATCAATAAGGGATTAAGATCCAACATATATAAGCAGCTCCTACAACTCAACATCAAAAAAACCCAAACAACTCGATTAAAAAATGAGCAGAACTAAATAGACACTTTACCAAAAAGGAAATACATATGGCCAGGAGGCACATGAAAAGACGCTCAACCTCACTAATCAGGGAAGTGCATATCAAAACCACAATGAGACATCACCTCACACCTATCAGAATGGCTATCATCAAAAAGAACACAAATAACAAATGTCAGCAAAAATGTGGAGAAAAGAGAGCCCTCCTACACTGTTGGTAGGAATGTAAATTGCTGCAGCAACTGTGGAAAACAGTAATGGAGGTTTCTCAAAAAACTAAAAATAGAACTCCCATATGACCCAGCAATTTCACTCCTGGGTATATATAAGAAAAAAAAAAAAAAAAAACACTCATTGGAAAAGATGGATACACACCAATGTCCATAGCAGCATTATTTACAGTTGCTAAGATATGGAAGCAATGAAAGTTTCCATTGATAGATGAATGGATAAAGAAGATGTGGATGTTTACACAATGGAATACTACTCAGCCATAAAAAAGAATGAAAATTGGCCATTTGAAGCATCCTGGATGGACTTGGAGGGCATTATGCTAAGTGAAATAAATTAGAGAAAGATAAATATTGTATGGTATCACTTTTATGTGGATCTAAAAAATACAACAAACTAGTAAATATAACAAAAGAGAAGCAGACTCTCAGATACAGAGAACAAACTAGTGGTTACCAGTGGGGGAGGAGGAGCAATACAGGGGTGGGGGGGTGGGAAGTATAAACTATTGGGTGTAAGATAGGCTCAAGGATGTATTGTACAACACGTGAAATATAGCCAATATTTTGTAATAACTGTAAATGGAAGGTAACCTATAAAAGTTGTATAAAAAAAAAAAACTTGTTTGGGAAGCCTTATTTGTGGTTTCAACTTCCCCTCAATGAATCTTACAGATGTTAATAAAAACATTAGATTAATTAATGTTTATTAAATTAACAGGGAAATTTGAAGAAGCTGTGGGGAAAGTCTAAAGACTTCTCCCCAATAAGGTGGAAATTTTAAAGGGAACTGTCTGAACAGGATGGAAATATTTCGATGGTTATTAACAAGTGAAAAATCTTTTGATGGTTATTAAGAAATGAAAAATCACCATCAAAAAATCTACAAACAGCAAATGCTGGAGAAGGTGTGGAGAAAAGGGAAGCTTCCTACACTGTTGCTGTGAATGTAAATTGGTACAGCCACTATCGAGAACTGTATGGAGGTTCCTTAAAAAACTAAAAATAGAGCTACCATATGATCCAGCAATCCCACTTCTGGGCATATATCTGGAGAAAACCATAATTCAAAAAAGACACATGCACCCCAATGTTCATTGCAGCACTATTTACAATAGCCAAGACATGGCAGCAACCTAAATGTCCATCAATGGAGGAATGGATAAAGAAGATGTGGGGTACTTCCTGGTGGTCCAGTGGTTCAGACTCTGCACTTCCTATGCAGGGGGAGCTGGTTCAATCCCTGGTCGGGGAACTGAGATCCCACCCACCATGTGGTGCGGCCAAAAAAAAAAAAAAAAAAAGATGTGGTACATATATACAATAGAATATTACTTGGCCATAAAAAAGAATGAAATAATGCCATTTGCGGCAACCTGGATGGACTTAGAGATTACCATACTAAGTGAAGTAAGTCAGAGAAAGAAATATATGATATCAGTTATATGTAGAATCTAAAAAATGGATACAGATGAACTTATCTACAAAACAGAAATAGAATTTGGATGTAGAAAACAAACTTATGGTTACCAGGAGGTAAGGGGGGGAGAGGGATAAATTGGGAGACTGGGATTGACATATACACACTGCTATATATAAAATAGGTAAATAATAAGGACCTACTGTATAGCACAGGGAACACTACTCAATACTCAGTAATGGCCTATATAGGAAAATAATCTAAAAAAGAGTAGGTATATATATATATATATTTATAACTGCTTTGTGACCACCTGGAGGGGTGGGATAGGGAGGGTGGGAGGGAGGGAGACACAAGAGGGAAGAGATATGGGGATATATGTATATGACTAACTGATTCACTTTCTTATAAAGCAGAAACTAACACACCTTTGTAAAGCAGTTATACTCCAATAAAAATGTTAAGAAAAAAAAAATAAACCTCAAACTGCTGGAAAGCCTCCCTCATCCAAAATCTAATTCACAGCCTCCTTAAAGATTTAATCAAGGACAAATACAAATCTTAAGTCTTTCCCACAAACGGTAAAAAGCCTTAGTCATCTAAGCAAATAAATTTAACTTATTCCAACTTATTTATAAACTACTAAGTTTATACTGTAATACCCGATTCATGACTAAGTTTTAAAATGAAGCCATGAGATCTCGTTATATCTGTTTGTATGTCTGTGTGTACATTATACATACATGTCTCTACCTCCAGATAGTATTAACAAAATTAAATTTATATAAGAGCTCTACTCAACTGACTTAAAAGCACTTACAAATTAAATGCTTCTAAGTGTGGCAGACACTAACCCAAATGAATGTCAAGTTCACATGATCTGGAAAATATTCAATATTAATTAATATTCAGAATTAAAGTTTAAGTTGTTGGTTTAATTCATATAGCCATGTCTTACTTTTATTGCACCTAGGTTTATTTTACTAGAAGTCAGATAAGCCCCTATTATCTCTTATAAAATTTATCAATGAGAAAAATAGCCTCGGATGATGGCTGACAGTCTAATATCTCAAAGTTTTCATGGGCAGTCAAACATAATTGAACGTAATTGTTAGGAACAAGTAAATTAGATAGATGGGGTAAGGGCTTTAGGTGAACTCTTTAAATAATTATATTTTGTGGTATGTCTACTGAAACATACTTTCTCCAGATTTTTGGTAACTTGAAATTTTAGTTTTGCTAAGTTAAATGATGAAAATTCATTAAATACCAAGATCATTTGCAACTTAAGATATTGAAACATTAACATTGAACACAGGCTTCTTTTTACAGAGAAACTAAAGCTATTTAGGACTATTAATAAAAATGTTTGGTGCCACACTAAAATTTTTAATAAAAAGCACATGTTTTTAAAAATCATAAGTAGTATTTATAGTTTTGCCAATCTACAGAATGCTAATTAATGTAAAGGACAGTTTATAATTGTTTACTTCTTAGTTTTCACTAAAAATTAAGTTTTCAAAAAGAATTCTAATTAATATATGTAATTAAGACTACTAAAATTAATAAGGAAAACACCTTTGTATGAAGAGGAAAAGGGTATAAGGAGTGAAAATATTTTGTTAAGTAAAAGAAAGTAATTTTATCCTGGAGAGAGAAAGGGAAAGCATAGGACAAAACCTGAAAGTGAAAAGAAAGTTATGGAAGGTTTGAGGGCAAGGAGCCCCAAGAAGAGTTTTATGCATGGTCAGGACTGGCTAAGATTAAAATAAAATGTAATTGAATAAATCAATTTTAGTATTAAGAGTAGGCTGGTACAAAACTAAAATATGGTTCTCTCTGTGTTAAGAGAACAAAGTTTTCTTGGAATATTGATCTGGTTTTGATAACCAATTGTAAAGTTTCTTTTCCTTTTAATTAATCTATTAGAAGTTTCTGTATTTAACTTTAAGATCTTTTATTGTCACTTTGGTTGAATATTAAGCATTGTTTCAGACTGACCTATGATCCTATTTGACCAAGTGTTTTAAAACCTTTGGGATATTCTTTAACAAACTTCCAAGTCAAACTTTAAATAAAGTTATTTTGACCTCTAGCTAACTTTGGGATGTTTTAAAAGGCCCCTGAAAGATCCCAAAGAGATATATTAAACGAATTAGGTTTATTTGGTATGTTAAATTACATGGGAAATATTGTGAAATAACTAGTGATAAACCTTCTTTGGTTATACTGTATAGGTAAATGTCATTAATACAGATGCTCCAAAAATTATACGGAATTCCTAAAAACCTGCTATGTCCTAGTATAATGTAATCATATTCCTAGTTATCGAAAAATGTTCTATGTCACAGAAATAACCAAGTTTCTTGTCCGTTGCATTGTAATAAGATCATAAACCATGCCATTTTAAGTTGTCATTTATAGACAGTCACTGTTTTACTCTGATGCTTTTACAAAATGAAGATCTTTAAAGAGATTCATAAAAAGGACTTTACAAACCAGCTTTCTGATGACTTTTAGATCATACCACTGAACTGGGTAAGAAATAATAAAACTCTAGGGGAAAACCTGATGGCTTCAGTCCGATCAACAGGAATTAATTACATGGGACTAAATGAACTGATAAATATGATTTATACTTCTATGACTTCTCAGAAGTATTACCGGCTTTTAACCTTTGTTTTCCAGAAAACCTTTCCTCTTACACAAGGACTTACAAGTTGATAAAGTATACCTTTGTAAAAAAAAAAAAAAAAAGATTAAACATTTTTTTTTTTTTCTCTACCTGATCCCTCCAGAATCTGGCTTCTTCATTTGGCTGCCCTCCGGACTTGTTGTGATCCAGATTATGACTAGTTATACTCATCATTGTTTTAATTTGTTCTCTGTTGTTTTCAAACTGTTGATGCTTTGTGACTCTCTGCTATACTATAAACTTATTAATGTTACTAGCTATATTACTTATATTCTGTTTATTTTATAAGATTGTTATCTCTTGCATTGCTCAATGTATAACCAGGCCTTTGACAAAATTAGTGATGGTTAAATGTCTTGAGGCAATTGATCACATATATAAAATGACTCTGTATAGCATTGTAATGGTGCAACTCTATAACTCTACATAGAATTGTTAATAGTGTAATAGTTCAACTCTAAGTCAGATGGAATCTTCATCTGACTTAGAAATAAAACTTCCTAGCACCATGGGATAAATTGGTCATGAAATGCCTCCCAAACCTTTGTTGAATTTATGACCAACAGGGAATATGGACAGGGAATGTTGCCTGCCGTTCTAGTAAACAAATAATGTTGCCCCTCATTCCAGTTCTACAACCATTAGCCACTGCAGCTGCCGACAGTGTGCCCTGAGGTGAATTCAGGATGAAGAAAAACAAAGCATTCTCTGCTTTGGATACTGGCCCTAGATGTTAAGATGCGTATTTCAATGAGCCCAGGCTCCTGTAACTTCCCATACATAGAAAAGCACTTAAAATCATTAACTTGAGATATCCGTTCTCTGTGATTAGCAGTAATCTTTTGATGTTCAATTACATGTTTTTTATTCAGCAAAAAAACTCCTTTATTTCCTGGCTCCTCTCTTACCTCTTCAGAGCTATCTGAGAGGCTGTTTCCCTAGCTATAGTCCTTAGTTAAGATCCCCAAATAAAACAACTTGTAACCTAAAAAGAAAGCACATGAAGAGGAAATCCACCAACCTGGAAAGTATTTTCGCAATATGTATATTCAAGAAATACTTAAATATAAAGAACTTTTACAAATCGATAACAAAAAGTCAAGCAACCCATTAAAAATGGACAAAACCTGAACTGACACTTTACAGAAGATATACAAATGACCACTATGTAGAAGAACAGGTGCTCCATAGTGTTTGTCTTTGGGGACAATGCAATACCATAGGTAACATTCCAAACCAACTAGAATGGCCAAAATTAAAAATACTGACAACCTTAAATGTTGCCCATGGTATGAAGCATTGAGAGCTATCATACATTCCCAATAGGACTGTAAAATGATACAACCTTTTCAGGGAACTTTGGAAATTTTTTATAATATTAAACATACATATATCCTATGACTCAGCACTTCCACTCTTAGATATTTATCAAAGAGAAATGAAAACATGTCCACAGACAGACTTGTACAAGGACGTCCAGAGTATCTTTATAACACCCAAATATCCCACATATCCATTAAGAAAATGAATAAACAAATTGTGTAATATTTATGTAGTGGAATGCTAACAGCAGTAAGTAGGAATGAATACTTGTTGGCAAGGATGTGGAAAAACTGCAATTCTTGTACACTGCTAGTGTGAATGTAAAATAATGCAGCCTCTGTGGAAAGCAGTTTGGTGATTTCTCAAAAAGTTAAAACACAGAATTATCCTCCCAATTTCACTCCTAGGTATATGCCCAGAAGAAATAGAAACAGGTACTCAAATACCTGTACACAAATACTCATAGCAGTGCTCTTCAAAAGAGCAAAAAGGTGGAAACAAATGTCCATCAACCAATGAACGGATAAACAAAATGTGATACATATATGAAATGCAATATTAGTCAGCCACAAAGGAATGAAGTACTGATACATGCTACAATGCAGATGAATCTCAAAAATCATGCTAATGAAATCAGACACAAGGGCACATGTTGTATGATTTCATTTATAGGAAGTGTTCGGAATAAGTAAATCTATAGAGATAGAATGCATCTAAGTGGTTGTCAGGGGCTGGGGTTAGGAGAGAACAGGCAATGACTATTTAATGGATATGGAGTTTTCTTTTGGGGTGATGAAAATGTTTTAGAACTATATAAATAGAAGTGGTGGTTGCACAACAATGGGAATGCAATGAATGCTAGTGAGTCATGCGCTAAAAAATAAAAGGAATGAATGACTTATACAATTGACCCTTGAGAAATATGGGTTTGAACTGTACAGGTCCATTTCTATGTGCATTTTCTTTGTTACTAAATACTACAGTACTACAGGATCCATAGTTAACTGGATCACATGCAGAACCACAGATATGGAGGAACTCCATACATTGAGGGCAGGCTATTAAGTTATACATGGCTTTTCAACTGCACAGAGGTTCTGCACCCTTAACTCCTGGCATTGTTCAAGGGCCAGCTGTGTAAGTACCAATGTAGATGTGTCTCAAAAATGTTTTGAGCAACAGCACTTATATGCAACATACGTACTATGTGATTTAATTTTTAAAATTTTTATACAATTTTTAAAGGTTATTTTCCATTTACAGTTATTATAAAATATTGGCTATGTTCCCTGTGTTGTACAATAAATCCTTGGGCCTATCTTACACCCCATAGTTTATGCCCTCCCCTCCCCACTGGTAACCACTAGTTTTCTATATCTGTGAGTCTGCTTCTTTTTTGCTATATTTACTAGTTTGTTTTATTTTTTAGATTCCACATATATGTGATATCATACAGTATTTGTTTTTCTCTGACTTATTTCAGTTAGCCCCTCCAAGTCCATCCATGTTGCTACAAATGGCAAAATTTCATTCTTTTTTATGGCTGAGTAGTATTTCATTGTGTGTGTGTGTGTGTGTGTGTGTGTGTGTGTGTGTGTGTGTGTGACAACTTTATCCATTCATCCATCAATGAATACTTAGGTTGCTTCCATATCTTGGCAATTGTAAATAATGCTGCTATGAACATTGGCATGCATGTATCTTTTCCAGTGAGTGTTTTTTTTCTTTTTTTTTTGCTTTGTTTTTGATATGTACCCAGGAGCGAAGTTGCTGGGTCATATGGTAGTTCTATTTTTCGTTTTTTGAGAAACCTACATACTGTTTTCCACAGTTGCTGCAGCAATTTACATTCCCACCAACAGTGTATGAGGGCTCCCTTTTCTCCACATTCTTGCCAACATTTGTTATTTGTGTTCTTTTTGATGATGGCCATTCTGACAGGTGTGAGGTGATGTCTCATTGTGGTTTTGATATGCACTTCCCTGATTAGTGAGGTTGAGCATCTTTTCATGTGCCTGTCGGCCATATGTACTTCCTGTTTGGAAAAATGTCTATTTAGTTCTTCTGCCTATTTTTAAATTGGGTTGTTTGTTTGATGTTGAGTTGTATGAGTTGTTTACATTTTGGAGATTAATCCCTTATTGGTCATATCATTTTCAAATATTTTCTCCCATTCAGTAGGTTGTCTTCATTTTGCTTATGGTTTCCTTTGGTGTGCAAAAGCTTTTGAGTTTAATTAGGTTCCATTTGTTTATTTTTGCTTTTATTTCCTTTACTTTAGGAGACAGATCCAAAAAAATATTGCTGGATTTATGTCAAAGAGTGTTCTGCCTATGCTTTCTTCTAAGAGTTTTATAGTACCCAGTCTTAACATTTAGGTCTTTAATCCATTTTGAGTTTATTTTTGTATATGGTGTAGAGAATGTTCTAATTTCATTCTGTTCTAATTTCATTCTGTTACATGTAGCTTTCCAGTTTTCCCAGCACCACTTATTGAAGAGACTGTCTTTTCTCCATCGTATATTCTTGCCTCCCTTGTCATAGATTAAGTATTTGGGTTTATTTCTGGGCTTTCCTGTTCCATTGATCTATGTTTTTATGCCAGTACCATATTGTTTTGATTACTGTAGCTTTGTAGTATAGTCTGAAGTCAGGGAGCCTGATTCCTCCAGCTCTGTTTTTCTTTCAAGATTATTTTGGCTATTTGGGGTCTTTTCTGTTTCCATACAAATTTAAATTTTTTGTTTTAGTTCTGTGAAAAATGCCATTGGTGTGTTGATAAGGATTGCACTGAACCTTTTAAAAAATTTTTTATTTACTTATTTTTTGGCTGCGTTGGGTCCTCATTGCTGCGTGTGGGCTTTCTCCAGTTGTGTTGAGAGGAGGCTGCTCTTTCTTGTGGTGTGCAGGCTTCTCATTGCGGTGGCTTCTCTTGTTGCAGAGCATGGGTTTTAGGCATGCTGGCTTCAGTAGTTGTGGCATGTGGGCTCAGTAGTTGTGGCTCATGGGGTCTAGAGTGCAGGCTCAGTAGTTGTGGCGCAGTTGCTCCGCAGCATGTGGGATCTTCCTGGACCATGGATCGAACCCGTGTCCCCTGCATTGGCAGGTGGATTCTTAACCACTGCACCACCAGAAAAGTCCCTGCATTGAATCTTTAGATTGTTTTGGGTAGTATGGTCATTTTAACAATATTGATTCTTCCAGTCCGAGAATACAGTGTATCTTTCCATCTGTTTGTGTTGTCTTCAATTTCTTTGTGTCTTACAGTTTTAGGGGTACAGGTCTTTTTGCCTCCTTAGATAGGTTGATTCCTAGGTATTTTATGGTAAAATCACATCAAAAAGAATATGATTTAAGTCAAAATTTCTTGCTGATGGGATGCGGGGATTCATTGGAAAGGAGCATTTTCTGTGATAGAAATGTTCCATGTCTTGATTGGGGTTGTGATAATACAGATGTATCTATTTGTGAAAATTCATTGAGGTATGCACCAAGGTCTGTGCGTTTAACGTGTATGTAAATATCAATTAAAGAAAATTTTAAAGGACCAAAATACTATGAAAATATGGGCAAAAAACCTGGACAATTCACAAGAGTGATATTTAACCATTCATAATAAAAGAAATGCAAATTAAAACTCCACTGAGCAATTTCTCATTTATCAGATTGGCAAAAATTTTAAATCTTGATATTATACTCTGACAGTAAGTATGTGGGAGACCAGTTAGTTTTATACATTGTTATGGTGAGGAATTTGGCAATATCTAGCTCATGTACATATGTGTTTACCCTTTAACCTAGCACTCTCACTTCTAGCAATGTATCCATTTTAGTCTGTTAAGGCTGCTACAAAAAAGTACCACAGACTGGCTGGCTTATAAATAGAGATTTATTTCTATTTTCTCACAGTGGTGAAGATGGGTAGTCCAAGATCAAGGTGCCAGCATGGCTGAGTGAAGGTGGACTTCTCATACCCTCACTTGGTGGAAGGGGCTATAGAGCTCTTTTTCTTTAAGAATAAAAGTCCCATGCATAAGGGTCCTATTCTCATGAATTACAACATGTGAATTTTGGGGGGACACAGACATGCAGACAGGCAATATTCATGAGACACACCTCTAATAATAAAATACATGTACAATAGGTCATTCATTGCACCATTACTTACAGTTGCAAAGTACTGGAAATGACCTAAATGCCCAAACACAGGAAGTTGAATAAAATATGGTACAAATAATTGAATACTGTGCAGCTTTAAAAAATTAAAGATCTCTATGATATAGAGTGATTTCAAAGATATATTGGTACATTAAAAAAGTACCAATAGACTCCTGGTTTCAGGCTCTGCATGCAAGGAGCTTGGAATCATGGCTTCATCCTAATAAGAAGTATAAGCTTGAATAGATTGGAAAATCAAGAACTCTACTTGGGGATCCATAAGAGGTGAGGACACAGGACAAACTGCTGCCCCAAGTTTGGAGAGACAGGTAAATACAGGCATCACAGCTTTCCCAGAGCAGACAGTCATGTGTGAAAACCAGTGAGGCAATCAGTGCTGAGGTAGAAAACCTGACCTATAACTGGTGAATTGCTGGAAGCTCAGTGTGATAACTCAGAGTTAAAACTTAGGGGGACCCAGTCATGAGGGGCTCCCACAATATTGTGAGATTCACCTCCAGGAGCTTGACCAGGTTCCCACAGTAGATATTGGAGAAAAATTCCCTTGAGCCTCCTGCAGGCGAGGGAAAAGGAATCATTTTACAATATACCAGAGCACTTTCTTCTTAACAAGGCCTGCTCTCAGGTGAAACCAATTAACCAGAGCCTAATTTCTGGGAATTATCAAAGGCTAACTGACCTGGGGTGGGGAGGGAGAAGGGAAATACCTAGTTCTAGTAGCTTTAGCCATTATGTTCCACCTGAGGGGGGTGGGTTCTGAGAAACTCTTATGAAATTCACAGTCCAGAGGCATAGGCTTACTACAAGACTGAGACCTAATCACAGGACTATAGAACTCTTCCCCTCCCTACAACTTATCATCACTTTACTGAAGGCTCATTCACAGCAGTTCCTCTTACCTGGTCCATACTGTTGGCTATCAAAAAATTGCAAGGCACATCAGAAGTCCAAACACACAACTTGAGGAGACAGAGCAAGCATCAGAACCAGACACAGCAGGGATGTTGGAATTATCAGACCAGGAATTTAAAACTTTAAAGATTCAACTGAAATTAATTTAAAATTTAATATGCTAAGTTCTCCAATGGACAAAGTAGACAGCATGCAAAACCAGATGGGCTCCCTAAGTAGAGAGATGGAAATCCTAAGAGCCAAAAAGAAATGTTAGAAAAAACCCACTGTAACAGAAATGAAGAATGCCTTTGATGGGCTTATTAGTAGATTGGATGTGGCTGAGGAAAGAAGCTCTGAGCTAGAGGATATATTAATAGAACCCACAACAACCAAAAAGCAAAGGGAATAAAGACTAGAATACAGAATAGCCAAAAACTGTGCGAAAACTGCAAAACGTGTATAACGTGTAATGGGAATACTAGAAGGAGAAGAGAAAACAGAATATTTAAAATAATGACTGAAAATTCCTTAAGTTAATGTCAGACACCAAACCACAGATCTAAGAAGTTTAGAAAACACCTAACAGGATAAATACCACAAAGACTACACCTAGGCATATGATTTTTAAACTACAGAAAGTCAAAGGTAAAGAAAATTATAACCTCAAAGAAGCTAGATGAAAAAACACCTTACATACGGAAGAACAAAGATAAGAATTACAACCAATTTCGCTTCACAAAGTCTTAATACAAAATTATACATATAGTATGCTGCTTTTTGGTTAAAAAAAGGAAATAAAAATATGTGTATTTGCTTTTGCAAAAGAGAACACAGGAAGTATAAACTAGAAATGAATGGAATTGCTTACCTTCAAGGGTGGAGTATGGGGGAAAGGAGTAAAAGGGATACAGGAGGGAGGGAAACTTCTCTGAGTATACTATTGTACTTTAGAGTTTTGACTTTTGGACTCATACTAATATATTGTATATTCAACAAATAAGCTTAAATCAATCAACATGGGAGAAAAATATCCTAAAACTGAATGTAAGCAGAAACAAGTGAGCCCACCTGCACTTCAAATAAATAACATAATCATAATGAACCCATTACTTTGATTTATATACCCTCAGTTTTAAGGGCAAAAAAAAAAAGTGGGAACCAATCTTTTTAAGATTTTTTAAAATAGTGGTGTGAATATGGCAATTCTGAAACTCACACGATTGTACTGTAGGACTGAGAAAGTGAGCAAACATAGTGAGAGTGTCGGGAGCCAAGGTCTTGCTGTGAAATAAGGGAGATACAAATATGGACAGGGAGGCAAGGTAGAATTAGATGTGGGGTTGGATTGGAATTAAGGAAATTTATATAAACTCCTGATCACCCCGCCCATAAGCCTGCAACCCTTGAAGTTGCCCAGCCCTGAGACCAAAGAAGGAGCTTGGAGTCAGCGACAGAGACACTCACGATTTACTGAACAGGGTATCTTACATGTCAGAAGTGAAGGTCCTGGAGTGGTGCCCCTCTGTGTGCAGTGGCCGACTGCAGGCAGAACATGCAGCAATCTTCATTACTAGTGGAGGGAGGAGGCTACCATTTATAGCGGGAACTGATGTCTGGTTGGCTCCTCAGTTACCAGGGAAACCAGTGGCTGGGGCAGGGGTCAAGCATTATAGGCAGTTACTAATTAAGCCCTATAATTAAGAGGATTGGCTAGTCCTGTGGGTGAAGCTGGGACTGGTTGAATAGGGGGTGTACAGAGAGCAAGAGAACAGTCATCTTGAGTGGGCTGCATATCTATCTATCTATCTATCTATTTACCTATTTGTCTATCCTTAGAAGCGATGACACCAGAGTTGCAGTGAACAAACCTCGATTCCAGGTCCTGGTTTCTAAATATCATTTTTCACTAAAAGGAACACAGGTGGCTTGGAGAAATGGCTGAATGGCTGAGTCCAGGGTTGGGGCAGGAAGGGTTCAAGATGAATCTGGAACATCTTGTGGTAACTGAAAGTAAGAAAGTCAGAAATGATGGGGTCATGTCCCCAAAGACACAGGAGCCACTTTGAGCCAAATCTGGGACAATTTGAGCATCAGTGGATTATTACCTATTGAATAAATTAAGCATCTCTGAGGTCATACTGATAACAAATAGCTAATTAGGTAAGTATGGTAGATGGGAAAACTGTTTGTGAGAATAGAATGCTAACTAGTAAACATAAAAAGAATGGTGGTGCATGACAGTCTCAAATTGTACAGATGTCCAAGGGTTATAAGTAGACTGAGTCTCTACCTTTCTGCTGGGACCAATCACAACCTCCGGTATCCTTCTACCAATACCCCACCTGGCTTTCTGTTCCAGCCACAAAACAAGGACACTTTCATTCTCACCCGCCAACCCAGACCAAGTGATTCTCATTTAAGCCAAGTGAGGACACAGGTAATTACCACTGATTAAACCTTGGAATCTCCTGGAAAACTTGTGCCTCTAACAGCATCTGGGCTCCAGCCTCAGAGATTCCAGTTTAATTGGCCTGGGGTGAGGTGCAGGTGTCAGCATTTTTAAAAAGGTTGCCAGATGATTCTTTTGCGTAGCCAGGTTGAGAACTACGGGAATCAAAAACCATAGAGATTTCAGCATAGAAAACAAAGCATGAGAATTCATCAATATTCAAGATCTTACCTTGCTACATAAAATATCCAAATTTTTATCCTATCTGGGTGTTTAGTTCCAACCAGTTTCCTATGTGACTACATCTGCTATGGAAAGGAAGATAGAGGTTTGACCTTTACCCCGATGAGTCAGGGAAACTTCTGGTTTGGGGAGGACTAAATGCCTTCAGAATTAGATGCTCCTTTAAGCATTTTGTGGTATTCCCACCTACTCCCTTTTTCAGGAAGGTCAGTAATTGGGAATACCACAAAATGATTTCTAGGTCATCTTTCCCTTTACTGGCAAAGCCACTTAAAAAAAATAAGTGTGTGAGTGAGTCAAGGAAGGAGAAAGGAAAACAGTGACTAAATTATATTGTTGCCCTACCTTGGTCTGCATATCGGTTTGGCTTGTGTATTCCTGATTTCCAGGTCAAAATGTTTTCTTCACATTTTTACAGGGAGCACTGAGGGCTGGGAAGCGTCAGAGGGTTTTTTAATGGGACAGCTTCGATGATGTGATTTAAAAAAAATTCCTTGGTACTAAATTGTAATCAGTATTAAATTGATGGCATGGATAATGGAAAAACAATTTTATGGATTTTCAAACCCAGTGTCTCTTCAACTCACACGCAATCAAGTTTAAAACCTCTAAAGTTAATCTTCATGAACTGTTCACCAGGAAAACTGCTGTGAACTGCCGTCAGGGTTGATGTGGTTGCTAGTGGAAAAAAGGAAGACAATGTAACTGGTGAAAAGGGAGGCTGCTTTTTGCATCTGTGTAGTCAACAGGTGAAGTCTTGTCCTACTTACTACCAGCAGCTATCATCTAACTTCTTTATAAATTTCTATCTTCATCCCTCCGTCTTCAGAACTGTTGGAGGGAGATCCATGTGAGTGAGCAGAGGTGGAAGGGGTTGTCACCTCAAAATGCTTCTATCTATTTAGATCTAAAATATGGCCCATCATTTAAAAAAAGGCACAAGCCTTGTATTCTGGAAATTACTTTTTCTGTCTGCTGACTACCTTCTTAGCCTCTATACCTGTTCCCAGTTTGCATACTTTCCATTTCTTCTCTCCATCTGGGGAAATTTTCCCGTCCTACACTTATTACACTTCCTACTTTTCCCATGAAGTCCTCCTAGACCATTTTAGCTGTCATTGCTCCTGCAGTCACCTGAAGCTTTTGCAGAACACACCCCAAAATTTCGAACAAATTCTGCTTTTAGTGCTTGAGGCTACTTCACAGGCATGTCTTGTCTTTCTAACAAAACATTAAGCTTTGTTAAACTTTAAGCTGCTTCAAGAAAGGAATAGCTTATACTCCTGAATCTCCCCCAGCATCAAGCACAGCACCGACCATATTTTAGGTTAAGACCTTAGTTAATGATGAACTGAAACAAATACTGTATGCTAACACATATATATGGAATCTAGAAAAAAAAAAGGTTATGAAGAACCTAGGGGCAGGCCAGGAATAAAGACGCCAATGTAGAGAATGACTTGAGGACATGGGGAGGGGGAAGGGTAAGCTGGGACAAAGTGAGAGAGTGGCATGGACATATATACACTACCAAATGTAAAATAGATAGCTAGTGGGAAGCAGCCACATAGCACAGGGAGATCAGCTCGGTGCTTTGTGACCACCTAGAGGGGTGGGATAGAGACACAAGAGGGAGGAGATATGGGGATATATGTATATGTATAGCTGATTCACTTTGTTGTAAAGCAGAAACTAACACACCATTGTAAAGCAATTGTACTCCAATAAAGATGTTAAAAAAAAGATGAACTAACCTTGAGTTACAGAGATTTTGCATAATAAATTATGCAAATTATTTGACTGTGGTGTTTCCTTTTGGGACCTTGACTGATACAAAATGATATCATATTTTAGGTGTAAAAAGGGACGTAGCCATTTTGAAAATGCTATGACTTTTTCTTTTGTGAAGCCAAGAATCCTTTTGTAAAATGGAGAATCACCTTCTAATTTATCATTTAAGCAATGTCAATAATTTTTGAGTTTTTTGTCATGACACTTTTTTATATTTTTAAAAAAGATAAAAAATTATATTAAATTTTTTTAATCTTTTTGTTGAAGTATAGTTGATTTACAATGTTTTAGGTATATAGCAAAGTGATTCAGCTATACATATATATTCTTTTTCATATTGTTTTCCATTATAGGTTATTACAAGATATTGAATATAGTTCCCTGTGCTATACAGTAGATCCTTGTTGTCTATTATATATATATATTAGTCTGTATCTGTCAATCCCAAATTCCAAATTTATCCCAACTCCCCTTCCCCTTTGGTAACCATAAGTTTGTTTTCTACATCTGTGAGTCGATTTCTGTTTTGTAAATAAGTTCATTTGTATCATTTTTTTAGATCCCACATATAAGTGATACCACATGATATTTATTATCATGACATTTCTACATAGAACTAAGGAAAATGAAAATGTTAAAACCATGGAAAAGGATGCAGTTCACAAATGGTTTTCTGATGCCGTCTGATCACAGGTTTTGATGTGTCTGGGTTTGGTGGTCAGTTTATGAGTAGTTCAGTCCTCAGTTTCCCTCACTCCCTCAGTCTCAGAGCTTTTCTTTCTTCCTCCCTTGGCTTCCCCAAGGACCGGGTTGCATTCGAGCTCTGAGTGGGTATTGTGGACATCAGACTCTGGAACCCCTTTTGGTCTGAATGAGTCATTACGGTTTCCACCCTCAGAGAATTAGTCCCCGGTGGTCTAGTTGCTCTCTGTTCGATGACCTTTTATGGCATTGCTCTGTATGCTTCTTTAAATGATTTAAGTCTTCTGAAATTTCTTCCTTGAGTGTTTCCCAATTCATTCAAAACCTCAGAAAAGATTCTGATCTATTACGTTGAGTAACCATGTCTGCTTAACTAAGTATAACCCCTAAAATAACAGAAAAATGGGTACTGTGTATGATTCAGAAATTTATGAAGATAGAAGATTATAAATTTTTCCAGCAGTCTAAGTCTTAGATGATTGTCAGGGCTTGCTTGCAAAACAGCTGGAATTCGTATTAAGTCCGTGATCTGCAGCTGAATCGGACATTGAGGTGAGCTCATGGAGGACCATGTGCCAATTTTAAGGTTGTACATACTTTCTGTGTAGCTTCCTAAGATTTCTTTACACATAGTGCTGCTGGTTTAGCACGCTTTGTCCTTTGCAGACATCTTACTAATCCATGTAACAAGTGAAGGCCAAAAAGAAACTGTCACCTGAGAGACCAAGGCTCTAGGTGGAGCTGACTTTCCTCCATGACAGCTGAAGACTGACAGAGCTAACAGGCAATGAGACGGATGCATGCCTTCAACTTGGGGATCAGGAAGGGGTGACGGAGAGGCTTAGGCATCAAGTCTCCCGCCTTGAGCATCTGCAATATTATCCAGTGACATTTTCTGACACTGAGACTGTCAGAGGCAAGGATACTGGA
The DNA here is from genome assembly GCF_949987515.2 of Delphinus delphis. NCBI lineage: Eukaryota > Metazoa > Chordata > Mammalia > Artiodactyla > Delphinidae > Delphinus > Delphinus delphis. Next base: position 72,263,317 of record NC_082696.1, read on the forward strand.
CAGTGTTGCTGGTGAGGGAACCTGAGCACGTTCTCCCTTGTCTCCATCAGAGAGCTGTCTAGAGTCCCACGAGAGGACCAACTTCTGGGTTTAGGGCAGCCCGTTCCCATTTTCGGACTCCTTTAACTATTGGGAAATGTTCCTTTACACTTGGTATTTACATTTATTGTATTCAAATTTTCCTTTTGCATGTCTCCTTGAAACTTTTGCCCAGTTTATTTGAGAAACTTTGAGGACATACTGGTATGCATCTCAACTTGGCGGATAGAACCCCTAAGGTGATAGGAAAAGGAGATCTTGAGTAAGACTTGACAGCTTGGGAAAGTAGAAGGATTATACATTTTATAAATTGTCATAAGTAGTATATTTTGCTACGTAACCAACTTGATTTACTTATTTATGCCCCACCTCAATTTACAAATGGTTTTACATCACAGCTTATATCACACATACATAAAATTCAATGATAATATAAAAACAGAAATAGAAACCCAAGACCAAGAGGGAGGAAAATACAAATATGCCACCCTTACAGAGTAACAGAATTGCTAGGATAGGGCTTCAAGTTCAACCCTTGGTCAAAAAGGTGAATGTAACCAATTAACGGTTCTCTTAGAGAAGAGGAAACAAAACAGTTCTTCAGCAGAGGCAAAGCTTTGTTTCACACAGAGATTAAAAGAGACTCACTCAAGGACTTTACATAGTGACTCAGTAATACAGTGACTCTATATAAGACTCAGTAATGCTGAGTCTTTTTTTTTTTTTTTTTTGTGGTGCGCGGGCCTCTCACTGTTGTGGCCTCTCCCATTGCGGAGCACAGGCTCCGGTAATGCTGAGTCTTATAATAATCTATGTCCTCAACAAAGGTTCTAGAGTAAACAAGGACTTGTTTTTTTAAATGGTTGTTACTCAAAGCAGCCTTTGATGAAAGCTAGCACGTTAACGTGAGCACCTGTGAAGTTATTCTGAAAGGAGCTAGACTTCACCAAGTGCTTAATTATATAATCTTTTGGAGGTAAAACTTGATTCAAAAATAGTATTCATAGCTTCTTAAATTACTTAAATTTTTTTTAACATTTTGAAAATAATACATGTATAGACATGCACAGGTAAGTCAAATGACCCTGAACCATATAAAGAACTTGCCCGCGTCACCTCCTCTCCAGTTAATCCTGTGCCCCAGAAGTAGTCACATTGCTCTTTACTTCTTTTGGAATTGACTGTTCTAGTTTAAAATTACACTTCAATTTCTTGGTTTATCAACTTTAGATTATATCTATTAACCCAGTGATTTATGAGAAATTAAAAGACCTTTAACCCGTCTATCTTTCCTTCTGTTTCCTAAATGTGTTAGTTATATTATTATTTGCAGTTTTTTCCTGGTACTTGTCTTTAGGGCTGTATTTCAATATATAAATTCTACAGAGCACCTATTAACTGCACACAGAGGAGAGTTTTAGCACACTTCCATTTCCACCTCATGCCCTTGGTCCTGATTCTATTTATTATACTGTTTTTACACTGTCAAGGGTTATAATATTTCCATTATATTCTGTAATTATATTGTCTTTCATTTTCTATATATGGTTTCTAAATGTTGAAACTGGCAAATAACATTTAATATATATTAAATTATATATATGTATTTGTGTGTGTGTGTATATATATATATATATATTACTATATATATCACTATATCACCGTATATGTAATGTGTCACTTTGGAAGCATGTAGTGTGATTAAACCCACAGAAAAGGAGATGCAAGTTTTTAAACAAACAAACACCTTCCCAATTGAGTTCCTTAAAGGAGATTATTTTAAGCACCAAGGTTAAATTGGTTTTCTTTCTAGCTTTGGTCTTTCCTTAGTCATACATACATGCGACTCTTTCCTCTTTTCCTTACTTCTATCCTCATTCTCAAGTAGATGGTTCTGAGACAATCACAGCCTGAAGACTTCCACAAGCTCCCATCACTGCATCTATTCACTGCCCGCACCTCCATCCACATAAGTAACCTTTGCTCCTTTTATACGTCTCATCTGAATTCTCCCTGCTCCGAGCCAAGCCCAGCTCCTCTCATTCTGCCTCCAATCCCATCCCCTTTTGCATATGCAAGCACACTGCTCCAGCAATTCCCCTTTTCATTCCTACTTCATCAATTTAATTTCCCCCTCTTGAGATATATGTATACGTATAGCTAATTCACTTTGCTGTACAGCAGAAATCAACACAACGTTGTAAAGCAACTATACTCCAATAAAAATTAATAAAAAAAATTTCCCCCTCTCTACTGGATCTTCCCATGAGCCTTCAAAGAGAATGTTATATTTCATAACAACAAAAAATTCTTTCCTGACCTCACTTTCTCCTCCAGCTACCCTTTATGTCTTCCTTGCTTGTCTAGTAAGAAAACTCTAAAGATTGACTAATACTCACTGCCGCCAATATCTTCCCAAGTTTCCACAGAACCACTCTTATCTAGATCACTAATTACATTCATGTTGCCAAATCCAGTGGTCAACTTATTTGTCCTGTCAGCAGTTTTGATCACTGTTTAGTCCCTGAAACATGTTCTCTTTTTTGGCTTCCATGACATGATACTCCCTTGAATTTCTGCCTATTTCTGTGGTTGCTACTTCTCAGATTTGTTTGCTCCTTTCTTCTCATCTCTCTGACCTCTAAATGTTAGTACATCCCAGAACCCAGTTCTTAGATCTCTTCCCTTTGTCCATCTCTACTCACTTTGGAACTTTATCCAGCCTCATGTTTTTAAATAACATTTCTACCTTGATGATTCATATGTATGTATGTGTATGTTTATATACGTATATATGCATTATATAAAAATAGCTCTCTTTCTCTCTCTTGTATCCTCTCCTGAAGCCAGACTTGTTTATCCAACTTCCTTCTCTATAACTCCACATGTATATCTAATTTCAAACCCAACATGTTCAAAACTGAAATCTTGGTCTTCTCCTCCATGTCTGTTTCTTTCAGCCTTCTTCATCTGAGGCAATGGCAGTTCTATCTGCTAGTTTCTCAGGTCAAAAATGTTGGAGTCACACTTGAGTCCTGTTAGCTTTACCTCCACAATGTACCTAGAACATGAACCCTTTCCACCCCCTCCTCTGCTACCACCCTGGTCTGACCCTCTCTCATACATCTCTTGTTTCCCTGAATCTTCCCTTCACCCCCTTCAGTTTATTTCCAGTACATCAGCTCAAGTGATAGATCATGTCACCCCCTCTGCCTGAAACTCTTCAGTAACTTCCTATTTTACTCAGTAAAAACTGATGTTTACCAATGGCCTCATAGGTCCCATGTAATTTGTCTCCTATTACCTCTTCTCCTTGTTTACTCTACTCCAGCCACAATGGCCTCCTTGGTGGTCCTAGAGCACAATGAGCATGCTCTTGCCTCAGGGCCTTTGCACATGATGAGCATCACCCTCCCCCACCCCCCAATGCTCTACCCCAGACATCTGAATGGCTAATCCCTTACCTCTTCCAGATCTTGACTGAGATGTTGCTTTCACAGTGAGGCTGCCCTGATAAAACTACTTAAAGTTGCAACCCTGCAATATTCCCTATCCTTGCTGGATAGCTATCTAACAGTCTAAATATTTCACTTATTTACCTTGTTCCTTATCTGTTTCCCTCTTACTAGAATGTGGGCTCCACGTGGGAAAGGATTTTTGTCTTTTCTATTTATTGCTGCAGAAAATTCTTATTTTTTGAGATAATTTGTATTCCCAACTAGAAGCTTTTTTTCTTTATATCTTTGATTAATTGATTTTTTTAAGAGTATGTATCTAGGTTTATCTCTTGAAATCCCTTCTCCTCCACTTGGTTGTTGGTGGCTCTTTCATATTTGATGATCTGTTTTTGTCTCTAGTGCAGAGAAATTTTCTTCTACCATTTCTTTTCTTTCTTTTTTCCCCTCCTTCTACATAGTCCCTGTAATCTCTTTCTCAGACATCTTTTGGTCATATGCCATGTCTTTTAACTTCTCTCTCATATTTTCCATTGCTTTAAATTTCCTCCCTTTTGGGAGATTGCCTTGATTTATCTTTCAGCTCACTGACTTCAGCTGTGTGTATTTTATTATGCAGTTCTTTCACTGCCTTTTTGAAAATATATTTTTAATAACATAAATCTCTTTCTTGTTCTCTAATTGCTCTATTTTACATAGTAGTTTGTTATGATAAAAATAACATTCCCAAATGTCTCTGAAGATACTAATTCAGATTTTTGAAAAGACCTCTTCTGTTGTTTACCCCATGGTTAGTTACTTTATAATTTCATTTTAGCCTCTCATTTTAATGCTGTTAGTTTTCCTTACCTTTCCTGATAAGCCTTTATGGTCCACACGTATTTAACATAGGTGGCTGACAGGTATTTCCCCTGAAATTCAGTTGATTAGGTTTTCATAATACAACACATTGATTTTTATCTGGTTATAAATAAATGCATACCTAGTATATAAAATATATAAAATACAGGAAAATAAAGGAAGGAAAAAAGTCATGCATAAGTCATTACCTATAAATAACCACTGTTAAAATTTCTGTGTATTTTCTTCCTCACATTTTCTAACATACACACACACACACACACACACACACACAGTGCCTACCTCTTGCTATTTAAGATACACCAGTACACTTTGGGAAAGACAAGGTCTCTGCTGTCATGAAGATTATAGTCTAGTAGCAGGAAAAGATAGAACTAAAACAATCACATAGATTACGGCATAATTACAAATTGCTATAATCCAGAAAGAAAAAAGACATGGTTCTATGATTTCACATACAAAATAACAAAAGAAAACTGAGCTGAACTGGGGTGACAGGAATGCCTTCCTTAGGGACTTGTGATTATGTCCTGAGTGGCACTAAACTAGGTGAAGAGAGGGAGAAGATAATTTGATAAAGAAGAAATATATATGTATATATCCATCCCTGTGGTAGGAGAGAAAAGTGGCTCTAAAGAAAGAGAAAGAAGGGTGGCATGTGAGAACGAAGGAGAGAGTGGGGTAGGCTGCATTTAAGATTTTTGTCTTTATCTTAAAATCATTTGCAGGACTTTAAACAGGGGGCTTGGCATGATTCGACTTAAGTTTTGAAAGGGTTACTCTGACTGCAATGAGGATAACTCATCAGTGGAACAGAGCGGCTGTTAGGACTCAAGTTAGGAGATTATTACAGTCATCCAGGTGAGACAGGATGATGACATAAACTGGTGTGGTGACATGGAAGTGGGGAGAAGCACTTAGAGGGAAATGTCACAGGTGCCTCTGGGATTTCTGACTAATACAATTAGATGAATGGGGGTGCTATACACTGCAGGGAACACTATCAGGGGGCCATGTTTATGGGGGGTTTTGAGTTCTGTCTTGCACATGTTCGATTTGCAGAACCTTTGAGACAGTCAAGTGAAGACAGTCAATTACTCATGTTTAAAGCTCAAAGAGAGGTCTGAACTGGGTGGGCGATATACACTGAAGACTCATAGGCCTGGAGATGGGGAGCGAAGCTGTGGCCTGGGGAGTTGCTTAACATATGGAGCCTCTTCCACAAAAGATGGCACCAGCTAATACTGCATCAATAGTGCCAGGGTGCCTGTTTCCTCATGCCTTTGACTATACTACTTAGCATCGAGAAATTGTTTGATCTTTTCCAAACTGACAGCTAAAAAATAGTATATCCCTGTTACTTTGGCCTGAGTTTTTAAGTGGGGTTGAACATCTGTTTCTACATTTATTAACCATGAATTTTTTTTTCTATAACTCTGAAATGTGAAAATATATTATTCTGGAGAGAAAGGGTGTAGATTCATTGGTTCTCAAACTGACCCTCAAATGGTTCAGAACCACTTATGGGGAGTTGTTCTGAACAAGGAAGTTGAATATTCCACTGGTTAGCCCAGCAAATATTTAACCACTGCTTTCACTGTCCCCTAAAGCCATCTCTCCCACAGGTTAACATGTCCTCAGTGCATTAACCTTTTGAGTTTCTGTCTTCTTAAATTGAGCCTGTGTGGCAGTGGTCATCCTGCTTTGGCTTCGGGGTCACCAGTGCATCCCTGGACACATGTGGCATATTCTATGTTCCTCTTTTCTCCTTTTTACATGCCGTCTTCCTGCTTCTAATATTTTTGACTCACAAAACCAGGAAGATCTGGTGATGTTTCATGACACTGACTGAAACTCATTCCCTCTAATCTGCTGAGGTCTAGATATTCAGCTGGCCAATTATTTCTTTCTAATCACAGAAAACAACATCAGCAAATGTGTCGGGGGTGGGACTGGGGGTTGGGGAGGTAAAGGTGCACATCCAGGGCAGGCTGCTTCTCTTTGCTATCCAGGAGGTGTGGTTTAATCATTGAAAAGAATTCCTGGGCTGTCACTAGGGGGAGTGTGAGTCAAATTTTTCACTTGGAAAATGCCAGAAAGGGGGGTGGGAATGCTGGGACATAGAAAACACTGAAAACTTAGGAAGGAATTTGTGGGGTGGGTCCTGGCTTTTACATTGACTGTAGGTCTGGACCCGCTGGACGCACAGCCCTTGGTGTGGGATTCATCTGCAGCCAGGAGCTCTAGGCAGAGCTGATGGTGGAGGCCAGGGAGTGGGGGGGGGGGGACCACACTCTTTACTCTTCCAGGGACAGGGAGGGATGTAGTGCTGGTAGGACGCCTGCGCACACTTTCTAAGGTAGGTGCGTGCGGCTTTGATCTTGCAGCTGATGTTCCGTGAAGGGAGATCCTTCACAATACAAGCTCAGGCACCGTGACATCAGATGGTAAATAAACATTTAATGAGTCCTGCTTGGTACAAACCACTGTTTTTTGTTTTGTTTTGTCTTTTGTTCTGTTTTGTTGAGCAGAGAAAGGTTTACTGCAGGGCCAAGCAAGGAGAATGAGGGACTCACGCTCAAAAAACTGTTCTAAAGGCAACAGAGGGTAGATAGAAAAGTAGAGAAAAAAACAAATGATATAATCCTTGGACTTACAGTTTTAAGTCTTCTTTGGAAATCTGCAATACTTTCGTTTCCACCCTTGTCTCACTTTGTCAATATCTCCGTCTTTAAAATTTTCATCCTTTTGTCTCTGTGGCTGTATTTGAAAACAAGCTCAAGTCTGTTTCCCAGTTCAAAAGAGACTTTTCTTGATCTGACGTTGCTCCTTTACCCCCACCCTGCCCTATCGCTCTCCCCTTCCACAACCAGACGTCTTGAAAGTGGTCTCATGTCCATCACTGCTCATGAATCCCATCCTCAACTACACTTTGAGTTCTGCCCACATCACTCCATGAAACTCTTTGGTCCAAGTCATGGAAGATGGCACTCATTGGAAACGATCCCCCCTAGCCCCACCTCCAGCTACCCAGTTTCCTTTTACACAGTCATGGGAAGTAATCTACCGTGTGTTATTCCAGAGATACAGCATATATATTCAATAAAACATATTAATATATCTTTTAATATCTCCTTCCACATAAAGATGCTATGCCAGGCACACTGTTTTATACTTCCTTTTAAAATATGCAATGTACCTTGGTAACCTTTCCATATAAGGAAGTTTATTTATTTTTAAAGGGCAATGTGTCCATCATATCGAGCTAATAAAATGTATTTAGCCAGCCTGCTTTTAATGGACATTTACTAGTTTTTGATAGTTTGCTCTTACAAACAATGCTGCAATGAATGAATATGAATATGTCACTCCATACTGGTGTGACAGTAACTGCAGGATAGATTCTGAGAATTGGGATTGCTGGGTCCAAGGTAGATGTGTTTGTAATTTTAATATATGTTGCTGAATCGTTATTACTCCAGCCAGAAATAAGGGTAAAATGCCCGATTCTCTACTGTGCTCAAAACTTTGCTTTTTGCTCATTTGACAGGTGAAAATCAGTATCTCTGAGTTTTAACTGGGCATCTCTTATGTTTAAGAGCTATTGCGGATTGACTATTTTCTAAATGTGGATCAGCTCATGTAACACATTCTTGATATTTCCAATAGCTCCCATCACCTTTGAGATACAGCTAAACTCCTAAGATGGCCTTTCCTTTCCCTCCAGCCTGCTTTGTCACTGCACCCTCTTCCCACACTCAGCCCTACAGGCTCACCGAGTGGCTTTCTGTTCCTGGAACACTACTCTCTTGCCTCCCATCTGCCGTGTCCTCCCCCTCCAGGTGGCATGCAGTAAACTATTGTCTGTCACCTCAGGGAAGTCCTCTGTGCTTTCCACTTCCAGATGCCCTGCACTTAGATCTATTAGGTCCTTGTGATTTCTCTATCTCCAGCATGACTCTTGACAGGGTGTTGGCCCTTAATAAATATTTGTTGAATGGATGAGAGGCTGAATAGCCCTACCACTAAACAGACATTGTAAGCAGGATTTCTAAGCAGGATTTCAGCTGCTGAATGAAAATTTCTAGATACACTTATCCTTATTCTGTTGCTACCCATGCACTTTCTTTTGTCTCTCTTTTCCTTTTCTTTTTCTCCCTAAATTAAAAACAACCATGGAAATAAATTCCTCTCAAAGTCCATGCAATTCAAAGTCATTTTGCTTTGAGAAGTGATGGTTCAAAGGAGTATGCTCTTGGCGGTGGCTTTTATTAAAGAAAAGATCAAATTTTTGAGACACTGTATAGGTTTAACTTTCTCTTAATGGGAATGGAAAATAGTTGGCTGTTCATTGGTAGTAGCCGTTACTGCCTGACTTGTTTGCACTGAACACGAGGGCTCAGAGCCCGGTTCTCTTCAGTACAGAGGGGCTTCCTGGCTCCAGCTGGGCTCCAAGCAGAACTAGCTCCCACATCATTCTTTAGGGAGTGTCTCTACTGGTAAGGAGAAGGCTACCACCCCTCAGCAAGCCTGGTTGCTGGTCCCATCTCAGACAACATTGGGCCATAGGACTGCAAAGTTCTCTCATCAGCAAAGCAAGGGGTTCAGACTGGTTAGTTGCTAAGCTCCCCATTAGTTCTGACATTCTTTAATTTAAAATATTTTTTGGGTGTGGAGAAAAGGAAACCTTCTTACAATATTGGTGGGAATGTAAATTGATACAACCACTATGGAGAACAGTATGGAGGTTCCTTAAAAAACTAAATATAGAGCTACCATATGATCCAGCAATCCCACTCCTGGGCACAGATCTGGAGAAAACCATATCAAAACCATATCAAAAAGATACATGCACTCCAATGTTCACTGCAGCACTATTTACAATAGTCAAGACATGGAAACAACCTAAATGTGCATTGGCAGAGGAATGGATAAAGAAGACATAGGACACCTATACAATGGAATATTGCTCAGCCATAAAAAGAATGAAATAATGCCATTTGCTGCAACATGGATGGACCTAGAGATTATCACACTAAGGGAAGTCAGACACAGAAAGACTAATACCATATGGTATCACTTATATGTGGAATCTATAAAAATGGTACAAATGAACTTATTTACAAAACGTAAACAGACTCACAGATGTAGAAGACAAATGTATGGTTACCAAAGGGGAAAGGAGGGGAGGGATAAATTAGGAGATTGGGATTAATATATACACACGACTACATATAAAATATATAACTAGTAAGGATCTACTGTATAGCACAGGGAACTCTACTCAATATTCTGTAATAACCTATATGGGAAAAGAATCTAAAAAAGAGTGGCTATGTTATATGTATAACTGATTCACTTTGTTGTACACCTGAAACTAACACAAGATTGTAACTCAACTATACTCCAATAAAAATTTAAAAAATATATATTTTTTCCATTAGGATCCACTAGAATATTTGACACTTTACAGGGGAAAACACTGTTTTCTAAGAATTCCATTTTACTAGGCATGATCATTCATTCATTCATTCCCCAATGGTTCCACACCCACCCTTGGGTAAAACGATGTCACATTAAACAGTAAAACCAAATATTACCAGCTAACGACAGCCATCTTTTTAAGCAGGAACTCCATTCCCTTGAAAATCTCACCTGTATATTTTCTGGGACACACTGACAGGTGTCTTCTGAGAGTCCAGGATCCCTGGGAATCATTTCCGGCCCCCACAGCTATTCCAGGCATAGAGGGAGCCTGAGGTTCTCCAGCATTGCTGCCCTTGTCTCTGCAAAGCTGGGAATCCTCTTCCCCGAGTGTCATTATCTCCTCTGAGCCGAAGCCTGAGGAAACAAGATGCAGCAGCTGTTGCTGAGAACGAGGTGACACAAGGGCCACAGTCCCTCTTAGGCTTCACGGTCCAGCTCCTTGGTCATCTTTGCAGGCACCGGTATCCTTACTCCTCCTGAGGATGCGGACTAAAGCCTGTTCTAAGATGAGGTGACATGTTCTCTGAAAACAAGCCAAGGAAAAGTTAAGATAGGCCTGGATAGATCACAGAAGTTAGTTTATTTATTGAGCACCTGCTGTGAGCTAGGTTCTAGTTCACGCACTAGAAGTAAGGCAGGGTTTCCAACTGTGGGCATGATATAGAGTGTTGGTTTTTTGTTTTTTTCTTTTCAGGGGGACTCTCAGCCCCTACCTAGATCCGTGATTGTACGACAGACAAAGGAATTTGGGCTGGGAGTGGGGGACAGTTCACTTAGCTTCACCTGCCAGCTGTACTGGATTTCAGTTTTGGCCAGCCAGGACCTTTTCTACAAATTCATTCAACAAACGCCTCAAAAGTGTTTTTGTAAAAATATCTCTTTGAGTCAGGCACTGTGTTATTTTTTTTTAATAGATCTTTATTGGAGTACAATTGCTTCACAATACCGTGTTAGTTTCTGTTGCACGACAAAGCAAATCGGCCATATGCATACACATGTCCCCACGTCCCCTCCCTCTTGAGCCTCCCTCCACCCTCCCTATCCCACCCCCTAGGTCACCGCAAAGCACCGAGCCAATCTCCCTGTGCTATGCGGCTGCTTCCCACCAGCCAACTATCTTACATGCAGCGGTGTATACATGTCGATGCTACTGTCACTTCGCCCCAGCTTCACCCTCCCACCCTGTGTCCTCAAGTCCATTTTCTATGTCTATCTCTTTATTCCTGCCCTGCAACCAGGTTCATCAGTACCATTTTTCAGTGGTTAGGACTCTGCACTCTCACTGCCAAGGGCCCGGGTTCGATCCCTGGTGGCAGAACAAAGATCCCACATGCTGCACGGTGCAGCCAAACAAACAAACAAACAAGCAAAAACCCAAAAAACCCCACAGTAAACTAAGGTGTGTAAAATACGGCTACTGCTCTTAACAGCTTATATTCACATAAATAAGTGTACAAATAATCATGAGTGATACATGTCAAAGTGAAAACTTAAAAGATTAACGTCAGGGGCTTCCCTGGTGGCACAGTGGTTGAGAGTCCACCTGCCGATGCAGGGGACACGGGTTCGTGCCCCGGTCCGGGAAGATCCCACATGCCGCAGAGCGGCTGGGCCCGTGAGCCATGGCCGCTGAGCCTGCGCGTCCGGAGCCTGTGCTCCGCAACGGGAGAGGCCACAACAGTGAGAGGCCCTCGCGCGTGTACCACAAAAACTGAAAAAAATTAAAATTAAAAGATTAACGTCAATTATGGAACTATCATTTGCAGTAGCCAAGTGAAAAGGGGATTCAGGGGGCCACCTAGTGCAGCTGGGTCAGGAAAGATGGGGAGAGCCTGGCCTGTGGAAATGGGGCCTAGAGAGAGTCAGTCATTCACTCAATCAACAAACATGCACAAACAAAGGCTGCAGGCCCAAAGTGAGGGGTGTAAGGGTATATGAGGACAGGGGTAGGAGAGCCAAAGAGAAAGCACGTGACACCAGATCAGGAATGTTTTTAACCGATGGTAGAAAATCATGATGCCACTTTATTAACAATGGTAAAGTTATGTTCAAAAATTGAGAAAGCAGGAGTCCCCTGGTGGCCTAGTGTTAGGATTCCGGGCTTTCACTGCTGTGGCCTGGGTTCAGTTCCTGATCATGGAATGGCATGGCCAAAAAAAAGGAGAAGGCAAGGAAGAGTATAAAGTACTTTAGGTTTTATTTGATCGAATCAATCCTGTGTAAAAGCATTCTGATACTTAAAAAGTTAGTTTTGTTTTTCTGGAACATTGACGTATATAGAACTCTTGAAAAATCCTGACTATACATTGGGTTTTACTGGTGTGCTATTTCTGAATCATGCTGGGTTTTTCCCCCCCAGTGCGTTTCCCCCAAATTCACATATGTGGTATTGACCATCCCCTTGAGACTCTAAACGGGCGAGTGCTCTAAGTGGGTAGCGGCATGCTGACCCGCGCTGCGGGCAGAGGCCAGGGGAGGAGAGGCATAATTGCGGTGGTCTGGGAGACACAGGCTGTCTCCTGTGGAAGGGCCGTGGCTATCACTTAGAAATGGCATCTCTCCAGAGGTGCAGCAGTGTCAGACACAAAGCCGGACGTGCTTCCAGAGCCACATGGGAGGAGAAAGGGTTACTCTAACCTAGGCCATGGGTGCTGTGTTTGCCTTGGAGGGTTTTACTTCTCCGGGTTTCCCACACTTATCAGCTGCAACCCTCTGGGGTGTGGTTCTCCAAGGATTTTGCCCCCGATATCGTTGAAGGCCTTTCTGTGCACTCACTAGTCCATTCCAAAGGAATTACACTAAGAGAATCTTCTGATTTCAAATTTGTATTTTTTATCTGGATAATAATATGTTCATCAAATAGTTATTATGGTTGCCTTTGAGGAGTTAAGACTTTAAAGTTTAATACAAAAGTAGCATAAAAGCAAGTATATGTACATGTACATGTATGTATGTATGTATTCATATGTATTTGATTTTACACATTTTTATACATAAAATCAAACTCAAGGGGACAGAGCCTTTCATCCCATAATTGGAATCTCCTCCAATAAGAAAATGCATCTTTTTATGACTTACAAACTTGACATTTGAATCTTTTATATTTTGGTAGGAAGTAAGTCAGAACTCCAAGAAGATTTTTCTGGAGGCTGTCTTGTTCACAGGTCATAGGTCAGAAACCTATCAGACCCCACAGAAGAAGGACAGGAGCTCCTCCCTTCTTTTGGCTACTGCAAATCCCCTTGAAGCTCCCCGGTTGCTGAGAGTAATTCTAAACCGGTGCGTATGGAAGCTGCCAACATCACTAGTAGCATCATAAAGAAGCATGTACATGCTCCTTCAGGGTATTTCATTCCAAGAATGTGGTTTCTTTCTGTATGTGGTTTCTTTTAAATGTGCAATGCATTACTGCCCAGGTTTGGGAGAGGAAAAAAATAAAGATGGATACATGTAATTAAAATAAAACCAGGGCCATAGAAGACTGTTTATAGAACAGTAAAACGTTTAAAAAAAAAAATCAGAGGATCGCAGCCCCTCACCCCCAAAGGAGAAACCATTATTTTTCTTCTATATAATTTATGCAGTTACAAAGCTGCATGCACCCCGGTGACAGGTCTCCATAGGCGGAGGCAGGCTGCAGTGTCAGTGCCTAGGGTTGTGGACAGTCTTCTGACACGCTCACCTGCCGGAGACAGCTCTTACTTCTCTCCCTGCGCTTGGTGAAGGGAATCATTCTCAACTGAGAAGGACTGAACTGAGATCCTGAGAACGTACTGCTCAGGGTGTGAAGCAGAGTCCACTGGCTAGAAGTGTGGGTCATATTTAACAAACCAGACAAAAACTAGTTGCCGCTATCTGGACTCCCATCCCACTCCCCTCATGCTTTGATCAACTTAATCCTGAGGTGTCAGTAAGAAACGGGAAGGAGAGATTAACCGGTAGCAACAAAAGGTCAAAGATGATGCCCTCGTTTATGGCTGTAGCACCACAGGGTCAGCTTGTTTCCCCCAAGTGCCTTTCAAATTCAAGAGGCTGAGCCAATCAGAGGCTGTTCTTTGGGACAACGTTTATTTCCATCATTAGCCAAGTGAGCGGGGGTTATTTTTGCAGGGGCTTATAAAGGTCGCCGAAGCTTGCTTGGTATTTTCTAGCAATTTCTTAAAGCATCTGGATAAGCTTCCCTTCTTCCTCTTACTGCTCCCCACCCCACGGTTTCCAGAACTCTATCCCTCCTTCCTCTCTCAAGAGTAAATCATTACTTCCTCTCAAGAAGGACAGGGTGTCTGACCTTAGGGGCCACGGGCATGTCACGTGGAGGCATGTCAAGCTGCCCCTATGGCTCACCTCGTCTCCCTATCTCCAGGATGGAGCCCAGAGCTGGGGTCATCACACAGGAGCTTTGGCAAGCTTACGTGAAGCTCTGATCAGAGGGGATATTTGGAGACACTCAGAAAGTTCCATCTTGAATCCTCATGTGGTCCTCTGTTAAGAATGTTTTCCCTTAAATGTTGAGGGATGAGTCATAGATAGCAAAAGTGAGAGCTGGAAAAAATGACCCTCCCTGGAGACCTGGCAGTGAAAGTTCTGCCTTCAAAGCAAGTTCTTCATGGAAAATGTCCTTTCTCAAGTAGTACCAAATATACTAATTATGCAAGCAAACTTTGGATTGGCCATTGCTACCCAAATGTGTCAGCCTGCCATTCTGTGACTGCTGGAAATGCCATTTGCACAGTCTGTTTTTCTCCTAGAGCTTACTGACACACACAAGAGCAACGCCGAGGCCTTCCCAACTACAACATGTTAAGTATCAGTTAAACTTAGTGTTGTCTTGACCACAGTCCTAAGAGTCTGGCCCTACGTTGCCAAACAGGAATGCAAACTTGGCCCACTGTTCCCTGTCTTTTTACAGATGCTGTCACCCCTTGGATTCTTCTATCCCAACTAAGTGCAGACCATTACACAGAGTGGGAGGCATTCAGCAAAAGCAAGAACATTCCCACACATGTGTGCATTGTTTTAAGTGAGCTGCGTAAGAATATATTTAAGGTAACTCAAGAGTCTGAATCCTGGAAGATTTGCTATTAAGGGTATCTTTTGCATAACCATTCTTTAAATTTTGATGACCCAGGTGTAACGTGTACAATTCCTTTCTATGGACAAAGCATTTGGTTAACTGGTCTTTGACTGGGTGATACGTCTTACAGCATTACGGCAGTGTAATTCCTTAGAGCATTATGTGTGCTTGATTTTACTCTGGGGGAAAACATCCCTTTCATTTTCTTAGAGACATTTAATTAATAAATGAACCCAGATATTTAGATTTTTTTATTCTCTAAAAATAGGCTTTTCAAATCTGCAGGGGCTAGAGAGGAAAAAGATGATATAGAGGTGGGCTCACTTGTCTTCAGAACATCTCATACTCGATATGGTCCAAACTGGACCTTCCACCCCTAAACCTGTTGGTCCTTCTGTGGTCCTTCTCCGTGACTGGCTCTACAGCAGGTTGGAAATGTCTCCTCGGTTACCAAAATCCCACCATTTCCAAATTTAAACCTCTCTGTCCCATCTCCTCCGCCATGGCTTTAATTCAGTTCCTTCCTATCTCTTTCCCTGTTGGTCTCCTCACTTCTCCATCTCATATTCGCCCCTCCACACTGCAGCTGGGATCATCTCCCTGAAAGGCCAACTTGAGAGTATCACTCAAAGGCTCAAAATCTCTCAGAGGCTTTTCACTGCCCATAAGAAAAGACCTTCGTTATTAGAATGACACAGAAAGCCCTTTGTGAGCTAGTTGTCTCCCCCCCTGTTTCACATCTTGCTATTGTCCACTCTTAGCCCTTTGTTTCAGAAATACTTAACCAATTGTAATTTCCCAAATCTTTCATTTTGCTTCTTGCTTCTATGCCTTGGAATGCTCGGGATGTTTCTCCATTTTTGTGTTGAATAAACTCCTACTTATCCTTCAAAATCCTACTCAGGCATCCCTGCCTCTTTAAGCCTTTTTCTGTAATGTTGAATCTTCTTGTTTTATTGTGTGTATTATTCCGTATTGTAAATAAATGCTGGTTCATATATGTACTTCTTTCTTTATTTGAAAATCATCTGGCATGGTTTATAGTAATTGAATTGAATATGGTGAAGAATTTTAATGAAATTGCTACTGCAGAAAAAATACCTGAGAACTTAATCCTCAATCATGTTGCCTAGAAGGTGACGTTATTGGACTTGGAAGCCAGACACATAGACTCAAGCTTAGGGGTCTATTACGTCTCAGATTGTACCAAGTAATATACTGAGTGTGAGTGCGTTTACAGAAATATTTGTAAATAGCTGCCTGCCAGGTACTCACTGGTAATACAAAGCTAACACTTCATGGGTAATAATTAATATGCTAACTACGTAATGACTTTCATTTTTAATGAAACTCAACCTTTGCACGTAGACGTGTGGCTTATTAGCACACCTTCATGTAGTACCTGTTATTATTGTTTGCCTCCATTACTTCTAGTCTTTCAAACAGTTACACTGGCTATTTCTTACTTTTGGTTTTTTATAAGTTCAACATTTCTATGCCTTTATTGTGTTAAAGTATTTCCTCACTCTCTACCTGTGGACATTCATCAGAGTCACAGTTTTACAGTTGGATGGGGTTGTTAAAACGTCATCTGATTCTTTTCTTTTTAAAGTAACAGAGCAAAGCGAGAAGCAGGGAAGTATTTCGTGTGACCTTGTGTAGCTGGTTGGCAGCTGAGCCAAGATCAGCTGTCTTGAGACGTCCTTCCAAGCTTGCTGCCCTTTCCAGCGCCCAGGCGGTCTCCTTCCATTGGCTTCTTCACTGATATCTTCCTCCCAACCTCTTTCGGAGAAGTCAGTTCACTTCACCAGATAGTACCTGTTCTTCCTGTTTCCCTTCTGCTTCCGGTTATTGGGGGGGGGGGAAAGTTGGACCTGATGGAATTTTCTAGATTTCAACTTTCATATTACTTCTATAAAAGTCAAAATGCTACTTTTACTGTAAAATGCCTGTGACTTGGGTAAGGTTTTTGCTTTCCCTTATTTGATTTTATGGTTTTCTTGTATTCTTACTGGGTATATTTTATGTTTATTTTGACCATCTATTTTTTATTTGTGTGGTTAAAATATGTGATCCTTTTCATTTTTCCTTCCTTCAGATTTTCCTTAATATAAAACAATCCTAGATTTGGGTTAGCACGTACCATTTCTTTATAAAATGTTATGGGATATCAATATTCTTCAGTTAAAAGAAGAACTCCTTTCATAGAATTCTTGAATCTCAAGGTCAGAAGACTTATGCTTCAAGATAATTTCCAATGCTTCCATTCCCTTTAAACACCCTCCCTCTGTGTTCAGCCTTTGCTTGAAGATGTCCAAAGTTAGGGAGCTCAGTATTTCTATGAAATTCCAACTGCCTCGGGACACACTACCTTTCAAAATCTTCTTTTCGATCCAGTTGAATCAGTCTCTCTCAGTAATATAATTCTGGGTTCAGAGCCATAAAAAACAACTCTAGCTCTGCTTCAGCCAACTGATCGTGTATTTGAAAGTGGCTTTCATTTCCCCCATGCCTGGTCTTCCTCAGGCTAAAACAATCCCATTTCCTCCAAACCACTGTCCAATAATTTGGTTTTAAGTTCCCTCATCATCCCAACTGCCTATTAAAGGCCCAGAACTTACACATATATCTATTCTTTTTCAGATTCTTTTCCCATATAGGTTATTACAGAGTACTAAGTACTGTTCCCTGTGCTGTATGGTAGGTCCTTGTTAATTATCTATTTTATATACAGTAGTGTGTATATGTACCTGTATAGCTGAATCACTTTGCTGTACACCTGAAACTAGCACAACATTGTAAATCAACTATATGCCAATAAAAAAAAAAAGGCCCAGAACTGACTGCAGTTCCCCAGGTGTATGCTGACCAGAGAGGCCCAGCTCTCCCCTTATTCCTGATCTGTGCAGTCATGCTTTTCATGCGGGGCAACTTCCTGCCACCTCCCATGGAGCAGTTTGTTATGGGGTGAATTGCATCCTCTGCAAAAGATAGATTGAAGTCCTAACCCCTAGTACCTCAGAAGGTGGCCTTGTTTGGAGACAGGGTTTTACAGAGGTAACTAAGTAAAATGAGGTCTTTAGGGCGGGCCCTAGTCCAACGTGACTGGCGTCCTTATGAAAAGGGGAAATTAGGACACAGAGACAGACACACACAGAGGGAAGATGCTGTGAAGGTGCAGGGAGGAGACGGCTACGTGACTGGAATGATGCATCAACAAGACAAGGAACACCAAGGATTTTTGGCAAACGCCAGAAGCCAGAAGAGGCGAGGAAGAATTCTCCCTTAGAGCCACAGAGAGAGCACGGCCCTGCCAACACCTTGATTTCCAATTTCTGGCTTCTGGAACTGTGAGACAACCAATTTCTCTCGTTCTAAGTCACTCAGTTCTTGGTACATTGTTGTGGCAGCCCTGGGAAGATGACACATTGTTCTTTCACCAAAGCTCCCTGCTTTTTATCCCTCGTCCTGTAATCTTCCTTTCCCTTCTCTCGAATAATATCCTGGTCTTTCCAATCCATGTAAAAAGCTCTTTATTTACTCTAAGTTTCATTTTTGTTTCATTTGGCTCATTACTTAAGCCAATTGAGATCTTTTATGTCCTGTTTCCATCACGTGGGTATTTGTTATCTGTTTCAACTTAGAACCTCCTAGAGTTGCTGGGAGTCCTTACTCAAAACACTGGTAAAAGCATTGAATGAGATATTTACAACAGACACTCTTGAAATTCCCTTTAGGTTGACACTGACTTTCTTTACTGCTGTTGTTCAACCTGTTTTAAATGCACCTAACTTCCTTGATCCAATTTATAATTCTCTGTTTTGGATACAAGACAAAATACTATGAAAGACATTGTCTAACATCTTGCTGCAATCAAGATACGCCGTTCTATATCCTTCTTCTTTGCCAGTTTAGTAGCTCTGCCAACAATTAGTCTAATCTGGGATGATTTATTTCTTATTATCCCTACTTTCTTTTCATTTTGAACTTGATTTTCTAAGTCAACTCAAAACAAGCTTTTAATAATTCAGTCAAGAATCTTGCCCCAAACACCTATCAAATCTTTTGGTTTATGCTTTGTGGAATCTGTCTCTTCTCTTTGGAAATGGGAACCACAATTTTCTTCTGTGTTTTCTGGCTACGCAAGGACTCAATTCAGAGAACTCATTTGCATCCTCCAAGCCTTTCCTCCACCCCCTCCAAATATTCATATGTATTTTGTCCAGATCATGAGACTTAAGTTCTTATAATTTCTACACTTATCTTGGTCTTAATTCACTCTTATCATTATTTCTTCTGACCTTTTCAGGCTGAAGATTGTTTTTGACAGAGAAGATGGAAGACATGAGTTTAAAGTCCTATGCATATATGATGCATATAATGCATATATAAACATCTGATAATAATTACATCTTAATGTTCTTACATTTGTGAAATAATAAAAGCATTTTGATACATACTCCATTCTGTAGGTGGGCAGATACCATTATCACATATGTTCTCTTAAATTTTTACTTGATGCAAGGATCAGTCACTGAATATTTTCTTTTAAGCATCCTTTTCTCAAGTTTGACTACAATTTCTCTTGCCAAGAAATAAAGATTTGTTTCTACTTGATAAAGTTTCAGAATGTCCTGGAACAGCCTGGTACATTTTAAGTAGATAATTTTAGAAGAGGGCAGAATGTAGGTCAATACCAAAATATGTTACACGCATTGTCATATGCGTTGTTTGTGAGACTGTGTACCACACCAGAGATAGTAAATTCTGTATATAATATGGCAAAATACCCAGGGCTTAACTGTTTAAGGAGCATCACATAAAATTTGAGTTGACAGGAAATCAAGTTCAAAATACATGCTTTGTCATTGGTAAGGCATCTGTAAGAGGCATTGGACCCAGGAGTAGACTGTCCTTGTCATATTTTGGAAATTATGAGCCAGAGCTGCCTGTTACTTAAAGTAGGATGTGAGAGCCAGATGATTAAAACCTGACACTAGGCCCTCCACACTGCAGCTGCAGCTGGGCAAGCAAGCAATAGCACAGAGAGAGAATGGGAAGATGCAGTTCTCAGACACTCTTCAGGCAAATGGTTGGAGTCAGTGCCGGGGAACCCAGAGCAAGTCATGCTTCAATTCAACCAATATTTATTAGGTAGCTGCTTTGTGCCAGACATTGTGCTAAGTGGGGGCAGTCCAGGTAGGCAATGCGTAACGCAGACACTTGGCTGGTGTCTAGCATCAGATCTTTACTCCCTAAGAAGCAGTCTTGGAAAGATACATGCAGGACCCCAGGCCTTTCAGGGGAGCTAGGATCCCAGGAAGGTATCAGAATGAATAGGGAAGTGATCACGTGGGGAGGGCTCAGGGGCAGGGTGTTATCAGATGAGCACTCTGTTAGGTAAGTAGGGATGTGACTTACACAGCATAGCAGGCATTTAGGGGTCACCCTTTTGTCACCATAGCCTCAGTTCAACCGTGACTAGAGTGCCTGGCAGAGCATCTATATTTTAATTCTGGCCAGATTGGATGAAGATGTCCGGTGGTGGAAGGGACAAGACGATGAGGGAGGCTAAGGTTGTTTCTGAATCCCTTAAACCAGGAACTAGGAACTTGAGCCTGTTGGTGTTTTCTAAGTCACCAATGATTGTCTGCATTATTTTTCTTGCATCTGTTAGCATCAAATTGTGGATGAGATGGCTCAAAACTACTCATTAGAGTTGTAGATGCCATAGATCCTTCCAGGGAGACTCTAAAACTAGGGGATAAATCAAAAGAAGTATCATTTGGCTCTCAGGAAATTCTGGAAGATGTTAACCTTGAGAAATGCAGGCACCCAATAAAACTCTGAGGTCCCCCATTATGACCCTGCTCCTGTGATTATAGATATTCTTAGACCCCTTTCCTATTAACCAGGACCCCTTCTGGCCTGGACAAGTCTTCGAATATTGATATAACATCTGATTGCTTTAAAATTTCTCTTTTATTGTCACAAACTTGACTAAAGGACATTAAAAAAATTTCACTCACTGAACTATCTCTTTATGCAGCTGGTCTGTCATTTGAATAACTAACACCATTTTCCTCTCAAGAATGATCTGAGAACATATTTGATAGGCAGAAATACACTTTCTCCAGTACTTGAGATTGCTCTCGTAGCTATCAGACATTTCTCAAAGATCTGGTGAGCTAGATTTATTTTTGAACATCTTGGTAGTGATAGCAAATTGTGCCAGTTTTCTTATCATTTTCACCAACAGACTTCTTGATTAATCTGATGTTCCTGTCAGAAACAGACCTCACATCCTCTTAAGAATGAAAACTTTCTGGACACTTTATTGACTGCCTTATATGATTTTTCTCTAGTTAATATACAATTGACATGCTTTTAACACCTTCTGAAGTAAAGGAAAGATGGGGAAACAGTCCACAGCATTAATTTGTGCTCTAAATGTGTGATAAAGAGGAACACTCTTTCAAACAACATGAAGGATAACATAATCACTGGTTCTAAACAAAAGCTCTGAAAGTCCTACTGCCCTCCCTTATTTTCTCCATCCCTTCTCCTTCTTCCGTCCTTTTCTCTCTTCTATGCTTCCGCAACTATTTATTGAGGGCCATCTCTGACTGTTGGTCACTGTGCCCTGCCCTCACGGGGCTTATGCTTAAGTGGGAGAGGCAGTTGTTAGGCAACTAATTATGAAAGTTAATTTATAAGCAATTCTGGCTCTTGCTTGTTACCAACTGGGTTTTTCTCACTGATGATCTGAAGTTCCTCGCTCTGTGACCTTTGCTGGTACCTGTCTAACAAATCCCCCAGCTGTTGATGGAGGAGTTCAGAAACCACAGTGATTGGGCCTCCTCAAATTCACAGAGCCCTCTGCCATCACCTGGGACCCTCAGGGCTCATAACTCGGTATTGTGTCTCCTAAATGTATTTCCAAGGCAGTTCTTCCTAAACATTTCCCACTCTGTTTAATCATCAAACCTCCACTCTGCACAATCTCCCACCCTCTTGTCTCCTGAGAGGTCAAGGCCAGCAAAATTTTTCAGCTCAGAATTTCTGTATCCAGCTCATGTTATGTTCCAAAAATCTATTGATTCTTCTGTTAAAAAGTCTCTTTTCTCCTTCCCTTAGAATAAGTCTCACTTTTCCTTTCTGAGGACTTACTCTCTTTAGCCCATGTCCTCTGATCTTCTTTGTACTTTTGTTCCATAAGCCATGCTCTCTCTCCCCCCAGACCCCAAACTCTGATTTTTATCATCCTTTAATTGATTTTTCTTCACAACCTCTACAGGGGCTCAAATCTCCTTCACACTTAAAAACAAGAGGCAAAATCAAACAACAGCAACATCAACAACCACTAACACAAAAATGAAAAGCCCTGCCAACTTCTTATGCTATTTATTAATGATCTCACTGTTTCCTTTCAGAATATTTCAGCCTGCATTATTTGCCCCTCATTCCTTACCACTCACTATTTGACCTCCTCCTTGACCTCATAATTAGCACTGTTTTCTTTTGAAGGTGAAGTTGAGTGACTACCCATTGACCCATTCACTTATTTAAGAAACAATTACTTGGTTACTTTTATATGTCAGGCACTATGGGAGGTTTGCGGTAGGGCTCCAATCCATGCCTTTGGAGAAAAATTGCTCTGCAGGGTAACTATTAGAACAGATGTGGGATGTGCAAGATATGGTGACTCCCAACCACCATAGCCCTTTCATTCATTTCTACAGGAACAGATGGTTTTGAATACTTTGTTCTTCTTATAGATTCCATGGCATTGCACTATCTGGATTTGTTCTTACCTGTTGGAGGCTCTCCTTCTCTGCCTCTTTCATTTGTGGCTGGACATATCTACTACTTTTTGCCCCTTCTATGTAGACACAGCCTCTACTTCTGTATGTGATCCTTTTGCTACATTGCAAGCCATGGCTCTGTTAACTGCAGCAGAAAGACGAAGACTGTGAAAAGTTGAGACCTTGAATTACACATCCTCCCTGAGCACCGGGCTCAGAGGGAAAGATCCAGCAGGAAGCCATGGGGAAAAGTCCAGCATGGTATATACAGAGAGAGGGCAGGGGCTCGGTCAATACACAGCATCAAGAGATGTTACACATATAGGACATGAAGATCTTGAGAATTAAGGCCCTTGTCAGCTCTCCTGACTTATCTCGGTCGCCTCCATGCTGTATTCTCTACGCTATCTCCAGGTTTGTCTTGGGGAAGCATAATGCTAATCATGTCACTGTCTTTTAAAAACACCTTCAGTAACTCCTAACATTCAAGACTCCTTATGATTTGGTGTTTTAAGCCTCCTTTTCCCATTCTTCCTACTTGGGATTGTTTGCTTTAACCAAACTGTCCTACTTGCTAGTTCCTGAACACTCTCCATGGTGTTTCCCTCTTTGTCTTTGCTTTTCCAATGGCTCTTCCCGCTATAACCTCCCTCTCCTCATCTGTATCCCTAATCGTTTTATCCTTTACAGTCAGTCAAATGAAGGTTCCTCCATGTACGTTCCTCCATGTACGTTCCTGATCATATCACCCAGAGGAGATTGCATCATTTTCCAAATTACTGATGCTAATTTTTAATACTCCTTTTGACATTTGCTGCAGTAAAGAACACAATAAGATATCTGTGTGTTCATCTCTTATTAGGCTGAGTCCTCCTTGAAGGAAGAAGCCACGTAATAAACATCTTTGTATGAATTTTCAGTTCCCAAGACAGCGTTTTGCACATTGAAAATGCTCAATAAATGTATATTGAGCGATCCCTTAAATTGTGCTTCAAAGGAAAGTTGTCATTATTGGTTTGTTCTTTGATTCATTTAAATTCATATTCCTTTCTGGAAATAAATTATCCAGAAATCAGCGTTTTGAATTTATAGTAAGCGGATGATCCAGTGAACGACAAGCTTCTCTGGGAAACATTAACTGAGAATGCTATGTTCCGTCTTTTCAAGCAAATATGAATTTCCCATTCAAAAGAAAAAAGCATACTTTTAGAAGGTTGAACAGGATGGTACTTTTGAAAAAGCTTTCCAACTGCATTCAGTTTAGATTAATTCAAGGAAATTAACTGACTCTGAGCCCACACTTTTTTCACGTAGTGTCAACTGGAACATTTTCATTCACTTCTAGCTTTTCTCTCTCCAGTCCTATGATCTCTATCTTTTTTTTTTTTTTTTTTTTTTTTTTTTTGCGGCACGCAGGCGTCTCACTGCTGTGGCCTCTCCCGTTGTGGAGCACAGGCTCCGGACGCGCAGGCTGAGCGGCCATGGCTCACGGGCCCAGCTGCTCCGCGGCATGTGGGATCTTCCCGGACCGGGGCACGAACCCGTGTCCCCTGCATCGGCAGGCGGACTCTCAACCACTGCGCCACCAGGGAAGCCCAGTCCTATGATCTCTAAAAAGCAGTCTTAGAGGAGGAGTTTCATCCAGATCAGGGCTGTTGAGGTGAACAGTGGGGCAGAGGGCAGTGTGTACAGTTAGTGGTGGTACATCCATCATCTTGGAGGAGGAGTAACTCAGTAATGGGGTCCTGGGTAAGGACCAGTTGTAACTGATGAGGGTGGACGAGGGGATCACCAAAAATATTAGATTTCTTGATTCAGGGATGTCTAGCTGACCAGCAAGACCAAGTTATCATTGCTGGACTTTCCAAAGGTAAGCGCTAGAGACACAGTGGAAAGCCAAGGTAAGTAGTTCTTGGCTAGTCATCCACTAAGAATGAGTGTCTACCATGTTCCTGTCTTTAATTGGCATTAAACAGACATAGACAACTACTGAACTAAAAAGAAGAGGATTCTCAAGTCATTGCAGGTACTTGTAGAGTCTCCAGCCTTAAAGTGAATGAAAATGTCCCCTGCTGTCCTGTCCATCTTGAAAGCCTTGATCTGACTAAATGCTCTCCTCTCAAATTAGTTTTTAGAAGTCACAGGACTCCCAAATGCCATTCACTTCCCAAAGTTTGGGCCCTTATGCCCTCCTTAAGGTATACTCTCTGCTCTCTCTATATGAGCATCATCTCTGTCAATGGGGTCCTCGCCACAGGTTTGGGCTACCTTCCTCCTTTTTGGCTGTTACACTGGAAACTTCAACCAGAGAAGTTCAATTCCTCTTTGGGAAATGTACAATGTATGATATCAACAGGCTTCTCCGATTACAAATGTACACTGTTGTGCTTCCATGTTGTTCAAACTCACTGTTCCCCTATCAAAAATCCAAACCAGGGCTTCCCTGGTGGCGCAGTGGTTGAGAGTCCGCCTGCCATTGCAGGGGACACGGGTTCGTGCCCCGGTCCGGAAAGATCCCACATGCCGCGGAGCGGCTGGGCCCGTGAGTCATGGCCGCTGAGCCTGCGCATCCGGAGCCTGTGCTCCGCAGCGGGAGAGGCCATAACAGTGAGAGGCCCGTGTACCGCAAAAGAAAAAAAGAAAAAGAAATCCAAACCAGCTGTTTCAAAACTACAGGTCGATAGACTCTCAACCTAGGGTACCCAATATTTCATAAATAAAAATATAATCTATTGCAAATTCACAAACATTATTTATTATTTAGTTATTATTTCTTGTCTTGCTAAACTGTACCAGGCATCTCCTTCTTACTTTAACTTCACCTTCCATTTATACCATTTAAAACTACCTGTTTCCTAAAAGTTTCAAGCAGGGAGGTGTATTTTCTATTCCAGAATATTAATTTGCACCAATGTTCTATTCTTTTACACACACACACACACACACACACACACACACTCACCCTTCGTACATCTCCAGCCCTATTAAGCTTCACTCACTCTCACTTTCCTATGATCACGATGCCTACAGCTTCTAAGCTAAAAAGCTGAACATGTTATCTGATAAATGACTTGTTATTTCCAGCACAGGAGGTAACTTTTAGATCTAAAATGGAGGAATTTCCAGTCCTTTTATGGTATAGCCACAGCCCATCAGGATATCTATAATTTAGCTAAGTCTGGAAAGCCTGATATAGGAAATAATCACACTGATAGACTTCCCTTTTTGCTATAATATATAATTTGGCTGTTGACTATATTCTGTTTAATGACCTTCTATTGTCTAAAAATTTGCTCTTTGGGAATGTGGAGGTCATGCTATATATTCCTTTCTTTAATTTTTTCCTGGACAACAGTGCATAATGCCAGTTACAGTGTATGTCTCCATTATCAAATAAATTATATAAAAACAGTGTATTAAATATGACATGAAATCTTGTCGTTTGCCAGGCATTTGTACAGGACAATAAATGATTCTTTTTCTCACATGTTATCCTTTTAACTTTAAGCATCTTTATTAGTTTTCTACTGCTTCTGTAACAAATTACTACAAACTTAGTGGCTTAAAGCAATACACATTTATTATCTTAGAGTTCTGTGGGTCAGAGTCTGACATGGGTCTCACAGAGCTAAAATCAAGGTTTTTCACAGGGATGCATTCATTTCTGGAGGCTCTTGGGGAGAATCTTCTTACTTGCCTTTTCCAGCTTCTAGGGGCTCCCACCTTCCTCAACTTGTGGGCCCTTCCTCCATCCCAAAGCCAGCAATGTTGCATCTCTCTGACCCTATTCTCTTCTCACATCGCCCTCTTATCATAGCTAGGGGTTTTTCCATTTAAAAACTCATGTGATTATTATTAAATGCAGTAAATCAGACAGAGAATGACAAATATCACAGGATACCACTTATATGTGGAATCTAAAAAAATGATACGGATGAACTTATTTATAAAACAGAAACAGACTCAGAGACTTTGATAACAAACTTATGGTTACCAAAGGGGAAAGGTGCAGGAGGAGGGATAAATTAGGAGTTTGGGATTAGCAGATACACACTACTATATATAAAATAGATAATCCACGAAGACCTACTGTACAGCACAGGGAACTCTACTCAATATTCTGTAATAACCTACATGGGAAAAGAATCTGAAAAAGAATGGATATATGTATATGTATAACTGAATCATTTAGCTGTTCACCTGAAACTAACACTATATTGTAAATCAACTATACTCCATTATAAAATAATAATTAAATTAAAAATTTAAAAATCCCTCATGTGATTAGATTAGGCTCACTTGGAAAGTCCAAGATAATCTCCCTATCTCAGGTTCTAGCCACTTGAATAAATCAACTTCAAATTATTTTGGATGCAAATTGTTCACATCTGCAAAGTTCTTTTTGCTGGCTGAAGTAACATATTCACAGATTCCACATTTTTCTGCCTACCACAGCATCTTCACATCTACCAAATTCTTAGTAATTTCCTTAGAATCAACCATGGTCCTAACAACTTTGTTTTCACTACTGATTTTCTTTTATAAAAAAAAAATTATGATTTTTTAAATTGATGTACAGTTGACTTATACTATTATATAAATTTCAGGTCTACAGCATAGAGATTCACAATTTTAAAAGGTTATATTCCATTTATAGTTATTATAAAATGTTGGCTATATTCCCTGTGTTGCACAATATATCCTTGTAGCTTATTTATTTTATACATAGTAAGTTGTACTTTTAATCCCTTACCCCTATCTTGCCTCTCCTCATTTCCCTCTCCCTACTGTTAACCACTAGTTTTTTCTCTATACCTGTGAGTTTGTTTCATTTTTGTTATAGTCACTAGTTTTAGTTTTTAGATTCCATACATAAGTGATATCATACAGTATTTGTCTTTCTCTGTCTGACTTGTTTCACTTTGCATAATGCCATCCAGGTCCATGCATGCTGTTGCAAATGGCAACATTTCATTCTTTTTTATGGCTGAATAGTATTCCATTGTAACTACTAAGTTTCTTAATGGTGTTATCTTCCTCATGACTCCTTGCAAACGTGAATATCAATAATAATCTGTTTAAGAAGCATGTCATCCCTTTAGGGTTGAGTATTCAAGTTGGGAACTATCTTAAAAATTTTAACCATGGAGTACAAATTGGCAGTCCAAATACAGAATTTAGCTCTCAGGTTTATTTTATTTGAACTTCATCATGTTATAAACGTGTATAAATTCAAATACCGTCAGGAAAGCACATTCTCTAGTCCCCATCGTAGCCCCCACCACCTTCTACTGTCTATACTCAACCTACTTACTGCATTCATGCAGATGAATTGCTGCCTTGTTCCTAAAGACATCTGAGTTTGTGATACCTAATCTAGTCTGTGCACTAAGCTAAGAAGTTATCACTTAATACCTTGAAGTTTGTTAACATACCCTCTGCATTTCTAGTCATAGAGGTCTTATTATCTTACAGAACAGATTATTCCATTTATGAACAATTGAAGATTATTTTTCTACCTATTCATTTTGATTCTATCTGTGTTACATAGAATAAGTCTAATTTTCTGTTTTTCATGGACTTCTTGAATAATTACGGTGATCACATCTCCTAATTCTTTTCTCTTCCATTATAAACATTCCCTACTCAGCTAACTTTTTCATTTGATATAGTTTCCAAATATTTCAAGGTTTTCAATCTCCTTCTTATAATGTGGTGACCAGAAATAGTGATACTATTCCAGATGTGGTCTGATCAGTGTCAGGTACCATAGACCTACTTTTTTTTTTTGCATACTTTTATTGACACAGGTAAAATCACCTTCACTCTGACAGCTTATAAAACACGTTACAGTCATATTATACCTGCATTCAATTAAAACATCCAGGTCTTTTTTGTTCAAGATCTTCTGTTACATGAATGTCTGATACTGTAGTTTCCCTCAACCCTAGTTTTGGTTGATTCATCAGGCAGCAAACATTTATTGAGCACTGGCTGCATGCATGACACTGTGCTTAGTGCTAGAGGGTATAAAGAAGTATACAATATAGTGGAGGAGTTTATAGCTTCACGAGGGAGAGAGACTGACGCATATTTTTGGTCCAGAGTGAGAAACACAGCAGGAGAGGTATCTGTAAGTCAGACTTCCACCCAAGTAAAGAGAAGCAAGTGCCCACCAATGTGCTAAGGACTTTAAGTAGAGGCGGTCAATCATTGAATATTTAGGTTTCGAGCTGAGGAGAGGTCTGGGCTGAAGTTAAGGATTGGGAGGATAGTAGACTTGTCATTCTGCATCCACTTATTCATTGTTTTTCTTTTGCTCTGGGGATGTGAACCTTTCCCCACTGGATACAGCCAAGTTTGGATGGCCTATCACCATGTTCTATTCTCGTCTTCCCTCCCAGCAGGGTTGGCACGTGTCCCAGCTAAACCAAGATGATGCTCACTCCCTGGAATTTCAGTCTTCACCAAGTTGCTGATACGACTGGATGCCAATTCATTCAATGGCTGGGCCCTGACGAGACCGTTCCTCGGTCCTTACAACCCTGGGACTGCCATCCATCTAGATCTCGCCTTCTTAATCCCAATTCTCCAGTTTTCCTTTCAATTGTGTGAATTACTTCTTATCCTTACCACAAATTCCATTTCGTTTTAAGTTGTCAAACCCAGTTTCAGTTGCTTGTAACTGTATAATTCAATAATATAACTTACTCTACAAGGTTATATCAGCTTAATTTAGTAGTTAATGCTATAGAACTAGATAGGAAAGTCTTAAGAGCACAAGCTCTAGAATCAGTTTCCTGTGTTTAAATGCGAGCTTTTTCACTAATAACTTTAACAAACTTAAAGTAAAATACTTTGTTTCTGTGAACTGCAGTTTTTTATCTATAGAATGGCATGTCTAATAATCCTACCTACCTAATGTATGGTTTTAAAACATGAAGGAGAGAATGCATACAAAGCACTTAGCCTAGTGTCTGCACATGCAAAGTGCTCAGTAAATGTCAGAGCAGATAGAAATTAAATGTTGCAAGAGCTAACGAGGATTTGAGTATGGGGAGACTGAGTAGGGAGGGAAGAGATAGAAAAGAGTGAAGTCTTAGAGACAGAGGGGATAATCATTCCAGTTAGAATAGGGGCAAATGCTACAAAGAAATCAAATAAGAAAAGGGCTAAAAATGACAAGCGTTAGTAACCAAAAAACCAAACAACACAACACAACAATGGGTAGAGGGCTTAAATAAATATTTCTTCAAAGGAGATATACAAATGGCCAATAAGCATATGAAAGGATGCCTGACATCACTCATCATCCACAGAGAAATACAAATCAAAATCACAAGAAGATAATACTCCACACCCACCAAAACAGCTACTATCCAAAAAAACAGGAAATAACAAATGTTGGCAAGGACGTGGGGAAATTGGAACTTGTATGCAGTGGTGGTCAGAATTAAACTGTGAAGCTGCTGAGGAAAACTATTTGGTGGTTTCTAAAAAGTTAAACATAGAATTAGCTTATGATCTAGCAATTCTACTTCTACGTATATACCTCAAAGAACTGAAAGGAGAACAAACATATACTTCTACATCCGTGTTCATAGCATTATTCACAATAGCCAAAAGTGGAAATAACTCAAATGTCCATCAATTGATAAATGGATAAACAAAATGGGGTGTGTGTGTGTGTGTGTGTGTGTGTCTGTGTGTATAAGGGAATATTATCAATCTTGAAAAGGAATGGTATTCTGATACCTACTACAACATGGATGTACCTTGAAAACATT
Organism: Delphinus delphis; assembly: GCF_949987515.2. Lineage (NCBI taxonomy): Eukaryota > Metazoa > Chordata > Mammalia > Artiodactyla > Delphinidae > Delphinus > Delphinus delphis. Next base: position 72,293,825 of record NC_082696.1, read on the forward strand.
ATGGTAAGTGAAATAAACCAGACATAGAAGAACAAATACTGTATGATTCTACTTATATGAGCTATCTAGAATAGGCAAATTCATAGAAACAGAAAGTGGAATAGCAGTAACTGGGGGGTTAGGGCAGGGGGAATGGGGAATTATTGTGTAATGAATAGAAAGTTGCTATTTGTGATGATGAAAAAGTTCTGGAAACGGATAGTGGTGACATTTGCACAACACTGTAAATGTTCTTAATGCCACAGAATTGTATACTTAAACACGATGAAAATTTATTTACCACAATAACAAAAATAAATGATGTTAAGATGTGTATTAGGATGTCATAAGGGATCTTTTTTAGTCAGCTTCAGGAAGTAAGGCAAGAATCACCAGTTTACGGTGTGCTATGGGGAAAATGGGAAGCAAGGAATTAGGGTCATCAAGAATAGCTTCCTGGGCTTCCCTGGTGGCGCAGTGGTTTAGAGTCCGCCTGCCGATGCAGGGGACACGGGTTCGTGCCCTGGTCCGGGAAGATCCCACATGCCGCGAAGCGGCTGAGCCCATGAGCCATGGCCGCTGAGCCTGTGCGTCTGGAGCCTGTGCTCCGCAACGGGAGGGGCCACAACAGTGAGAGGCCCGCGTACCGGAAAAAAAAAAAAAAAAATAGCTTCCTCCAAAGAAGTTTGGGTGTGAGGAGAAGGAGGTACTAAGGTGACAGCTACAGGGATAATGCAGAGTCAAGAGAGAGTTTCTAGAAGATATATTGAAATATTTGGGCATATTTATGTGTTAAAGAGAAGCCAGCAGGACAGAGGTTGGTTAGACAGCAGAAAGAGGGAGTTGATAGAACCAGGCCCTAAAGAAGTCAACAGGAAAATGGAGGGAAGGCAGGAAGGTTGAGTGGAAATGAATGTAACTTTGTAGATTGGGTGGAAGGTTGAAGAAGTTTACATGAGAAGCATTTATTTCTTCTGTGAAGTAGCAGGTGAAGGCCGTTAATGGGGGTGAGGCATGTGAAGCTGAGGAGAGAGCTGGATGTTTGGAATAACGGCTGAGAGGAATGAAAGAGTTGATCAGTAATAAGTAAAAGGAATGCCGTTCATTGTTGAGGACATGGAAAGTGAGAATCATAATTTTTTTATGTGATTGAATAATTTTTCTCCATTTATAGTCAGCAACCTGGGCAAGGACTGGAGAAGGTAGATTATTGTGTTCACTCTGTATTCAGAGTTTTTAGGGCAGGGGCTGTAGGACACATAGATGAGGAACTTGAAATCCAGTTTTGGTTGGAGAACAGCGTAAGTAATTGGGGTCCAGGCTGATAAAAGAGAGAAATCAAGTGAGAAGGAAAACAGACTAGTCATTGGTAGCTTTCACTGGCTAAGGCAGTAGAATACTTTTACTTCTTGTGAAACATATGGAAAGATCACTGGCCTTAGACACCAGAGCACCTGGGTTCTAGATTCAGTTCTGCCATTAACCAGGTACATTGTGTTGAACAAGTCATTTCATGTCTTTGGGTCTCAGTTTCCTTAATTGTAAAATGGGATGGGATCAGAAGGTATCTGAATTCCCTTCTAGTTTTAATATTCTGGGACATAGATCAGATGATCTGCCTGACTAGTGATTTTCACAAGCCTCTGGAGTAGGAAACTCTTTTGTATAGACTTCTTTCTTAACACATAGAAGTTCCTTTTCCAAGGGAACCCTCTTGCACTGCTGGTGGGAGTGTAAATTGGTACAGACACTATAGAGAACAGTATGGAGGTTCCTTAAAAAACGAAAAATAGAATCACCATATGACCCAGCAATCCCACTACTGGGTATATACCTAGAGAAAGCCATAATTCAAAAAGACACAGGAACCCCAATGTTCACTGCAGCACTATTTACAATAGCCAGGACATGGAAGTGACCTAAATGCCTATCGACAGATGAATGGATAAAGAAGATGTGGTACCTATATGCAATGGAATATTACTCAGCCATAAAAAGGAACGAAATTGGGTCCTTTGTAGAGATGTGGATGGACCTAGAGACTGTCAGAGTGAAGTAAGTCAGAGAGAGAAAAACAAATATCGTATATTAACGCATATATGCAGAATCTAGAAAAATGGTATAGATTATCGTATTTGCAAAGCAGAAATAGAGACAGAGACATATAGAACAAATGTGTGGATACGAAGGGGTGAGTGAGGGCGGGAGGAATTGAGAGATTGGGACTGACACATATGCACTATTGATACTATGTATAAAATAGACAACTAATGAGAACATATTGTAGAGCACAGGGAACTCTACTCAGTGCTCTGTGGTGACCAAAATGGGAAGGAAATCCAAAAAAGAGGCGATATATGTATACATATAGCTGATTCACTTTGCTGTACAGTAGAAACTAACACAATATTGTAAAGCAACTATACTCCAATAAAAATTAATAAAAAAAAAAGAAGTTCCTTTTCCAAAGAACCTGGCCCCTTACACACTGTCAGAGAAAGATGTAATCCATATGTCAGCCAATAACAAGAGAACATCAGAGTTCAGGTGTTCAGGCCATATACCCTACCGTACTCATGAGTGTGGTGTTCCCGTTATGAATCACCTCTGGAAATCCTAGCTGCCTTCATTGGGGTACAGCCCTGCGTCCTGCTCTGCTTTTTCCCCTGCTTCTCTTTATCTCACTTGGTAAGGCTGTGTCCTCTAGCATGCTATTGAATAAATCGGGACATATTTATCAAGGGTCCACGAGGTGCCCTGCAAAACGCGAGGACATTGGGAATTCAGGGTAGTTATTTCACAGGTGTTCTACCCAGTGAAGGTTACATCCTGGCTGGGTAGACAAAACCCAAGCACACAAAATTTTATTGAATAACATACAAGCCAATAAATAATTAAGAGCTAAGCTAACCTATGAATTAAAGACAAATACCCCGGGGTTTCAGCAATAACAGGTCATCGTCATCACAGATCTGTGGGGCAAGTGGGACTTGAACTAGGCCTTGAACATTGGGTGAGGTTAGGAGAGAAGGCTCTCTTGACCATAAACTGGCGAAATCGGACTTGACAGTGAGAAGGAAGTGAATTTAGTCTGGTTAGCCATTTTCTGCTTCTCTCTTCTTTTGGGAACCTAGAGTTACTTGATAGTTCCCTTGTCAGTTCTGTGCGGCCAGTTTCCTCCATCTGTCCTGAGCCCCTCACACGTAACACAGATGTTGGGATGGCTTGTGCTGTTTACAGTGGAACTGAGAACCCTCCTGAGGCTTGAGCGTGAGGCTGGGGACTCATTTTCTTAGATTGCTGAGACGCCTGTACCATCAGCTCTGTCTGATCCTCTCAGGGATTTGCCACTTTATGTTAAAAACAGCTCCTTGTGGTCTTTACAGCACTCCTGCTGAGTGTGGATAAGGATGCATTCCCATAGAGCATTCCCTTTCCCATGTGGTGTATATTACAGAGTACATAACGCATATTACAACAAAGTAAACTCGTTTGACTAGAAAAAAGGCGGAAATGTATTCCCACTGATGGCAATGTGAAGCTGGGTTTGAGGTGGATTACGCTTCATGTAAGCAGCCAGGTTCTCACCAGAAAGTGACTTCAGATGAATCCAGGACTAGGGAGGATTGAGTTGAGCACTAACTGAATATTCTCAGAATAGATTAGCTTAACCCCATGCTCTGACCTCGGGAGATATAAGGCTCAGAACCACCGTGAACTGAGATGACCGTCACTTGACTGTTTACGTCCTCACTGATTTTTAATTTCCAAAAGATCTCGAATACTTCATGTGGAGAGTGAATCGGTCTGCACAGCACTCTTCGGGATTCTGTGGCAGATGAGAAGAGAATTGGAGACAGTCTCCCCTCTTATGAAATTGATGGAGGCTGTAGGTACACACATGTGAAAATGACTCAAAGCTTATGAACCAGAGCAAACCTATTTATTGTGTAATAATAAGAGTGAACGTATGTTGAGCACTTATGATGTGTCAGGCACTGTTTTATGTTTGTAAGAGCTAAGGGAGGTGTAGGATTGACAGAAAAAAGTGCACTTGTGAAGCTGGGCCTTTACGATGCTCTTTTCTACTATTTTTTTCACCTGTCCTTCAGATTTATTCACCCTTCAGATCCAAGAGTAAATCTCACTGTCTCAGAGAAGACTTCCTTAGTATCTAGAACGACACTGTCCAGTATTTAATAGATGCCACGAGCTGAATATTTAAATTTAAACCAATTAAAATGAAATAAGATGAAAAATGTAAAGCCTCAGTTGCGCTGGCCGTATCTCAGCTACTCAACAGCCACATGGGGCTGTTGGCTATCATATTGGGCTGCATATAGGTAGAACATTTCACAGACATAGAATGTTCTATTGGACAGCACTGGTTAGACTACAGATGTCTATAACACGTAACTTCTTTCCTCAGAGCCAATGTACTTGGGTTACATGTACAGTCTCTGTCTTCCTTACTGGATTATATGTCCCATAGAGCAGAGACTTTCTATCTTCCTAACCATGGTATACTCTTCATCCAGCACAGCGTCTAGCATGTCTGGTGTCTGATGCACAGTAATATTTTTGACCATTCACCAATGCATGGGAAGAAATCAATAACTCCTTAGAGGAGTCAGAAAATGTCTCCCAGAAGAGATAACATTTGGATTGAATTTTGAAGGATGAATATGAACTTGCCAGATTGAAAAGGGGACAGGCATCTGGGAAAACAGACCAGCATATTCAAAGAGACAGAATCGCTATAGCCTATGTTTAAGCAAAGAATGGATAAACAACAAGGTCCTACTGTATAGCACAGGGAACTATATTCAATATCCTGTGATAAAACATAATGGAAAAGAATATGAACAAGAATGTATATATACGGATAACTGAGTCACTTTGCTGTACAGCAGTAATTAACACAATATTGTAATTCAACTATACGTCAATAAAAAATAAATTAAAAAAAAGATCAAGTAAGAAATTCACGGTGGTTGGAGCAGAGTTTGTGTGTGTGTATTGTGGGAATGGTCTAGGAGCGAGTGTCTGGGAGTGAGTTTAGGTAGAAGAGGTACAGCTGGAGACAGATAGTGAAGGATGTCTTTGCTATGGAATCATTTTAGACCTCTTGCTGAAGAAACAAGAAAACAGAAAACATTCTGGGGGAGGGCACTGATATGATCAGATGTATTTATTTATCCATTTATTTTAGCAGCACAATTATGGGAGCAATGAAGAAGATGGACTAAGCTAGAAAGAAACAGGGGCAGAGAAGCGAGCTATTGTTTGGTTGCTACAGCTGGCGCCATGATCAGGAAATAGGTCTGAGGTAGAACAGATAGGATTTGGTGGCTAGTTGATGAGGTGGATAATGGCACAATAACAGATACAAGGAATATGGGAGGAGACAGAAGTTTGGAAAAGAGAATAATTAACTTGATGTGCCTAAAGGAAATGTGATTAGGAAACTGTTACTATAGTTCTGGAGCCCAGAAAAGAGATGAGGGCTGGAGATACAGATTGAGGAGTAGAGTGGTCAGCTTTTAGATCTGGTGGAAACCATGGGAGCCACATGGGAGAACTTGTAGCATAAGAAAAGATGGGGATGAAATTAAGACAGTGGAAGACTACTAATATTTAGAGTTTCTAAAATGAAGAAAAAGCCCACGAAGCCAGTTGAGAAGGAGCAATTATAGAGGCAAAGGAAGAGGGAGTTCTAAGAAGTTAGAGGGTGGGCAATACAAGCCACAGAAGACTAAAGTTGGTCATGGGCATCTAGCGGTGGGCTGATAACAAATCCTATCTTCTTTTCACATTCTTTAGCACTGATGCTAAATCCATGTAGTCTAGTCGCATGTAAACATTTTCCAGCACTAGTGGAATTTCCTTCCTAATTTTTTTTTTTTTTTTTTTTGCGGTATGCAGGCCTCTCACTGCCGGGGCCCCTCCCATTGCGGAGCACAGGCTCCGGACGCACAGGCTCAGCAGCCATGGCTCACGGGCCCAGCCGCTCGGCGGCATGTGGGGTCTTCCCGGACCGGGGCACGAACCCGTGTCCCCTGCATCGGCAGGTGGAGTCTCAACCACTGCGCCACCAGGGAAGCCCCCTAATTTTTCTTGATCAGAAACTACTTTCCTGTTGGAAAGACCTTACAACCTGCTATCAGGAAGGTGTACTTGACTGATAGAAACTTCACATTGTGTTTCTCCCAGGGGCATTTCATGAGAATCATTGCTTTCCAGGGATGGGTGTCTAAAACTGAACTTACTCTATGAAATCTTGAAAGAGACAACCAAGAAACAAAGGTTAGATGCTAAAGGGAGGCTGATTAGGGTTCCAATGACGGACTGTCATTTTCCTGAGAGTAGGATGTTTTATCATCTCTGGACAATGCCTGACTTAGACGTTTAATATGTCTGTTGCACTGGTCAACTGAACTACTGGAAGAATTAATTGGACTGTCCTATGAGTTAATGAGTTGTCTGTCACTAGAAGTATTTGAACAGAAGTCCTAAATGAGTACATGGACTTCACGTGTTGGGGAAGGTTGAAATTGAGGACCTGGACACCTTCCTGGTCTGCTATGTTGTGGTCATATACAGTGAGAATTGTGATGGGTGGAGACATGAACTTGGAACATGCTCTGTCTGAACATGCAAAGGCACAGGAAGGAAGAAATGATAAAAAGATGATGAGTTTTCTGGAGATCTGGCATTCATATTCCCCCACCTGCCATCCAGGTATCTGACAGATAAAAACTCACCATAAAAGACTGATTTTAAGAAAATAATTCAGAGAGCATCCTCAGTCTGTTGACTGTCTGATGACAGTCTGGGAACTTATCTCAGACCTCCAGTATAGCTCACAGAAACACTGGCAGGACTGATTCAGAAATTAGGAGCTGTGTCCTGAGTGTGCATTTTGAAAAATAAACACCAAAGAAAAGTCTGATGGTTTTGTGGCTAAGTTTCAGCAGAGCTGACATTTCCTGTAAGGAGTCTGGAGTGTGATAATATTGGAAAGGAGAGAATTCTTAAGATACACAGGACTTACCTGTCAGGTGCTGACAACCGTAGAATTCTATCTTTAGTGCCCTTTCCAAGTTGTTAGTTAAAGAGAAGATAGGCAGGAGTTCAAACTGAGTCTTATCCTTGACTCTGACATCCAGAATATTTACTAAAAGAAAGCTCTGTTAGGATACTAGTCAGAGGGGAAAAGAGAGAATGGTTGAAAGCATGGGTCTGACGGTTCTCAGCTCAGCTTTGTGATTTTTGGCAAGCTGCCGACCCCCTCCAAACTTCCCTTTTTTTCATCTGTAAAATCAGAATACTAACACCTACACCATAGTTGCTGTGAGAGTGAAATCGGTTATTCATTCTATATGAATGAATTAATTTATAACCTGATTCTTAAAAACAGGATACTTTCAGAGTGCTCAATATAGTAATTTTCATGAAGATTGGGTAGGTTAACTATATGTGGAATGGGCAAAAATATTTTGCCATTGTTACAGGCGAGACCGAGAAATCCTCAGTCAAATCTAAGAGCTTTACAATGGAATGAGAGTCCTGCCAGCTTTGTCTTGCTTTCCCGTTGCCAGTTGAGATATGGGTACATCCCTGAGCAAGCATGTACTTAGCTCCTCTGGGACGGATGAGTCGGAGGCGGAGAGCAGAGGGCAGTCTGCTGAGCCTCTATGACCCCGTGCCCTGCACCTCCCAGGTTGGAAATGACTCTGGCCCAGTTATGCGTTATTTCACCATGGAGACAAATGTTCCCGGGAGGGAAGCAGGATTTGCTGGGGTTGTTTACTGCTGCAATAATATCTGACAGGTGTTCTGTAGCTGGTCCCCTGGCCTCCTTTTTCTCCTAATAAGCCTAAAGTTACCCAAACCCCATTTCCACTGCAGATAGGGGGGTTGCCTCACACCTTGGTCCTTTGTTGCCATGTATGATGATACTGCCACTTCCCTGGTGTGACTCTGCTGTGGAGTGTTCATCCCCTGTGTGTGTCCATCCCCTGTGTGTGTGTCCATCCCGTGTGTGAGCTTATCCCATGTGTAGTGTTCATTCCCTGTGTGCAGTGGCCGTCCTCTGTGTGTGTCCATCCCCTGCGTGTGTATCCATCCCCCGTGTGCAATGATCATCCCCTGTGTGTGTGTGTTCATTCCCAGTGTGTGTGTTCATCACCCAGGCTTTGGCCTCAGACCCAAGCAAGGCTTCTCTCTTAGCACTTGGTACCAACCTAACTTCTTTTACCTTTGACTTCTGCTCCACGAAATCAAGATTATAGCACCTTGTGTTTGTAGAAACCAGAAGAGATGGTGGTTTTGAAATAAGCATTTCATGTATGTTAGCTTCTAAGATTATAATCATTACTAAACACATTCTCTGCAACTTTGCATCTGCTTTTGAAACAACCCACTCTGGACAGGTTCCAAGTAGGAGTATGAACTCTGAAAGCTACTGGCTTAGGCCCAGGCTAACTCCAGATTTGTGTACGTGCCTCTTGTCATGGGCAGAATGCCTGCCAAACTTGACTGAATGACTAAGTGTCAGTTCCCTTTTGTTGCATTTATTACTGCTCCTGAGTCTACGGGCTAGCTGGGTAGCTCTGATCTCTGTTTAGTTCTGCTCAGTTCACTAATGTGTCATCTGTCTGCTGCTAGGTTGGCCAGGAGCAGGCCGTTTTAGGAGGGTTTTGCTCACATGGCTGGTGACAGTTTGGGCTTGGGTGCTGGGGAAGACTGGACTGTGTGTTTTTCCTCATCCCACAGCTAGCCCGATTTATCCTGATGCTGGTAGGCCGATTCCAAGAGAGGGGAAAGCATTCAAGACCTCTTGAGGCCTGAACGGAGAACTAGTACGCCATCAACTTGAGGGCATTTTATTGGCCAAAGCAAGTCACAAAGCCAGCCCAGATTCAGGAGGATAAAAACAGACCTTACCTGGTCAAGGGAGGATTGTAAAAGCATCCTGCAAAGGGCGTGGATACAGGCAGTTGTGAACATCCGCGGGCATCAGTCTGTCACTTCCTCATCCTAAATTAGTCCTTAGCCCTGGGCTCCAATATCCTTGACTCAGTAACCAGTACACAAAGCTATGAATGCACTGTATTCCATCCAAGGGGCTGAAATTGTTGCCTTTTTTGTAGTATTTCAGCAACCATTTTCCTCGTGACCATGGAAGGAAGATATACATAGTGTCCTGAACAGGTCACAGTGTCTGATCTTTCCTTCTTTTCTGCTTCTCCTTTTCTCCCTCTCTCCCACCCTCTACTGCATGTTCTTTATTTTATTTTATTAAAAAAATTTTTTTATTAGAATATAATTGCTTTACAATGTTGTGTTAGTTTCTGCTGTACAATGAAGTGAATCAGCTATGTGTATACATATATCCCCTCCCTCTTGCACCTCCCTCTGCCCCTCTCATCCCACCCATCTAGGTCATCACAGAGCACTGAGCTGAGGTCCCTGTGCTATACAGCAGGTTCCCACTAGCTATCTATTTTACACGTGGGAGTGTATTTATTCT